>NC_133688.1:15265000-16465000 GCF_048934315.1 Petromyzon marinus | reverse complement strand
CAGGCGAGAGTTCGTGTCGTGTTGCTACTCCTCTGCCGAAGGAGCGCAGACCACAGTGGTTTACCTATGATCCATAGTTTTGGGATGAATCGCCACAATCGGGCTGCTGTGGCTTATCTTGAATTTTCCATTCATGAAGGAGATGCGTGCGTGTTCTGATGCGGTTGATGGTTACACCACCGGTGTCTTCGAGCAGGAATATCACGGTAGAGAGGTGCGATGTTTGGGTCTCAAATGAGGTGTTTATTCTGGATGTCCTCGTTGTTACTAGAACTGCTTTATGTGTTTAGTTTGTTGTCCTTCCCCTGCACCTCCAATTAGCATGGTTGGCTATGTATGGTGCGAAAGAAGTTCAACATACATACTTTCCTCCACATTTAGAAACATGCGATTGAGAATTTGGCTGCTATACATTTCCATATGATAACCCAGTTCGTTGAGCTATTATTTGTGGCCAGGTCGCTTCTGAAAAACGGCTATATAGCTCAGTGGGCCTTACCTGGTAAGATAAAAAAAATGTGTTTAGTTTACTTCCGCTCTGTTCGCCAGCGTTTTGCCGGATCTGGGTGAGATTCTAGGATGGTGACTTGAATTGGCGGCGAGGTACATTGTTTTCAGATCTTGGTTGATCGGTACGTTGTCGTTGGAAATTAAACCCACAAAAAACCCCTTTCCTTGTCAGTATAAATACTCCAAAGCCCTAGCCATTGCACCTATCACTTTCCAAAGCCCTGTGGATCCTGTAGTGTTTCTTTAACATTACTTTGTGCCAGAAAGGCAACAGGATCAGTCAGAAGTAACCCATTCGCCAATTAACCCCATCACACTTGTCACGCTACTTCACCCATACTCTTTTGCGCTTGACAAACCTATTTCAGAGTAAGACCGCCACGCTTGCTTGCACCATCACAGATGTGGCTTTTACTTCCACAATTCCCTTCCTCCCCAAAGCCCACAGAAGAAGGCAACGTGGGTGGTAAGGGTGTGAAAAGCCTAGACACTTTTATTGCCCAGTGCTTACAAGCCAGCCAGTAGTGGACTCAAAACTATCCAAAAAAACTAGATTTTATTTTACCAGGTAAGGCCCACTGAGCTATATAGCTCTTTTTCAGAAGCGACCTGGCCACAAATGATGGCTCAACGAAATCGTTTATGTGGAAATTTAGAGCAACCACATAATCGAAACGCACGTTGATTCCAAATGTGGAGGAAATAACCGGAGGACCCAGAGAAAAATCCATGCAACCACAGGGAGAACATGCCAACTCCTAATATACAAGCGTTAGGGTCGGGATCGAACCCACGACCTCCTGCATATCAGGCGAGGGAGTTAACATCTCATCACTGCGGCACCCACAGAAGGGGTCATCTGATACATCCCACAGTCTGCAGCCGAAGTGCGCTACAGTCTGGTTGAACAGACCTTGAAAGTGGAAGAAGGCAAAAAAAATCACATGTGTAGCATCAACACATTTTCGTTGTGGTTGCACCAGGGAGGGCTGTAATCGGCTTTGGGGATTCCCAGCGACAATTGTCGACGATGCCCCAAGCTTTTTTTTGTACTGTTTACTGAAACATAATTTGCTGCCAATTTGAAACAAAAAGGTCCTTAATAGTTTAATCTGATCATGCGTGTTACATGTGGGCACGTCGCAGCCATAGAGGAGGCTACGTGCAGGTGCGGGTTTGACCGAGTCCAAGACCAAAGACCACCGCTTGTGTTGGGCACTTTGCCCCCTTGAATGGGTCAAATTAATATTTCACGAGGCATATTAAACTGGCGAGAGACAAGCTCAGATAATTACACAGTGGCACACTTAATAACTGCCACGAGTGAAATATAATGCACCAGTGAAACCGCGATATGCGTTCTTACTCCACCTGCACGTGTGTCAACCGGTGGGATTATTTGACTATACTTCACCACTCTGATCAGTGCGGGATTGGTGAAGGCGGGCAGCATAGACGCACATTGCATGACAGTAAAGTCGACACTCTGCTACGTTGTAAGTAACCTATTGGGCGCGCCCGTGCTAACAGCAGGTCTTCTTCGGTGTGCGGTCATTACTTTCCTCAAGTTCATTGTCGTCGTAATTCTACCAGGTTGGGTCAAGCTCTCCGCAAACACCGAGGGTATTGTTTGAGACACGTGGACATATGCAGGCGTCGTGTACGCGCGCGCGCGTGTGTGTGTGTGTGGCTTGCCACGCGCACTGTACACCGATAGCCTAGGGGAGCCACGGTGCAGGGTTTCTGCTGCAAAAGGGCAAACATGCCGTTTGGGTCAATGAGTGTTTTAAAAGGTTTTTTTCATGCTTTTCATCAATCTTGTTTGACTACTGTAAAGCCTTCGTGGTTGCTTTGCGCACCGACCATTTGGTGTGGATGAGAGAGAGGGGGGCGGGGGGGGGAACCCCCGCTGGGGCCTGCCTGGGGGTCCCTGTCACACCGAGAGGCGTTGATGCCTGCATTCTATCCGGGTTTCTTTGCGGGAGGAATTTCAAACACGTTTGACCCCCCCCCCTTCCTCCTCCACCCACCATCTCCTTGCACCCATCTCATCACTGTCACAAAACCAACAGAGAAAGCGTCCACCGCATGTGTTATGATTTCAAATTTGTCACGGGGTTTTATTTTTTTTACGGCTTCATGCTGCGTGGAGGGTTTTTGTTTTGTGTGGGTGCCTTGGTGTGCTCTGCTGAGCCATGTGGCACATTTTAAAGATTTATAAGAAAATAGTTTTTTACAGTATAATTGGGTGGAACGGTGGCACAGTGTTTAGCGCGCTCGAGCATACTGTGCTCGGGAACCTGGTCACCTGAATGTGATCCCAACCACAGATAAGAACAGTTGTGAGTGATCAGGTCCGTCCTCTCCCTCTATCAGCCGACACTGACCCTGCACGGTTCTGGTCAAAAACTGCCACGATGGAGATGGCATGGGGCGGGCCCTCCGTCCGTCCTACTAGTGGATTGACATGTGACAAAAAAATTATCATAAGCTAGTTTATCAGAGATTTAGTCCATGGGCCAGAGCAGATATCGGTAGCACCTAATGAAGCAAAACGTTAGTTGTCCCCATTTATTTACATGTATTATTTGTTAACCCCCCTATTTTTAAATGGTTATCACACACGTCACCGTTATTGGCCACATAAATGAATCGGTACCACAGTAAAGGTTATGCCACCTCGGGTGGTACCGACAAGTGACGTTTCGTTTGAGTTCATGGACAAATAGCAATCTACCCATATAGTTTACCATATTTCTTGGTTATCAAACAATGTAAGGCCTTTATCTAGCAGTTGATTGAAAATGACTGATTATGATGCTACACAAATACACCTACCAACAGGGCAGGAATTCTTAGTACACTGCACATGTAATTGTAAAGCCATTTTGTGAATCTATTGCTGGATGAGTGTCTTCCCCCGTGTCCGCGGAGGTCACGGGAGTCATTGACCTTAATTCATCATGGCCAGGGGTCGGCAACCCGTGGCTCCAGAGCCGCAATGTGGCTCTTGAAGGGCTGCTGCTTCGTGACGTTATTTGTTTAGGACCATCTTCTCGTATTCACACGGAATTGTGACTTTAATTATTGAGTTGTTTATGTTGACTCTTGTTGTTTTGATTGCCGATCCCTGCCCATCGTGGTCAGTGCGGGTTGGTGAAGGCAGGGAGCATAGATGTGGATGCACAGAAGTACCGTACATCAATGGATTATACTGCGATGCCCTCTGTTGCCCACCATATAGGCCCCCAGCCCTATTACAACCTATTTGTGCATGGTAGTCACCCATTGCTTATCTGTCCTTGTAAGCGGTATCGCTTATTTTGTCTGCATTTTTGTGAAGCGCATTTGAAGCGGCAAGGGCAGTTATATACATAATTTCTTCAAGGGAGTTATCCTCATGCCACCGGCTAAATTATCGTACAGCACTAACAATATACCGTGGCGACAATCTGCAATCTAAGAACCCAGGGGAGAGCGTTGGCCAAAAGCAAAAGGGAGGGAGCGAGTGCTCATGCTGGTGTGTACAGGCAAAGAGGAAGCCGGTTTCCTCCCCCCCCCCCCTCTTTTACTGCTTGACCCTCTTTCTCAACAAAGAAAATCTGTGACACAACACGGCGTGTGTCACGTGTGATTGTCACGTGGGGGCTCTCTCAACGTGAGACCGCCCGGATGCCTGAGCTCTTTGGTCAATGAGAGGGCCGTGTCTGCCAGCACCGGGTGTGGATGCTCGTGACAGCCCACAGAGAGAACGCATTCTCCCCACGGTAAGCCATTTGTATATAAGATAGCACGCAATGCAGCCACGGTTCTTATTGTGCGTGTTGTGTGTGTGTTTGTGGTCTCTTCACGTGAGGATTCGGGTTCTCCGTGTCGTTCGTGCCTCTTTTATTCAAAGGGCACTGGTGTCAAACCACAAAGTATTCATAGGGGAGGGAATTTTTTTTCAAGTTTTACAGTCTAGAGCACATGCTTCGCAAGCACTGATGTGAAGTAATGGCATAAATCCAAACAGAGCGTTATGCAATGCAACTTGCCGAGCGCGTGCGACGAGTTTGATATGAAGAAATTGTGTTTCGGAGTTGTTAAGGGATGCGGTGTTTAAGACCGTCCGCAATCGGCTGTGTTGTGGAAAAATCTCCGTGCCATGTGCTTCCACACTGGGATGGAGGACGTGTTGGTGACAGTGCCGCCTATTTTTGACGCATTACCGTGAGATTTCTCCAAACCCAGCGGGGGAAAGTAATTGAATGCAGCATTCTGCCTCCGCCTGTGACAAGTAACACCATCATGTAAATAGTAATGCCGTGTAATGTCCTCGTTGATTTAACAGTTAATCTAGGCAGTAGGGGTTGATATGACTTCGTACCATTTCAGACTGACATTGTGTTGTTTTTTGAAACCTATAGTGTCAATTAAATCTTGATATCACTACAGTCTGATTAATGCAGTTTTTGTACTGCATTGAATAAAACATCTTTAAAAAACTCATGCTGGCATGAAGCTGAATTAAAAATCGTAAGCTTTTAATATGATCACTGTTACGTTATTTAGCATCTTGGCTATTTTATATGTTCTTTATGACGATAAATAAGCATCATCATAATGTGCAATATTTTCATCAAGCCTGGAGGAAGGCCTTCCCATGCCATGTCAGTCACTCGGGTTTGTTTAACCATACTTCACCATGTGGGCCAGTGCATATTTGTGAAGGCATGTCCCCAGGTCTATTTCAGATGTCACTCACCGCCGATGCTAACCATTGCCAGGAATCAAACTTAGGTCGCTGGGTAAAGGGTGCAGTGCACTGTCGATCGCTGCACTGTTCCGACATATCGCCTTTCAAATGTAGTGGAAACCTGAGGGCAGTGAAGCATTCGGCAGGTGCGAGAGATCTGATCGCGTGCGCGCACGTGTGTGCGTGTTACTGCTGCAACGCTAGATGTAGCTTGAGACAGCCCTCCATTGCATTGTGTGCATTCACGCACAATGCCCTTCGTTTACTCTATCTCATATACTGTGCAGTGTAATTTATTTTGTAATGTGGGTGCATTGTATACAATGTTAGCATGGGAAACAAATTACGAGTTGCAGCCGCGTTTACAATCGACAGCTCGCCCATAAACGGCAGAGGCCAGTGCCTTTAAGTGTCCTGCGGATGAAAGAAAGAAATAAACTAACAGCCATGCTTGTGAATGACATACTCATGCTTCTTAGCACATTATCTAGCCAGACTCGAGTTAAGTGAAACACTCCTCCCAAGTGGTGTAATTCTTAGCAGTGTAGCGCAGGAGTGGGTGGTGTTGTGGTGGTTAGTGCACTGCGCTGTGAGTGCCTGAGTTTGATCCCTGGCCATGACCAGCATCAGCGGTGAGTGATATCTGAACCGGTTCTGGGCATCCCTCACTGCACTCACCCGCATTGAACAGCGAGGAATATGTTGGTCAAATAAACCCTCACAACCGACACGGTGTATGGGGGAGAAATTCACCCATCAATGCATTGAAAAGGGCTGGAAATAATAATAGATGTGGGGTTGACAATGATTTTGGGATTAAATTCCACAAATTTAACAGTACATTAAAGCATTTGGAATCATTTATGTGAGTGCCATAATTTACTTTCATTCCCACAGTTATGTCCAATGTGTTTATTGAAAACAATTATGTTGTTCCAATTTTGAGATTACTCTTGCTCGTTTCATGTATTTTTTTTCTCAAATGCAGCCAACACGCTGTCGTAATTGCAACAATAATAATGATGCCGATTGTTTACCCACGAAAGGCCCACGGGCTCTTGAGACTTCTTTTTAGGAGGGTCTTGCAATGGGTTGTTTGACCACGCTTATGAATACGTGTTTGGCAATATGAAAGGAAACTAAGAGAAAACTCATGGCATACGAGGAGGTAACACTCAGCATCGCAATCTCCTTGCCACCTTGCAACACCTGCCAAGCCCTGGTGGTCACCCATCCAACTATTAACCAGACTCAAACCTGCTTTGTGTCCGAGAACTGACGAGATCAGACATATTCAGGGTGATTTGGTCGTAGGTAAAATATAATTTAAAATTAATTAAAAAATAAGGAAATTTCAAGAGCCTGCATAAAATGCATGGTGTTTTCATCTCTCGTGTATATTAAAGTACTTGAAAAAAATTCACTTGGATTTGAAAGAGCGCAAGATTAAACGAATGGATCAGAAGCTCAAAAAGCAAATCCATGATATCCCAATCTGTTCAGCAAAGTGCATCGATTTGGGCCGGGCATGTCTCTTGGAGTAGATGCTCACAGCAAAGGGGGAAAAAGAAAACTCTAGAGATGGAACATCAGCCAATGGGGAACACATTCCTCATGAGTACGAGAGTGGGTACAAAAAAAAATGGAAGCCAGTTATACCGCACCTGGTAGCTGGACAGGACCACCAGCAATGGGGGGGGGAACCGATGTAATTGAGAGTATCCAACAGCGGACAGATAATGGCCAGTGTCACTGATGCGAATATTAATTTACTGTGAGTGCAGCAAGCATGGCCTTCTTCCTCTTCTTCAAATGAAGACACGTCGGCGCGTGACGACAACCACGCCGAGAGCGAGTTCACGGTTCGCGTTCTGCGGGTGGCTGAGCGAGGTCTGCGAGGCGGTGCGAGCCCGGCGCGGGGGTTCGAACCGGTTCAATCGAGATGGCCTCCGACTGCGAGGCCGCCGAACACGACGGGGAAACGGAGGTCTCCTCGCCCGTCCCATCCGACTCCTGCAGCTACACGAAGCTCTCGGACAGGGCGGACGTCTTGCCCCTGCGCAACGGTAAAAAACACGCCACTGGCATGAGGGCACAGCGCCGACGAACTCTGGATGGGAGCTGATGCACAGATGCTTGGTCAATGCAGTTGCGGCAACCCGATCGTTTCGTTTTTATGTTTTTATTGTGGTAAGCAACACAAGCCCCGGTATAAACGCATCGGCGGTGTTTCTGGGAAGGGGTGAGAGAAAAACAAGAATGCTCGGTGCTCACCCTGAGGGGTTCTTCTGTTGAGGGGAGAGGGGAGGGGGGGAATCATTACGTTTCTAAAGTACTTTATTTCACTTAATTTCTCTCACCAGTATGGTGGAGTAATGTCAAATAAGCCCCCCTCCATGATCCACTGGGCGTAGGGAGCCCTGACAAATTTAAGGGACTGCATAGAGCAGCGGTGCACAAGCACAGCTGTAAAGCGTGATCTTCAGCTATGAAGTCGGTGCATCTTTCAGCCTTTACTCTGCACTAAAACATCAGCCTTTCACATGTTTTCTTGTACTATAAGTGGTGGTGGGGGGGTGGGGGGTGTAGTGAAGCTCTATTAATATTTAAATCAACAGTGAAAACTTGCAGAGCCTTCTCGATGGCACTGCTGCGTGAGTTTTTATGGCGCTACTGCCCCAGACGGACGGACGCTCACCTGACACGCTCAGTCGTCTCATTAATCATCAAACCAGGAGGCCCTGGTTTGTATGTTACGTATGGCAGGGTGGAGAACTTATGTCCCGTGGGCCAGATACGTAGCCCAGCTTCATTGCATATGGCCCACGGACACACGAGGCCTAGGGGTTCGAAACGGCCCACAAATTATATTTACTGGAGACTCCCAAGCACCTTGGCCGCACTCATCGAGTACTAGAGTGGAATGTCTTCAACCTGGCAACAACACTGCACTTCTTGTATTTACTTCGTTCGCTGAGGGGGCCTCTTTACACTCGGTCGTCAATGACACGCGCGCTGTCATTCAACAATGCTAAGATGGTGTGTCGGTGTGTGTGTGTGGGGAGCGGTAGTGTAGTGGTTAACGCACTGCAAGATTCACGCTCACGGCCAACACCAGTGACGATTATCTAAATCGGTTCTCGGCCACCCTCAAATAAGTAGATGGTGTGGTTTGTAAACATCACCACTGGGGAGACAAAGGCGGCCGGGCGTGGTGTTGGCCACACCCCCCCCCCCCCCTCGTGTGCTGTGCCAGCCTTCATAGGAGCTCGCTAACAGCACTTGCCCCAACAGTCTGTTAAGGTTATACGGGAGGATCTGTGTCTTTGCTTTGTCATTGTGCGGCTACCAACCGCTGCTTTCGCGCAACACAATGTGCCGCGCTTTTAAATCATGTACTCTCGGTGGATTATTCTCTGTATCGGAATGTTTGTTCTCTAGATTATTTCAACATTCTCGCATACCGTCAGATATAATCACAGCTTTTTTAAATCCCCTTGTGGGTGTGAGAAGCACTGTGTACATTTTCCTTAAGAGCAGCAAACAACCTGCACGAGGTCCGATGATTTTGAGTCAATGCAATGTCCATGCCTACAGTCGCGATGGAGCACATGAGACCACAGCGTAGGCGCATCGCGGTTAACGGATATGACGGTTTAGCCGGCGAACCGTGAACTGTGTAAATAATTCTTTAAAAAAAAATGCAATGATTGTACCAAGGTTCACTTAATGTATGGCAATGGCTTTTAAAATCCCGCTCACCTGCACGCGCACCCGGTAAACTTCAGACGCTTCTCATCGCAACAGTTGTGTACACTTAATGCTTTCAGGCAATATTTAATCAAACATAACTCGTACATGTACAGCCGACGTTTTAATTTCTCGCTCAGTGTGTTCCAGAGCGCCGCTATGGGCTCCACGAGACGTTTACAGAGGTGATTTTTAGGTTGCGAACGTGTGTGTGTACTTACTAAATGCAATACTCCACAAATCTCAGAAGGCTGCGACTGCTGTGGCCAAAAGCAGACCATGCGGAACCTCTGGACATCTGTGAAAAATAGCTTCATAGCTCGTCAGAATCCTCCAGTCTAAATACAGGTATTCTGATTGGTCAGCCGACTGCTCGAGGAAAGCCTCTGCACTGCGCAGGGTATTACAGCAGGCAACTTGCAAGCGCTGAAGTGTGCTCGCCACTGGGAAGGACATTTGACTTTTTGGTGGACAAACACGAAAAAGAAGAAGACTAAATGTAGTTGAATGTGAGGACAAGAATGTCAAATTTCAAAACCGACCCTTTATAAGGGCATCGTGTCACCCTCAGCACTATTCACACACGTGTTGCCACACCTGCCACCGCACACTCCACTGCGGCAGTATCGTGAACATAAAATAAGGAGATATGGATGTGGCGTTGCCGAAATAATTCCCACAGCAGCAGCATCCCTGGACCCTTCCAACGGAAATTAAGGAACTGGGCGGGCATGGGTCTCGTTTATATTTTTTTTATTCTTGAGCCACTACGCGATGGTTTTTGAGACACTTTAAGGAATTAATAACCAACCCCAAAACATCATCGTGGTCTGAACGAGCAGTGCAACTCGGTAACTTAGAGCAAAGGTGGCAAAGGTGCTTGCACAAAAGGGGTCAGCTGACTTTTGAAAGTTCTCCAGCATTACGTTCACAGGCTAAAAATGTTGAAGGACGTTGTTTTGTGTGTGTTTTTTTAGACGCATTGGACATCATTCCCATCTTGACAAGTTGATCAGTTTAATCAGAAATGTTTAAATATATATACTGTATATGCACAATGTACTGGACATCTGTGAAAAAGAGATCCATAGCTCATCGGACTCATCCAGTGTAAAACAATATTCTAATATTCTGGCATACACAGTATATATATAAAAAAAAACATACAGTGGCAGTCATTGGAGCATCTGCCAAGTTTTTACATAATAATCTGACAAACACTTCGCAATGACTAAAATGGGAATGATACCCATAATCGGTCTCATATTCTGACAAGGGCATTGGTTTGGCCCCAAAAGATGGGGGCGTGATGAAATAAGTGGTTGCTGATTTGTTGCCGTTCTCTTGTCGCGTTCCCAGCCAATCCTGCAGTATGCGATGCTCAGGTCGCTATTGCACATCCACGACATAATGTCAGGATACACCGTCACTGCTGCGGAAGGAATGCATATCGTGATTATATGCTGAGGCTTGGGAAGGCATTTAATGCAGCAATGTTTTGTATGCAGGGACGGGGCTGTTTGTGGATTGTTGTAGCAAAAGTTAATCACCACTAAAGAACAGCTAGCACGGCAACAGCAGCTAAGACGATCCATATTATTTGTTGAAATAATATTCACAGCCCATTGTTAAACCGCTTTTGGATGAAGCCCACCCCTCCATACCCAAAGATTGTGTGACCATACTTCACCACACTCGTTCGCACCTAGGACTCGTTCAGATGTCACTTGCCACTGGTGTTAACCGTGGCAAGGAATTTAACTCGAGGATCCTGGTTCATAGCGCAGTGCACGAACTGCTGCGACCATAATAATAATGCTCTCTAATTATTTTCTAGATATATTTGTTGCCGTACAATGTACATTAATGTAAGGAGTTTTCAGATATATTGGTTTTGTGAGTTATAAACTCTTCATAGGCTCACCTTAAAGACCATTCAGATATTTACTGCATCGCGTCCTTTCAGATGCGCTTCTGCGGCCGTCTGGAACGCTCTTCCCTTCCAATATTAGGAAACCATTGGAGCTGTGCACTTTTAAATCATCTGTATTGAAAACTTATTTCTTTAGAACTGCTTTTTGTGTTTAGTTTGCTGCCCTTCCCCCGCACCTCCAATTGGCGTGGTTGGCTACGTAAGATGCAAAAAAAGTTCTACATACATACATACTCCACCCATAATAATGTTTTAAAACGCTGATGTAATTCATCCTTTAACAACGAAAATTTCACTGAGTTTTAAGACTCATGAGTCTTTGGCTTCACGGTTACTCGAGGGGGGAAAGACCACTGCGTCTCTGCGGTCTACTCGCAGGCTTGTACAACGGCAAGGTGGTGCTGATGGCGAGCGCGGCGCTCCTGTGCTGGTCGGCAGAGTTTGACCTCGCCTCGTGCCAGCAGGAGCTGTGTTCACGTGGAGTCCAGGTGAGAACTCGGCTTCCACGCACCACGCCACGCGCTTGTATTGTTGTGCGTGCGTGCGTGCATTAGGTAGATCGCCCAAAATTTTTTACCAAAGGTTTAAGTGTCATGAGATCAGTTTATGGTACATATACAGCTATCTATACGTTCAATCATACCTCCGATTAGGACGGTTGGCTACGTACTGTGCGAAAGAAGTTCAACATACAACCAGAACTATGACCAAATCACTCGGATTGTGCTCGATCTCGGAATCTTAGCAGGGTTGAGCATGTACTGTATAGTGTTTGAATGTGCGACTACATGTATAACAGTTGTTATCGGCTGTGGGGCTGTGTTTTGTAGGTGTCACAAAGGACAGTGCAGTAAATTCCGTTGTGGTGCAGTACTTCTATGTTCTATGCTCCCATATCGTCTGTGCCCCCAGCCACCACTTGCAAAGCTTGAAGTATGGTCAAATAACCCCCATGACCCACACTTCGTGAGGAAACCTTCATCCAACAGTGGATTTTACAAATAGCCATAAATGTAGATATGTTCAACCAAACAATCTGCATTATATATATTTTAAAAAAAAAACTTTTTTCTCATTCTGTAAATTAGTCTTGTCAGTAATAGCACTTTCTTGAATAATTTTCACTATACAAAGGAAAGGTAGCTTGGCTAGAAAAAAACGGACCTGTGGTATTCATGAACTATATATGACAAATGACTCTTGCTCAGTAAGCATGTTTAAAATGTTTCATTTGTGTGTACATTGTTCCTCTGCATTTAGGTCCCAAATGAGGAGTTTATCCAGGCAATGTCTGGTGTCCTTCAAGATTCCGAGATAATACGATATGCCTTCCTCGTGTCCAAGGCATTCGGAATTGCTATAGCCATGGTACGTTCCACACAATTGATTTAATCGTGTATTCATGATAATTGCCGGCATTGGCCATGACCCATCCCCAGCTGGATAAAGGCCTTCCCTAGTTGTGGCCATCCATTATGGTCTCATCGCCCCATCTCCATTTTTGTCAGCCGCTCAGGCATGTTCCCTACCTTGGCTGTTAAACTGTTGTCAGTCACGACCATCGGCTACATCCCTTCAAGCGATGTGCCCTGCCCAGCCCATTTTTTTTTCAGTCAGTCTATATTATATTGCTCTAATCGGAATGTTGGTCATTGCGAAGCCATCTCACTATGGTCGCTGGCCACTACCTACTGATGTGCGCACACTAAGCCCCCTCCCCCCCCCCTTTTCCACAACGCCCACCGCTCCCCACTCGCACTCTCTCGCTCAACTTGCTTTAGTCCAGAGCTGGCAAATCTCACGGGAGAAATAAGAAGCACTACCTTGAAAAACAAGCCCAAGCCTGAGTCCAGAGGAAGGTGCGGGGTCTAAAGAGAAAGAGGGCAGGAGCTAAGTGCTGTGCGCTTCGAAACAGGAAGGGAGCAGGGTCTAACAGGAAGGGGTGGGGTCACAAAGAGGAAGAGGTCGGGCCTGAAGAGGAAGGGGCCTAAACAGGAAGCCCAAATAAGCAACCTCCAATGAAATGCCACGAAAAAGCTGCAAACCCACGCCTATCAAAAAATTACAGCAACTTTGAAAAACTAAAATAAAAAAACAATTCTGCATACAGAGAAGTGCTTCATCCATGAACTTCCCTGTTGAATTAAGGAAATGAAAGCACGGTATTAAATAATTGCAGCAAGCAGCAAACATGTAATCCCACAGATACGGTCATAGGATTTTAATTTGTTCTCTAATCCTCGTGTTCCTCTTGCAGTCTCTTAGTGTAATTCCAAGAATGCACTTTTTTACGATGTCATCGGTAATTCTGAAATGGCTAATATTTGTTTTCTATATATGCTTTTATTTCTCTCATGGTCTTTATGAACAACTTGTACACTTTTTATCTGACTTTTTCAATAGATGACCGATTGAGGCATCATTCCACAATTGCGATATTTAATTTTTGTGTAAACATTTAACGAACTCCGGTTTAGTTCGTTCCAACAGCTGTTCTCACTGATTTGATGATGTCCACAGTTATCCCATCTGGTCCAGAAGCTTTTCTCCTTTTTCACACTGTGTAACATTAATTATCGTGACATAATTAAATCTCAGTGGAGAAAAAATCTTTACCCGTAATGTAGTCTCCAGCAGCTGTTGGTAACGAGGCCAGAAATTATAAACACCGAACACAGTGCCCATTCAGAGACTGCCAGTGGTTTCCAGACATCGTATACTATTCCATGGCAGTAAATACTGGAATAATGTGCTTCCTTGTGTGGAAGATGATTCATCTTTTTTATATTGAATTCATATGTTTCTAAATTGATCCGTAATAAGTTGGGCAACAGACACCCACGCCATTTATGTGGATTTCAAAACGTGAAGGTCATGGAAAGAGCTTCATAAGAGGGCACACTTTGACGCTTGTTCAGATATACTGTTGACCACTGGGTTTGTAACGACACATCCATTCATCAATGAATAATATCGGTTCTTAAGTTTTAACTGCAATTACTTACGTAAGAATTGACGATTTTACGTTCGCATAGATTATTTTGGATAGATAGATTTTATTTATGATATATAGTGTATTCGATTTTATTAATTTCATGCGGGAAGGGTCCAATAAGCTGTTAGGCTCTTTTAATGTGTACTGTCCTGTGACGGTACATATGTCACGGTCCCCATTTTGTAAGGGTTCATTTGAGCCCTGTAGTTCGTAAGGGCTGCAAGATATACTACAGTGTTAGAAATACGTGTGATTCTTCAATCGAAAAACAACAACTCTACCAGAAAGTGACGAAACTTATTTAATTTGTGTTGGAATAAACTGGACATGGAGGTGCAGCAGCGTAGTGCTTTGCACATTCTGCTATGCACACAGTGACCCGAGTTCGATTTCTGGCCATAGCTAAAGTGGCATGCGATATCTGAATTGGTTTAGTGTGGAGAAGCCTTCATCCTATTGTGGACTAAACAAAGGGCTGTAAATGATTGTTATTATCATTGTTTTTAAAATCTAGACAAAGGTGTCTTGTGGTTGTAACTGATCTTGATCCCATTGTGGCTCAGGTGCTGTTCTGTGCATTCTGGGGAGACTTCTTCTCCTCCTTCTGGCACTTCCTACCTCAGCTCAGCTGGGTGTTCTCGCTGCTCATTAGCCTCCTGATAGCGGTGGTTATAATCGGCGCAGTCGTGTGGGTTTTCGATAGGCGGGGCAGAGAGGTAAGCAACATGAAACCCATTGCACAACACGTGACCAAACTGTTTAGAAGCTAAATCGTCGTAATTTGCCAGGCTCATTTGAACGTTTATGAGTAAAAAGAAAGTGGTACCAAAGGTTCTGAGCCGAATATGGAAGGAAACACCAGAGATTCATGATGTTGCAAATACTTGTACATGTCAGGAACAATACTCAAAATGTATCTGTTCTACCTATATGCTACCTACATTGCAAATATTTTGTTTTATGTGCTGAGGCAGTCGAAGCATTTACTAGTGATGCATACAGTATGTATTTGAGCATAATCTTAACGCGGTGACGAACAACAACAAAACATTGGAGTGGAATCTATCTCGGTGAAAAGAACCAGCGATGGACAAGGAGAAGTGGAATTACCACTGCAAAGGAATATCGATGAAAGAAACAGTCATGCCCTAACGGCCCCAAAAAGCCGAAGGGACGAGAAGATACATTGCCTCTTCGCTATTGTGTTTACCAAACTCAGTGCTTGGCTATCTGGCACCAAATGCTGTACAAAGATAAGCCGTTGTGTGCTCTAACTAAAGACCCAGCACTGTATTTTGTAAATATCCAAGCAAAGGGTCACGGATTCGTGATTTCCGCAGTCGGCAAGAGGAAATTCTGATGCGGGGGAAAAAAAAAAACTACATCAAGTCTCGAGAACGCTGTCACAAGGACGTAACAACAATTAATGACGCTGTGTAACATTCCCTTGGCATCGCCACCCAGCTTTTATTCTGATCGGGCAACAATCGCGCTCTCTGTCTCGGTTAAAAAAAAAAGAAATGGTTCAGAGCTTTGACTGCGAGCGCCGTTATCCAGTTATGTCCTTGTGACCATAATAATCCCACACGGGGGACCTTTTCCTCGTGTGCAATCGTGCGAATTTACGTCGGCACAAGGCCTCTCATGAATGGCACTGGATGTGAAGGATTTAATTGAAATATCGACCTCTTTATTTAATTAACTGCGTTCATGCTCGTGCCCTCTGCTGTTTCAGATGAACATCAACACAGACATGCGTTTGGCTGTGCTCAACGAGAAGTTCGTGAAGTACAAGTTGGTGGCCGGCCTCACCGACTCCGTGTACATGTGTCGCAGCAGGCTTGACGTATCCTTCGTGGAAATTAATGCCTAGACGGTTACAAAATAAATTAAGGACGTATTTTTCAGAAAGCGTAATTACAAGTAACTTAAATGAAGCGGTGGAGCAAAACCCACGAGACTCGAGTATATTTAATGTTTTCACAGTTTAGTTATCTCCTTTAGTTGCGTGTATTGTCTATATTATATTGTTTTTGAACATTGTGTTCACTTCCTTCCCGAGAAATGATCTCAAATGCCCAATTTGCTCCGGCATCCCAACATGCACTGCATGGGAGGCATGGTGTAAATATTAAATGATGATGATAAAATCTAATTTTACGAAGAATGAAAATTGCTCGTTGCACGCATGCATGTATCTAATCAAATTGTTATATCCAACGTTGGTGTATATGCTGCATCTCAGTTAAATAACCATGTCCTGTCTTCACATTTTTCTTTGACTTCAGCCATCAGCTCAATTTTGTGTACTTTGACACCGCCGACTGTTTGGGAACGCTTGCCGAACGTTTCCAGACAACAAGAAATGCACAACGGCGAGAAGTGGGTGACTAGAAAAGGCGTGTTGAGCACGAGAGCAGGTGGTCGTTTGTACATGTTCCTTTTTTAGAGAGAGTGGATTGGCACGTGATCAAAACATACTCACCTTATTCATCGTTAACACTGTCAAAAGGTAATATTTCAAAGAATAGCCCTTCAGAGTATAGGAAGGGAAGAGAGACTGATTAATGGAAAAATAGACTGATTTATGCCCAGAATGGCTGACTTAAACTCAATTCTTATTCTATTTTCACATATTTCCCTTGTTTTTATTGTATTTATTCCTCAGTTGTGTAATTTCATAAGACACTACAAGTGTGAGAATTCATCAACCCCGGCGATTTTATCCATATCCACGATTCAGGGTGACAATTTCAATCCAATAATACATTATTTTATCAACTGAATGCAGATGCCACTGGTGGCTGCACGGGTCACATGTGACCCTATTACATACAACATCTATATGAATTGAGAAACATCAATTCATACGCACGCGATTTGAATCACGTATCATTTATCTCAATTGATATTAATGGACGCATTGTTGTACTTCAGCAGGCCATAAATTAACGACCAATATTCCCCACTTTCTCCTCCCTGATCTATGAATCCAGCAGTACAACTGTTAACCAGCAGCACACTAAATAATATTGTGCATTATAATGCAGGGCACTAGGCTTGATATCACCAGCAGGCCAGGATAGTGGTCTAATTCAGGAGGAATTAAGCTGGAGATTAGCGCATTGCGCTGCAGACCCACCTACCTGAGTTCAATTCCTGGCCATGGCGAACATCATTGGCAGGTGATGTCTGAACCGGTCATGGTACCCAACCTCTTCACCAGCCCGCACTAACCAGCTTGGCCAAGTATGGCCAAGTATGGCCAAGCAACCACCATGATTAACGTGCCACATGGAGGCCTTCATTCAGCAGTGTATTGACAAGGATCTGCAAATGGTTTCGGCATTGCCTCCATAGTTTGGAACTGCCTTCTCCTGCCCAGCCAATCTATCAACTCACCGCCCTGTTCAAATCTAGGTTCAATGCATTCCTCTTCTACTCGGCTGCCTCTTCCTGTCTGTGAAACATCACATGAATAACCTAATTATACTTGACTTCCTCTCTCAAGAGCCCCATTTACTCCGGTTCTGTACAAGACAATTCTGATTGTAGAAATATCATTGTTAATGAAAAACAATTGTACTGTACTTTTTCCACATTAGCTAAAGGTCACGCTGCTCCAGAGGAAACAAAAACGAACCATATTGTTTTGCAATTGGCTTCATTGATAAAACCACGTATATTTCCAAACCTGGTTGTATCATCGTTAACAGCCAGTCACTAGGTTTAGATTCTCTTAATTACCACTCTTGACTGTTTGGCTGGTGGGATTTATGCTGGCTGTCTTTTGCTAAAACACTGAATGTTCTGAGATCAATCATCGTGGTGTAAGTTCAGGGGGTCAGCAACCTGCGGCTCCGGAGCCGCGTGCGGCTCTTAACCAACTGCTTCGTGACGTTCACATGCATTGCAGCTCTTTAAATATTGGGGGGGGGGGGTTCCGAATTCGAAAAAAAGGCTTAATTGTTACTTTGGTTGCCGACCCCTGGTCTAGTGTTTTTAGGCCAATGCTCTTGGGCCGGTATTTTAATTCCAGTAATCTGAGGCCAAAATACGTTGTTGTATGGCCAATATTCTGCGTAAAATGTTGTAATGGCAGTGGTCTTTGGCCATTTCTTTAAGTCCAATGTTGCAAGGGCAATTGTTTCAAAGTCTCGTGGTTTTAACGCCCTTGTTTCAAGGCCAATGTTCTCAAGCTAGCAATCTTTGGCCAGTGTGCTTTGGCCATTGTCCTCATGAGTGTGGGTGTGTGTGTGTGCGTGCTCGATTGTGATATTGCAGAGTCTTGACCATCTGAGCATCCTGTTAGAAGAGGAGGAAGAGCCCGGGAGGCCAGCGGGTGACTCGGAAGAGGCTCCGCTGCTGCCCTCTGGTGACGGCTCGGCGCCTAAGAAAGGGAAGACCATCACCACCGTGAGGCACTTCACACCGTGGGGCAGCCCCGAGGTACAGAGAGACACTCCTGCTTCAGTTTCCTAAGGTTCTGGTTGTGCTGATGCGTAATGCCCATCGTGATTGGATATGCTCCAAATTTTTCAAGTGACGTTCAAATTGGCGAAGGAGAGTTTTTAATGAAGCAGTCAAGTTTAAAAAAAAACGTCATTTATTTGAATACATCAAACAGGGAAAAGAAACCGTAACAATGAGGATATATATTCTTGGTTCTTTCGGTAAAGTCATGTAGAAGGGAAACAATAAAATAATAATAAAATATAAAACAATAATTATTTTGTTTCCCTTCTACGTAATTTTACTGAAAGAACCAAGAATATGAATCCCTCCAGTCACGAAAACTTTCAATCAAAATGAGGATATAGTTATTTTCATACTATTTGTCTCAAAAACTGCTTTGAACCATGTACTCCCCCCCCCTCCTGCCCCCTGGAAATTTGATACATTTTCACGATTTAGGGTGACAAACGGATAAAAAAATATATATTCTTTTAAACAATGTGGCAATTGGTAGCATCTCTACTGAATTCAGAGGTGACATTAACCAATTAAATATGCCACTCTCTGATCAATTTATTGGCTTAATTTACATATGCGTGTACTGGAAGACATTTGTGATGAAAGGCACCGTATATATTCTTTATTATAATAATGAATGCACTCTGATGGTTGATAATGGGACTAAATGGTGGGCAGCAGAGAAACATCCATTGTTGTACTGCACTTCTAGTCTCCAGTGTTTATTCTCGCCACCTTCACCAACCCGCACTAACCAGCATGGTGAAGTACAGCTGAACAACCACCCACGACCCTCATCCAGCAGTGGATTTAAAAGCACTGCACATTTTTTTTCTGCCCTTTAACCAGCAAGTGGCAGAGCAGCTCCTGGTGACGTACAGCGCTGCTTACGTGAAGTTGCTGGTGAAGGGGCTTCTGTACCGTCCGCAGCTCTTCCTTCATGCGCACGACGTGCCCTGCCTTTGCCAGTACATCCAGCACAGGGTGCTACACTGCCCAGCGTAGCGGCGCGGCTAAACCACAAAGACGGTGCTTCGGACACAAACAAGCCAAGCAGCCAGGAGGCTGCTGTGCCTTATAATCTTCTGCTCCGGCTGCCTCCCTCAGGCCCGACGCTCGGTTTTGAGTTAAGCTCTTCGCTCAACGGTGCTCTGCAGGACGATTGCGATTATACACAGACACGCATGCGGCAGCTTGCGCGGGTCACGGCTTTACCCGCACGGCCAGATGTCAAGCACAGCTTGCCGCGGAGCACTGCAGGCCACTACTGGAGGACACTACGATAAGTGCGGCATGGTTGCAGTATTGTGATGTCAGCAAGTCTGCACTCTCCAATTTGGAGGCAGCCTTACAGCCAGATGATGATGGAAGATGGCTGTTGCTCCAGTGTCTGTTTCATGAACTGACTTGTCACGGTAAAGGTCTGAATTCATGGTTTTGGAAGCGCTTCCTGTTTGAATGGTTTTGACTTATTTAGGTCCTTTTTACAACTTGTAACTTGTTGCAGTAATGTTTTTATTGAGCTGTCCGAGGTGTTTATCGGGTCGTGCCGAGTGTTGTTAAGCGCGATGTCTGACGTTTTGGTCCACGTGCGGGGAGCTTCTTCAGGAAGTGTACTTTCAAATCTCCCAGCACATGGAGCGAAACGTCTAACACCATGCCAAACAAGCCATGACAAAAGCTGAAAACATCGTCAAACTACTCTGCACAACTGAAAAAACCTACGCAGTGCATGTGTTTATTTGATCCCTCTGTTTAAGTTGTAGTTTTTGTGGCACTCACCTAAATTTTACTTGTCATTTGGCTCGTTGCTTTTATTTAACACTTTCAGTTATATTTTCCCAACACAAGTTGCACAGTTTTAGTTTCTATTTTCTCGTCTGAATTTTGTTCGGTTCAGTTGGCGCACCCCATTGTTAAATGCAGTAAGTGAAAGTGTAGAGCGCTTAATAGTACATTTACCAACCCTTTTCTTTCCACAGCCTCACACCTACCACTCAACGCGCTGAGCCCAACCGCTAGAACGATCACTCCAGCACCACTTTGCTGGGCTCAATCACCCAAAAAGTGCTTTTCTAAAGATTGGGTTTTGATGCGAGTCACAAAGCCGTGTGAAGGTGACTCAGCGTCTTATGTGACGTTCACACACCACAGCCTTTTACAAACAATCGACACCTTTTGGTTGAGTGAAGCATACGTAGGTGGGCATGAAGTGGGCCGCATTTTAACTACAGTTTTAAGTTAGAATGTTGCGGCATGTTTAATTTAATCGATCCATGGATGTCGTCCGCACGGAGCTGGCGTTTCACTAACGGCTGGTTGACGGCTTTGTTCACACTTGTGGCATTTCCCTTGGAGGTTTTTATTCGCCACTAATTCCACATGACCTTGTGATGCAATGTTGTGTTTCATTGAAGTCCATTTCAGCCGCAAAGTTTGAAAATTTGGTGTTGGAACACTTTAACCCAGGAAGTTAGGAATTGAGCGGCTGGGGCCCAAGCACTCGGCTCTCTCATTGCTGCTGTGCACGCATTTTTACAAGTGTTGAATTCAACCTAATAATAATTTACTTTAACTAAACAAGATGTTTCTCGGACAGTTTTACAATATTTATAATAATCAGAGTAGCCTATGCACCACTGCGTATATACCAGATTATGCTTTTTTCGAAATATGGCAGTTTTATTTATATTGGTATTGTACCCAGTGTGTGTTATTTTTTAAGTACTGTCATTTGCCAGCATTTGTACATTTTGAATGTAACCAAATAAGGCATGTCTATAAAATACTATACAGGGACTCCTCTACGTACAAATGAGTTAGATTCCAGAGGTCTGTTCGTAAGTCGATTTGTTCTTAAGTCCAACTTTACTCCTGTCGATTTCAAACGTGTTGTAGGGTGGGTTTATTTGAGCTCATCTCACTTAAATTTTGGCTCTTCGCGGAGTGGTTTGCATTGGCCGTTGAGACGCCTTTACTCTCAGTGCATCTCTTTGGGGCAGTGGGACTGAATACAGAACCCATATTTTGATTCTGTTTAAATCGATAACTTTTTTAAGTGCGGCATGCTCGCTGACAGGAGGTTCTGATCCTGTTTTAATTGATCCTAAATGAAAATAAATGTAAGAAATGTACTTTAGTTGTTACTTGACTTTTAAATGGCATTGCCCCAATGCACCCTACAGATCACGTGTCACTTGTGCCGCTTGCATTCAACGTTTTTTGGTGGCTGAAATGCCTTGAGGAAAAAAAAGTGTTACCGTGCTGGATTTTGAGCACGTAAAAAAGTGATGTTTACTTTTATTGAAGGTTATCTAATCGAGGGGCGTAAACAGAATATGTAGGGGGACCCAGGCACTTGTGCATGATGTGAGATTAAAGAGAGTGGGATATGTGTGGGTGCCATCATGCAGACCATATATCTCCAGTCTACTGGCTGTTGTTTGATTTTATGTCCCACTTGTTAACCCATCTATGTGGGTCTTTGTGTATTATCCTCTCTTATGCATGTGTTTTGTCTGGATACTCTAGATTCCTCCCCCATGAGAAAAACAATAATGGAATCGGCCAAATATCCCAAGGCACAAGAGCCTTCTAATAAAGTGTTTTTTTAAACTCATAGGAGCTTTCCTGGATAAATAAATGACATTGATATTAATGGGGTGGAACGGTGGAGTGGTGGCTTGTGCGCAGGGCTATGAACCAAGTGCCCTGAGTTTAATTCCCAGCCAACGTAATATTAGTGATATTTGAACTGTTCCTGGGTCCCTGTTAACCAACCCGTACTGACCTGCTTGGTGATGTATTGTCAAGCAAAGCCTATGGTCAACACAGTATTGGGAGGCCTTCATCCAGCAGTGGTTTGACAAAGGGCTGAAATGTGTTATTAATAGGCTGTACATTTCACGTAAATACTCGGTATCCTCTATATTCAGGGGCCGCAGTACCTGGGCTGAAACAATATATTTTGGGCACCTGCCTAGGTTCAAATATATGCTCCGTTGTTATCTCTAGATCTTCACCAACTTTGGCAACGTTGATGCGTGGATGATTGTATTCACATGTATACACAGATTCTTGATTATGAATTGCACCTGTTTGCACCACGACTGTGTTGCAGTGAGAGGGGTCTGCACCCTTGTAATTGTGTTTGTGTGTGTCTCAGTTTACTGGTGCTGGAGTGTGCGCATGCCTGGACACCAGCACAGTTGGTATTCTGCACTACTGATGTATTTTTAATAACGTTTCGACATTTTTATTATTTTTATATGAGTCTTGTTTTGTGTCACAGCACAGTCAATGGTATTCATGATCTGTACATGTTGCTGAATGTGTATGAACCAATACAGAAATGTGGTTTTAGTCTTTCACCACGAGTCACAGAATTAACCATGCCTAAATACAATGATGCTGAAGTTAATTGTTGGCTTTATTGCTGAGAAGCAAAGTCGGCTATTTCGAATAGCATTGTTCAATAATAATCAACAGTGCATGAGATGGGCTGAATAGACCTGAGCCTATTATTTACTTCGGTAACATAATTGTTCCAGCTGTAATGTTGAAATCGAGAATATGCCAATGTAATGCAGTGCACAGCATCACCAAACCCCTTGTCATTTGATTGGACTGTATTCCTCAAATGACTTACACTGTATTATAATTGTGTTGAGGAACGTGATATAAATCGTTTTCAGGCTGCCAAATACACAGTTACAGAGCTTGTAAAGTACTTAAAAGTTTTCACAAGTTATCCGTGATGTGTCTACAGATGTTGTTTCCAAAATGTAAACAGAAATCCCCTTCAGGGTGCAATCTGGGCTACCATGGCCTATGTAAAATTCCCGTGAAACGCCTGTAATCCGTGACTATATTATACACAACTTACATTACCCACAGCCCCTAAAGAGTCACAGGAGTTGTGGGGAAAGTGTAATTGCGGGTAAGAGGAGCACTGGAAACGGGTCACCCATGGAAAGTTTATGCTATTGTCCACATTTATCTGTGGGTGACCATGCGGATAAGAGGAGTTCGCTATTTTTGTGGATAATTTACAGCCTTAATAAACAGATGGGTGAAGGCCTCATATACTTTACAACGCTGGTCAGTGTGGGTTGGTGATTGAGGGCCCAGCAATGGTTCAGATATCACTCGCCACTGATATTAGCCGTGGCCAGCAATCAACTTGGGTCGCCAAGTTCGTTCGTCCAGTGGGTGAACCACTGTGCCACTGTGCCACAGATAATGGGATCTCCCAGTAGCACCATCCACATCAGTGTGGATAAGGGGAGTTTCAGCATTAGCAAGTTTTTGCGATTACGTTTTGCTGTATGTAGTCATATCCTTCATTCACATTAATGCAGACTGGTGGTTTCAACAACATGCAAATATTGCACTGTGATTACAAATATGCGCCTTAGTATATTATATAATTGTTTAAGTATTTTAAATTGTGTACATTTTAATAGATTGCTGCCAAAAGAAATCGTTTATTAAAGAAAGATTGCAATTTTAAACAAATGTCAACTTTTGAGTTAAAGCTTTCGTGACTGCAGGGATTCATATTCTTAGTTATTTCGGTGAAGTCACGTAGAAGAGAAACAATAAAATAATAAAAATATAAAACATTAAAATTCTCACGACGTTTCGACTGCAGCACAAGCAATCATCATCAGGTGTGAAAACCACAGCAAGTGGCGGTTTTTTTAACGTTAGCACCACGGAGAGCGATTTGACAGTTTGTTCAGATGGACGAGTCCATCTATGTTCGGAAAAGAGGAGGGGGGAGACGAAAAATAATGGACGCGGTGTGAAAACCACCTTAAGCGTGATCAATCAATTAGGATCCGAAATGGTTTATCAAATCCTTCCAATGATTGCTAAGCCAGAATCCATCTTCTCGGTTGAAATTGTCTCTCTGATTGTATATGTGGATAGCCTCATGAACGAATCTCTCATGGTAGCCAGATGGCTTGCAAAGAACCTCTGTCTTGGAGAAGTCAATGTCATGTGAGCCTACTGAATTATAACAGTGATCTGCCACGGCCGAGGTGTTAGTCCTACCGTGTTTCAGGTCTGCTTTGTGTTCACGAATGCGGTCCTAGACATGTCGTTTGGTTTCTCCAATGTAACTACTACCACAGAGGCAACTTAGTTTGTAGACGCCAGGGTACTGTATGTCCGGAATCACATCTTTTACAGACGGAACCAGATCACGGATTTTATGTAATGTGTTGAATCGGACCTGGATCTTGTGTTTATTCAAGATTTTGGAGATCTTTTTTGTGATCCCTGCAATGCAGGGTAAAGTGATGGTTTTGAAAGGCTCCTCAAGAGGGTCCTTCTTCATGGTTGGAGTGATAGCTTTACGGATTGAGTAGTCGGAATAACTATTAGCCTTAAGAGCTTGGTGTATGTGCTTGAGTTCACTGGCTATGTATTCCTGGTCGGATATGCATTGGGCTCTATGGTGCAGAGTCTTGATATAGTCTTGCTATCCACATATAAAAACACAGAGACAATTTCAACCGAGAAGATGGATTCTAGCTTAGCAATCATTGGAAGGATTTGATAAACCATTTCGGGTCCTAATTTATTGATCACGCTTAAGGTGGCTTTCAGACCGCATCCATTATTTTTCGTTTCCCCCCCCCTCCTCTTTTCCGAACATAGATGGACTCGTCCATCTGAACAAACTGTCAAATCGCTCTCCGTGGTGCTAACGTTAAAAAACCGCCACTTTTTTCAAATTTTCTTGCTGTGATTTTCACACCTGATGATGATTGCTTGTGCTGTAGTCGAAACGTCGTGATAATTGTATTGTTCATTGTTTTTTTCGGTAAAGTCACGTATGTAGGAATACCATAACATTATATAACATTATATTCCTACATACGTGACTTTACCGAAAAAACCAATGAGCAATTTACGCAGCCATGAAAACTTTAATTATTTATAAATTTTATTGCTTTATATATTTTTATTATTTTATTGTTTCCCTTCTACGTGCCTTTACCGAAAGAACTAAGAATATGTCAACTTGATTAAGAATGTCAAATTAACACTTTGTTCCAAACATGCACCTTCAATGTCTAAACGTGTTTCTTTGCGGTTCCCTTCTCCATGCTGCTCCATATCCTTTTAATAATCCACAAGCGAAGGTGTCTCCCCGTCTGACTACCATCCCCGTGCAATCTCGATGTTCTCTACGTTTGCAGATGTTTTTTTATGATTCCGCAATATTTTTCATTTGAGCCTCTGTTCGCGAGGGCTTGGATGAACCATCAATTTTCCACTGTCTCAATATTGCCTTTTTTATAGTCAACAGAGGCTGGACAGGGTGGTAGTTGACATCATTCTTTTGCAGAACCTGATTGATAGATGTTTTCTGAAAATTGAATTGGAGAAATAAATGCATGAACACAAATTGAGAATATGACCCGTTTCAGATACGCTGATGACACAGTCATTATCAGAACCAATTGAAATTAACTACGTTGGGTTAAAAATAAACGAGCAAAAGAAATGTGTAGCACGTTTTTACGAGACAATCCTATTTCTGTGGGAGGGACATAACTGTAAACAACATCCAAGTATTGCACTTAGGGTAGTTTTTGAAGGTGGGACAGGATCAACATTAAAACAAAAAGACGAGAGAGTAGGTTGCAGTGCTGTGGACACCTGTAATCATTCAAAGCACCTTGCCAATGTTCCTCTTTCAGTGCAATTCCAAGCTATGCGTGTCTCTTACAGCTTTTGTTCCATTTTGTTTTAATCAACCTCCATGTTTATGATCAATGTCACAATCAGGCCTCGCACACACACACACACGCACACCGATTAAAATTGGTGTATTGGTATGTTGATTTTCAATGGGATTTTTTTGTTAAGCGTGTACCTCTTCAAGCAGTTTCGCATCTGTTCCTTTACCGGTAAGTCGGCGTCCGTGGATGCTTAAGGTGAATGCGAGGATTCAGGCCAGGCCAGGCCATTACCTGCAGCCATGTAACTTTTAGACCCCCTGGGCGCCTTCGCCCGTGTGGCTTTGCGAGCCCCAAGCTGGTGCCAGAGCGTGTGGCTTTGTGAGGCCCAAGCTGGTGCCAGAGCGTGTGGCTTTGTGAGGCCGCCGTCTGATGCCAGAGCGTGTGGCTTTGTGAGGCCCAAGCTGGTGCCAGAGCGTGTGGCTTTGTGAGGCCCAAGCTGGTGCCAGAGCGTGTGTCTTTGTGGGGCCCCCGTCTGGTGCCACCTGTCAATCACCGCGAAGCCTAAGGATCGCAAGGGACGACGTCACTCGCGCGGCAACCCCAAACAAATCCCAGAGGCCGTGAAATCCCAATTAAAGTTTGCGTGCCGTTTTATATCGCTGCGTTTTATAATAAGGGTGTTCATTGACGACTAATTATCCCATTAAAAACAAAAATCTTGAAGAATACTCTACAGAGGCGAACGACGTTTATATGCAAGGTACAATAAGTGAGAGTACTGTACAGATTAGTTTATCACTGTACAGTACGTCCTGTAACGTGTATAGCGTAAAAAATATATACAGTAGTGGATAACATTACGTGATTGTGTTTTAATACAATTTATTGATAACCCGGGCCTTGGTATGTTGTAAATTGAGGGTCAAACGTAATTTTACTGTCATCACAATTCACACCTTTTTTATGGCGGTAAAGTAATTCCTCTTAACATCATCGGCATCTTGTTGAGTAACAGGAGGGCTTTATACGATGATATTATACGTTAAGTTAGTTTTAAACCGTATCTTGTGCATCATGCATTGGACTTTAATGGGCTTGCAGCCTAAATCTGGTGGACAGGACGGCCACTAAAATATACATTTACGAATAAAACGGCCGTACTTTAAACCTAGCCATGCCTCACCCACGTTGCTTCACGGTTGGTGAAGGCGGCAATCGTAACATAGAAGTAGGGTACAACATCGGTACCCCCCGCTACGTAGCCCCGGTACTATCCAGGCTCAACCCTTGCTTAGCTTCTGAAGCCTGAGGAGATGGAACGCTTCTGCGAGTGATTTGGTCATAGGCTAAATACCGAAGTGTCATTACGTTAGTTTTCCCTCCCACATGCCAATACTCACGATTTGGTTGACTGTTCATCATCACCATCACGATCCATGACATGGGGCAGATATCCCGTAGGCACACATCATCATTTGTTTCCACGTCTTGTGCAGATCCGTTCAAGTAGCGCCACGTCTTTATGGCACCGATCTCTTGGGTCGCCAAGCCATTCTTGAGGTGCTAACTACCTCGCGTGGTGTACAGGAGGTCGTGGGTTCGATCCCAACTCTGACGCCTGCTGTATATTTGGAGTTTGTGTCTCTCATCATCATCACGGTGGCTAGGAGATGTTAACTACCTCGCCTGGTGTACAGGAGGTCGTGGGTTCGATCCCAACTCTGACGCCTGCTGTATATTTGGAGTTTGCGTGTCTCTCATCATCACGGTGGCTAGGAGATGTTAACTACCTCGCCTGGTGTACAGGAGGTCGTGGGTTCGATCCCAACTCTGACGCCTGCTGTATATTTGGAGTTTGCGTGTCGCTCATCATCACGGTGGCTAGGAGATGTTAACTACCTCGCCTGGTGTACAGGAGGTCGTGGGTTCGATCCCAACTCTGACGCCTGCTGTTTATTTGGAGTTTGCGTGTCTCTCATCATCACCACGGTGGCTATGAGATGTTAACTACCTCGCTTGGTGTACAGGAGGTCGTGGGTTCGATCCCAACTTTTACGCCTGCTGTATATTTGGAGTTTGCGTGTCTCTCATCATCACGGTGGCTAGGAGATGTTAATTACCTCGCGTGGTGTACAGGAGGTCGTGGGTTCGATCCCAACTCTGACGCCTGCTGTATATTTGGAGTTTGCGTGTCTCTCATCATCATCACGATGGCTAGGAGATGTTAACTACCTCGCCTGGTATACAGGAGGTCGTGGGTTCGATCCCGACCTCTGATGCCTGCTGCTGTATATTTGGAGTTTGCGTGTCTCTCATCACCACGGTGGCTAGGAGATGTAAACAACCTCGCCTGGTATACAGGAGGTCGTGGGTTCGATCCCGACCTCTGACGCCTGCTGTATATTTGGAGTTTGCGTGTCTCTCATCATCACGGTGGCTAGGAGATGTTAACTACCTCGTCTGGTATACAGGAGGTCGTGAGTTCTCTTTCTCCCCGTGGTCGAGTTAAATTTTCTCCGGCTTCTGCGGTGTTTCAATCCATATTTAGAAACGTGCGTTTAGAGTGTTTGGCTGCTGTAGATTTCCACATTATAAGCCACTTCGTTGAGCTGTCATTTGTGCCCAGGTCGCTTCTGAAAAAGAGCTATATGGCTCGTTGGGCCTTACCTGGTAAAATACAACAACAAAAATAATTGATCTGTTTGGTCTTAACAGAGAATGATTGATAACACCTTAAAATATACCGGGAAGTCGCAGCGCTTTGGCAATTATTGGCACCGGCCCATCCAGTGGCTGCCGATGCCCTCTGTGGTTCTCGCGCCTCTTGAAGACGTCCACTCGCTTCGAGATTGAGTGAATACTGTGCGTGTTGTAAGTTGAACTTATTATTCGTTGTGCTTCGTGCCTTATGGCTTTGGGGGTGTTTTGGCTTGCGTTTTTTGCAGGTGGTGCTCATTCAAGTGCCGACATGAGTCACAGCACTGATGATGATGCAGCATTTGCAGGCTTTGCAGAAAATTCCGAATCCAACCGCAAATTCAAATTAAAGCCCTCAAAGGCATCTGGAGAGCCTAAACGACCACTGAAAGGAAATATAAAGTCTCGCAAAAGACCAACGGCTGCATTCTCGACGTACTTGTCTATACTTGATGTTCACGCTACACTGTGGAATTAGTTAAATATAAAGTATTACGTTCTATTTCTTGTGCGTGGCAATATTTTTTGGAGCTAAATGCCATCGTCAAGGGCTTCGGGACAGAAAAATTATTGTATTTTTGCAATTCCTAAATTAAAAGAGCGCAAACTACAGTGGTATTCGATATGATCCATAGTACTCTTTGGTTCTTTCGGTAAAGCCACGTAGGTATAAAATCAATCACGACGTTTCGGGCGCAACACAAGCGTCCATCATCAGGTGGGAAAGCATGGTCAGTCTGTCTCAGCAGCAGACCATAATAACCAAAGAGTATGGATTCCTGCAGTCACGAAAGCTTCAAATCAAGAATGATCCATAGTGTTTGGGTTGCATGGCCAGAACTACACTGTGGCTTTTATTACAATTTCCCACTTATGAGTGACGTGCGCGCATCAGGCTGGTGACGTTCCGATGCGGTTGACGGTTACACCAATGTCTTGAGAAAGTTTCTGTAGCACAGTCCCTTGTCAATCCGCTACTTGATAACGGCCTCACCTCGTGCCGTGTGTTGTGGTGGTCGGGGGTTATTTGATCATATTTCAGAACGCTGGTCAGTGCAGGTTGGTGAAGATGTGGAAGCATGGATGTACATTTCGATTTAAAGCTTTCGTGACTGCAATGATTCATCTTCTTTGGTTCTTTCGGTAAAGTCACGTAGAATGAGAATAAAATAATAAATTGATAAAATAAAATAAAATAACACAATAATATTCTCACGACGTTTCGGCCACAGCACAAGCGGCCTTCATCAGGTGAAGGGACGAGACTGTCTGGTAAGACTGTCTGGTACACTCCAGCGCTGTCCTACCAGACAGTCTCGTCCCTTCACCTGATGAAGGCCGCTTGTGTTGTGGCCGAAACGTCGTGAGAATATTATTGTGTTCATATTCTTAGTTTTTTCGGTAAAGTCACGTTGAAGAGAAACAACAAAATAATAAAATATATATAAAACAATAAAAAATCTCACGACGTTTCGACCATAACTCAAACGGTCATCTTCAGGTGTGTTGGTTTGCATAAATTTATTTTTAAACGCGCATTTATTTAATTATAAAAAACGTTGGCGTCACGCGCAGCGATTTGGCAGTTTGCCCAGGACTAGTCCATCTATTTTTTTTGAAAAGAGGAGGGGGGAGACGAAATTTTTTATAATGTATGCTGTCTGAAAGCCACTGTAAGCGTGAACAATTAAGAACTGAAATGGTTTATCAAATCTTTCCAATGATTGCTAAGATAGAATTCATCTTCTCGGTTGAAATTGTCTCTGTGCTTGTATATGTGGATAGCCTCATGAACGAATCTCTCATGGAAGCCAGATGGCTTGCAGAGAACCTCTGTCTTGGAGAAGTCAATGTCACATGACATCATGGAAGCCAGATGGCTTGCAGAGAACCTCTGTCTTGGAGAAGTCAATGTCACAATGTCACATGACATTGACTTCTCCAAGACAGAGGTTCTCTGCAAGCCATCTGGCTTCCATGAGAGATTCGTTCATGAGGCTATCCACATATACAAGCACAGAGACAATTTCAACCGAGAAGATGGATTCTATCATAGCAATCATTGGAAAGATTTGATAAACCATTTCAGTTCTTATTTGTTCACGCTTACAGTGGCTTTCAGACAGCATACATTATAAAAAATTTCGTCTCCCCCCTCCTCTTTTCAAAAAAATAGATGGACTAGTCCTGGGCAAACTGCCAAATCGCTGCGCGTGACGCCAACGTTTTTTATAATTAAATAAATGCGCCGTTTAAAAATAAATTTATGCAAACCAACACACCTGAAGATGACCGTTTGAGTTATGGTCGAAACGTCGTGAGAATTTTTTATTGTTTTATATATTTTATTATTTTGTTGTTTCTCTTCAACGTGACTTTACCGAAAAAACTAAGAATATGAATTACTGCAGTCACGAAAGCTTTAAATAAAAAAATATTGTGTTATTTTATTTTATCAATTTATTATTTTATTCTCATTCTACGTGACTTTACCGAAAGAACCAAAGAACATGGATGTACAGTTCAACAGATTTTTTTTTCCCACACTGCCCTTTGCATGGTGGTATATCCAAGTTCTCTCCTGGCTCAGCCATGTTTAGCATTTTGGGTGATTTGGTCCAAGGCCAATTCAATAAAAATGAAGTATTTCAAACCTTGCTTGGGATTTTAAAGTTTTAAGATTACGTAAAAAAACGAATATGAAGACATTTAATGAAGTCAGCATGTATCAATCTCTTTAATGATATTCTAAATATGTTTATTCCGTTGAGTTTTTAAATATTTTGTTACAGTGAAGCTGCATCAGATCCAGAGGAAAAAAGACTAAAAAGATCAGATTCGGATGATTTACAGTTGTCTTTATCACAACAGGTACACCATTTTAATTGTCGACACGTATACGCCATCACAGTAATTCAGTCATATTGGGTATCAATTTGTCATGCCTAAACTCCGCAAATATTTCTGCGGGTACAGCTATCCACACTAGATGGCGGATTATGCAGTGTTTTAATATTAAATGATGGTGCTTGTGCTAAACCAGTGGTTCTCAACATACATTATTTAGTATGGCTGCCCCCCATCAATCAATACCATTCGTTTTTTGCTCTCCCTGACTCCCACCCCTCGAGTCGACGCGGTGGGAGTATGTCAAGTGTAGGCTTTTGTGACCAATATTTTCCATAAGGGATTTTTTGGGTTTACTCTCCAACACACCTGTGCACTGAACTCGTAACGAATTGGCATGTTTTGTTTACGTGACAAACCTTACTAATTAGTTGTGTCCTGCGGTGGCGGGTTTAATGACACATTTATATTTACACGATCTAACTGAAAAAATAATAAATTGTATTGATGAGGCTGTTTATAGACACTGACTATGCTCTGCTACCTTTAGAAAAGTGTATTGTATACAATGAAATGTGTATAAATGTTATGGATTTAATGTTACAGATCCCTTCATTGAAGCCTACGAGTGGAAAATACATTCCAGTTTTTAAAAGCAGGAAGTCAAAAATGTTCATGCTTCAAAAAGAAACACAGCTGAACACTGCCCATCCAGCAGAAGTAGGCATTATCATTTGTTTATATGTGTTTGATATGTATTATCAGCTGTATTGCCATGTTTTGCAAATATATTAGGAATTTTAAATTAAACTGTTTTGTACAGCTAAAATATCCGATTGTATTTTATACCCAATTATGTTCTATTTTAAACATAAAGTACCGTGTTTTTTTTCTGTAGATTCGAGCGATTAATTCCACAAAACACTCCATCGGTGAATATTCTAAACTGGAATGTTTACCTCATATAGTCCCGGAAATGCAAAGCACAGGCTGCGATCAAAATCGTGATTCAGAATTGCAAAAAGAATTGCCTCCAACGGTCCATGAACAAGAGCAGCAGCACATTGACTCTGACACAGAAGTTCCGCTGCCAGAAAATGGGAAGGATTTAATGAAAATACAATTGGATGAATTGAACGCTGTAGAAAGTGCAAGCGCAAACCAAGAAACATCTTTCCTGAATGAAGCGTACATAACAAGTATGGAGGATGTGACGACCAGCCTGCTGGCAAAATCGTTGGCGGAGGTTGAATATGAGAGGCGTGACGATGAGGTGGATGTTGGGGTGGTACATGTCGATGAGGTCCCAATTAATCGGGATGAACACTGCCATGTTCATTCTCAAGACCAGCGTAAACTTGATTTAAATGAAGAAGTCAAGCGTGATTATCCACAAGAAGAAAGGGCAGAGCCTGAGAGTACGGGTGATTTAGATGCTAAATGTGTTGGGACTGCACTCAATTGCCAGGCTGTGTATCCCATCCAAATTGACATTCCTACAAATGTTGTTACAAAACCACTATGTGTGGATTGCATTGTGGGATTGGATTCCCCAGTAATACAAAAAGAAGTGTATGGGAAATGTCTGACTATTGATGATAATGAAGAAAACAAAAGCAATCACCCAAGTCAGCATGATAATGCAGAAGGCAATGAGGAAGACTGTGGTAAGGCAAATATTGCTGATGAATGTCAATTAAACGTTAAAATTGGGAATGGCCATCCCACCGAGATCTTAATGGCCAATAGCAATTTTGTACCTGACATTGTCTCTGACATGCATACAGATATCTCGTCAATAGACATGAGCTTTCATAACCAAACACACACACTGCCCAATTGTTTGGAAGAGCATACAGATAGAGACCAACGTTCTAGAGAAAACAGCAGTGGCGTTGAGAAAACATATTTGGTTTCTAGTAACGTCTGTCCACCTCATTCAAATGGGACTGAGAGTTTGGTTACACATGATGAGTCATGTGGTACAGTTAATGCTGATATAGAAAGCAGCATTTTGGAGAAACTCCAAATGCCTGTAACTTTTAGAAATAAGCTGTCCAGAAAAGGACAGAAAGGTGAAGTGGTTATAATTGAAAGCATTGTCTCATCTTCTCACCCCTTTGCATCGGTTTCAAATGCCGACATGTCAGATGTGCGGAAACAGCCGAACGCTGCAGAATCACACAAGGTCCTTTCAATAGAGGCACCCCTGAATTTGCGAATTGAAACGCTGGCATCGACAGTCGTTGGTTTTCAAAACAAAAATGCAGCAGTGGTTACACAGCAACAAAAAGAAAAGGACCCTTTTAGCGGGGCAACATCTACAATGATATACTCTGGTGATGGCACAGAAACAGTGCACTTGGGATGCATAATAGCACCAGGCAATCCAGATTCATTAGATCTGAATAACAAAGCTGAAATCGGTCGGTATTTCCAGCCTGGAAAATGTGAAAAATATATTGTAGAACGTATTTCAGATGAGCCATTGACAAGTGAATTTTGCAAAGGAAAAAATATAGTTCTGGACATGGAAACCACAGTACATTATGCTGCAAAAAAGCATGAACAATCACTGACTGAAAAAGATGATGAAAAAATAGGTGAAGCTCATCAAGTCTTCTCAGCTGAAGAATATAAACATGAAGAATTGTCAGCTCAAGAATATCAAGAATTAGCTGAAATAAATAAAAATGTAGCTGACAAACAACAAACAATTTCAGTGGAGCACGAACATTTTTCAGCTGAACAACATCAAGATTTGTCAGCTAAACGTCAAAAATTATCAACTGAGCAAAGTAAAGATTTAACAACAGATGAACATCAAACATTTTCAGCCGATGAACTAAAAAATATATCAGCTGAGCAAAGTAAAGCATTATCGGCTGACAAACATGAAGATTTAACAACAGATGAACATCAAACATTTTCAGCCGATGAACTAAAAAATATATCAGCTGAGCAAAGTAAAGCATTATCGGCTGACAAACATGAAGATTTAACAACAGATGAACATCAAACATTTTCAGCTGATGAACTAAAATATATATCAGCTGAGCAAAGTAAAGCATTATCGGCTGACAAACATGAAGATTTAACAACAGATGAACATCAAACATTTTCAACCGATGAACTAAAAAATATATCAGCTGAGCAATATAAAGCATTGTCAGCTTATGAACATAAAGAATTATCAGCTGACAAACATGAAGATTTAACAACAGATGAACATCAAACATTTTCAGCCGATGAACTAAAAAATATATCAGCTGAGCAAAGTAAAGCATTATCGGCTGACAAACATGAAGATTTAACAACAGATGAACATCAAACATTTTCAGCCGATGAACTAAAAAATATATCAGCTGAGCAAAGTAAAGCATTATCGGCTGACAAACATGAAGATTTAACAACAGATGAACATCAAACATTTTCAGCTGATGAACTAAAAAATATATCAGCTGAGCAATATAAAGAATTGTCAGCTTATGAACATAAAGAATTATCAGCTGACAAACATGAAGATTTAACAACAGATGAACATCAAACATTTTCAGCCGATGAACTAAAAAATATATCAGCTGAACAATATAAAGTATTGTCAGCTTATGAACATAAAGAATTATCAGCTGACAAACATGAAGATTTAACAACAGATGAACATCAAACATTTTCAGCCGATGAACTAAAACATATATCAGCTGAACAATATAAAGAATTGTCAACTGAGCAAAGTCAAGAATTACCAACTAATGAACATAAAGAAGAGTTATTAGTTGATAACCATACAAAAATATCCGCCGATGAACATAAACATATATCGGCTGAACAAAATCAAGAATTATCAACTGAGCGAAGTAAAACATTACCAACTGATGAGCATATAGAGCATCAAGACTTCTCAGCCAATGGAAAACAAACATTTCCGGCTGAACAATACGAAGAATCGGTCGCCGAAGAAGCGGTGTGTGTGCCACCACAAAGTGTTGGCATCGAAATGGACGGCTGCTTTGTTGCCATGCCCCCTGCACTTGCAGGCATCTTGAAACAACCATTAACAGGAACTACTGTTCATCCAAAAGCCGGCGACAAGAACTCGGAACGCAGCCGCAAGTCACACGTCGAAGCTAGCGGAGTTGTAGATGATTTGCTCTTAGAAGACAGCCAGTTGTGTGAATTTTTCATGAGCGAGCTCAGTGAAGGCAAGTAAACAAAATACGCATTACTATCTTTGCGTGCTAATGAACAGTTTTTTGGTTTGTTTAGGACCAGATGTGATGGCAACAGCATTGGAGTTGTTCATCAAGTGCTGAGGAAAGGTAGATACTTGGGAATGATTTTGAAGCTGCGTGGCCTATGTCAAGGAGCTAAAAGTGATCCATGAAGGTTATTGTGAGGGCCTCATGGGATCGAAGCAGTGGCGCTAGGCGCGATAATTCCTCCGTGTCTCTGAAATTTATTTTCAGCTTCCCGTTGCTACGTTTTCTGTCTTGGCCAACAGCCTCGGTCTCCTACTAATGCTGTTACTGGGGATAAGTAGCCATGATTCCTACGTCATGTAGCCAAGGGGACCCACAAAGGATTTGGGCAGGGGTGGGAAGCACAGTATATGGCTTACCCCCCTGTACAAATATGGGGGCACCCCCTATTTTGTTCCTAGAGATTAGTTGACAATATAGAAGTGGAAATTGCAAAGCAGAAAAACTTGTAAGAAAATGTAAGTGTTTTGAATTCCTGAAATGTTCGCTGTTTTGAGTTACAGTATTGTACCATAATTTCCTTACAGACAATGAAATGCAGATGAATGAAAATATTGAAACTCCTAGCGATATCTGTATCCAAGAGAAATCTTCTGAATTTGTTGTGAACACTCAAAGGTAGAGCTTGCAACTCTTGTTTTTGTCAGCACCAACCAGAGCAATTGCTAACATTTCCAATGTGTTACATAATACTTTATCATCTGAGTGAAATTGTGTGAATGTGATCCACAACAGCATTTATTTTGTTCCTTTTAGATCCACACAGACTGCCAAACTGAGGGATGCCACTGACACGGTGTGTCGCCTCATTAACGAGATCTCAAAAATCAAGTAAGACTCCTTTGAGACGTATACTATCACCTTAATTTTACTTCATATCGGTTACTGTTAAGGTGACAGGGTGGCTGAAGCCAGATCACTAAGCCACCTTCACTGAAATCCTTTGGTTCATGTCTGGGTAAGCGGCCCAGTATTAAACCTGGTTGTCAAGTGTAGTGAGTTGATGGGTCTCAGTCTAGTCATCAATTACCATGCAAAAGTTTCATTAAATGAGGCTTTCACTTAATTTTGCTGAATTCCGGAATGAATAAAATATTGCTTTGATTACCATGCAATGAATCTTCCTCCACGTTTAGAAACATGTGTTTAAAGTATTTGGCTGCTATACATTTCCACATGACGAGCCACTGCGTTGAGCTATCATTTGTGGCCAGGCCGCTTCTGAAAAATACCTATATAGCTCAGTGGGCCTTATCTGGTAAATAAAAACATAGTTCTCTTGTGGACAAAAATTGTCACTTGAAGGTGTTAAAGGTACGGGTGTGTATTTCCTTCAGCAGGCCATTCCCTAACATGGGGTTACTCTGCTGTGCGAGTCCCAAACGGAAACTTCACCTCTCATGACATGACGCCGATAGGGCAATTTGAATAAACGTTTAACCTGTGACTAACCAACGCCCAGTAAGTAATTGAGGCCTAATATATCATTGCAATGCCTTATACCTGGCCAGCCATGTAGCAATTTCATGCCCGAACTGCAACATTTTATGTTAAGGTAATACTATTCAAACGATTAGCTTGTCAAACAGCTTGACAAAACATTTCAGAAATCTGTACAGTGTGAATATATATGTATTAACACTTAGAATATATTCATCACAGCACTACGAGGTTCCATTTGATGTAAAGTGAACTGAGACATGCTTAAATTGCACACCCAATTCGTGTGTGTGGCCTTCTCGCATGCCCTACATTATAAATGTATTTGAGCATATTTATGCATCTTTAAAATTTAATTTTGATACAAAAATTATGCTAGGCCTCATAGAAGTGTGAAAACCAATTATATTACGGTGTGCTTATGCAAGCATGTTTATAAATAAGTCATGGTGTCATGCTTTAAAAGCCTCATGTTTAATAATGCATGCATTTTGCTGGAAGTAGGAAACATCTCATATGTAGACCAGTGATGGTTCCAGCCCAGTCAACAATGACTTCACTTAATTTGACTAAATTCCAGTTCTTAGAATGAAAAATGTCTGTTGACTGTCATGTCACGACCATTACCCTCAGTGGTAGGGTGGGTGGGAAACTTGTCCCTTATTGTGTGGATCATAGGGCACTTGAGGGAATCTCAGAGGGAGCCTTGATATCCGCTTCTGTCAGCTTTCCGCTAACATAAAGGATTACACTGCTCTGTGAGATCGGAACGGATTCATCATTGGTGATAGTGGTCGGAATAGAATTAGTGGGAAAGCTACAATCATAGAAACCTGTGGTTTAATCTCTAGCTATGTATATTATACGAAACATCTTGAGTACTGTGAATAATCGTTAAGGTCAGAGTATATGTACCAAACCCGGGTGTGGTTTGTCCTTTTTGTCCACGCAGCCACCAGGTCCTATCTGTCCACCGTGGACTGGAGGCAGCAAAGCAACACAGAAGCTGGAAGGCCGACTTTTCAAACAGGAACACAAACTCCACAAGACCCAACGCTTTCCCAGCAAATGCCACCTGGAAGTGATGCATGTTGTAAAGAGTCGTGTCCTGGAGGGAATGTATAATCCACATATTTTTGGGTCTTTCGGTAAAGTCACGTAAATAGGTTCAAAGAAAATAAGAAAAAACTACGACGTTTCGATCGAAACATAAGCGATCGTCTTCCTTTTCCTGAAGACGACCGCTTGTGTTGCGATCGAAACGTCGTAGTTTTTTCTTATTTTTTGTTATTTTCTTTGAACCTATCTTCGTGACTTTACCGAAAGACCCAAGAATATGAATTCCTGCAGTCATGAAAGCTTTAAGAAGTCAAGATGTAACCCACATATTTGTATTTTTTCGAAGAAAACCCGTACAAACGTCATTGGAAGATTTGACAAACAACGTTTAATAGTTTGTATTGTATTAACTACCTACAGATGAATTTCGATTTAAAGCTTTCGTGACTGCAAGGATTCATCTTCTTTGGTTCTTTCGGTAAAGTCACGTAGAATGAGAATAAAATAATAAATTGATAAAATAAAATAACACAATAATATTCTCACGAAGTTTCGGCCACAACACAAGCGGCCTTCATCAAGTGAAGGGACGAGACTGTCTGGAGGACAGCGCTGGAGTGTCCTCCAAACAGTCTCGTCCCTTCACCTGATGAAGGCCGCTTGTGTTGTGGCCGAAACGTCGTGAGAATGTTATTTTATTTTATCAATTTATTATTTTATTCTCATTCTACGTGACTTTACCTACAGATGGTCGTTCAATGATCTTAATAATAGACTTGTGTCATCCACTTGGCGACTCTCAACATTCTCAATTGAAATATACATAGCAATTATTGCCCCCTATTGCAAAAACTTGGTAGGACCCTCCTGAAAAAGAGTCGCGAGACTCAGTGAGGCTTTCATGGGTAAGGGGCCGTCCATAAATGACGTCACGCACCTAGGGGGGGGGAGTCAGACATTTGTGACGATGTGTGATGACGTCACATCAAAATGCGCAACTTTAAATAAATATAGACAACACGTTCTACTTAACTAAATAGACTTTATGTTTTCTCCTACAACATCAGAGTGCAGCACCGCATTAAATACGCACTACAATGACAATAGTTTAAAGCGGTTTGAAGCATTTTTTTATTTTCAGAATGGAAATATGGTTTTGGGTGGGGGGGGGGGCAGAGCTTTGTGACGTCATATTTGAGGGGGGAACTGACTTTTTGTGACGCCGTGTGACGAGGGGGGCGGGGGTAAAAAATCGTCCAAAATCGCGTGACGTCATTTATGGACTGCCCCTAAACAAAAACAATAAATTAAGACTCCTTTCAGGACAATAATATAGTGTGGGTTATTGAGGTTTCTTTACCCAGGATATCCCATATATGTCTATCACAGTGCGGAGTGGCATAACCTGCATAATCTATGCGATCTTTCTGTCGCGAGGCTTAAGGAGTATTTATCAAAAGTCTTGCCGAATTCACAAAGACGATGTACGAGGTATTACTTGGGTCTTTCGGTAAAGTCACGTCGATAGATTCAAAGAAAATAACAAAAAACTACGACGTTTATTTTCTTCCTTATGATGACTACTTGCGTTGCGATCGAAACGTCGTAGTTTATTTATATTGTTTGTTATATTCGTTGAACCTATTTACGTGACTTTACCGGAAGACCCAAAGAATATGAATTCCTGCAGTCACGAAAGCTTTTAAGTCAAGATTTAATGTACGAGGCGTTTCGTTGGTTTTAGAAAAGTCTCAGTTTGCCAGTTCGGGTACGTTAAAATGTTGAACAAATTTACGCATTTCTAAAGAACGTCATGCTGAGCAAGTGCTGCGTTTGCAGTTTATTCAAATACACACCGACGACCCGTCCGTGAAGTTCCAAGCGGTTGTGTTTTAACATCTGTGAGAGTCAGAAAACACCGACACTGGGGGAGGGATGATGCACTGTGACGTGCTAAAAGCCACTCTGGTGTGGTCCCTGCCGCCTCTTCCTGTGCACCATTACTCAGCATATTCTCGCTATATTATCAATGCCCACGCAAACGACAGCGCACACGAAACGCGATCCGAAGAGCGCGCAGACACAATAAACGCAGTGCGCGAGACCAGGACCCGTTTCAGATGGTGTGACTAATCATTAACGGTAAGCTGACTTTATCGTGATGTTAAGCGTGCGTTGTGGGCAATGTTCAACGTGATACGGTTGCATTACTGTACATGGTTATTTAAATATACCGTATTAAGAGGTGTATTTTTCTCATTAATTAAACATGTTTTCAAAATGTGTGGTTTGTCAATGCTGTACACAATACATTTCTGACTATACAATATAACACCTTGTTTATAATACTCAAACGTTCTTTTTTTCTGAGATAAATAATTATCTGTTCGTAGCCTTATCACGGAAAGCCTAAGTCACGACTTTCAGGAGGGCCGTGTGGCAAATCCATGAATGAGTGGCATATGGGAAGAAACGGGCTTACCGGGAGAAGCCCCATTGTGTGTGCGGGGATAAGACTCAAAAGCTCCAGTCAAGAATGCATTGTACCCCCATTGGGTGACCATGCTGTCCACGCTTTGTATTCCCAAAGCAGGCTTCCATCCAAAAATACACCAAATATTGATTCGTTATCTGACAAGATGGGGTGTATTTGGGGCACATTGGTCCTACATTTATATTTGTACACGCATTTCCAAAATGTTCACGTGGATCATAAAAGTATTAGATCCTTACCGGGTTATACTAAACATAACAAAACGAGTCTGTTGCTCAGTTTGACTTGGCCAGGCGTCATGACATCCTCTTCACCCCTCTGTTTTCTTAGCCGAGCGACTTAAAATTCTCGTCAGTGTGACTTAGCAAAAGTCAAGAGTGCTTTCCACATCACTTCATTTCTGAGTGGACTAAATAAATATAAACAGTGTTCTCCATTACCGAACAGGTTTTTTCTCTCTAAACAAATTATTCAATCAGCACGAGTGATATAATATAACACGCGTTCTTTCGTCGCCTCTGAAGCCTGCAGCTATGTGGCAGGCAAGATCCGCTCGCTGTGCTGCGAAAGCAAGCACAGCACACCAGCTGATCCCACGCCAAAACAGACACAAGGTGAGACGCTGAACGTTGCATACTTCTGCGCTAATAAGCAATGAAAGCGACGAAAAAAATGTATGAACATTTTTTTTATTGCGTAAGTTGTTTCGCGACCAAACAGAGAATGGCTTGATAAGAGATTGGTTCCAGAAAGATGTGGCAATACTTGAGCATATTGGCACAAGACAGGAAAGTGTAAACATGACGAAATGTGCAGTGGACACCTACGGACTATCTGGCCATGGATCGTGATGATGAAGTTTTCGCAGCAGTGCTGAATAGCTTGGGTTTTTTCTGCGTGTTGTTCAGCATAGTGTCCGACGTTTAAAGCCACCTGCAGGCAGCACATGGAGCGGGATGTTCGACATCTTGCCGGGTAGCAGGCGGTACAACCTGAAAACGCATTTAACAGCCAATGGACAGACTTGAAAAATCTAAATTCTCAATTACATCAAATTTTGCTGACGAAAAAATCCATTCTTTTCAGAGTGTAACCCTTTGTATCAGGGTTACACTGTGGCATACGGAACCTAATAACAGAGCTACCTCTGAGACCCCTTGAAATGACTTCTGTTCCACACGGCAGCATTTTTCAAACTGCCAATTTAGCCAAATTAAGCGAAAAATCGAATTTAATGTAATAGTTTGTTTTTGGGCAGCCATTGGATACCGGGGTTAGACCATTACCACACTACAATTGACAACCCAATTTAATCACATGCCAGAATATTGGCGGTGCCAGCGGAGCACTCTGACCCCTGACATATCCGGACACATCTCGATGTGTAAACCTCAATTTGAATCCGCGTGTACGCATCACGTCCAGGGGCCATGTGAGTGGACCTGAACTTCTGCATAGTTTTAGGATGTGACATTGAACCCATTATTACACAACGTGTCGAAACAAACTTGTTTTTTTCTCTCCTCCCACTGTAATAGCTGCAGGCGGATGCAGACGGCCGCGAGTGACCCAGCCCTGCCCATCCAACGACCATCTCCCACAGCCCACGGACGAGCGCAGAGGATGATATTAGTGGAAGCGCTGATGGAGCAAATCACAGCCCTTCAGCGCCCTTCCTCTCATTTCCCGATTGCCCCCCCCAAACCCCAACACGCCAACGCAGCCGTTAAATCAGCAGACTCTCCACAGAAATTCGAGGCATAACCAGGATTTCACTTTAGCCGGATCCGTCCGCATCATTGCCCCTAAATTATTTCCACACTCGGCACACACCATCCGTGACATAACCCTCGATATGGCTGTGATAACTGGTCGCGTGCCGCCTCACCCCCTACGCCAGTCTACCAGCGACCCGGGGGATATTTAGCGAGAGATTAAGCCCAGGGCATAATGATCACCCCCCCCCCCACCACTCGATGAATTGTCGTGATTTCGGGTGGCGATTCAAAAATGGATTGTCAACATTGTGGTAATCTTAGGTCACGTGAACCCGTTACATACAACATTCCAATGCACGCTACTTGACGTGTGTGTCGCAAACCTTAATGATCTCTATTAAATAATTGAGAGGTCAATACACCCCCCCCCCCCAGCACAAACCTACACATCGGTGTTACGTTTTTCATGTGCCTGAATGAATGCTGTACTCGGGCGGGGGTGGTGGTTTATCGTGTTTTCGTAGCTAGTGGCTTTCCTCTGCTAGACCACGTGTAGTGACGTTGGTGATGAGCTTATGAAGTCAGCAACATTAACTCCCCCCTCTGTGGGAGGTGAACCTGTCCGATGTCTTCTCATTAAGAGTTGAGCATCAGCTATGCAAATGCTTTCCACTGCAAAGTTACCATTGTACTCTCAAGGTCATGCCACAACGATGCCAACGATAGCGCTTAACAACGGACAAATTATGTCATCCTAAATGACCACCGAACAACAACGCTACACACAATGGGGGCCACGACGTGTCTGGCAAAGGGCATCGGTGTACTGTACTATGCGTGCACGTCTATGCGTCCCACTTGCAACAGCGTTGGTGAAGTATGGTCAAATAACCCCCCCCCCCCGCCCCCAAGACTTGCACGGCGAGGGGAGGCCCTCAACCAGCAATGGATTGACAAAGGGCTATCCACAAGAACACCGACATCAGAAAGTCACAAGAGAGAGCAATTGTACGCTTAAAGCAGGATCTCAATACCGCATTTTTTTAACTGATGCTCGACCAAACTGACTTAGCACACTCCCTAGCAGCAGAAAGTGTTTTTTTATAGTTAAGCTAGTGTTTGACACTTTGTACTCCTCACAGAAAGCCGTTTTCGCGTGTTATTCACCTCTTGCAATCTAAAGAAAACTCGCTTAAAACTATTAATTCACCTTAGAACACCTTAAAGTGGTTCGTCGTCGATTTACAGATTCCGCCGTCACTGTTTACAGTATGCAACAACAAAAACGAGGCAAGGGTGGTACAGCAGCTCGGACGAACACGCTGCTGAAATGTGAACACTTTTTACTGCACAAACACGTTTGTACTGCAAGAGCAACCGGTGGCTTGGAATTAAACGAATACCGCATTACCACGATTTTGCACGTGTGGCGTCAATGCTTTGTTTTCGCATCCGAAACGAGCAGGTAGCGCCAGACCCTAACATGTGCACAACACGTACACCCGCCGACTGATACTGACAACACGCTAATTCAATGAACGTGTTTGGTTGGCGATGGAAAAACAAACATGCCCACCGTGGAGACACTTGCTTTGAATATGATTCTGGCTCTACTGCTTGGCACGGTGATAAATCTCGCGTGTGCCATTACGCACTTAACGCTTTCGTGAAATTGCCAAATAATGTAATATAGTTGTTTTAAAAGGTAATTATCTAGACTTGATTTGGTGCTTTCGTGACTGCAGAAATTACTCTTTGGTTTTTTTCGGTAAGGTATTTCTTATTTCTACGTGACTTTACCGAAAAAAACAAAGGGTAATTACCTAATCAAATTACAGTTTGAAAAAAAAACACCAATGACATTACAAAATATAACAATTGACCCAAGTTACACAAGATTTCAGTCCCAGCTCAGCATCTGGATAGGGCTCGCAACACTGGGTAAGTAAAACACTCGTCACTCAAGAGACAGCAGTGCAAGTCTCCAAAACACGTTGTGTCAAAAAGGATCCCCGGTTGGGATTTTGGCCAATCGAGTTGGGTTTTCTTTCTGTAGCATTTTTGAATTTGGGAGGAAAGCGATTGTCCCCGGAGAGAAATCACTCATTCGTGTGGACACATCACGATCAATGTGCACGGGTTAGCAATCTTCTTGCTGTACTGCAAAATGAGAGGTACGCCACTGCTCTCGCTGGTGAGCTTTGTCACGCAAACAGTAATGTGCTTCGCTAGCCACCACGCTGCATGTGGCAGCAACTACCGGTTGCCGATGGGATCAACGATAACATTTTTTTGTGGGTATCAGATAATCACATTTTTCCGTAGCATATGAAACTGGGTTTCAAAGAACAACAATGACAATTAACTTGGTTTATTCGAATCACAATTTGTGCGAGTCGAACATGGGAAAATAACACGGAAACCAAACACATACACGTGAATAGAATCCATCACGTATAGGTTATGCTGGGCTAAAACGTACGGAGCGCATTACATATGCATGTATCTGACAAAATATACAGGACCATTTTTTTAATCTTGCTTGTTAATAGGATAAGTGTTTTGGAAGTGGACAGATTCATTCATCTTAGCATCTTTTGTATTGAATAAATTAGACTTTCTCAAACAAAAAGGTGAAGTCACAGTGGACGTTTAATATCCCGAGACATCATTCGAAGAACAGTAGGCCATTTTATGTCAGCGTCATATGATAAAATTAGCTGTACTACCCGGCTTCGCCCGGGACAGGAATCCACCACGCCCGGCCACCTTTGTCTCCCCAGTGGCGATGTTCACACACCACACCAGTTACTCGTTTGAGGCTGAGTCGACCTAGGGGAGGCCCAGGACCGGTTGAAATAATCGTCACCGGTGGTGGCCGTGAGCGGGAATCGAACTCGGGTTGCCGGGTTCGTAGCGCAGCGCGCTAACCGCTACACTACAACGCGTTACCCTTCCACATGCGCGGGTCACGTGACAGATTTGACGTCACAGCTCACTTGCCGTGCAAAAATTTATGCCCCCCCAAAAAAGTGTATTTTTATAATTTTTGCATGGTGTACAGTCTGGAAAGTACCCACATGGCAAATTTCAAGTTTTTTGCATGTCGGGAAGTACGCTAAACATTTTGAACAGACATACATATTCACAACTTTGCCTTTTATATATGTGGAGATTACTCACAAATGACTAAATTTGGAAAATCGCAGCCAATGTCAACCCCTACCGCGAATATTAGGCAGGACCCCCCTGAAAAAGTATTGAGACTCTGTGAAGCTTTCCTAGGTAACACGCATAATAATTGGTACACAATGGCCTACTGAATAACCTAAAGGGATGGTTGGTATGCATTCAAATTGTATATGGAGTGCTTGTTAAGTAATTCCTGCGGTAACATTGTCTGGGTTCGAACGAGCAAATCCAGAGAACACGACAACTCAAAATGCCGAAGTCCAGACAGCCCCCACCCATGCACATCCCAATGTCTTCCACGCTTCAATGAAGATACAATCTCTTGCCACCTCCAACTTATAATCTTGTTCCGCCATCTCATTTTCTGCCTCTCTTTCTGCATCCCTCCATCGGCCTCCCATCGTAAATTTTGGCCATCATGGCTGGTGATGCCCATTGTCACACTGTTGCACTTCAGTTAAATCATCGCTTCTTCTTCTTCTTGCCGCGGGACGCCTGCTGGTGAGCGCGGATGACGTCCATGAGGTTGTCGGCGGTGACCTGCTGCTGCTGCTCCTGCTTCTGCTGCTGCTGGCGCCGCCGCTGCCGCTGCTCGTGCAGGTGCGGGGAATGGAGCAGCTGCGCGGGCAGCTGAGTCCCCGTGGCCTCGACGCGTGACGCTAGGTCCAGGAAGAGACGCCGGTCGCGGTTGTTCAGCAGGGAGATCGCCGTGCCGCGGCGGCCCAGGCGCCCGCTGCGCCCAACCTGGGCACGGGCGGAATACGGCGATAAATGGGCCACAACTCAGAACTAACGCGCGGTCGCGTGTCGTCGTCGTCGTCGTCATCAGCCAGTCATGATCAATCCACTAGCTGGATGAAGGCATTACCAAGCCGCTTCCTCAAACATCCACAAAGCACCTGCACAGCTGTGAAGCTGAACAATGGTGGTAAAATGGAAATGCAGGTGATTTTTTATTTCTTAGCAAGCTCAATGAGAGCCTTATCATCACTCAAGATCAATCCATTGCTTAATGAAGGCCTCCGCAAGCTGTGGGCATCTCTCACGGTCCCATGACGCCACCATTGATCTAGCACGTGCACATGAGCCAAATTCGTTACTGCATCTCCATGGTGCAAATCCTATCGAGAAAGATCCCTCCTTTTGCTTCCACTCTGTCGTTCGTATAGACCACTGTTTGCCATCTCTCTAGCAGTGTCTCCTATCCATGAACACTCACTTTTCTTAGCAGTCAATATTATGTCTCGAACCATGTGCTTCCCATTTCAGTCTCTCAATGTAAACACAAGCATGCTTCTTTCTGCAATGTTCTGCTTTTGTTCCATTATCTTTGCAAATGTCAATGTTTTTGATCCATAAATGAGGTAATAAAAATTGATCAAAACATATTTCTTTAGGTATATTGCTACATTGCTTTTTGTAAACATACAGCTTTAAAAAAACATGGTTGTAACCACATTCTTTTCATTTTCTTGAAGACACGGTTTTAGTGAAATACAATTGCCTGTATTCATCGTAAATTGGTTCTGCAAAGGTTATACAAAATAGTGAATGCGCTGACTGTTCAATGAATGAACGATTTATATGGTGCTAAAAACAAAACTCTGTTTGGAACGCAAGCGAGCCAATATATTGAACTTGGTGTTTGAGGTGTTTTTTTTTCCTTCCCCAATGTTATCCCAATCGTGCTATCGGTGCCATCAGGAGATAAAGAAATCTATATAGATCTCTCGCACTGCTGTGCAACCCTTCTTGTTACAGAATGGCCCATGGAAGCAGATATCACAGAGCTATTACCGGGGTCCCTTCCAGTGACATCTACTCCAGAGAGTAGGGGGGGGTAGCACAGCAGTCAAATGGATACTTTTAATTTCAGAGGTGGAATTTAGCCAAATAAAGCAAAGAAGAAAATTTAACGTGACGATTTGTTGTGTGCAGTCATTGGTGACCGGGCTGAAACCATCAACTCGCTAGACTTGAGAAGCCGGTATAATCAGAGGCGGCTGAAAGCTAGATTCGATCCCAGGGCCTCAGCTGCGGTGGCTCAGCGCTCTGCAACCTCTGAGCCACCCTGCCACTTTTATTGTATCGGACAGATGGTACCACGGCACTTAAACCGACTTTTGGACTTTACACCGACACAAAACACCTGCGTTGGGATGACCGGGCAGAAGCGAGAGATCACCGCACCTGATGCACATACTCGTCCATGGTGGACGGCAGGTCAAAGTTCACCACCAGGCGGACGTTGACGAGGTCGAGTCCGCGTCCGAGCACCCCCGTGCTCACAACCACCTCGTACTCTCCGGCCAGCAAACCCTGCAGCACACTCGACCAATCGATTGCCAGCCAGAGAACATATACAAGCACAGAACTCCGATCCGTGTCTCCACATATCATGAGCCATGGTCAGTCCGTTGCTGGATGGAGGCCACCCCAAGCTGCCGCTGCCACTCATGATTCTGTGATGTAACAATCCACCTAGGCACTCCCGACGAATGTCGAGTCAAATTTGATTTTGTTTAACCAGCTGAGAACTCAGGAGAACGGGAGGAGTGTAAAGGGGCACCACGGTGGCGAGATGATAACGACTTCGCCTGATATGCAGGAGGGCATAGGTTAGATCTCCCCATGGTTGCGTGGATTTTTCTCCGGGTCCTCCAGTTTTTCCCTCCACATTTAGAATCAACGTGCATTTAAGAGTATTTGGCTGCGATAAATTTTCACATGATGATAAATCACTTCGTTGAGCTATAATTTGTGACATTCAGGTCGCTTCTGAAAAAAAAAATCTATACACAGCTCAGTGGGCCGTACCTGGTAAAATAAAAAAAGTTTAGTTTAGTTTCACTCTGATCGCCAGCGTTCTGCCAGATCTGGGTGAGATTCTAGGACGGTAACAGCGCGTTCCCAGAAGGGGGATCGTGACTTGAGTTGGCGGCAAGGTATCTTGTTCAGGTCTTGGTTGATGGGTAGGTTGTTGTTGGAAATAAAACGCATAAACCCCCTTCCCTGTCAGTATAAATACCCCAAAGCTCTAACCATTGCACCTATCACTTCCCAAATTGCTGTGGTGACCTGAGCGTGCGTGGGGTCGGAACCTGCAGGACGCTCGTGCGCTCCGTCTGAGGCTTATCGGCATGCATGGCCGCGGCTTTGAGCCCCATCACCGTCTCCACGGCATCTGCCAGGAGGTCCGCGCCCATCTTGCTGTCGACAAACACCACCACGGGCGGATGGTACAACTTCTCGTCCTGAACGTGAACAAAACGCAGCAAGGGCAGTTTACATACACTAAATTTTGGGTGTTAACGCGGGGACATATTGATTGAAGCTGGATGAACCCGATGAGTCACGGAGATCTTTTTGACGGGCGCCCATTGCAAGCTGGGGTTGGCAATGGTGGAAAATGACAGAGGAAGTTCCATAGGTATATAAATGAAACGTTCGTGACGTTAATTTCGAACAAGACAACAGAATATAAACAAAAAAAATAACAGCAATAATTACAAATTATACAAAGGATAATTTCCACATGCAATTAAACTCATAACAGATCATGAATCACGGACGTACAATAAACTATCGATTATGCATGCACAGAATACCCAGGTGGTGGATTAAATGTGCTTGTGCAAAAAGAAATGCACAAGGGAATGCCGATAATATCCATGTTTAAACACGGAAACATTGTCTGGGTTCTTTTGTGTCAGCAATGTCGATAGAGGGCGCCGCTGCATGAGACATTCACACCGTACAATTAGGGTACAATACGCATAACAAATCCAGCTAGAATTATACCTTGTCACGGCAAATTTGCGGAGAAGGAAATTTTAATGATTAAATATTAAGTCACGCAAACAACACTTTCGTCAAAACAAACTGCTTTTCCGAATTTAATAATTATTATTCTTGGTTCTTTCGGTAAAGTCACGTATAAGGGCCAGTATCAATGTATTACCATTTCTGACAATAAACAGGTGTTAAGATTTTTAACCACCAAATGGAAACCTTTTGCAAGGAATCAAGTTCATATTAACCACACACAGTACTTGTGGTGAGCATGCAAACAAACATGCTCTGACAGTATATGCATTGACACTGGTGAGACTTGGCCAATCACTTTCAAAGACAAGGCATTTTGCCCACTTCAGCAATTGTTTCTTATTCTTGGTTCTTTCGGTAAAGTCACCACGTAGAAGGGAAACAATAAAATAATAAAAATATAAAACAATAAAATTCTCACGACGTTTCGACTGCAACACAAGCAATCATCATCAGGTGTGAAAACCACAGCAAGAAAATTTGAAAAAAGTGGCGGTTATTTTAACGTTAGCACCACGGAGGGCGATTTGACAGTTTGTTCAGATGCACGAGTCCATCTATGTTCGGAAAAGAGGAGGGGGGAGACGAAAATAATGGATGCGGCCTGAAAGCCACCGTAAGCGTGAACAATCAATTAAGACCCGAAATGGTTTATCAAATCCTTCCAATGATTGCTAAGCCAGAATCCATCTTCTCGGTTGAAATTGTCTGTGTTTGTATATGTGGATAGCCTCATGAACGAAACTCTCATGGTAGCCAGATGGCTTGCAAAGAACCTCTGTCTTAGAGAAGTCAATGTCATGTGAGGCTACTGAATTATAACAGTGATCTGCCACGGCTGAGGTATTGGTCCTACCGTGTTTTAGGTCTGCTTTGTGTTCACGAATGCGGTCCGAGACATGTCGTTTGGTTTCTCCAATGTAACTATTACCACAGAGGCAACTTAGTTTGTAGACGCCAGGGTACTGTATGTCCGGAATCACATCTTTTACAGACGGAACCAGATCACGGATTTTATGTAATGTGTTGAATCGGACCTGGATCTTGTGTTTTGATAAACCATGTCGGGTCTTAATTGATTGATCACGCTTAAGGTGGCTTTCAGACCGCATCCATTATTTTCGTCTCCCCCTTCCTCTTTTCCGAACATAGATGGACTCGTCCATCTGAACAAACTGTCAAATCGCTCTCCGTGGTGCTAACGTTAAATATAACCGCAACTTTTTTCAAATTTTCTTGCTGTGGTTTTCACACCTGATGATGATTGCTTGTGTTGCAGTCGAAACGTTGTGAGAATTTTATTGTTTTATATTTTTATTATTTTATTGTTTCCCTTCTACGCGACTTTACCGAAAGAACCAAGAATATGAATCCCTGCAGTCACGAAAGCTTTAAATCAAAATTTAGTAATTATTTACGGTCGTTTTTATTAACGTTCGACGGGGAAGGGCAAGCGGCCCACGGCAGTGCTGTGTGGCATCCCCGTGGCCGTGACATCATCCGCTCAGTCCCTAGCAGCAGCATTGCTTCTACCCATCACCAAAGTGCCTCCAGAGGTCACGGGGGGGGGTCAAATACGAGAGGTTCTTCGCTTCAATGCAATCACGGAGTCAAACGAGGTCCAGAAACCTCAATCTGACATGGCAGCCATTTCAGTCCTATACATAATTTACCACCTTTTGTCAATCCACTGCTGGATTGTCGGTCGTGTGGGTTGTTTAAGCCATACTTCACCGTGCTGGTCAGCACGAGTTTATGATATCACTAGCGACTGTTGTTAGTCGTCGCTAGGGATTGAATTCAGGTACCAAGGTTTGTATAGTGCATTTGCCACTGCACCGCCATTTCAAGCCTATGTATCCGTACATTCTGTGAAACAGAAAACCTGTTCTTGTTTACTTTGTAACATGCTGCTTGTGCAGTGTTGTGCAACGTCAAACATTTAACTGGTGTTATTTAGGGTGTGCGCAGGCGACTAACTGGTGCGCTGATGTGCAGATGCAGCTTTCTTATGCACCGACAGGCTGCGGTCACCAATCCCAAACCAGGGACCACATAGTAATGCCACCATCCTCTGCGAGCATTCGCCGGTAAGCATTTAAGATATTCACCATGTGGCTACTCTTGAAGCTGCCTGCCCACTGGCTCGCTCACCAACTTCCTTGCGATATAGTCTTACAAACCGACCACGTATTGTTGACACACACCCGGCAGTCGATCACCAACTTCCCTCTCGACCCCTCGCACCTTGAGAATCTCAAAGAGCTTTTTCTTCTTGGACGGCTCCTCAACCCACAACACAATCTGCCGCACATTGGAGGCAGGCGCGGCCTGACCCCCGACCTCCGACCCTTCCCCGGCCACGGCGATGCGCACGGGGTCGCGGGTCAGCCGCTCGGCGAGCTCCACGGTGGCCGTTGGAAGCGTGGCCGACACCAGCAGGCTCTGCCGCTCCTCGGGCGTCTCTTCCCGCACCGCCAGCACCTGCTCCCTGAAGCCCAGCTTCAGCATCGTGTCGACCTATGGGTGCCGCAGCAGAAGCAGCAGCGACGACGGGGATAACGGCACGGCCCAAAGGCCGTTCGCGATTTGGTCCGAGAGTCGATACATTTTGCGGCTTGCGTTTTTTTCCGGCTTGCTCGCGACCATGTTTCGTTTCGTCTGTTTTTCCTCATTCGATTAAGACGAAGTGTAACTCGAATGTATCATTTGTATCATATAATGTATCATTTTAATACAATATGATTATACGTAAAATAAATTAATGTCACGCGTTCTACAATATTTGCATCATGGCCGTAAAGAACTATTTTAATTAATAGATTAATCGATGCCAAGTTACGTGCCTAGAACAGAAGGTGGATTGCAACTAAGCAATGTACATTATGGTTATTGTAATCTGAATATATCCAAAACGCATACAATTCATTGTGTACTATGGTGGAGCACTGTAAAATGTGTAACAGAGAGACATCTCGAGGCCATAAAAAAACAATACGGTTCGCTTGCTCGGACAAATACTGCTGGATAACATTGGTCAGGAAAATAAATAGGCTGACCGACTAAACATGGTTTCTCTTTACGTGGAGAGGGACGGGAGTCTGTTTAATCATTTATATCTACCCGGTGATTTTTCTTGTTCAGTGTCAGACGCTATTAAATTGTCCTTACAGTACTCCAGCAATGCCCGTCAAATCACTTCAGCAAAGCTGTGGCAATGTCAAGGATAATAATTATATTCCTACAGCGCCTTTCATCAAGGATCTCAAGGCGCTGCACAAGTCACAGCAGCGGACACTCAGCGCGACAATAACTCGCGAATGCAAAAGCGGGAATATAATAAAATAAACGCTAAAAGCCATTTGCCGAACTAAAAGTCGAGTAAGTGTAAGTGTATAAATGAGATCTGAGACTAGGATAAGGGTGTACAGTCTGAACAAACGTGAAATGGGCCTTGGTGTTGCTTGATACATCGTTGCCCTCGTGAAAGGTACAGTAAAGGCATTCCAATTAGCAGTCTGAAACAAGGCGTGGTGGTTACCGTCAATCAGCAGACGCGCACAGCTATAACTCTACATTCCAATTTTTGACCTGGAGGCAAAGCCGAATGTGAATGTGCCCTCACCTCTTCGCTGCAAAGGTCTCACCTCATCTATGACGAAGATCCTGACGGAATTCAGGCGTAGCGCATCTCTTCTGAGTACCTCCAGGACTCTCCCAGGAGTCCCGATCACCAACTGTCGGGAGAAGAACAAATCAGGCGAAGAAAACGGTTCCCGCAAAACCGCAGCAAGAGACCGTAGGACAATCGTGCACCGACTCGTATCGTTCAAGCAGTCATTTCACATTTCGACGGCGCGCTCCAAAATGCACCCACAAATTCATATCAGGGCCGAGACTAACCTGTGATTAAACTAAGTAATGTACATACGAAATTTTAATTGCCAATTTGCCTTTAACTGTTATACTGATTATTAGTAGTAAATTATGGAGTTATTTCGCGGACATGATTGAACGTGACTGAGGTGCGGAGCCGTGGTCAGTGTCAGTAAAAATCAGCAGATAGCGGCGAGGCTCTCGAACGGCTACTTTCCAGACGGTGGTGCGTGCCAAGGAGAAACAATGCCTGACAATGACGGTCTTGGTCCTTTTTTTGGTAAGGCTATCACATCCTCTTGTTTAATGTACATTTTAATATTTAATACGTCAACAGGGCAGTACCAGTCAAGGACAATCGGTAAAAAAATTACGCGGCAAGTTGACAATTTGCAAGATGGGTTCTTCACGCGAACCTCGCAGCAGATATCCCTTTTGCCCAATCACCCACATTCAAATGTGTGATAAGCAACGCCGAAATGTTGCTAGCTGCATACGTGTCAACCCATACGGTTTACCCGTATTCTTGTACAGAGAAATTGAGTTTTTAGGTCCATGCGGCCTACAGCTGTTTCAATACGAACAATTTTTTTGGTCTATTTGTTTGTGTTTCTCCCTTGTGATGGGACTTTGTAGGATGAACGTTGAGATTTATAAGGGGCACGGGGTGACCAATACGGTCTGAATTGGTCTGTAATAAGGTAGGGCACTGACAAAGGGTTGACGGGTATGTAGCTGCCTCAGCTCGCTGCGCAGAAACGTCACGCATCAGGCAGTCCTAGCTTTCTACTGCACTGGAGTCATTATCGTAGTAGCATTGGATTGTGCGTTCCAGAATTGACTTGTGCCTTTCAGTTGGTATTTTTTTGTTACATTTCTGACATATATTACTTTAGATTTTTTTATAGCGTAGAAAGTACAAAAATAACATGGAAAGCTGTAAATAGGCTAACTTCGCCTCAAGTTAACAAACTGGTATCTGGAGGTGGGTAAATCACTTAAAAGGTCAGAGCAATGAGCTGGCAATGCTCTAGGCCTAGGTTCGAATTCTGGTTTTAGTAGTGCACGGTTAACGCACTCAGCCCAATCACAGAGTACTGCACGAAAAAAAAACCCCATCGCATTGAATGTAGTTAATTTGAGAAAAATTCCGGTTAATAAAATTATAAAATATAGTTTTTTGCCATCTTGAGCTGAACATTTCTTTCTGCAGCGAGGGCACGTGATGGGAAAGTGCTCCCCTCGTGTGTGGATGGCGAACGGTCACTCGAAGGGATTGCAGAATCTGCTCGAGACGGCGGGGTCAACGCACAACTGCGTGAGTGTTCGGAATGGGCACGTCCCTCTCATGACATGACCCCGATGGCAAACGTTTGCAATAAATACAGGGAAAGGAAAAAAAAACATGCATGAATTATGGGATAATTTCGAGCAAACGTTTATCCTAAAAAAATTGCAATACGAAAGCTGAAGGGTAGCTCTGAGAGGGCAAAATGATTTTCCAGATATGCAGTCTAGTCCTAATCTCCAAACTTTTGGAAAACCTTTGATCAACATGCCTAGTCCCTCACAGAAACAAAACGGTATACTTAAGTTTAATTCATATTGGGTTATCTTAGCTGGAGTTATCGTGCCGCCCCCCATTATAAGATGGACAGATAGATGGAGATAATGCACATACGCTTTCAACCTCAGCTAGAAAGCATTAAATGAAAATGTGTCTTTCTCTGGTTATGGTCTTGGAGTGTGCTGTGCATCTGAATGTTTCATAAAAAAAATCGTTTTGGAAAAAGAGAAAATGGCTTCTGTGAGTAGTCTGTGGTGGCTATGCACGTGGCCTGTAACGCAGCACTGTGGAGGGACCGAGGGTTGGTGTATCGCGCAAATGTTGTGAAACTTCTTCCCGTGAGCATCGAGGAGGGGCAATACCCTGGCTCGCCAGGAGAAAACAGTACAGCAAGTGGACTAATCGCCATCTGTTTCCATCTGTACGAGGATAGAGTGTTGCCCCCTCACGTGTGTGGTTTTTCTCTGGGTGCTCCGGTTTCCTCGCATGTGTATAATAAACACTAATTGGCTCAGAACGTCTTAAAACGTCTTAAAACTCAATTTAGCAGGACGCTGCGAAAAATCTGATTTAGAATATTAATTTATACTGGAGGAATTCAATGAGCTATAAAGCTCATGGGTTTCCTCCAGTCTTCCTGGATCAATACATCAAAATAAGGTTGACGGTGGGGCTGGGCAGCAGCGTGGGCAGTGGGGGCACCTGTACACGCTGCCTTAGGCGGTGCAGCTGTGGGGGTAGGGGCAGCCCCCCTATGAGCAGCGCCGTGCGCATGTGGGGCAGCCCAGCCATCAGCTCCTTGGCCTGCCTCTCGATCTGCATGGCCAGCTCGCGCGTCGGGGTCACGACCACGGCCAGCGGGTCCCGCACTTCGCTCGGCCCCTGCGCACACAAAGACAAAGATCCCCTTGTAGCCTTAACAGACTGTTTGGGCAAGTACTGTTAGCAAGCACCTATGAAGGCCGGTACGGCACACGAGGGGGTGGGTGGTCAGCACCACGCTCAGCCGCCTGTATCCCTAGTGGCCATGTTTACACATTGCACCACACACACACACATGTGCATGTCACCACAGTGAGATGACCAGAGGCAGTCACAAAAAACAATGCATTTGATGCAAATTATCCGATGCAATAATAATGACAATGTGAAGTGTGGTGCAATATAGATAGGTTACACCAATTAAAATTACGTCTTTAACCTGCATGTGTTCTGTAATGAACTTGTTCCACTTTCTGTCTTACAATATAATTCCAAGCGGGCATCTCTCCGTACATCTTTGCGCATTTTTCAGTTTTTGTTCCAATTGTTCGTTGATGTTTATCTTTCTGATCCGTATGTTACAGCAAGTAGCACACACTGATTAAAACGTCCATTCTGTAAGCACAATGGTGTTTTGTATTCAGTGTCAAGTTCCGTTTTCCAAAAGCGCTCCAACCTGCTCTCGCCTGCATATTTTGCTTCATCACTTGCCTTCCAGTCCACCTTCAATAACTCTCGTAGGTATCAACGCTCTGCTGTGTTTTCCAGTTGCGTCAATGTATTAGAAGCAGCAAACAGTTGGCCAGTGCAGTATTCGGGACAATGTGCATGATTCTGTGCATCGTTTTCATTGAACACACTCGCAACTGTACATGCATGCAGGCTTGTAAAATGTACAGTAGGTCCTAGGCCAGTTTTTTTCTTTTGTAAGCCAAAAAACAATGCGACAAATTTGTTGCTTAATTTAGGGTGAATAAATGGAATCCGCGTTGAATTGCCACGGCTTTTTCAGTGCATTCACAGCAAATCTCTCGGAATGAGTTCATCGTGGCAGAAGGAATTTGGTTTAAAAGCCAGACGCGGTAATCCGTCTGGATTGAAGGCAAATCTGCAGCATCTTGTGCTCCAGATTATGGAGTCGCATAATGAGTTCACGTAATGGTCATTGCACAACACCAAAACAGTTTTTTTGATCAGTTATCCAAATTAAAACGCGTGCAAAGGTACATGCATACATACATGTGTAGATTCTTTCTTTACAAAACTAATTATTGCAGGCGGTAATTTGTACTGGTTGTGGACATGTCTGTATTGTACACGTTGATATGCTCAGCCCTTTTGTCAATCCACTGCTGGATAAAGGCCTCCACACACCGTGCTCTCCTTGGGGGTTATTTGACCGTACTCCACCAGGCTGGTCAGCGTGGATGGTGAAGGTAGGGAGCATAGACCTTGGGGCATAGTATATAACAACAGAGTTTTGCTGCACTGCACCAATTACAACATTGCCATGCAGCAGCCTCCAATATCCGTTTAACTTAGTGGCCCATCCATGCGCTATTCAGGATTAACCCTACTTATTTTCCAAAACCTTATAATACCGGATGCAAATTCAGTGCTTTGGGTCGTAGGCAAAAATCCACAGTACGGAGGATAAACCGGGCACTGTTGAAGAGCACACAGTTTGAACGCGACGACTCACGCAGCCGGCAAGAAGAGCGACGATGGGCACCAAAAAACCGGCGGTTTTCCCGGAGCCGGTCTCGGCTCTTACGATCACATCGCGGCCGCCCAACGCCGGCGGCAGCATCTGCATCTGCACGGGCGTGGGCTCGTGGTACCCGCACGCCGCCAGGTTCTGTGCCAGCGCCTCTGGCATGGGGCAGTGCGAGAACTCGAGCACGGGCCGCGGGGGATCGCGACCCTCCACCGAAATTCCCAGCGAGCGGCGCAGCGAGCGCACTTGCTCCGCCGTGAGCGACGAGATGAACGAGTGCTCCTCGTACCTGTACCTGCAAAGCGGTGGCGGGGGAGGGATGTGAACACAGTTGCCGATGGTTTTAATTATTTTATTTTGCAGACCTTTTGTCAATCCCCTAGGACAGGGGTCGGCAATCTGCGGCTCCGAAGCCACATGCAGCTCTTTATGAACTGCTTCGTGGCTCATGGACAATATAATTGCAAAGTAAAAAATTCATCCTAATTAGTTTCGATTACAATGCTTTGTAATGCGGCATTACAAATCATTGTGCATGTGCTGTTCTTAAAAGTGGTAAAAAAAAATCGGTTTTACGTTATTCATTAAGTAGCGTCTTGTATTCACAAGCAATGTGGCTCTCAAATATTTAAGTTTTTAACCGAACTTGAAGAAAATTAGGAGAATGATGATGATCTCCCCATGTCGTGTTGGTTATAGCTGTTGCTTGACCACACCGGTCAGAGTGGGATGATCAAATTGCGGTCCAAGACCGATTCAGATATCACGCGCCACTGATCTTAGCTGTGGCCAAGTTCATAGCCACTGCGCCATTACTCGACCCGCTGAGCCAAATAAGAGTAGAGCTTGCCGAATGAGCTTCAATTTAGCCAAATTAAGTACTCATTTTAATATTATGGGGTTTTTGTGACTAGGCTGAGACCATTGACTCGCTAAACTTGAGAACCTGACGTCTACAAAGAGTAATCTACTTCTGTCCACAATCACCTAATTGCTTTAACAGCACTTTCTCTAGAATTGCTCATTGTATCTTGCTTTTACAAGCCTCGTTGTTTGGTCAATAACTAAAGATTAAAATGTTACAACACACAGAGCAATGATTTAATTGTTGTTTAAATCACAATAGTTTTAAATCTTTTTTAACGTGGCCAAATTCTCCTCAGGATAATAATGAAGGCTTCACCGGTCAAAAGGTCATCTGGAGGCAGATGTTCCTTCAGAGCAGGAGCCGATTGTGAGAGTTGTATAATGGCCACTTAATGACGGAAATTACATCACATGTTCTGATACCATCTGGAAAAAGCATCATTTTGTCTCTAGGCTGATTTTTGGAGTTTTCAGATTAAAAAAAAAGTTGGGAATGCATAACCATACCCAGACACCTTTCCTATTAACGTTTTCATGAGGTCAAAGGTGACAGATGAGGATTGCTAAATGCCATAAACTAATGCGAAACACAAGTGACTGTATTCTCGACAGACCCCGCACAATCGCAATGTATGTACAAATGCTGAACTTATTTTGCACCATACGTAGCCAAGGGTGCTAATCGGAGGTACGGGAATATGACACTTACAACCCTGGGAAAATATACTTTCCCCAGAATCGCGCGAACATGTCCGGCGTACGCACTCGTTCTGGGTCCTCACCCGTGGCTCTCAGCGCCACTCTCTGCGTCGAGGCTGCCGCTCTGCTCCACGAGATCGGGCACGGGCGTCTCCTCGGACGCTCCGGGCGCCTGCGTCAGCACTAAGTGGTGCGCCTTGCACTGAAGGCTGCAGACGTCGCTCTCCGTCTCATTGCAGATGTACTCTCCGTAGCGGCCGCACACCACGCACACCGGCTCGCCGGTCTCCGGCCACCGCTGGTTCTTGCTGCGACAAACAGGAAGCACGGTGAACTTTTGGGCGGTGCGCTCGCACATGCCGAGGGCTGTGTTAACGTCACTGCATGGAGTAGTTACCTTCCCGGTTTGATGTTTACATTTTATTTTTCCAATACAAATACTAATTTACAGGCCTTTGTCCATCCATTGCCGGATGAAGGCTTCTCTATGCGACGTAGGTCATGGGGGTTGTATGACCGTGCTTCACCATGCAAGTCATTCCGGGATGGTGAAGAAGGTTTGTGTGCCCAGGACATGGTCAGATATGAATCGTCAATCATGTTCGCTGTGGGCGGTAATCGAACTCAGGAAGTCAAGTTCACAACGCAGCGCAATAACCAATACGTCGCCACTCCAACCCGAATCTACTGTGAAATATAACTTTACATGTCAGTATACCTGTAGGAAACAACTGGAGCCTCGTCCTCGTCGTCACTTTGCCCATGCTTGACTTCTGCCTGGGAAGAGCTGGTCTCTGGGGTAGGAACGGTAGTGTGTGGTAGGATCTTGGCCCGTCCGGAAACAGTTTCCCCAACAACTCCTTGCTCCTCATGTTCCGGCCGATCTGCTGCACTCCCCTGGCATGTGAAAAAGTCCGCGGAATTCGCATGGAATTGCACGAGCTCTTGAACGCTTCCATTTTCCACTGTACATTTACTGCATGTACACATTGATGCGAACAAAAGCAGTGTGTAATTTAATAAAATTGCTTTCTTTGTGCTCTTAAGAAGACATTGGTAAAACAGACATATGTGCAGGTAGAAAGCTTTGTCAAACCACTGACGGATGAGAGCATTGCAGGTCGTGGGGGTTAATTGGACCATACTGCCTCTGCTGACTACCACGTAGCACTGCCCCAAAGCTACCTATGGCACGTATGGGGGCGGGGGGGGGTGTAACCACAAGCATCAGGCTCCAAACTGGTTAGCTTCGTAGTTTAGAACATTTATATTGCCAGTTGTAGATTTCACACCGATGATAGTGGGTTCACGTATGATAATGGAAGAAATATTACACTAATCAAATTGCTTTCTTAACAAGGTATTGGTAAAGCCTAGATATATTTAAAAGTCTGGGGAGAGTTCACAGCTGTGAAGCACCACCTTGGGCCATATGCTTTCGGTTTACATTAGAAGTGTTCCTGAGTGACATGTGGTGTAACACAGCACTGTTTATGACACGTCAAATTAAATAATGTATACACTGGAAGCAGGGTACGAAACTGAGCACACATCAAGGTATTCCTACTTGTAAAACAAATGTCCAAGTTGTCGCTTAAAATGCAGTTTTTCTGACAGACGAATCAACAAAAAAAAACACAAAACTTTTAAATATACCAAACCCATAGCACGTCAATGCAACTTAAATTGTTTGCTTGAGCAGTACCTTTTGTCCATATTGTGTTTACACATGTCCATCTGTCAGCTGTTTCAAAGGGTGTTCATGCTATACAACAGCACCTCAAGACATAATAACTGCACACTGGGATATTACTCCAGGAGGGGAATATTACCAGGGATTAATTTCAGCCGGGTCTGTCTTGGTCAGCCATCCAGAAAATACTGCAACATCTGTCACAAAACATCGAGTATCTCTCTCGCTCAGGCTGTGTGGCTGCTAGTCGCGTGCCTATTTCAGTCTGACAGTAACCTATAAAAGTGCTCGACTAACAGCAACAAGCATACACTGTGCTCTTCAACTGTTCAGATTAGTATCTCACAGCACGTGAAGGCCATGAACCAACCACAGCAGAGCGAGCCTTTCATCCAGCATACAGTTTGACAAAAGAAAGGACTGAACATGTACATCTCAAGTGGAGCTGGTTCAAGACCAGGATGTTCAACATCAGTGGCCCTGCATCACTCAAACACCTTTTTTGAGTCAAGCATGAGCACATCCCATGCTGCAGGAACTGGTACAAGCAACGAGCCCTGCCCGGCCGTCCCAAGAACGGCACGGAGCGACCTCTCTCCGTCTCCTTTACAATGGCTTTGGAAGCGCAGCACGAACCCCCCCCCACTCACCCATCGGACCTGGGGTATTAGTTCGGTTGTCCCGCACGGTGGCTTCTCGCCGGCCGCTCCTCCTGGGGGGCCTGCGGAGGCTGCACCGGCTCGGCTGGGCTCCTCCGCGGCGACTCGCGCTCTCTTCCCGGCGGCAGCAGCCTCCCCGGGACCCCCTCGCCTCACCTTCACGGCCCGCGGCACGAACATCGGTCCTTCTGGCGTGGACGTTCCAAGTCGGTTACAAACCATCGGGGCACATGCAAAAGCAGACATAGAACCATGGCAATATTAGTCTGACTTCCATTGTTTTTATCACCCGTGCGTTGTTTGTTTGTTGTTGTTTGTTAGATCTTTGACAGAAATAATAGGCAGACGTTCGAATCACGAATTCGCATGCGTGCGACAGGTTAGCACGTGCTGCATCTCTCAGCAGAGCTGCACAAAGGTCACAATGGTAGTTGTGACCTTGTGCAGCTCTGAGTGGGTTAAGTGAGCACCACTTGGCGCGCGGACGCAGCACTTGTTGTTGAGACGTGGGTGATGTTTCACCGTGTGAAATTTCCATGAGGGTATAAGGGTCAACCTCCCGTCACTTCCACTGCTCAACGCAAGGCCTTGCCTCACATTGGTTCATTCATGGGGTTGCCCATTTCAATCAATCATTCGCCTTTAATAAACGTTCCACGTGATTTTATTTTCGGACTGTATCACTTGTCGTTACCCCAGCATCTCAAGGGACAAACAAATGTACGAGTATTTTCTAATGAGTTATGTGAATCGATGGCCCAAGGCATTGATTTTCTCATAAAATTTCTGCAGCCACTATTTATTCTGCAGCGCAGTAACGGCAAAACGTGAATTGCGTCTTGAATGAAAGGTGGCAAATGAATCGTGCAGGGTGAAATGCCATGATAATTTGTCCAGTTTGTACGATCACTTGTTATATTTAGAATTGTCCATGTTGCCTATACAGACAGTACTTGAGATTTTGTTGCATTTAGAAGCAAAGAGAAATCGACTTTTTTGGAGTACGTCTTGTTGTTTACGTCTGTACCACGCCTCGCCCATCCTCTGCTAAGTCTCCTCTGTTCTCTCGTGAGTAGAGAGGACTGTCTCGTTTGTTCCATTAGCCTAAATGGGTTCCACTAAACCAGCCATCGACTAGAAGCACGTCTTCCACGTACGCTTCGTGAACATAACATTTCGACGCATGTATCACCTGCACACGGCTCTTTTAATGCACTTCATATTAACCACAGGGGGCATTTACAAAACCAGTTGAACATCTCCCGTGTTTCGTACGGACGTGTGAAGAGCGAGAGGCGTTTGAAATCTGCAACCGAACGTGGACACAGGCACTGTACACACATGATCAACACGAGCCACCATTACCCGGGTACAGTGAGCCAGCAGTGACGTCGCCCTGCTCACCACGTGACGGCAGCCGGGGGGAGGGGGTGGTGGAGGATGATGAGAGGGCGGGGGGGGCGAGCGAGGGGCGGGGTTAAGCTGGCGAGGGAGGGGGTAAAGGGGCGGGGTTTAGGGGGACCTTGGGGGCTCGGGGCGAACGAGGGGCGGGGTTGAGTTGGAGACGACTGAGGAGGGCAGGGAGGTGCGAGCGATGGGGCGGGGGCTCATCCCACCTCACCTCCCGCGTCACGTGGTGCGGGGGCGACCCTTGTTGAGATTTCGTAGTCCGCTTGGGTGAGGCGCGCCGCACTCGCGCGTTGAGCGTCTGCGCGTGCGCTGTGGGAAATGTAAAGCGGCTCGCCGCGCTGCCCTGCGTTGGGCGGACTGAGGAGGCAGCGATGCAGCGATGCAGCGGCGCGCAATCGACACTCAAGCGGCATCATTCATACTAATAACAGCCACGATAACGACATAGCGAGTTTGATCATTCGCGTGGTACTACCCGAGTCATCACAGAGCCGGGGACGGCACCGTGTCTTCGTAGGCGGCTATTTACAATGAGGTTCTCGGCTTGTTGTGATTAAATAGGTGTTAGCTAGCGCCTGACAATAGTAACCACCGCGGGTCACCTTCGGCGTCAGCGATTTCAAAATCGCGCGCATTACAATCAATTAATACCCACCGCGGTCATTATTTTGCTAATTTTATGCACATTTGAGTCAATTCTCATAACAAAAGGCAACCGCGCGCTGCACTGTACTGACAAGCGATCGGGGCAGAGAGCCGGCGGTGGCGTAACGAGAAGAAATGGCCGACGGTGGGGCGGAGAATGGAGAAGCGAGGACGGAGGAGGAGCAGGAGGAGGAGGCGGCGATGATGAAGCAGATGATGGTGGTGGCCGAGGAGATGCAGGAGCACGAGGAGGAGGAGTACGAGGCCGAGAGGGCTAAGGTGGCCGCCGGGCTTGCGTGGCTGGCGGCAAAGGCGCGGAGTCCAGGTGGGTGACAGGTGGAGCCGGGTGCCGCGGTGAAGCGTGATGGGTCACGCACGGTGTGTGATGGGTCACGGTGTGTGATGGGAGGGTTGAGGACCACGGTGTGTGATGGGCCACGCTGTGTGATTAAAGGTTTATGGATCATGGTGTGTGATGGGAGGTTTATGGGTCATGGTGTGTGATGGGAGGTGTGTGAGGGGTTAGGATGTGTGATGACTGGCGATGAGGGATGGATCAGGGTCCGTGATGAAAGGTGATGTGTCATGGGTTAAAATTTGTGATGATGGTGCATTGTGTGTGATGAGTGAGGGTAGGTGTTTGATAATACTGATGGGTTATGGTGTGTCATAGGTAAGGCTAGGAGTGTGATGAATGTATGTTCTAAGCTGAGTGATAGCAGATGATGTAATTAGATAAAATCGATTTGTGATGGTTTGATGCGTTCAGGTGGGTGTATGATGGGTGATGGTTATTGGTGGATCAGATTGGGTGTGTGGTTACAGTGTAGGTGTGTAATGGCATTAGCAAGGTGATTGTAATAACGTGCAATGTTAGTGTATGTGTGTGGTGAGTCAAGGTAGCTGCATTATGGCTCAAAGTAAATACAAAGTGGCATGTAGTGGCCCAGGTTACATGCAAAGCTGCGGTAGTGTGACGGGTTGGTAGTAGTGTAGTGTTGATGGATGATATGTGACCCAGCGTGGGATTGTAAGGTGTATCTGCTGACCCAACAGAAAGATGCCAACCAGAATTTAAACCTCCTAAGCAAGGATAGATCATCCTATGCTGGTGTCTTAGCTCTAATTTCAAATGACATACTCCTGAAATAGGAAAAATGTTCAGCATTAAGTGTGTCCACAGTGGCGTCGTGTGATTAACAATGGACAGTCGTGCAAGCAATTAAACGTGGGCCCCTTGGTGCAATACCCCCTCCTATTCGCAGCCCAGGGCCCTGGGACCCTCTGGCCTGTTGTTGTTCCACGTGCAATGTCATAGCCTGCACGTTCGATAGCTGTGCCACTGCTTGACCATTAAAACATTCCAATGTATTTTTGTATTACATTGGTTGAGAGCCCATCGTAAACGTATTTTCTCAAGGAATACCTCATAACCGTTTTAGGTGATGTTAAGCATTTAATTAACGGGCACCCTTACGCTATAATTGTACAGTACATTAATCGAAAAAATGTCGCATTGCTCGTGTTATCCGATTGCTGTTATCTACCTAGAGGGAATATATTCACTAACTCAGGCCTTCTTATCTTTGGTATTCATGAAAGGAGCAAGTCTCGTGTTTAATTGAATAACATGACTGTAATTGTAATGTTGCTGTCGATGCGATGGTATGTCCTTGCCTCTGTATTCCCATGTCACCCTTACTAGCTGTTTTACAAAGGAGATGGCATGCTAGTTAGATTATTATAATAATGAATGTATGTGCTTTATCAGTTCACTGATGGAAGAGGGGCTCACTCCGCCTTATAGATCGTGAGGGTTATTTGAACATGCTTTATCGCGCTGATCGGTGTGTTCCCATTGCAGGTTGGTGAAGGCCGGTAGCATAGATGTGGAAAAAGAAGTACTGTACAAATACACGTAGCCTCAACACCCGTTATGCATGATGGTTACCCATCCTAGCACACTCTAGGCTGAACTCTGATTTAGCTTCCAAGATCAGACGAGATCGGTTGCGTTTCAGGTGATTTGGTCACAATGCTAAAACGGTAATGTTGAATGTAGCGTTGTTAAATGATTTAATTGTCAAAGTATTCAAGTCTTGGCAGGGTTGTCAGTGTATTTTATGGGATTTGGTTCCTGTAAGGTGTTTCATGGAAACATTTTTAGTTTACAATTGTTAACGTTCATTTAATGGCACCGCTTTGGTTTGAAAATTTTTAAAATGCCTCAAGCAATGCATGTTGACAATCCCATTGTACATGTACTCTTCTGCTGAGATTTTGATGCTTCAGTGTCCCAACATCGTTTTTTGGTGCCACATTTGTATTTGCGAGGGTCAAGCGCTGTTTGCTTTGTATTTGAATATTTATTTGTAAGCAGGGGTTGGCACAGTGCAAAGTGCAAATCCATGTCTATTGTGTCCACCTGAAATCTTATATTGTTCCTCTTCGTATGAATAATTTATCACGATGTGGATGGTCATGCGACAATGTTAAATGATGTTAACTTGCTTGTTAAAGCGGTGTACTGCGCGTAATGCGTGTCTTGTCTTGTAGAACAAGCTATTACTGGGTAAGAAATTGAGTGCCTTTTTAATGTCAAAGCATATGAAGTATTAAAATATACGATGCATACATGCTGTTGTGTACGTACATTTAAACTGCAATATTGAAGTGTGAAAGCCCAGGAGAGTAATGTGCGTTAACACTGCCATTGAATCAGATTGTCTTATAATACAAACGCATTGACACATGATTTTCGAGGCATTGTTGTCGTGGTATAGGGTGGTAAATTGAGCCCTGCCTTGCTCTCCTACGAGCAATTCTAAATGAATAAATCGCAGCGTGCTTGAGTATTCATTGTAAATTGCTAATAATATGCGCGACGCACTTGTCAGATTAAAAAAATGCACGTGTCGTAAGAAATGTCTTTTGAAATATGGTAAGACCCAACGGTGCAGCATTTATTAAAAGCATAAACACTCGTACGTGCTCAATGGTCGGCATTGTGCCTTGACTTGCACACATTTACCGTCCTTGAATATTTGACCGTTGCTGTTAATCGTCAGCGTTTATCATTTACCCCTTGGATCAAATCCAAAATATTCTCCCAAATGTATATAAAGTTGACTTTGAATAGCACTGTTTGTTACCTGGCGTAGTTTAACGTCTTAAGATTTGTTTGCTAATTCACGAGACGGGACTGCCAAGGTTGCGTAGTTAACGCGGAGAAGGTTTGTGTATGGATCCTTGCAGTCACGAAAGCTTTAGATCTAGAAAGGTTTGTGAGCTTTATACATCACCAGAAGAAGGGCCACTGCCGTTTGAATTAGGCGTGGCCTTGCAGCACTGTGTTTGTTTTCAAACTTTTTTTTTGAAGTTGGGCCCCTGACTCCTCGTATAACTTTGACAGACAATTTCACAATGGCATATTGTTGTACAATCGGTGATGATCCAATGCTATTGCTGCTTCTCAAATACCTCTGTAATCCTCCGACAACTGAAAGCATTATTTACATAGGTGTTCTTAGGTAGCATGTTTACATCTTTAGTATTTTTGCTGTATACACATTAGAGCTTCAAGGCATATGTGTTTTGTTCTTAAAGACACACTGTACGTACTAAAGTTTGCAAATACATTTTTGTTCTCCAGGGCATTTGGCCCTCTGAAAACTTTGATTGTACTGTACTTCATAACCTCCCATATGTCAATAAATGTTACTTCACGTGGCATGAAATTACCACGTAGTAATATGAGTACTTTACAGTATTTTGTTCATCCACAAAATTAAGACCTCTACACACCTTGTTGGTCACGGTGATTTATTTGATTATACTTTACCATGCTGCTCAGTGAAGGTTGGCTTTGTCAATCAACTACTTGATTAAGCCCCCCCCATGCCATGACAGTCATGGTTGCTGTTTGATGCCGACTGATTATGATGTAAATATTCCTGTACGGTATTCTTTTGTTTTACGTAAATTATTTCAATAATGAACATTTTTGTCTCTAATTCTTTTTATATTACCAGGTATGGCCCATTGAGCTATACAGCTCTTTTTTACAGAAGCGATCTGGCCACAAATGATAGCTCAACGAAGTGGCTTATCATGTGGAAATGTATAGCAGCCAAATACTCTAAACGCTTGATTATAAATGTTGAGGGGAAAATCGGAGGACCTGTAGAAAATTTTACGTAACCATGGGGGACCATGTAAACTCTAAATATACAGGCGTCAGGGTCAGGATCGAACCCACGGGAGATAAGAGTAGGTTGTGCATTAAGAAAGCTGGCCACCTATTGATTTATTACTCTTTGGTTCTATTCGGTAAAGTCACGTAGGTAAAAAATAAAACAAAATTCACGACGTTTCGGCCACAACACAAGTGGCCTTCATCAGGTGAAGGGACCAGACTGTCCTCGTGTTGTGGCCGAAACGTCGTGAATTTTTTATTTTAGTTGTTTTATACTTTTACGTGACTTTACCGAATAGAACCAAAGAGTATGGATCCTTGCAGTCACGAAAGCTTCAAATCTAGTATTGATTTATTTTCGCAACCTCTTCTCTCCATGCACCCATGTCTCTTGGGCTGGCCAGTATTTTGCTAGCACATGAATTACTGCAGGAATTATGGAATGCTTTATGGCCTATACTCTTGGGGCCGTAGTCTCGTTGCAGTGAAAGGAAATGGGTGTCCGTGTGTGTCCTGCCGGTCCAGACATTCAGACATAGAAAATACAAATACTACTGTATGGTATGTTTTATAATTGCCGATGCTTTGGTACGTACCTATTTTTTTTTACACTTTAGAAACTTCCTGTTTCATATACAGTTATTGAAAATGTTGCCTACCTTTTGATACATTCCAAAATGCCAAATTAATTTATATGACTGGTATACTGGAAACAAATGGGTGTAAATTCAACAGTGACAAAATAATACATTTCATATGCCCGTAAAACCGTGCTCATTAAATATTCCTTTTTATTCACTTTATTTCAATAGACAAAAAAAATATCACCATCGGCTTTCATCTACCCTCCATGCCATCACAAGCTGCGGGCAGCTTAGAGCCAATCCCACCAAGGGATGGTGATTGAGCTGTCGCAGTCCAAAGTATCGTTGGGAATTTAGGAGTGCTGCTGACACCAATACGTGTAGACATTTGGGCATGCCCTTTGTGACCCAGCAAGTTTGTTTTGATATCTGAGCTGGACAGCTGGTCGCTGTTCGCTCCCTGTTAAAGACTCCCCAGCGGGCTGGGATTAAGTAAAAGTGATATTTAAGCAATTGATTGCAAATATGTTGAGCATGGGCAAAATAAAAACAGCTGGCTTTTACTTGCTTATTGTGAGAGTCAAAGATGTCAAATGCACTTAGTTACGCTGCCTGACGTACTGTTAGTATAGCCCTAAAGCTTAGTTACAGGTCAAAAAATACATCCCTGGTATATACAAAAAATGTACTGTACAATTAACCTTTCAGTTTTCTGACCTTTTCATTGGCATGCAGACGTCACTTTTGGTCAAGGGTCTATATACTCAATGCTGATTTCAGCAGATAAAAGGGAGGGTAGATCATTATAGGGGAAAAACAGCCATTGTGCATAGCTTCAACAGAGACATGTTTTTCACTGCACCCCTTTACAATGGATTTTCTTAAACCGAATTTGGTTTATTCAGTAAGCAAACAGCTCACGATCTATAGCACGATATTTCACGCCCTTTTCACCTCCCCTTCCACCATCTTAGCGTCTTGATCAAATTAAAATGCACTTTATTCTTGTCACTTGGAGGTTGTTTGAGTTCGGCTGCGTGTGTGTGTTTTGCATGGGAATAGCTTCGGAAGTGTTGGATACCAATGCATTATCACAAAAGCCAGGCTTAAATTGCACTATTTCCTTTTGCTTGATGCACCCTATTTTGAATAAATTGAACTCGGGTTGCATTTGCAGCATGCAATTGTGAAATGGTACCAGTTTAAACGCCAATTTCTTCAGACTTTTTTTATTTCATAGCTTTGCATAAAAATACTGTTTTACTGTTCTAACTTAAACTCAGATTTCCCATGTAAAATATAGTATTTCCTCCAGAGTATATTGCCTGCTACAATATATGGATCCGAACCATGGACCTTGACAAAGGTGATGACCGAGCTAACAATAGCAAAAAAACATATAGATGTTCATACTTTGAATTACGGTTGACAGACAGAAAGAGGAACACATGGATCAGAGAATGTATGCAGGTTAGAAACATAATTTCGACACATAACAAACATAAAGTAGGCTTGGAGAGGACAATCAGTGATTCGAGATATTGGCTGGTGGTCAAGAATAACAATGGAGTGGCAGCCAAAGGAGGGATCACACCCCAGAAGTTAATCTCAGAGATGGAGTAATGACATCAGCTATTGTGCAGGAGATAGATATTTTTTTGCCAGACTGTGAGAGATGGAGATGGCTTATGGAGGTATTTCTATAGCAGTAGCTAGTTCATCACTGATGAAAATGGTCTTAAGTGGGCTTGCATTAAAATAAGTCATCTGTCACATGTGCTTAGCTTATTCGCAGATGTTAATTGATACTACTGTTAAACCAATTCAATTTTTATTTTATTTTATAAATCGTAGGATACCTATCAAATAGAAAAGTGAGGGCAGGCTAGAATTAATATTATTAACACACATAAAGGTGTGGTTTATAGACCGCAAAAGGTGCAATTGCAACCATGGGTTGGTCCTCCCATCATGCATCGCATATCATGTAACATCACCATCATCAGCCATGGTTACTCCACTGCTGGATATGAAGGCTTCCATGCCTCAAGTTGCTCCATCTCATGATCCTACGATGTAATAGACAACTATACGGGCATGTACAATCCACATAGCGTTGTCTTTTGTCCACCAACTCAAAAGGAGTCCAAATTGTGGCCAAATCATTTTATTATGCACTGCCTGTTGTCATTCCTAACCCACTCCATCTGCCACGCAGAGTCCACCTGCGAGGACCTGCGGGCGCCGTTCTACAGGGACGAGTACAACCAGGAGCACTTGAAGGGCAACGTGGGCGAGCTGCTCGCCTCCGGCGAGCTCTACTGCCATGTGTTCCAGCAGCAGCTGCACGGAAATTGCTCCCCTGCTGTGCCGCGGCAGGGCCACTGGGCCGTGATCCAGGGCCTGGCGCGGCGTGGCCTCTACGTCATGGAGGAGGAGGACTGCCCCGTGACAGAGGCGGACTTGCAGAACATCCCCATCCGCATGGTCAGTCCTGGTGTTTTTTTTAAGTCGTGTCTCCGACGACGTCCACTTGTTAAGCCAGGCATTTTCAGCATTCATGCCAAAGGGATCCGTTGGTAAATCGGTTGGTGGTTTCTCAGTGATAGTAGGTATTTCCAAAGAATGTAACCATTTGTTTCGAAAGTGTTGTTGATGCATATAAATAATTCCTGGCTTTGGCACGAGATTCAGTGCCTAACTGTTTAATGGCTGTGGAAGTGTATTAGCTGGGCAATAGATAACCACAATACTCTGAAAAAATTCCTACACTTGTTTACCCAAGAAAAAAAGATTATAGAATAATTATCCATGAAAGATTTACCCACTCTTCAGACAATAATTCAGGAGGTTCATGTGTTGCCGTGTTTGACCATTTTCCTTTTTAAGTCATGTATTGCATATTAGCGTCTACGAGAGAACCCACGCATGCAAGTAACACTCAAAGGCCCACAGAGACACCCCTGGTTACTAGGGATTAAGACTCGAAGCTCAGTACAGAGACATGCTGTACTGCCATCTCCTGGCCACCTTGCAGTCCAGTGGCTTTGGGAGTTGTACATGTCTAATGCATGCTATCTACCAATGGTCTCCTCCAAAGAGTTTGATCATGGGAATGTGTGCCAACATGTAGTGACAAAAAACAAGAAGCATTCCCTCATCAAAACGCTACACCATAGGGCTCAATGTATCTCCGAACATGAACACCTAACCAGTTAACTCAAACACGTGCACCAAGCTCTCAAGGCGAATTGATATTCTGACTACACAATCCGCAAAGCCATCACCCCAACCGTGAGGAAGGAGCCATCTGAGGATCCAATCAAAACCATCACCCTGCCATACATAGCAGGGGTAACCAAAAAGATTTCCAAAATCATGAACAAACACAAGATCCAGGTCCGATTTAACACAGTACATAAAATTCGTGATCCGATCCTATCTGTGAAGGACAAGATTCCTGACATGCAATATCCTGGCGTCTACAAACTAAGCTGTATCTGCAGCAGCAGTTACATTGGGGAAACTAAGCGACATGTCTTTGACCGTATTCGTGAGCATAAGGCAGATTTGAAACACGGTAGGACCAATACTTATGCCGTGGCTGATCATTATTTTAATGTGGCTGGCTCACGAAATTGATTTCTCTAAGACGATGGTACTTTGTAAGCCTACTGGCTATCAACAAAGATGTGTTTATTAAGCCATCCATATATACAGACAATTTCAACCGAGAGGATGGTTATAGACTCAGCAATCATTGGAAAGATATCAGCCACTTGGGGTCATGACTTCACTTGTGTTTTCTTGTCAATCAACCTTCACCGTCAACAGTGTGGTGTGTGGAGTGGGGTGATGTGATTTCCTGGAGGCCCTTTACTGCACTGGCATTGCTGCTGCATTGCCATTGCTGCTTCATTGGAATTGTTGCTGCATTGGCGTTGCTGCCCCGCACATGCTGCTGGTGCTGCTGATACACTTGGGCTGCGCCCATCCCCAAACCTTTATAAACAGTTTGTCTTTAGAGGCTAACCCCTTTTCCTGATGACGACCACTTGTGTTGCGATCGAAATGTTGTGGTATTTTTATTCACTTTATTTTTAATATTCTTTTTTCTAGCTATGTGACTTTACGGAAAGAACCAAAGAAGCTGAATTCCTGCAGTCACGAAAGTTTTAAGTCAAAATAAAAACAAGTGACTCGGAACTCCACTGAGCTGCACTTAATAATGAAGGTCTACATTTTGATTTAAAGCTTTCGTAACTGCAGGGATTCATATTCTTGGTTCTTTCGGTAAAGTCACATAGAAGGTAAACAATAAAATAATAAGAATATAAAACAATAAAATAAAGGTCTATTTAGTATTAAGAGGTGCACACACACAGGGGGGTTGCTTCTAAACTATACCCTTCTGATGAGGTAACAAAATTATTTCAGCTGAAAAGCTTGCCGGTGTTTACAATCCCCCCCCCAAGCTATGCTACAAACAGAGCTGAGCCATGCTAACTACACTCTGAATATGTTGACACTTGACAGGCAATAAAGTCGTAAATACCACAGCATTGCGATTCTTTTACGGGGAAACGCAAAGGTGGATTTAACTGAAGTTGGATTTGAAAGCGTACAAGATAATTATATCATCAGAACTGGTGTTCTGATGGTTCGGTGCACTGAGCCAGCGCCACTGAACGCCTGGGTTCAAATCCAGGCCACGACCTGTACCAGGTTTGCAAGTGTAGTGAGTTAATGGTCTCAACCCAGTCACCAAATACTTCACACAAAAACCCATCACTTAAAATTTGGCTCTGCAATTAATTTGTATAAATTCCAGTTCTGAGAATTAAAAACATTGCTTTGACTTTCATGTGATGATCAATATGATGCCCCCTAATGTGTGGATGGGAAGTCTCTTGAAGGGATCTCAAAGGGAGGTCCTCTGTGGAATCTGCTTGCTGTGGGACCATAATGTTACATGTAGGATTGCACTGCGCTGTAAGAGAGTATCCCATTATATTACACTGATGACACCATTTGGATAAAAAAATAGGTAAAAAGCAGGAACTGTCAGAAGAATGCATGCAAAGCATCGTTATTCTCTGGCTTACGGTTGCGTTGAACATTTACAGAGCATATGAATTTCTGCATTCACGAAAGCTTTAAGTCAACAAAAAAATACACCTTTCGACGTTTACATTGATTTTTCAGTATATAGAAAAATAGATAACCGTGTCGTTTACAAGTTGACAGTCTATTTGTATTCATGTTTTTAATAATAACATGAGCCTTCTGATTTACCTTGACTTCTCCTTCATTAGCGTTTGCTCTGCTTCAGAGACAGTGATTTGACAATGAAAATAAATTATCACTTGCATACGTGGCTAACAAAGGAAGTGAATCATTCTGCACCCCCCCCCCCCCCCGGGAATAACTAGAATGCAGTACTGTACTTCCTTTAGGCTATGAGCTGTGCAGACGGGAAGGTACCAGAATTAAGAGGTTTGTGCGCGCAGACCTCCCCCCACCCCCGAGTCTGTGTTGGTATTGTGTGGCAGACTTTGCAGCACAATTGAAATCGGCCAGGGGTTAAGACAGTGAGCCTGCGGTATCGTTGGCTTGTCCTAACACGACTTGCATTCCCATGTCATCCTGTCCAAAAGAGTGCTTTTTTGCTCCTGTCGGTCAAATGAAACCCCCCATGGTGGAAAAAAAAGAAGAACGCAGCGGCTAATCAATCTTGCATCGGATGTGTACAGTATTTTGGTCTGTGTTTGTACACATCTGTGGTCATCCTTTCAACAGTTTTTAGTGCAATTTAGTTATCATCTTTATGAATATGCATATGTACTGTTTGCTGTGTGTTTGCGACATGTTTGTATTGTGTGTCTGGAGAGTGCTATGGTAATTCAGTTGTTGGTCTCCTGACCTACATTTCATCAGTGCAGCTTTTATTCCTTCTGACAGTTTGGGTCCATCGGTTGTGCTGTGTTGCAAGTGAGTAACTCATGCAGCCAGCTATGGCTCTAGGGTTTGGTGTTACTTTTTTATGTAGTTTATTGTAAAAATTCGGTCACAGTCCCTATGATCACTGTTACGTTGCAATTATGGCTTTATTTTTTTGGTGATTTCGAAAAGTTTTTTGGTTTGTACATTTGTTTTGTTGTAGTACAGAGTTAGACTAATGGCCTTAATCTAAGTTTTCTTGTGGTTGTTATTGTTGTTTGACTGGCATCCCACTGGGATTTTTTTCACACAGCGTTGGTGTACGGTGCTTTTTTCAGGAATATTTTGCTGGGTTTTTTCATGGATTTTCTGTTTGCACAGTCACATAGTCACTTTAAGATGTTTTCTTGTTCGTGTTTTTGTTTGTTATGGTTGCACCCGATTCAAGAGCCGAATGGCTCACAGGGCTATACCAAAATAAATAAACTGAAACTGAGTGGCCGGCTGGGGTTGGTCGTTGTCATTACGTCAAGGTCGTGTTTCAGATAACGAAATTATATTTCCATTGTGCTGTTGCTGTATAGTACAACCTCGTCATTCTTTGTTTTGGGGTTGTGGTTTTGTATTTTTTGTTGCGTTGAGTTTGCATGAAACAGGGTTAGCACAAAATATCACAAACAAATGCAAGGGACACATTTTAATGTGATTACTAGCCTGATTATTCCGTGTTGAAGTATAATGTATCTGAGTGAACACGCATGCTGGCAGTAAAGAACAGTATTTTTTTAGGTAACCGGATGGCTCAGAGGTCAAGAGTGCTGACCCGGTACCTCCGAGATTCTGGTTTAGAATCTAGGCTGCTGCCTATAATAATACATCACGTGATATTTAGGTTGTACATAATTTGGTTAAATTTAAGCTTAAAAATAAAACGTGTAGGTATGAATCTCATCCAGCAAAATATTATTCTAAGCGTCGGATCAGGTGGAAATATGCTGTTCCACAGTCGGGAATAGCACATTTCCACAACACTTGAAGGGATGTCAGAGGGTAGCTCTGTGATACCTGATTGCACGTACCAGTCTCTAACACGAAGAGCCACACTACTTTGTGAGAGATCTGAATGGCTGTTGCATGCCGTGACATGACGCCGATAGCACAATTGGGATTCAATTGGGAAAGTAGGTTTTTTTTTAAAAAACGAACAGAAATTTGTGCCGGTGTTTTCAGGTAGTGGTATTGTCACTGTGAAATGCCTAGTCTCCTTCACAAGCGTGTGATTTGCTGTACCCCGAGTGCACAGCGCACGCTGTCACTAGTGCGGTTTAGTGTGTGGCCGTGCTGCCGAACACACCTCATTCCAGGGTGTCAAAGCCACTGTACACGTCAGACCAGTTTACATCTTGTCCCAGCTTTCGCAAGAGACTCGGCCAGTGCATGTATGTTTGCCGCACTCTGCCTCACCGCAGTAGAGTGCTGTGAAGTTAGTGGTTAACAACATCAGCCATTCTGCCATGGGGGATGGAACCCAGTTGAAAACTCATGTATACCTCTTAACTCAGACTTCCTGGGCCATGATTCTTGAGCAGTGAATTAAAGTACACCCTCTAACGATCCTGACCGTTGTGCGATACAAAGCACTTATTAATTAAGTGCAATGATTATTTGCAATGACGTGTCCAAATAGATCATGCTACACTGTAATTATTGCAAACTATAAACAAAGAAGAGCGTTATATTTTACAGCAATGTGGTTTGTTCTTGGCCTGCAAGAAAATAAAATGAGGCACTTTATTTGATGATGCATGCAACCTTGTGTAAACTGAGGCCTACTGTATACGTCAACACTGCAGTTCAGTGACATTCTTTCCACTTGGAAGCCAACGGGGACTAATGAATGAAGTGCTTTGACTGCACTTTTGCATTAATAAACCTTAAAGGGGTTGTGAGCAAGAGCGTGCAGCTTTAGGAGCAGCACAGTCTTATCTGTTAAGTTGGAAGTAAATCGATGGAAATTGTGTGCCGTACAAAATCTGGGTACAGCCGCACAGATATGCTCCTTTGTAAATGCATTTATGTAAAACATTTTTTTTTAACTGCCGGAACTACGGTAATCCTGCACATTAAGACATTGTCATGCCATTCCTACAGCATGTTCTTGATAAATTAGCATTCTAAAGCGCTGTCAATCCACAGCAAGATGAATGCTTCCACTCAAATGTTGGTTATTGGGGATGTTGGACCATACTTTAACACACTGGTTAGTGCCAGCTGGTGAAGGACTGATTCAGATATCCCTCGCTGCTCATGTTAGACGTGGCTGAGAATCTAAATCAGGTCATGGAATTCATAGCGCGGTGTGCAAACCACAGTGAAACCGCATCACCCCTATTTAAAAAAAAAACATAAATACAACACGAAGTCGGTCAATCTTTTCATGACAATAGATCATTGCCATGAAAAATAAAGTGCCAATGGGCTCCCAGTTGTCTTTAAGAAATGTATATGAATTGCCAGAAACGTTGGGCTGCTACCTATGTTTATAGTACGTAAGGCACTGTTTATGACGAAGCTGGTTAGTTGTTTGTGGGGAATTATCTTACAACAACTGACATGTCATAATGAATACAGTCACATAATAAGGAGTGTTAAGGACCTCTGTGGCACCTTGCCATGTAGGGCGAAACAATTCCTGGTAGTGGGAAATGAACCTGTCACCTATTAGCGTGCATGAAGTGGTTACGATTTGTCCCGTAGGTTATAAACTACCACGCTTGCGATGCCACAAAATCGTGATACTTCTTCACACATTTAAAATACAGTCGCGCTCACTGAGAATGGTACGCCAGGAGATTGTAGCGCCGGGCTCAAGAGAGAACTATCACAACCGGAATTGTCAAATTGTGTTTGCATAAACAAGTGTTGTTTACATAGTATACAGGATGGGCAAGACTTCCCCTTTAACCCCTAGGGTTGAGTGTCTTGTTTTAAGAATGGTGGCCACTGTCCGTAATGTGAACGTGATTGAGTTAGTATCCATTGTATTAGACAATCTGAATGGTTTGAAGCTGCTGCACTATTTTTGGAAATTGATAAATTGTCGATATGGGGGGTGGAGTGATGGCACAGTGGTGAGCGCACCGAACGTTGAACCTGGTGACCTTTATGTGATTCACAGTCACAGCAAACATCCGTGTTGAGTAACAACATCAGAACCAGTCCTGTCCCCCCCCATCACCAATCTATATTCACCAGCATGGTAAAATATGGTCAAATAATTATCATGACTAATATAGCATGGGAATGTCTTCATCCAGCAGTGGCTTTTTACTAATGCCTCTATAGTATTATTAAAGGCTCAATGCAAAGGTGTTTTGATGCATTTAGAGACAGGCATTGGTATTGGCGACAGTGGTTATAAAATACGATTCTAATTATCTGCTTTGATAATTGCCATTGCGACGGATTTACAAATAATGAGGACGGAGACATCTTAACGTGGGTGTGGAGAAACTAATCCTTGAGGCATGACTAATGGTGTTACTGACGCTAAATTACGTCACCGATGTGTTTTTTTTACAGTGCCACAAAACGATGTAGCTGCGCACTGGCAGTACCAATGCATTTCAGCTTTAGCAAGTTTAGTATGCGCAATTCGATGCAATTTGGATTGTTATACCATCTGCTTGCAGCCGCATCTTGAGACCCTCTCTTGCAGAAACGGTGGGAATATTTATTTTGTAATATATTTCAAGAAATTCAAAGGGGACATGGTTCTTGTTGGGTCTCATTAATAGGTTTGCATGTACAAAAGGACCAATGTTTTTCAAGTGATAATGGCAATGACAATGGCATGCTCTCTTCCTTTTTCTATGCAGCTGTATTATTTTATAACCCCTAGAGGTAGTCCTGCAAAATAATGGAAAGTGTGGCAATTTATTAGCTGTGTCGATTGCCTGAATCTCCACTTCGCATTAATCCAAAATTGGCAATGCAAGATGCACCGTTTGCAATTACGGTGCTGAATGATGGGTGCTTGACCAGCATTGGGAATAGAAAACACAAGTCTTAATCTGCGACTGTCAGTTCAGGGAATAACTGTCATGGCGAGTGATTGCATGAGGACACCATTGGAACTTAACTCTTTATTCAATTGAGCCGACAATGGTTTTGCACAGGGCCTGTAGCTGTTGGCTGTGGCCAAATCACCAGGAATGTGTCCGATCTTCGTCAGACCTCGAAGCTCAAAAAGTTGAGCATGGATAGTGCTTCGGTGGTTGACCACCATACATAACGAGGGTTATAAGTTGTGGGCTACGTTATGGGCAAATTGCATTGTTGCACTGTACTTCTATGATCCCACCTGCACCAAACCACACTGGTCAAAACAACCCCCTTTCATCCAGCAGTGGATTGGAAGAGGGCTGTACTACTCTCGCTGTGGAATCAGTAGTCTAACACAAGTTTCAAGTTTATCAAAATCCCATTTTACCATACAGCATGAACTGAACCTCTGTCTCTCACCCAATATGAACGAACACTCATAAAAACCCAGTGTTTGCTCATCGCGATAGTATATAAGTACCTAGGCTTTGTATCCCAGGGTACCCTTGACAATATTAATGCAGCATCAACGGAGTGACATCATATGAGTACTTGGGGTGGCACACTTAGCATACCATTTGTTTTTGTTTCATCCACGAAGGTTGTGTTTTACAGCCCGAGGTGCACAGCCTAGGTACTGTACATGTTTACAAGACGTTCAATAAAATATATTATTTGCCGTTTGATTTGACGCTTTCGTGACTGCAGGAATTACTCTTTGTTTTTTTTTTGTAAAGTCACGTAGAAATAAGAAATAATAAAATTACTTAATTACATAATTATGTTATTTGCCGTTGTTAAGCATTTTTGTTCATGACACCGAAATACGATTTATGACTCACTGCTACACATTCGCGTATATTGAACTTCTCTACAGTAATGCTTTTTGCACTTAACTGCGCCGCATCATGAAGTTGGAGCGCCCTTGCCAATATTGCTGTTATTTAACATCTACCAACCCAGGAGTGTTGGTTTTACAAGACTGACTGTGCCTGACTGTGCCTGTAGGCTGATGTGATAAACATGTTATTATTACGTAGATACATAGATGGAAGTATATATTTTTTGTACAAGACAAAACATGTTTTATTGTATTTTTTAAGTTAAGCCCTGATAAGTATGGCTGCCATGAGGCTTTCACTTTAAAACGAGACCCTGCACTGTGATTTCCTTGCATAAGATATAAATACAGCGTTTTCTTTGCCCCGGCGTGCAACAGAGCTGCCATCTGGCCATGCTGGACTCTCTGATGCTGGCATGCGCCGTGGAGCAGATGAGCATCGAGAAGGTGGTGACGAGCGTGCGCAGGTTCTCCGTCGTCTCGCCACGCGAGCTGCCCTTTGACCTCGATGGGGCCATGCTTCTCTGGATCAATAAGGTACCATCGTCGTCCTTGGTGGCCAGGTGGCTCGGAGGTCGCAGCGCTCAGCTGGCATCGCTGAGCAGCTGAGTTCGAATCCAGGCAACAGCCTGCATTTAAAACTGGGTTGTCAATTGACTCAGCCCACTCAACCAATGTCTAAACTAAAAAAGTTATTTAGTTAAAATTGCTTCTGCACTTGATTTTGCTCAATTTCAGCTGTGATTATTAACATATCGATGTGTCTGTCATGCGGTGAAGTGGTCGGGGTAGTGCTGCCCCCTACTGTGTGGAACAGTGGTTACTTCAAGGATTCGCAGAGGTAGCTATGATATTCGCTCCCGTGAACCATTCTTTAAGGTGAACGATTGCAATGTTAGACGTCCGATTGGATGCTTGATCTCGTGACACAGTGCCAATGCCACAATGGGAATAAAAAAATGGGGAATAAGATTTAAAAAATGTAATAAAAGTTTTGCCGCTGTGTTTTCGGACAGGGGCATTGCGATTTGTGAAATCCCGCGTCTCTCTCATTCACAAGCACGTTATTTTTCTACGACCAGTGTGTGCAGCGCACAAACAATCGCATGGTTGAGTGTGTGTTTAGGATAATACTACTTGAAGGGATCTCAGAAGTAGCTCTGGATATCTCCTTCCATGAACCATTATCTAACAAAAGGTTGCAATGCTGTATGAGACCTCCAATTGGATACTTCATCTCATGACATGACACCAGCAGCGCAAATTGGTATAAAATAGTGGAAAAGATAAAAATGAAGCGAGGCACCATTCCCAGCCAGTCCCATTGTTGCACAGCTAATGGACACACTGCCCTGTAAAGGTTGTCCAACGTGCAAATTAATGTATGCCGCAATAGCAGGAGACCCGCAGTGCTGCTTGTGGGTTATTGGTCATATTTACGGCGTGTTGGATCATTGAAGTCTGTTAAGGGTCACCGAACGTGAGTGTCTATGTGTCAGGTTTTCATATTGAACATCACAAACACTTCATGATATTTATCAGTGAGGTGCAATCTACATAATAGGTGGATTCTTAATAATAATTAATAGTGTCCCTCCAATCAACATTGGTCAATAATCTATCATTTTCTAAACAACTAAAAAAATGTGCAATCGTTTTGGCCCTAACTGACACTAAATCCTTAAAAATCTGCCCATTGGCCATTTTCCTAATCTTGATGGAATGCCGTTAATTCCCTGCCATGTGGTTTAGGGAGGGGCCTCTACTCGTATACATCTCTACTGTTCACTATTCGACCTTGAAATTTACTCGATAAATCTTTGTCCAACCAACCAGGAAGAATGCAACTTGGTTGAAGAAGGCCAGCAGGGGGCTGTCTCATTAATTGCAGTGGCATCCAGGGAGAGAAGATTGTACAATTATGTCGGAGCGTTGTTCAAGGAGCAACGAGCCCATATGGGAATTTGCTCTGCTGAGACCCTTAAAGATTTAATTTAAAGTACTAATGAAACTCTTCGGCATGTTATGCACTGCCATTGGGGCCATCGCCTATCACCGTCGGCTGCCCATCGCGACAGATATCAAGGAGGACGATGGCGACGCCAATGACAATAAAATGGCAGTGTAGCTGCAGGAGTGGGAGACGGTTGCACCCTACACGGAGCACACCTGTGCCAACGGATTTGAGAGATTTCCTTCATTCAAAAGTGACCGATGTTCAATTCTCCTGGGAAAATAACCTCGAGTGAAATTAACATATGCATGGACATCATTGCGCAAGAATGGCGCTTTGTCATTTTCAGCTTTGCATTGTTAGTGAAGGAGCCACGGTATTCTCAAATCCCAATACTGAGAAGAATCTATATATTTAACTTTAAATTTCTTCCAAAGTCACTTGATAAGATAATATAGAATCAGCCTTCATGTGTGGTTTGACTGAAAGTTGTAATAATATTATCGTGGTGTACGTGTGCTCAGGTGCCATTTGTTTTATGCTGCAGGTTAACATGAAGTTGAAGGATTCTGTTGAAAAGGAGCAGAAGCAGAGCGTTGCAGAGGGAGCTTGCCAACAGAAGGTGAGCAGAGTCAAATCTCTTGCACACACTGAATACTGTAAAATTAAGTAAAAATGTATGCAGCGTTGCTAAGGGGACCAGGTTTAAATGTTCTTACCTGCGTACTCTTCTCTCAGGTGATGGTTCTTGCTGTACGTATTCCCTGTTTAACCTTCTGAAAACAATGTTAAGACCTCACCACCGTTGGACACGTCAAAAATGTAGGGGAAAAGAGTAAATGGGCACGCATAAAAAGTTGGTTCAATACTAATATCGGATTTTACTTGAGCCAATCTTGCGCAGAGCCTGCCATCTTATGCAGAGTGCACGAGGCTTCGAAACGAGCGATGTTCAAAATTTAATCTGTTGAAGGTGCACTTTCAAGGACTGAAATGGACTGACTTAAATCTGTATTGGCAGTGCTGCATTGATTCCCAGGGGGATGTTATCATTTATAACTTGTACAGGGGAAAACAAAGGACATTCTGCAAAGTTTGAGCATGTGAAGGGGTTAAACGTACTGTAAAGATTAAGCCAGCCAGGCACTAATGGCAGCCGCCAAGGTCATTTCCCAGCGGCATTGACAGAGGAAATGTATTACATTGTTTGACGACTTCACTGAATTGGCATGTTCAGCTTTCTGTAAGAAATACAATCAAATATCCTGTACTGTTTAGTAATATGAGGAATAATATGGCCACTGAAATTGATTGTGGTCACTTGACATTTCATGTTATTCATCTAACAAAACCAGCATATGTATTATTGGATGATTTTTACTTGTTTTACGTTATCAGAATTTCAATAAATACGTTGAAATTCTACATCGCTCTTGTCTTGGCGTTGTGCTTGGGATAGTTAGCAGTCTGCAAAGTCAAGCTTGGCCAACACAATCTCAATCATCCAAGAGTCACACTAATTCAGCAGGAGACAGGCTTTTTAACACTGCAGGTCTAATTACATTGTCATTGATCAGAAGCAATTCAAAACACATTAGGAATTGACCGTGACCAGATTCCCATCAGATTAGTGTAATCAAGGCTACTTTACCTTCCCTTTGCTTTTCAACTCTTTTCCTGCACAGTCTCCGGCCAAGTGGTACTGGAAGCTGGTTCCTGTAAGTCTTACCCAAAACATCAATGTTTGCTGTTCCAACTCCACGTGAAGAAGAAACACTTCTTACCACCCATTTTGTGTTCACGATCGCTCGTCACCACTGGACGCATTTGTTTGCATTCACACATGCTTTTTGTCCTCTTTGTTTCATACTCTGGTGCTTTTCTTTCGGTCTGTGTTTATTTTCCTTGTGGTGAAGCCCACCTCTCTTTCCTCTCCATTGTCAACTCCCCTTCAGCCTGACTTGATGCTTGCCGTTTCGTTGTGTTTGAAAGAACCAGAGGAAAATGCAAGAGTGGTATGGTACTGTTTATTATTAAGCTAGTTTGAAGTTTAATAAAGTATTTTAGTGCTGCATAAAAATATATAGTAACGTTTGTAACACAACAATTACTTTGTGGCTTTATTTTATGATTTTGGGGTGCAGTCAACTGGAATACATTCTTTTATGATTTAAGACACAGTTGTGTGTTAATGCATTGCATTTGACACTGTGTGTTTTGCGTGCTCTATAATGCATTTTTAATGGTAACAACAGTGATAGTTTTATATCTGTGATCTACACTGTACTGCGATGAAACTGTTGGTATGAAATAAAAAAAATGCAATTTTCATTTAATCTTTTTCATTTGTTTTATTCCATTTCAAATCATACAGGACGCAACAGCATGAAAGCAATGTTTTTTTGACAATCCGCATCCAGTTGTGTTACTGTATTGAAATGAAAAGTGCTTATACGCATGTTTCTATACATGTGCATGTGTTTTCCTTTTATTCTCCAGGTGAGATATCGAAAGGATCAGTCCGTGTCGAGGCAGTTACCAGTCATCCCAGTGCTGCGCAGCCTGTCTGAGATATCTGATGGAAGAGCCCTCCTCAGTCTAATCCACTACTACTGCCCGGAACTGCTTAGGCTAGAAGGTACCACATTTTCCACGTGGGGTTGGGTTCAGTGGAGAGGATTGGAATTCCCGAAACTCTCCCCCCTAACTCGACCATCTTTCTTCACCCCCTTAACTGCCTCGACACCCTGCTTCCCAGCAAAGATCCAAACATTTCCTGGAAGCCGACTTTAAAATGTGGTTCTGCACAGTAAGAGCGGTGTGACAAATTAATAATTTAACCGGAGGCAAGCTACACACGCCACCAACTGTGGCCATTGCACGGAGCTCCACCTCGCCTCCCTCACTTCACACCCTCCCCCTTCACCCTTTTATAAATTCCTTGATCGGCCCAAGTTCCGTTACTGTGCTTTTTTTTACTCGCCCACACCCAAATATGCCCACACCCATAATTTTCCGTCTGGTCTTGTGGAAAGGAAAGACTTAAAACCGCTGAGGCTGTAGCTGTCTTGCGTCCCATTGTGATGGTTCTTTTGAAGTGCCATTTTACTGCTGCTACCCCTGTTATTGTTAGTGGGGTGGAGACGAGCGCAGATAGCATTTTATAATTTTATAATAACTATTGTTAGTGACAGAAACTAGCTGGGCGACTGGCAAACGTAATTTTCCATGTAACAAATAAACATTGAGTTTAATTGGCGGAAGAAGTTCGGAAGAGATATAACAGATAGTGACACCAAAGAGGTGGGAGTAACGAATACAGAAAACTGACATGGTTCATTTAGAATTGCTATAACCTTTCAATTTGTGCTCCTATTAATGTCATGCTTTCACCAGAATATTCTTTCAATCCTAGTCGAAGCGGGAAAACACCTCACAATACATATTATCTTGCTCTGAGTGCAGGATTGTGAGAATAGTGTGAAATCGAATGCTGTCTCTTGTTATACGTTGCCGAGCAACGAGTTCTCAACTAATTCCAATAAAATGTTTAGATAAACAACTCTGATGTACAGTAACAACATGGGGGCTGACTATCTCAGCTGGTATTCTATGTTATCGTTTTTGTTTGATAAAATTCTTGACTTTTTATCATCCTATTTTATTTCTTGTAAGCATGTTGCCCAATCCATTTTTAAAAAAAAGTTAAAGCTGAGTGTCTTTTATCCAGATTTGGTTGCTTATTTACGACAGTCCAGTCTTCAGGCCTTGTGTTAGTTCAACTCGCCATGTCCCCCAATCGGCTAACTTGGGCAAATTGAAGATAAATACAGTGTAAATGCTGGCGTGTGTTTGCTTTGGTTGTGTAATCACGGGTGCCCTCATTATTGTTGCAGACGTGTGCCTGAAGGAGAGACTCAGCCCCACGGAGCGAATGTACAACATTCGACTGCTGATGGACGTTTCTCAGCAACACTTTGAGGGCTGCCTGCTGCTCACGCCCTCCGACCTGCTGCGCTGTCCACCTGCTCTCAAGGTAGCCCTGCGTGGCGTAGGAACTAAATATTGCTGCTCACGAAATGTTATTTTATTGAGGCCGCCCGTGTCCATGGAAATGTTGGCAGCGGTCGTCCATCATTAGCTATTGTAGACTATTTGGTGCTGGTGTTTCCATGTGTCATTCCTTTCCGTTCTAGTGTCTTGTTCGCTGAATCGGTCCACAGTTTTCAATCAACCTTAGCTTCTGTTACCATCCACTTTCGTTGCAATTAATCTTTCCGGATTCCTAACGAGTGACCATTAATCTGACATGACTAATATAATTAGCGAACAGAAATAAAATGCTTAAAATATATTTATAAAGATGTCAATAACCTTAGGACATTTACTCTTCGATTTGTTTACAAACCCAATTTTAGCCATGTTAAAAGTTGGCAATATACAATTAAACAATAATGTGACAGTCCTAAAACAAATAACTATTTCTGTTTGTTTGTGTGTAATATCCCATACCACATTTATTTTTCATGCCCAACTGTAAAAGTGTGCTGTGGAGCACAATAAAGTCCGTGTTTAATAAAGTTATTTTAGTTAAGTTTTTCTTTTGTTTTTTTCTTGTTATTTTTATCAGGCAGCCAGAGCAGATGCTTCCTCAATCGTTCATTTATGTTGTGCTGTTATAGGTTAAAAAGGATGAAATATAAACATTTTAGCACTAGATCCATATTTAGCTGCTGCCACAAATGTGTTTTACAGTCTGGTTGTCGTAGCGGTTTATTATATAAGCAAGTTGTGCTGACCTTTGTAGCTCTGTGCATAACACTGGTCAAAAAAAGGCCTTTATCTAGAGTTTATCATAACATTTAACTACAGGTTTCCCTCGTTTTATACGGGTTCGGTTTGTGCAGCTTGGTTAATATGCGGCTTGCCTATTTCTACTCAAATTCCGCTCTATGCTGTTTGATTTCACTCGTATGCGGATACGTGGCTTGACGTGGGGCAACAGTGTGTGTGTGCGCTGTGGGACGCTACTTGGCAGGCAGCTGTCGCCCCGCCCGGTTTCGCTTTGTGCGCCCTTTTGTTGGAACGCGTCACGTAAAGCGAGGGAAACTTGTCGGATTGATCAGTTCTCATACTTTGTCTACTTTTATGAACGGGTTTCTTTTTCAAAGATATAATTTTTTTGTACTTGGCGTATAGTTTTTTTCATACTGACAAAGGGGTTGGCAGTGAATACCCGATTTTAGCACGGTTGGCTACATACGGTTTGAAAGATGTTCAACATGCATACTTACATGCATGCACAAAAATGTAATAAAATTCGTGATAATTTTATAGTTTTATATATATATATTATTATTTTATTGTTTCCCTTCAACGTGACTTTACCAAAAGAACCAAGAATATAAAAAAACACAAACCTTCATAATTTAATTCAAGCTGCGAAATATGTTTTTTCACCAAAATATGTGTTCCTTTTGATTTTTCAGACAAACATCATGGCTTTTGTGGCCGAGTTGTTCTGGTGCTTTGAGGTGGTGAGACCAGAGTTTGTGTGTCCAAGGGAACCCCTCGAGCATTCCACTGACGGTGAGAGATTCAAGAGTGAAAGCGGATTGCTTACATTCTGATATCCAGCAATGCCAGAATTACAATATGCTAATGTGTAAAGTGTTTGTCTAAATGTCACCTTTGTGACATTAAGCTGAGCTTGATTATTGAAAATGCTAGGTGGTATTTATATGCTACAGAGCCCTGTGTAAATCCATTTCTGGATGATGTGTGGGTCATGGGGTTTTTTATCCATGCTTCACCACTCTTGTCAATGTGGGTTGGTGAAGGAGTGGCAAATAGACATGGGAACATATATGTCCAGGATATTAGATATTGTTGCGCTGCTGTCTGCTACCCACCGTGTAGTCCCACAGCCGATAACATCCTGCGGTGCTCGGTCGTCGCCCATCAAAGCACGATTAAGTCTCAACACTGCTAAGTATCAGAGATTTGACAAGATCGGACATTCTTGGTGATTTGGTCATAGGCTCACATGCTGCACCTATGACCGAAATAGCATTTTGTCAGAACTTATTTCTGTGGTTCATTCGTTACTTAGTAGGAGTGTAATTGTACGTGTCTCCGTTTCAGCACTGCCAAATTCCGAGTCTGGATCACTGGCCATGTTGGGCCAAGCTCCTTTATCACCAGATGTCAAACAAAGGTAAGACAGCACTTGCTTGCGTTTGGGTGATTATTGTAATCTCTAGCAATGAGCCAAATTAAGTCAACCGATTGTTTTATCTACTATAACATGATTGTGAAAGCAAGCTTGACGATCAATAAGTTATGCAGACTATGTGGCTGGCGATGCTGCGTTGGCAGTGGTGCACAAGCACAGCAAAAAAAACTCAATATGTTCGTCAATAACACTGCCTTCAAAGAAAACAGATAGATGTGCTATAAAATCTGAATATTTATTTATCCTGGAAGAATCCGATGAGCTATAAAGCTCTTTTTCACAGATGTCCAGTAGGGGCAGTTTAGAACGTTACAACAACAAATAAGACAAAAACACGATAGGAGTGCAAAGGAAAGGAAAGGTAAACAGATCACTTATCTTACCAGGTAAAGACCACTGAGCTATGAACTTATTTTTCAGAAGTGACCTGGCCACAAATGATAGCTCAACAAAGTGGCTTATCATGTGGAAATGTATAGCGGCAAAATCATGTATAAAGAATGGCCATTGCCCGATAAGTTGCCTTTGATATATTTGTTGCTTTTAAGGCAGTGTTATTGACGAATATGATGGGGCGTAGGGGTTTATCAAGAAGTTAGCTGTATAGGGCTTGCATGACAATGTATATCTGAGTACATTCAGCTTGGCCTTTTGACAAAAGTATTCATTGTGCATGTCATATTAGTGATGTTCCAAACAGGATTCTATGGATCAGGGATTGTCATGCCTTGCTGTGTACTCGTTAAATGGGACAAAGTCTAAGTGTACTGCTTATATGACATCTATCCACATGTGTAATTACCGTCAGTTATTTACGGCACACATTATATTTCATTGCATTCTCAGGTTGCCTTAGCAGTTAATATCTTGTCGTTTAAGGGAGCGGGTCCTTTGTTGCGCGCCCATATTTTATATTACCTTTGAATAACATGATTTGTTCATTTCAACAGGCCCATGTCACAGTCCGTCTCCTTTGAAATCAAGTTTGATGACCGACTGAGGGATGACTCTAAGCCCATGCCAAAATCTCGCAGCAAGGACAGCTTGGCAAAAAGACCAAGCAGGGGGCTTGGAAAGGCATCCCCGGACTTGATGTCAGGAGAAGATGACGGAGGAAGGGGGGAGGCGTACCGTGACGATTTAGAAACGTCCGAGATGAGGATTAGTGACTGCATCCTAAGAAAATTCGCATCGGGTCATGATAACTTGGCGAACGGCATGCTGCGGGCGGAGGGCGAACAGTCGGAAGACGACGGCAAGATGAAGGAGCACGGTTCCTCCGTGCCGTTAAGAAGGAAAGCGAGCAGCCAGCTCCCAGATAAATCTGTCACATTTGGCCCAGTCACGAGTGCTGACGTGCGGAACATGTCACCTGCAGAGGACGGCTTCGATGTCCAGTCACTGCCAGTGTTGAGGAGGGTGAATTCCCCTGCCAAGGTAGCAGCAGCACACCCGCAGGGCAAGGCAGGTGGTGGATTCTACCTTCACTCAACGGACACCTGGAGTCAACCTGATGCGAACAGGGCAAGCTTTGTGTTAAACAGTCACTATGACACGCCAGAAAAAGCCCTGGCGGCTGGACTGCCGGTTGTTGACCCAGTGAATGGCAAAAAAAGCAGCATTGTGGAGGTTGATTCTGACGTGGATGATTCTGGGAAACCTCAGTCGAGCGACAACACTGATGCGAAAGGAGCACAGAGTGAATTTTTGAGCTCTCCAGTCCCCAGCCCAAGCCCAAGCCCCTGTCCGAGTGTTGAGAGCAATACATCTTCTAGTTCGGGCGTCAAAATGACGAGCTTTGCCGAGAGGAAGTTTCGGAAGTTTAACAGCGCGGAGACCAAGTCCAGCGTGAGCAGTTCACTGAGGTCAACCCCGGACAGCTCGGAGAACGGATATCCTCACACTATCGCCACCAGACAGGGCCGGGGCCACAGAGACCAAGCTTTGCCCAAAGAATCCGAGCAAGACCAGCAGACGGGGTCCCCTCCCAATCACCCATTGGCATCGGAGGTTGCTCGGCTGCAGATGAAGCTGGAGGAGAAGCGACGGGCCATCGAGGCGCAGCGCCGGCAGGTGGAGGCTCTGTGCGCCAAGCAGAGGCAGAAGTTTGGAAAGGAGGCGTTCATGCATGTTATTAAAGGAAGCAAGAAGGATCGTCTCGACCCCCAAGGCATCGGAGGGGATTCGTCGGAGAGCGGCGGCGAGCAAATGTTGCCCGCCAGAACCCAGTTGGAGGCGCCGGTGGACAGTGGAGCCGAAGACGACACGGTGACAGACATGTCTAGGCAAAGCCGAGAAGTTGTTGGAGCGGAAGCGTTTGGAGATGACAGAGCATCGGAAGAGATGATGGGTGCGTGGGCCGCAGAGCCGCGGGATTATGATGAGTCCGGCAGGCTTGGAGATGGTCTCCCAGTTGAGGTGACTGGTGCATTGGAGGAGGATCTGGAAAGGGAAAATGCAGGCGAGGCAGATTCTGGGGAGTACAGCCGCTCTATCTACAAGCTCAACGACACGCTGCGTGGGCTTCAGAGCGAGATGTTGCGAATGGCCCAGCAACAGGAGCACCTGCTGCAGATGAGGGACAGCCAGCAAGCCATGGCCGAGGCTGAGGCGAGGCTTCCGCAGAAAAATTACGACACCTATTCTTTGTCGCCCGCATCTTCAGGATCCCCGGCAAATCGCACGCCGACTCGCCGCCACCTTTCAAAGTCCCCGGCGCGGGTGCAGCTCCGAAGCCCGAGAAACAACTCAACACCGCGACCCAACGAGCTGAGGTTCTCCGTCGTAGGTCCGCCCCAGGAGTCTCCACAGCCCTCCCTGGCACGAGTGCTCAGCCCGCAGCCGTACGTCGATAACCTCAGGCACCGCCGTCGATACGCGCCCAACGAAGTGCGAATGCAGACCAGCTCGACCATCTGTTTTGGCGACGACGAGACCGAAGTTTCCTCCCCTACCATGTCAAAGGCTGAGTCTGACAGTGACAAGGTTACGGTCTCCAGCGGGAAGTCCACCATTGACTCCAGGGATGTGAGCCCGAGCAAAACAGCTTTGAACCTGGCGCCGGGCCGACAGGATGAACGCGATGAAGCGGAGGAAGCTGCGGACTTTGAACTGGCACCTCCGCAGCCGAGACAGCCATTACCCGTCGTTAAAACCCCTTCGCCAAAGGAAGTGCAGAGCATTGTCGCCATGGAGAATCAATCGTCCATGGAAGGATCGCCGGTTAAACTGAGAGGAAGCAGGGCAAGCTCCAACACCAGCAGCCCGGCCAGAGAGGTCGGGACTCCCGCGCAGAGACCAGTGGGATTGATTGAAGTGGACCTGTCCGGAATGAACACCCCCGAAGGCCTCCTGTCGGAAGATGATGCAGCGGAGAATGCTGCTGATTATTCCACAGATGGCGAGCAGAAGGCAGCGCTGGGATTCTTCTTTAAGGTATGTGCGCGTGCAGCCTTTTTGGTCAATCCGCTGTTGGATGAGGGCATCCCCACGCCATACTTGTCTTGGGGGTTATTGAACTTGCTTCAGCACGTTGGTTGGCGTGGGTTCGTGAAAGTGAGTAGTGTGATACAACAACTGATTTGTCAAACTGCCCTCTGCTGCTCAACATGTTTTCAAAGTTTGCCAGTACATTAAGGCAGCTCTCTGACTCTAACCTTGGATCACTACGTCCTCAGGGAGGTCATATCTGAATGCCAAAGTGAAGTATATTGGATTCAATTATTAACTAACAAACTAATTGGGTCGGTGCTCTTAGCAAAGTGTTTGAATATTGCTTGGAAATAATATACTTTTCAAAACATCATACAGGTGAGACCCTTCTGACAAAAGAGTCTTGAAACTGGGTGAGGATTTCCTAGAAAGAAAAATGTATTATTCTATTTGGAAGTCAGCGGATGGCAGAGATGAGATGGATATCGTTTCATTCTCCTTGAAACTCCCAGGACAAGGACTGTAATTGCTTCTTGTCGTTTCTCCGTCGAAACCCCCGTCATTTGGAACGCCATCCCTTTTCACATCCATAACGATCGATAATTTTCTTCGTTCAAAAACCATCTAAAGCCGCATCTGTTTAGCTCGACGTTTAACTGAGTCTCGCCGGACCGCGCGACGCGATCTGACACTGAGCTCGGCTCCGCTCCTCGAAATTGCGTCTTCAGTCCACAACATTGCGCGCGTTATAAATTGTCTTATTATTTATACAGAAGAAGCTGGATATAAACACACCCCTTGGGAGCGAGGCCACTTGTGCTTATATCTACAGTGTGTTTGTATCAGAATTTTCCCGTTGCCTTCCCCCCCCTCCCCCGACCAGTGTAATGTAAGCGTGTGTTACTTGTATCAGAACTAAACTTGTACAGGCGGGAAATGTGGGAATGGTCGTGTCATAATTGAATAATTACAATGTTGCTTCAACGACTGCATGATTGCATTTGTAATCGCTCCCCACCCCATGCCTTCCTATTATCGTTGCATATTTCAGATGATACCATTTGTGGGAATAATCTTGAAGAGCTCTCTGGTACGTGGTTAACCAGCTATGAGCTTCGTAATTCAAACTTGTGCGGTAGGAATTGTTTAGCAAATGTGTTCTTCTGTTGTTCCGCAGCAGGTGGGGGACTAGGTCAATCAAGCCAAAGCAATGTAACTTTGTGTAAAACTTTGAAAGACAGTTGCAAAATCCAACCCTAAATTTGTTTAAATTATAGTAAGATCAAGACTTTCAAAAGGGTTTTGCGTTTGGATGTGAAGCCAGTTCTTGATGAGTGTTTTTTGCATGTGGGAAGCAACTGGAGTACCCGAAGAAAACCCCACTTGTAAGAGGAGATAATACCTTTGAACTGGAGGGGTTCGCAAACCCACTTTCTATACTGTTATTTTTTAGCCATTTCCCAACCAAGCATGTCTTTGAAATCTCACAAATCTCAGTGATCCATCCTCCAAAAGTGCTGGATTACAGGCATGTACCATCGCATATGGCACAATAAAATGTGCATGTGTTCCAGTGGCGGAAAATGCTCACTTCAGCCAATTCCAGACAATGCTGAAGCTCTGAAAAGAAAAGTATTAAATTATGTTTGAAGAATTTCAACAATTTACCTAACTTTGTCTGGTAAACTGTCTGGGCATGTTTCTCTCGCAGCTTGTATCTTCGCTTGAATTCTGACATTTATGACGCCAAACGGTATTCGGGGGCCCGGTGACACTTCGTTTGTCTCCTGGAGAAAACCGTGCCTCAGTGCCGACGCGTCCGTCTGCGTGCGCCGCGTACCCAATTCAGGGAGACCAGGGCCCCACGGAAGAGGAGCGCGAGAGGAGGAAGGCGGCCTTCCTGCAGAAGCAGCAGAAGAAGGCGGAGGAGGCGCGCCTGAAGAAGCTACAGATGGAGGCAGAGGTTGAAAAGAAGCGAGAGGAGGAGAGGTACGGAGGATTCTGCGAGCGCGACAGGGGATGAGAGGGGCTGGACACGCTTTTAGATCATAGCGCACCGCGCCACACCACTTTGGCAGCTCCATTTCGTCCGAAGTGCATTTTATGGCAATACACTGTGGTGTTGATCAAAGGTCCTCTCGTCATGGATAATGGTTTCAGTGTATCTCACTCCACACGCCAGCCTTTGTCGTGTGATGAAGCAGTGATGCAGTGATGGCTTCTTTCAAGGATTTGTGTTTTTACTGTATATGGCCATTAATTTCTTTTCTGCTGAAAATTTAAGTCTCTTTACAGAAACATGGTTGTGTTTTTTTGGCTGATGTTTGTGCCGAGGGAGGTAGTTACACGCTTAAGTCGTGAAGTTGCTGTTGCCGAAACTAAAATTAGCCAAAGACAAAAAGTTGCCTTTTGGAATGTTTCAACCACACACTGTTGTAACTGCACTGATATTCGGTAGCTTTTTTTGGGGACCTCTAAATAAAGTATATATTTCTGTTATCGTGTATCACTTTATAAGAAACGTCCACATCTGCTTTGTAATTATGTTTGTGTTTACCCGAGACATCTACGTTGAAGTGTTACCCAAGATACGCGTGTTATAAACGTTATGGGTCATCTGTGCTCGCTAATGGGCCACTTAACTCAGATTTAGAGGGCGGCTTGCAGCGGTGAGGTCATTTGGGGATTAGTTTTGGTTGGCTGGTGTGAATGTGCTCGCGCGAACAATCGACGTCTTTCATTGTGGAAGTGCAGGGGAATGAAACGAGCCTGGAAGAGAAGGCTGCCATTGACCTTTTTAATACCCGTCGGAATCGTGATGAACTGTTACCGTGTTATTTATAAATTCACTTCTAAGCAGCACTTGAATGATTCCTATTGCGCCGGGATTTTATTGGCCACATACATTTTTGGAATGACCTTTAACCACAACCTAATGGTGCATGGTCGGGTTCTGCTTAAACTCCACAGTTTTTAAAATAATTTACTCTGGCATGACGTTTTTCTTCACAGCCAAGTAAGGGCCAATAATGAAACCGGAGCCGATTTGCAGACATTTACTAACATTCGACTTGAGCGTTGCTGGTTCATTGTTATTAATTGAATTGCCATATTGGGGGGGGCGAGGGGGGGGGGTTTAAAAACTTTATACTGATGAAAGTTTTCTTTTTAGATAGATAGCAGTATTTAGTTGTCCTTCCCCGCACATACAATTAGCACGGTTGGCTATGTACGGTGCAAAAGAAGTTTAATATACATCATTCTTGCACACGTGTAAACTGCGTTGCTTTTCTGAGTAAGGTGGTTATGATAGCTTTTTTAAAGCAAATTTTACAGGAAAAATTAAGCTGTGGAGGTGGCCAAGTGGTTCAGTCAGGATCAGGAACCTGAGCTGGCACCACGGAGTTGCCGAGTTCGAACCTGTGGAGCCACCTTCATTGAGCCAGAATTGTTGAGTACCATGAGTTGATGGTGAAAGCCTGGTTACCAATAACGGCACAAAAAATCAATCCCATTCAGCTCTGAGGATACAGAATATTAGTTTGCCTTCCAGTCAAACCTTTCAGTGTAGTATTGTGGATAAAAAGCCAATTGAAGTGATTTTAGACGAAGTTATGAGATGTCTCCTTCCATCGGCCTGTCTCGAACACAGCGTATGCAACAGTTCTGAATGAACCACCTCATCTCGTACTATGACACTGGTAGTGCAATTGGAATAAAGTTGTGCTTGCAATCGGTGCATAATTTGTAAGGATAGTACATTTCTCAGATGTCATCAGCACTATTTAGACTTGTTGTTAACTTTGTAAATAGCTTGCATGAGTTGATGCCATTGTCCCAACACATTTGCCAGAATGTGACTTTGGAGTACAACACTCTCTTACATAATTTTATTTGTCCATAGTTAAATTCATAGGTGACAACCCGAACATATAATTTAAAGAGAAAGAAAAACGTTTGCACCAAGCCTTAGGCCAGAGCATCTTACCGGGATTGTGTGACGTAGACGCAAGGCGGAGGAGGACGAGGCGAAGAAGGCCGAGAAGAAGGCGGATCGCGAGTACGTGCGCGAGGTCTTCCGGCGTCGCCACCAGGACCAGCAGTGGGAGCAGCACCAGGCCCGCACCAAGGCCACCAAAGGCGCCAAGGCCAAGATCAGGAAGCCCAGGCCCAAGTCGGCGCACCGTGAAGAGGGCGGCAGTGCCAGCCTGTCGCCTTTCAAGCCCGCAGTCGGTATGTGACTGTCAAAAGATTCAGCCACTGCACAGTCACTGCAGTGCTGATCTTTTCCTTTCCAATCCACAGTTTTTTCTCTTGATATATGAGATAGACTGCGTGTAACCAGGCCCTTACTCATGCTGTCGTAAACGATGATAGAATACATGTAGAAATACGAGAGTCCAGCAATATATGTCCAGGCACAGTTTGATGTCTGTGCAGTGCCAATTTAAAGATAATAATAATGAAGTTTTTAAAGTTTCAAAATTATATATGTTTAGGGTTGGCTTATGGAAGGATTTTGCGAAAGGAATACATTTGTGCTTCACGTAAAGAATATATTAAGGCTTCTATGTTGCAATTCTATGTTTCTTATGTACTGTAATACAGCATTGCTTTGGATATTTAACTTGTCTGTCTGTGGATACTGACCCATAGAAATGTAATTTGTTAATTCCCAGCTGACAAATTATTTCACCCAAACAGATGGTAGTCCACAAACAATATTGCTTTAATCAAGCTCACAATAAAACACAATTTGATGTTATAACGCGTCTGAATTAGACAACATCTCAAAACGCAATGCCTTCCAAGGCATCCACCAGTTCAGCAAAAAAAATGTTCCATTACTGCATTGTTTTAACGTGATCTCTTTTAAAACATGAACAATGAGAGACACACCTATGGCCTGTTTGGCATGAGCAATATTTTCCCAAAGCATCGGCAATGACGTTGAACCCCCACTGTACATAGAGAATGTGGTGTTTGGGGCTGGTGGGTGGGTGGGGGGTGGCTCCCCTAAGTGCCGCGTGCGGGCATGCAGGTGGCGCCCTCAACCGGTTTCACTCGGCATCCAGCCTCTCCCTGGTTTCCACAACCAACAGCGAGCCGGAGGGTGGCCGTTCCCGACGTCCCAACAGGTGCTGCGCCAGCCTGCATACAGCCACATTTGCTAATGCATACCGTGTGAACCCGTACAGGGAAATCGAGTTTTATGGTCCAATACGGCATACAGCCGTTTCAATACGGGCACAAAATAACATCGTCTTTGTTTGTGTTTCTCCCTTGTGATGGGACTTTGTAGGGTGAACGTTGAGATTTATAAGGGCACGGGATGACCAATCAGGTCTAAATTGGTCTGTTATAGGGGAGGCACTGCTACGGGTTGACAGATGCAAATGTGATTGGTAACTTTGATTCTTTATCCATGTATCTATCGATAGTTCAAATTTTAATTGGGGGACTGTGTATTGTCTTCGTGTGGTCTGGGACTTGTTGTATTCCTTTTGGTGTTGTGTCAACACCAATGACACATCGGCAGCAATTTATGTACTTTATTTATATTTATTTATTGTGACTTGCTTACCTTTTCTCTGTTTTGCACTCCTATCGTTGTGTTTTTTTTTGTAATGTTTGTTGGTGTAACTTGCTGACCCACCCCTACTACTGGACATCTGTGAAAAAGAGCTTCATAGCTCATCGGATTCCTCCTGCAGTCTAAATACAGTAAACCATTGTTAATTTGACACATGGTGGCTCTGACCTTGCCGAATTATCCAATATTCGGAATTATGTACAATGGTACTCCCCAGTGCCTCCTGCCCCAATAAAAAAATTTCTAAATTTGTTTTCCAAACTTTTCGCACACCATACGCCTTTGACACAGCTGCATCAATTATATCCAAAACGTTGGATTTGTCTTTAAGGGTATCTTCAGTCCCTTTCTATTACTTTTTGATGTAGGTTTAGACGACATCTTTGAGAGGGTTGTCTTGCACAGAGTGCATAAACAAGGTAAAGTCCAAAGCGACAGGTCCGCACTCGCGCTCACCATGCGCGCTACCACCAGACTGAGTCCTTGTTTTGATCGTGGTGCACGGCGTCGCTCCACGTGCATGCCGAAATTGGACCATTCGGTACGGATATTTGGCTCGTGGCGAATTACTAATACTGTATACATGCCGAAAGCGCAGCCGTGCCGAATAATCCCCAATTACGAATGATCAGGTACTGAAATGGCGAGGTTTACTGTATTCTGATTCAATGCACACCACCAGTTAAAGCACAAAGGCTTTGCAGCACTTTGTTAGCCGTCGTAATTCTGCAAGCAGTCTGCTGTGCGAGTCATCGCTTTATTTATATCCAGTGTGTAATGATTCGCTGCTGCGCCTACCTCCAGCGATTCCATGAGTCGTTACGGTTCACGGTCATAATGTCTTGTGTTTTTGCCTTTCGTTTGTATTGTTTGTAATTTATTTGCCTTGTGCAGTTTTGTCCGCTCTTATCAGTGGAAATGTGGAAGCATGTAGTCTGTAAAAATGGTATGCAATTGGTTCTCACACTTAAGATTCTATGGTTACGTCTTGAGTATAAGAATGGATTTAAATCAGTGGCTTTATGTATCCACGAGTTTTGGCTAAGCCACACCTCGCTTGTTGGAAAGCATCCAATATTTTCCTTCAGCATATTGTTATTGTTAATTTAATTGGTGTTTCCAGTGTGTGTTTATATAAATATTCTGCATTTCATTCTAACGAATCTTAAGTTTAGGTTTTATTTCAAGGAATATTATTCCTTCGTGATAATACCAAAACACGAACTCGACTTTCCTCGTATGTCCACCTCCGTAATAATGCAGTTATATTTCACAACTCTTATATTAAGGTGTCATGTAATTGTTTTCGCAGTGTGTTCCATTTATAGGAATAGTCAATTATTAACAAATGTGTAATGAGTGATTTGCGTGACATGTCGTGTAGAAGGTACTTCTTTATTACTCACACTGGGCACAACACAGGCCAACACTTGCTCTTCCTCACACTGAGTATAACTCTAGGTATTAACACCTCTACTGGCTACACACACAGCCGATCACTCGGCGTGGTCCCATCGCCCTCACTCAGCCACGCCGCTGGCTGGCGGCGTGACGATGACGGCGATGGAAACCCCGCAGGAGATCTTCCACGTGGCCGGACGATGAAGAGAGATGTCGGCGAGCAGCGACGCAGCCCAGGACCCAGAATCCTACACACGAGCCCTGAGCCCTGGTTCTGCTCCCCCTTATATCCCCCCAGGCGTGGCTAGGCCCCGCCTCCGGCCACGCCCTCTCGTAGAACCTTCGAGCAGGTTCCCGGAGTATCACGGCTAACGCCACCTGTTACCTTTGCCCCAGATACACCTCCTTCTCTGATTGGTTCTTACTTAACCGTGCCCGTACCCGTGATTCCTTTTCCAGGCCAGCAGGTGTCACCCTGTCATTACAAATGTAAGACCAGATTAAGAATTGAGAACGTGAACGCGGGTGTAGGTCTGGCTCCATGGAGTTGCTGGATGCGGATGGTGCGGGCTCGGGCGAGAGCCCGACTGCAGACAAGGACTGGGACAACGCCTCGCAGGTGTCATCCCATGTGTCTGGTGGGGAGTACACAGGTGCGCCAATTCCCACCTCTCTGCATGGGCACATGTATTTATGTTGAACTTCTTGCATGCCCCGTATGTAGCCAACCGTGCTAATTTGAGGTGCGGGGAAAGGACAACATCTTTTCCCCCTAGCGATGAGTGGCGCTTGCCCTGTTTACAGTGTCACCGGGAAGCAGGCTCTGCCGGCGCGGGAATCCATATCTCCATACTTCATGAGCCTCTGTGGACTTGTTCCCCCCCTCCTACCCCCGCTCCTCCCACTCCGACAAGTGATGTCAAGATGTGCACACCTTACTCCCACGTTGGGACCCGTGACGTCACGACGGGTGCTGTCCTTCACCCGACTCGTAACCGTGTGGCACGGGTCGAGAAGTGATGTCAGGGGCAAGAGTGTGGGACACCCATGGTGTCGGTGCGATCAGACCAGGCTGGTCATTCTTGGGGCTGACCGCCCAGCCTCCATTGGCATCGGTGTTCTATCACTTGCATGTTATGTCACAGTGAGCAACTACTGGAACCAGTGCAAATGAGATATTCTGCATTGGTAAGTTAGAGAATGATGGAATGGTTAGTGCACTGTGCTGTGAACCCAGGAACCTGAATTTATTTCTCGGTCATGGCTAACATCCATGGGCAGATTTCTGTAATGACCACCCCTTCACCAACCCATACTGACCAGCATAGTGAAATATGGTCCAACAACCGCTTTGACTGACATGACATGGGCAGGCCTTCATCCAGAAGTGGAATGATGAAGGGCTTTATATAAACAGGCCAAAAAATAGTGTGCTTTGCTGTCGGAGTGGAGTTAGTCGAGATGACGGTGCCAAATTGGGATCATGTGCATGGGGCTTGGGTTACAAACGTAGAATGCTCTCCCTTGTATTGTGAGATCCAGATAACTTAATTGTGGTTACGTTGTATGCAGGTCCAAAGCTGTACAAGGAGCCAAGTGCCAAATCCAACAAGCACATCATCCACAACGCCTTATCCTACTGCTGCCTCGCCGGCAAAGTAAATGAGCTGCAAAAACAAAAGGTCATCGAGGTAAGGCCCCCAGGGTGTTCGTTTTCTCACGTGGGCACCTTTTTTGAGAGATTATGCTGAACCGGTGCAAGGGGGTTTATAATCGTAAGCTTGTTATATTTGACACATCGCATTGATTGTGTGAGTTTTTACAACAGTTAGTTCTGTTGATTTGGTGTTGTACCTCATTTCTCTACTTGGACCTCAGAAAAGATTTGTATGCATCATCCTTTGTGCCAATACGAGTTTGCACAACACAGGAAGTGTGTGGATAAATCGAATTCTAGTGTCCATGAAAGAACGCATTGAACTGACGTATGGTTATTTTCTAAACCTGCACGAAGCTACTTTATTGACGGCGGTGATGATTAAAGTATTTTCGACCTCATGCCCTTTACACCACTGCCAAGGCAGTCCCCCCCGAGTTGTACTTTGGCTCGGCTCGTCCGCAAAAGCTTCCTTCTGTTTTTCCTGACCTCGGCAGGAGCTGGAGCGCTGCGACGCCAACCACTACATGATCCTGTTCCGTGACGCTGGCTGCCAGTACCGTGCCCTCTACGCCTTCTTCCCCGAGACGGAGGAGATACAGCGCGTGACAGGCTTCGGCCCCAAGGCCGTGTCTGCCAAAATGCTCGACCGCCTCTACAAGTACAGCTCGGACCGCAAGCAGTTCACGTCCATCCCCGCCAAGACCATCTCGGTTAGCATGGACGCCTTCACCATCCAGAACCACCTGTGGCAACCCCGCCGGCCTTCCTCCACCATCATCCCCACCACACCGACGTACTCGTCCTCCACCGCCACTGCCAGCAAGAAGCCGGGTCCTGCCAAGCCCTGATCCTTGCAGGATTTACACGTATTCATTCAATCGACTCTTGCACACGCTGACACCATGGGCCATTTGTATTTATCCTCCAAAGGGCGACCGAGTTCCGAGCAGAATTGGTGTCTCAACACTGCCATGGGCTGAGAAAGATGACTTCTCATTGTGGGTTTTTAAGTTAGATGGAAGGAGACAATGGAATACATACCTGCCTCCTCGATAGATTTTTTTTGCCATCTGAGCTTTACATTCAAATTAGGGGTTGGAGACGTTTTTGCCTTGGCCATAAAAACCTTGAAATTTCCACTAAACTGCCTCGTGTAGCTAGAAGTGATATTTACCTTTGTGTCGACACCGAAAACTGTTTCTCGTATCAAGAAAAACGACTGGATATTGAATTACTTTTGCCTTTTTAAAAGCCGAATATAAAATGTAGAATTGGGTATAAAGGTGCTTCATGTCAAAAGCCCTGCCAGAAGTTCAAGGAGAATATTCTGGTTCTTTAAAAAAAAATTCGAATTATGTTTCAAACCAGAGCAAGCGATCATAGTGATAGAATATTTTCTGCGGTTGCAGAGTTAATCAAAAATTAAGAATTTACTCGCAAGGCAAGATCATCTAGCATTGGTTTTAAGGAGCTAAACATGACACGTCTTGTAATTGGCTGTAATTGAACATTGCCAATCGATGAATATTAACGTTCAGAGCACAGCTAATTAAATCACATTTTTGGTACTGAAATTGCTTTGGGGTGTGCCTTACAGTAGACTAAAATTACAAAACTACTTTTTTTGCTGGCACGTGAACAATGGGATTAATTTGCAAACACTTCGAAAGTATGGGATGTGAGGATTGTGACATTGTCTTCTATAAACGGATTATTGCAGGAACATTTATGATGTGTGGCGATAATAATGTACATTTATAGGGCTTAGACATAGGATAGCACATGCATTTAACCTACGAATAGCATCAAACCAGTACTCATTAAAAACTGCATGACAATATACAACTGCCCTGTTATCAATAATAACTTAATAGATTTACTGGCGGGTTTTTTGTGAGCCAGTTGATGATTTTTATGATTGGATTGCATACAAACTGAACTTCATTTTTGAAATATCCAAGAGTTGCTCTGAAATTCAGTGACTAAACCATGACATTACATTTCATGCATGTACATAAACTGGCATTTTTTAATGTTCAGAAAATGAAAATCGAACGTGCATTCCAAAAGACAATTTCTATACTTCATGCACATTACCTTTTTTTATATGACATCATTGGAGAGAGCTGCTTAACAATGGACCTTGAACATCTTTTTCCTTGGAGACTTACCCCCAAGGCAAGGAAGTTGAGCATTTTAAAGCATTCAACGTTCAATTAAAGATAGTCAATCATTACCTGTAATAAAGCATGACAATGTGTATCTGCTATGACCTTGGGGAGAGATTCCCAGTCACTTAATTATTGCTGTTTGATTTTATTTCATTCACATACCAACATTACATAATTTCAGTTCATGGAACTTGATTAGTTGGTTGATTTCCACACCATGTCGGGCCAATTGCATAACCCTAACTTTCCCTACGGTGGTGCACAAATATAAGCTTACAAAGTGTTGTGTTTTAAAATATTGGTATTTGTTTTGTATGCACTTAATTTACTTTGAATCCACGAATGGGACACTGATGATAAATGATCTCTTGGTTCGCGAGTGTTGTATTGGCTGGTGGCTTGTGTACATAATTGAATTCTCACATTAAACATTGTTTACACCCTTTGTTAATTAGCTGCTGGATTCAGGCCTCATCCCCATGCAATGTGGATACAGGAATGTTTGACCATGCTAGTCAGTGCATTATCACTCACCACCTATGTTGGCCATAGCCAGGAATCAAACTCAGGAAGCCGGGTTCATGGCACAGTATGCTGACCACGGCACCACCGCTCTACCCCCGTCTATAACACTATCCATTTGCAATTAAAATAACACTGCCAACAGCAAAATACACTAAATACCACGTGTGTGCGTGATACCAGCGCAATATTTCCAAGGCTAAATTTCTCGACATAGGACAGCCGTATTCCATATACCGCCAGCCATGTTGAATACTTCACAACGTCGTACGAGCCCACCAATGTGTTTGTGCAACGTGAAAGGTGTTTAGAATGTGAGTGTTGCGGACCGAGGTGCCGAGTGCACTCGCTTGGTTTTGTATCGTGTGGTTTAATACTAAACACTCACATTCCGGTGGATGTTTTTTTAATGACACTTTATGAAAGCGGAGAACAAACTGCGCTGGCACGGATACTTTAATTGAGTTATACATATTGTTGTGACTTAATGCTGTAAATGTTTTGTAGCCAAAAGGACAAAGTTCAATGAAATTTAAAAAAAATGTTGATTTATCTTCCTCTGTGTAAAAGTTTGAATTTAATATCTGCATAAGTGCAAAAGGCATTCCATTTTTTTCAGTTGGCTGCATAGTTATCCTGACCAATGATGAAACTGGAATTGGGGTGAATATCGTTGTTGAAATTTCCTTTTGTCACTTTTAACCGGCTGAACGCGAGTTGCTTGCTTTACGAACAATGCACTAGTATATTATTTATAGAGATGTATTTAATCTTGGCAAATTTTATTTGCAAACTCTTCAATGAGATTCATTACTTTGGTGGTGTTGGTGCGTGTACGATTGCAGATGTTTTTTATTGGGTGAGTGGGGGGGACGCTTGGTGTCATTATATTTGAACGCTTAAAATGTGATCTGTATTGATAGAGGAAGTGAGTAGACTTTCATTTGCTAAGATACTCATGTTGGGATTTAAGCAAGTGCTGTACTGGTTTAAATGCATGCGGAAAAAAATTACTTATAATTTATAGGTTGAACTTGAGATGCCAAGGTGAATGATGATGCGAGGATGTTGAGGGTGAATAGTTGTGTACATAGGTGCAGTGTGCACTGATCTGATCATGGCAAGATAAGATAGTGTTATTGCTGGGTTTGCCAAGAACCGTTGTAGTGCTTTTTCCGATCCTCCTCCTCCCACTGGGTTTTACACTACTGTTCTCCAAGGCCTGTATGTCATCGGTACTGGTGTAAACTGCTGTATATTTATTTTAAGCAAGTCTTACGACTCTTAATAAAGCATGGAGATAACTCCTGTTCTGTTTAACACCTAGGCTTTCGCGACCAATATCATCCACAACAGGTTTTTTTTGGGGTTAGATCGTGTAAATATAATTGTCGTTAAACCCGCCACCAATTCAAGTTTGTCACGTAAACAACATGCAATTACTGGAAAAACATTGTACTCTGATTGTAAATGTGGATTTACTCTCCAACACACCGGTGTGCTGTACCCGTAATGAATTTGCGTGTTCTATTTACGTGACAAACCTTACTAATTGGCTGTCGTGTGCTAGCGAGTTTTACGACATTTATATTTACGGGATCTAACCCAAAAACTTGTTATAAACTCCTGTTCTGACCGCACAACTGCCAGGGCAGCACACTTATTTTAAACAGCTGTCAGATGCAGAAAGGGGAAATTTGGAAGAAGTTGTAAGGGATATGAGATAGCACATGCAAACCATCAATGCACACGTGATGTTATCAAGGCCTACCGTGATGTAAAAAATGCTATTATCACAGCATTGAAATGTAATACCATGGTTCAACATGGTACTGATATTCATAATAGTTACATTGCATTGCTCATGCAGATGTGCACCAAGCAGGAGTTTGTGCAATACAATAGGCACACCCAGCTTTCTGATCAAAAGGCAATGCTCTGGATTACAGTTTACACGCAAGGATTTGAGCAATGTAATTCGTTAGCAGCGATTGTGGACTGCACAACCACATCTGTTTGGCTGGCGGCAAAGACTTAATTTTTGAATTCTAATTTTAACTATAAAAAGTGACGATTACACTGGCTGAAAAGTGCAGTTGTGCAAATTGTGTGTCCCATGTTTCATTAAAACTTAAATACATGCAATCATGCCAAAATATGCAATAAAAATGAGAACAAATGATTGCACTTTTAAGTTTTGGGTTGCAAAATAGCTCACGATATTTACATGCCTTTAATGTGCGTTATGAAACACTTCCAAAACTCTTATAGTTCAACTGCAACGCAGCCCTTAGAGGTAAAAAAAATGTTGCACACTATGTGCATGTGCATTCTCAGCATAGATGTAACATACGAGCATACAGCTGGTCAACACTTGAAAACCAAAAGCTGTTGACAAACATTTTTGCAAGCATTTATTGAAAATACACAAATGTGTGCCGGTTTTATCCAAACAAAACATTTAAAAAGTCCACTTTTTACAAAGCCTGTGAATTGCTTTCCTAACATACTAATCACTTCCTTAATCATCTTCTAACAAGACATTTGTTGTGTTAGATCTTTAAAACACACTTGCCAAATGCCACCATGAACATTGTACCATTCTGTATGGTGGAACCTGTTAGTACAATAACATTCAATGGGGAAAGCAGAGCACGTGTTTATGAAGCATTGAAAATGTACAGTCCATGTTTGGTGTGGGGGCCCCCCACTGCCTAATGGGAATGTGGGGGGGGGGTCTTCAGTCCTCCTTGAGGCCTCCAAACACCTCGCTGGGCACCGCCTTCTGTTCCACTTGCACCTCTGCAGACAAAGCATTCATATCTCATTTGTTCCCAAATACATTCTAGGTTACCCAGCGGCATCCCGTTGTTCATCGAGTGTTGGTCAAAGTTCACCCAACGCATTTCAGCCGTTGGCATTGTTTGACCATATTTCGCCAATGTGTGGGTTTTACAGGGACCCCCCCTTTAATTTACATTCGGTGGCTGGGTTCATATTCCAATGCTCTATGCCAATGCTCTACCTCCTCAACCACAATCCTTAAGTATCCATAAACATCATTCTTTCCAAGTATGATCATCTTTAAATGTTTTCAATATGCATAATATCCATCACAATTGAAGTGTTTGTAAGATTAAAGAGCTATATAATGAGGTTGTGCGTGGACTGGTCGAAGGCTCAGTGAATTGCACACACACAACCTATTAAAATGTAGACGAGGTATTGGTGGGTCAGAGGATCAATAGTGTTATAGCAACAAGCTGCTGAGAGGCTGGGTTTGAATGAAGACAAGTACATGTAATTAAATGCGGCTCTCAAATGTACTAAGTTGATCAACAATGTATATGCAAAAAAAACTGGTGCTTGTCATGTGCCACGCATCTGTGTCGCAGGGCATGTGTCAAATAAAGTGTCATCCCATCAACCCCTTAGGACAATAATTGGATAAGGATGACCTTTAAATACAGACACTGTACATTGTTGTTGCAAACATGACAGGCCACCGCTTCCACAAAGCAGGTGACACGATAATGCAATCTAAATCCGGCCAGATCCCAGCAGCACCTCGCCTCACCCCTCACCCACCCGTCGCCTCACCCCTCACCCCACCCCTCACCCCACCCCACCCCTCACCCACCCCTCACCCACCCCTCATACTCGCTCCACGTACCGTCAGGTTCCCCGGCTTCCTCGTCGTTGTCAGAGTCGATATGAATCTCATCGGGGTTGCTTTGCTTGGCGAGCTCGGACAGCTCACTCTTGGATGTGTCGCTCCTGCGAGCCGACGATGGGAGATGCGGAAAGAAAGTCAATTCGTACTTGCACATACTTTACAAACAAGTCGTTTCTTTTCATAGCCACTGCCAAGCTCTCCAAATTAACTGATCAAGAATTGGAGAAAGCGTGTCAAAGACTACTCGAAAAAACCCAGCTAACGCGAGTGACTATGTTCCCATTTCTGGAAACATCTTGTATATTCCTTTAAAATATATATAATTCAATTGTACATTACAAATGAAAACAGGATACTAGCTGGAATGACTGAGGAATATCAATGCCAAAGTTTAGTCCAAGTGCATTTCAAAGACGATAGGCTGCTCTTTAATTGATGTTTTGATGTGCTGGTGCGTCAAGTTTGCTTGTCGCTGATAAAACAGCAAAACCAACCTGACGAAGAGAATTTTCTCCTTGCTCTTGGGTTTGTCCTTGGCAGCCTCGGCAGCCAAAAGCTGAGCTTTCTGCTCCAGAAGTTTCATCTCATCCACGGGGCCGTGTCCAGGTGCAAGGTCAGCCACTGCAGAGCAGTAATAAAGAAAATTAAGTATAATCATGCAGTTTTACCACTGCTGTAGATTATATTCTGCCTGGCTTTATTAATACATGTTAATGTTATTAAAACGCAGCAGTGCAATATCAATTTCCTTTCAACGCTTTGTAACACAATATAGCCTTAATAATCGCATGGTCCTCTGATTGAAATCAATACAGCCTGCTGCCCCTAATGTAATTATTATACTAAACAGTGTCAACATATAGATATTTCAATGGAGAGAACATCCAATCCAGTCGGGCAGATATGATCACTAATCTGCTGCAATGCAGGCAACTGGTACGCAATGCAAGCGCCTGCAGTTGCAGCAAGCAACGGATTTCATTTAGCAAGAAAACACCGTGACATTTTTACAGGAGATCTGAGCACATTTGCACAGACACACGCACAGCACCTGTTCCGGTGGTAGTGGATGAGGCCGCTAGCATCTGTGCCGCCATGAAGTTGACCTGCGTGTTGTAGGTGGCCTGCACGCTACGCTTGATGCGCAGCATCTCCCGCACCGTGTCCTCGTTCCCATGCTTGATCTCAAACTCCTTCCACGTCTGCCAGAAGGACAATGTGGTCTGCAAGAAAAACAAATACAACAAATTTCATCATCAGCCATGATCATTATAAGCAGCTGCCATCTTCTATAAGTTATAAAGCAGTTTGCATAAGTTTTAATTATGTACATGGCCATGAGTTTGCTCTACAACTGGTCTCAAGCTCTAAGCTGTTCATGAAAGTTCATGACTACAACTGCATTATTTTGTGCAATTGTAATATCAAACGTAAACAATATATGTTGATGAATTGCTTGACCTGCAATGACTTGAGCATATAGAGTGCAAGCAACATCTTTCTACCAATCGACCTGTTCCAGCAACTACAGGAATCGTGGCGATGTTAAATACAAGGGCAGGAAGGAAGTTGCCCGCTCCGTCGCGTGGACAGCGTGCGGCTCTAGACTCACGCGGGGATCCGACATCTGCGAGCAGTACGAGTAGACGGCCCTGGCCCGGTCAATCTCCCCGAGTTTGCACTCCATGTCGGCGAAACGCATGCACATCTCGCGAGCGTGGTCATCTTGCAGCACCTAAACACGCCACGGACACACCGCCGCACAAGACACAATTGATGCCGACTGCTATAGACAACGGGTTGCACTGATGAACACATACGTAACAAAGGCTTACGTTAATCGGTACAAACTTTCCCGCAATGCGCAGCCAAGGTTTCTTTTTGTGTTGCTCCATTTTACAAGGACTGTGACACTGGGAAAATAAAAGTGTTTATGGGGTCCTTGACGTACAACTTTGTTCAAGGTTATTTTACAAATATTTGCTCATTGTAGCGCACAGTAGCTCTTTAATTGGCCGAAGTCACATGGGTCACTATGACAAGCCAAACGTTAAACATGAGAAATGTTTGCGTGCAAGCAGAAAATATAATTAAGTTAACAATGTTATTAATTTGTTCTAAGGTAAATAGCAAACCCAGTTGGTGATTGTAACTTTATATTATCTAAACATTATTTTTCTAAAACGCCTTGTTTAAATTGGCAGAGCAAATACATTTCTCCTTGCCTGGATCCACTGCTGGGTACAACTGACCACCACACGTCATCTAAGCCAGGTCATTAAAATAAGAGGGCCTTTCCAGACTCTGCAGTATTAACACGACGACAAGACAGACTTCAATGGCTCAGTATTGTGTAACTGCCACAAAATTAAAAGTTTCATAGTCTAAAACACGACATTGTGCAACATATGAAAGACAACGGAATACAGTTACATGCATCAATATTGCATCGATTAACTTCATCTCAACACTGGCACATGCCACACAATCAGTATTACCGTATTCTCTAGATTATAACACTTTCTTCCCCATGTAATTTAAAGCATAAGTTGGGGATGCATCTTATAATCCGGTAGGTGAGTGCACGTGATCAGATTTGTAGAACTTTAATGACAACGGGCACAAGTGTATTTTTACTATTGTTTATTTAACAAGGTAAGGCCTACTGAGCTATATAGCTTTTTCAGAAGCAACCTTTCCACAAATGATAGCTAAATTAAGTTGCTTATCTGATTGAAATTTCCATCAGCCAAATGCTCCAAACGCATATTTACAAATGTGGAGAGACAAAAAATCTCACGCGACCAAGGGGAGAACACGCCCACTCGGGATCGAACCCACGACCTCCTTGTATTACAGGTGAGCTAGTTAACATTTCGTGTCTTACTTCCAGGAGCATCTTATAATTCAGAGAATACAGCGTAGAAATAGCCTGCTGGCGCGCGCGCGCGTCCACGTGAGCGGCACCTCGATGGCCTTCTCGTATATGGCGCGCGTGTGCGTGACGCCGTAGATTTCGGCGGCGCGCTTGATGTAGATGTTGAACATGGAGTACTGCTCCGAGGGCTCGACGCCACGCGTGCCGCGCTCGTACACCGCCATGGCGTGTCGCGCAAGCCCGTGCTCCTCCTCCAGCTTGGCGTACAGCAGGTAGAAGCCTTGAAGGGGGTACGAGGGACAGGAGGTAGGTGGCGAGTTTGCTTGGGAACCGTGAAAGACCGCCGCCTTGAATCGCGCAACATAACCGGGTAAGCGTTCTAGGCGTTAAAGGCACATTGTACTTACACTCACAAGTAGGCACGAAATGATTCACCGTGTACACCCTACCCTTTCCCCCAAGCGATTTGATGAATTGTCACTATTCGGAGCCACGATTTCAATCACGAATCGATACTTTTTTTGGAAAACAATTTCTGTCTCATTTCTATAGATTTGCTAATTCCAACAGCTGAAACGTAACAGTATCAAGACACTTTTGGCCACTGACGTCAACAGATGTACCGTTGACTGGGGCACATACTCTTTGCAAACTTGGGTGGACAGCCTTCCAGTGCTTGCTCAAACAGATCTCGAGCCCTCTCCAGCTTCTTCCCACCGTAGCGCTCGATGAACTTCACCAGGTAGGTGTTCCAGATGTCAAACACGTTGGGCCAGCGGAACAAAGCAATCCCTCGCTCGTATGCCTGGGGGGGGGGGGGTGGGAACAGAAATAATTGCGAAATGTCACAAACGTGCACGAACAGTGGGTGGATTAAAATGTAAAAAAAACTAAATCGTTCTTCATAACCAACGCATGCATGTACGCGCGCATACCTTATAGCTTTCTTCAAAGTAGTTGTGTTCTTCCAGAAACATGGCATAGTTGATTATTATTTGTGGCGTAGCAATGCGGAGATCAATGATGCGATCGTAAACCGCCTTTGTCGACTGTGGTAAGGACAGAAGAAGCGCGTTACAACTTAACATGGAGATAGCGACACCGTGCACCAATGTCAATCAAAATTTACAAAAACAACACGTAGTCAGGATGTTTCACCAAAACAAAATACAAGTTCATTGTAAAAGCTGATTAAATGACAGATTTGCATGTACAGCCCTTTGTCAAATCCACCGCTGGATAAGGGCCTCCCCATGCTGTGCGGGATGCGAGTCATATGACCATACGTCACTGCTCAATGTTGTAAAGGCGTGGAGCATACAAGTAAAGGAATATATATATATTGCTGGACTGCACTCTGCTGCCAACAATGTAGACCCCACAAGCTATATGGCAACTTGTTTCTAAATTTGTGGTCATCCTTGCAAGTACTTTCCAGGCTCAAACCTACTTGGGCTTCTGAGATCTGATGATTTTGTGGACAGTCAAGGTGATTTTTGTTCATAAGCATTAACATGCACTTGGCATGTAGGAGGAAACCAAAGTAACCTGTATTCCGGATGATTTGGTCATAGGAAAATGGGCATTGTTTGTTTTAAATCACTAAATCTCAAGTGAACGAATGTCACGAGTGCTGGCATACTGGAGAGTCAAAGAGTCAACGCCCCACGTTCACCTTAAAGGTGCCCAGGCTCTCCTCCAGGTCGGCCAGCATGGACCACACCTTCAGAGATTTGTACAGTCGATTCTGTACCGGCTCCGACGTGTCAAAGTAATCCGCCTTCCGGGACGGCATAGCTGTGGCTCGCTGGGGACAAAAAAAACACGCCACAATGCAGCACGCCGCGGGGTTTACAAGCACATCGTGTGGGCGTGTGCAATGCACACAGATTTATTTTGTTACATCAATTACGAACGCGAACCCGCGGTACTTCCACGGTAAAAGTATGGCGAAATGTACGTTTTATCATTTGGTATGTATTTTTGTTAGACATTTTAACATATTAGTATCAAGAATATTTTTGTATCAGCGTCGCGTGACATCATCACCCCCCCTCTCCCCCCCCCCCGCCTCGCTTAAATTGCACGTGATGTCACCAACCCCTAGTTCTCACCACTACCGTGTCTCGGACGTCACCCCCTCTCCTCACTTACAAAATTATCCTGCTTAGTTTGTGTAGCTTTAGGATCACTGCCCTCTGCTGCCCAGCATATAGCCTCAGTCTCAAAATGTGCCAATCTCAGAATGTGAACGGGCTTCCTGCAAAACAACACGGTCCCCAACTTCTCTCCGCACCGTGCGCAAGGTGGCCCGGCTAATTTAAACACATTGCGACTATTAACGGCAACGTGCCGAAGCAATGGTGACAGCCTTCGTTGCCGTTGTACCCTTTCCCTGAATGCTCAAGGAGGGGGGGGGGGGGTAGTAAAAAGGGGGGCTTACCCTCAAGAGGCGCAGGGCCTCGTCGTAGTTCTCGTGACGCAGCTCCATCTCGGCGAACTCGCACCAGACGCCCGCCAGGTCGTCCACGCTCTTCAGCGCCACCTTGGTGGCCTTCTCGAAAATGGTGCGAGCCTACGTGGTGACAAGTAGACAACTGCACTGCCCGTCCGCCCGCCCGCCGCTCCGCTGTTAACAATAACTGGCAGCTTCACAGTTCTCATTAAAAGAAAAAGATGCGGCCGAGGTGCACGTGTCAGTTTTTAGTTTTTTACCAAGGTGCAAACTTTCACACGCAACAGGTACTTACATCTTCAATCTGGTCGTTCTCTTCGTAGTACTTGGCGAACGCCACCCAGAGCGTGTGCGGCTTGCCGGTGGCCTTCACGGGGTCTATGGTCTGAACCGCCTCTGTGTACGTGTTGATAATCTGGTAGAACGAAAAAGAGAACACTGTCAGTGTATTTTAAAGCACAACGGCCGGTATGTGCAGCACCATCCAAGGAGAGGGCACTCAGCGACAGGGAACAATGGATTTCAAGACAGGTTTCTGGTCAGCGTCCAGATTCTTCACCAACGTAATACGGACCACCCAAAATCACCCTGTGTGGACCGAATCTCTACAGATCTCGGAAGCTGAACTGGGTTGAGCTTGGTTTTTACCTGTAAGAAAAACAACCTGGGAACACCAGGTGTTGTAGGCTTGGGCTGCTGGGTGGCATTAAGCAACGGAATATTAAATCTACGTGGAGTTTTATCCGGATACTGCAGTGTCCTTCAATAAGCCAAACATTAATTTCCGGAACTGATTAAACATCTCAATGCAGGTCCCCGATTAAGAAAACTCCTAAGACCACATTGAATCTTTCCTGGATAAAAACAGCAATATTATTATCATTTATCATCTCGTTGAATTAATTTGCATTATAAAACCTGAAGCAATTAATGCTTACATTTTTTTTATAATAAAACAATCAGTATCTCGTTCATAAAACCCAAGTGACGTATTGGCGGCGTTGGGTGCGCGGCCTCTGGCTTGCCTCTCTTGGTTTGCCCTCGTAGAGCTTGGCGCGCTTGTGCCACTCGTGAACGTTGTGGGGATTCTGCCGCAGCAGGACGCTGTTGAGGAGGAGCGGCCTCCGGTCCATGAGCTGCTCGTACCGCGCCAGCCGCAGCTCCACGTCCAAGTCATCTGCGACAGTACGGTGACCTCGGTGAGGGCTCACACAGCTCAATCTGGCGACCGCAGCTAAACCTGGATACACGTCTCTTCAGAACGTTTGTAGCTCAACTGATCACGCTATCCTTTACCAAGTAAAAATGCATGTATTGCGAGACAAGCTAGTTCATGCTCTTACTGACGTCACCCAGAAGTTAAAAACTATTCAGGCAATGTGGAGTGGTGGTTCAGTGGTTAGAGCGCTGTGCTCTAATCCTGGGGACACAAGTTCGATTCCCAGCCATGGTTAACATCAGTGACAAGTGATATCAGAACCCGTCCTGCCCTCCCTCCCCATTCACCAATCCACACAGATCAGCACGATGAAATATGGTAAAAAAATCCCAATGAATTACATGCTTTGGGGTGGCCTTTATACAATGTTGCATCGAGCGTGGCATAATTTTCTTTACTTACTTACATACAGGAAATCGAGGAGCCGTGACACATCAATAGTTATTCTTGGTTATTTCGGTAAAGTCACACAGAAGGCAAACAATAAAATAATACAAATATAAAACAACAAAATTATCACGACGTTTCGACTACAACACAAGCAATCATCATCAGGTGTGAAAACCACAACAAGAAAATTTGAAAAAAAAAAGAACCAAGAATATGAATCCCTGCAGTCACGAAAGCTTTAAATCAAAATTTTACATCAATAGTTATTACAGGGAGGAGTAAATGGGCAGCTATCGTGCATTCATCGGGTCAGGTTTGAGAGGGTTGGACGGTTCTCGGCTGAGAGGGCACGATCACAAGGTGCTCACCATCTTCGCTCGCTCCCTGCTCTCCTGATGCCTCCATCTTGGCGCTGATCATGCTCTCCTCGAACTGGGCGTACGCGTCGAACACCTGCGTGAAGTCACGGACCGTCGTCACCGTCTGGATCGCCTCCTCGTACACGTCCCGCGCCTGCAGGCACATTGTTCACGCAATATTACAAAGCGTTAGTGCGCATCCTGAGGGAACGTTCCAGTTGTACGGTGTGAGGCATGCCTGCAAACCGTTAAAGTAACACGAATTATAAAGCAGCGTTGGTAACGTTCACAGTGATCTTTCACTCTCAAGAGAGAGCGAGAGAATGATTCAGAAGTGCCGGAAACTACAGACGAAGTGGGGAAGGGCAGCCAGAACTGGTGCCAACAACTGCCCAAGCCCTGTGGTCCGATATTAGGATGTTTGTCCAATTCCATTAATTAGTACTTATATGTGGGATACCGGAGTACCCTGAGGAAGCCCACGCGTGCGAGGGGATAGCGGAGGTAACAATCAATCCCCACAAAGATGGGATACAGAAGGAAATGAATCCCACTTGCTGTACTGCCACGCCATTTCCGTACGCACCACCTTGCGAGATATTTCATAACCGTTTTTATTTTACAACGGCGAGGGCCGGGGGGCGGGGGGGGCTAGCGTCACCTTCTCAAAGTGGCCGCTGCGGATGTAGTAGTCGGCCAGCGAGCACCAGAGCTGTCCCAGCTGGTCCGTGAAGCGCGTCAGCCCGCCGCGGATGATGGCCCCCACCTTCAGCGACTTGACCTTGTCCGGGTTCTTGGAAATGAGCTCGCACAGGTCGTGCCACAGCTGTTTCTCAAACACAAATGACAAAACAACCACCAATAATGTTGAAAATGACTGATGATTAGATTTTGCGGGAACCAACTGTATCGCCTATGACCAAATCGCACTGCAATAAACCCACTCTCGTAATTTCTTAGAAGTTAAGGGTTGAACTTGTACAGCAGTGAACACCATGCATAAAAAAACAGATATTATAGGATGCTGCAAAGATACGTTGTGGACAGCATAGGGCATTGTACTTATAAGCCTTCACCAATCCGCATTGTCCAAGAGTGGTAAATTATGGTCGAATAACCTTCCCCCGCCCCCCGACTCTTATGGCATGGGGAGGACTTCATCCAGCAGTGGATTGTCCTTCCCCCGCACCTTCGATTAGCATGGTTGGCAACACACGGTGTGAAAGAAGTTCAACATCCATACATATGCATCAGCCACACCGCCATGCAATGACGTGAGTCAAAGTCACAAATTACTTAATCTTCTTTCACATCAATGTCTCACCCACCTGGTGGTTTGACTTGCCAGCCTTTGAAATGAAGCGCTCGTCATTAACGATCGTGGCCTGACGGATGGCCGCTTCATCCAGACGGTCGATGGAGACCAAGTACTTGATGTACTCCTCTGCATTCTCTGGACAAAGCTTACAAGAGAATAAAACAGTTTCAGCCATCTCATTCGAAATGTAGTAAACAGACCTACAGCACAAAAGCACTTGATTGCATGATGCGTCACCGTTATATAACTCAGACACTAAATGCACAAACTTATTATCAACTGACAAACTTACATTTTAGAAAACAAACAAAAAAATGATTACAAAATATATCATAAATATACCAACTTTAAGCTGGGATGGCTTAAACCCTAAAGTGTTGAGCAGAGACTAATGGCAGAGCTACAAACCCATGTTAGGAAAAGTCCCCGCAAAGTAGCCCCCCCTGGCATGGAACTCCATAAAATATCGGAAGCAGTCCCATCCTCCCCGACCAAAATACTATGAACTGAAGATGTTAGTATTCCAGGTCATGCCTTAATCGCATACAAAAATTATGGAAATGTATTATCGGTCTACCACACAGATAGAAAATGTTTAATAATTAAAGTTCAGCCCTGTGTGTGTGTCTTTATCTGTTTGAACGTACCACGTAATGTGACTGATGAGGCCAATTGGTTAAATTCCTACTAAAATGAACTGGATGTTGCATGGCTTTGCATGACTTTCGAAATCGATAATGAACTCCGAAAATTAAAGATCCAGTAAGTAATCGAGTAAAATAGAAAAATAGAGCACTCTGTTTACTTGTGACACATTTATATTATTGTACTATTATCCCTTGGCCCGATTAAAACAATCTTGTGAAAGTTGCGACACCGACAAGCCTGACGGACCTTCAGATGCCGCCTGTAGACACGGACGGCCGTCTCGGGCAGTGGGTACATGCCCACGAACTTGAGGTAGAGCGGCCAAATGCGCATGTGCTGCGTGATGGGCAGGGCGCGCAGCCCTCGGTCGAGCGTGCGCCGCGTACGGGTGATCTTGCACTGGTCCATCAGGAACTGGCAGTAGTCCAGCCATATTCGCGGCATCTGAAGGACAACGCAGCAGATGGCAACGGTTCTCAACAACGTGAAGACTCGCTTGAAAACTGAGTAATTTGATACATGTCACAACAACCGTACATAGCCAACCGTGCTAATCGCAGGTTCAAGTGGGTTACAGACTCTAGAAGTACATGTACAGCTCTGTCGTGAATCCACTGCTATATGAAGGTTTTCCCAGCCTGTGTGGGCTATTGAGGTTACACAATTAGCACGTTTGGCTACGTACGGTGTGAAAGAAGTTCAACATACACAACTATACTTCACCACACTGTCAGTGCAGCCTGGTGAAGGCAGAGAGCAGGGAAGTACGAGAATTAAATTAATCCATTGCCCTCTGGTGACCACCAAGTAGCACTGCAGCACTATGCCAACAACTATTGTGTATGGCGGTCACCCATCCAAGCACGATCACTATCCGGGCTTAACCTCTATAGCCTCCAAGATTTGACGAGGTTCCAGCGCATTCTGCGTGATTTGGTCGCGATGAAAAAAGGAAAAAATATTTGTATACGCAAATCTCAATGTTGTCTTTTTTATCATTCCTGCATTTTTGTTATTTCTCATGAGTAAATTGGCTTCCGTACACTTTAAAAACATGCGCAAAATCTAGTTAACGGTGCACTGTCCCAACACAACAGTACCTTGTGCATGAAGACCAGCGCCCTCTCATGACAGTTGTTTGCGTCTTCAAACGCAGGGTCCGTGATGCATTTCCCCTTCACTTGTTTCCGCCGCAGCTTAAGGTAATTGTACCATAGCTTGTAGCTACAAACACAAACCAACAATTAAACACAGATATTGTTTTGCGACTACAAAGCGCTCTCATATATGAAATATTACATTTTAATTTCCACAAAGCATTTAAGGATTTTCCCCCAATCTCTGCAATTTGATGATCGACCAGGAGTCCGATTCAAGAATCAATATCATCGATTTCTTGTCACATTTTTATGTTTGTATTGTATTTTTCATTTTCCATCTTGTTTGTAGAGCTAAGTATGCAAATACAAGTTACACGAGCATATGAGTGGCACACAATTATTATCGTAAATATTAAAATCATCGATAAAACTCGATGCCTGTAAGAAAGGTATTTTCATCTATTAATTAATACATCATTATGCGTTTTGTGTAGCTGCTTCCAACACAACCACATGCTTAGCATGTGCCATTTCCCACCCTTCATGTATTAAGCAACGAGTGCAAAGACAAATATCCCCTGTATAGCCTTAAAAGACCGTTGGGGCAAGTGCTGTTAGCGAGTAGCACCTATGAAGGCCGGCAGGGCACACGAGGGGGTGGGTGGCCAGCACCACGCCTGACTGCCAATGTCTTCCGAGTGGTGATGAGGCTAAGTCCAACTAGGGGAGGCCCAGGCCCGGTTCAGATAATCGTTACCGGCGTTGGCCGTGAGCGGGAATCGAACTCGTAGTGCAGTGTAGCGCTAACCGCTACACCGCCGCTACCATACAACGCGAGTGCATTCACACAAACGCACGCACCTCCCGGGAAGCTCCTTGAGAGCCCGCTCGTACACCAAGTTGACGACCTGGTTGGTAGCTCCCTGCTTGAACTCCACGTAGCGCAACCAGCATTTGACCGAGTACGGGTTGCGGATGATCTCCTCCTCGTAGGGGAGATCATCCTCCTCCTGTGCACCACAAACGCAAAAAGCAAAGAGGTAGCACCGCAAATGTCAGAAGGATGCACAGCAACGAATCTGATGGTGACTCCTCATTGGCACCAGCAGCTTATTTGTTCCAATACCGGGCTAAAAAAATAATGTCAGGGTTGTCCATTGTCTTTATCAGGGATAGCGAACATTTTCCTTCACGAGGGTTAAATGGCATGTTGAAATACCTTTGGAGAGTATATTCTTGGGTCTTTCGGTAAAGTCACGTAGATAGGTTCAAAGAAAATCATCAAAAGTAACAGAAAACTACGACGTTTCGATCGCAACGCAAACGGTCGTCTTTACACGTTTTTATTTAACTCGCTCTGTCTGTTGTTGTTGTATCCTCAAATCTTGTAACTCAATTTTAACCCACTTCCCAATGTGGTATCGACTGCAAACTTGGTATACTTGTCATACAGATGACAATACTATATTCTATCATTAAAAATAAATATATATTTTAAAACATTTTTGTTATGTTATGTTTCAGCTTCGGGGCCACTGCCTGGAGTCGTGGAGTTCTTCCATGACTAGCAGGGTACATTTCATTAAAGCGTGTTGTTAAAAAGTTTTATTAACAGGTCCCTGCAGGGTGGGCTGGTAGGACAAGTCTCTGCGCTGTCTATTGCTGATTTTACACCCAACAGCACGAGATTTCACTTCGTTAAAGTATTGAAAGGGGACGGACGGACGGACACATTAATCTATTGCAGGCTGGTACACTCAGTTTACAACTTCGTTCCTACCAGTAATATTACTTATTTCCTGAAGACGACTGCTTGCCAGATTTGGCATCATCAGGCGATGGCCAGATTTGGCTGTCGCCTGATGATGCCGGGTTGTAATCACAAATCTGGCTGTCTCCTGATGATGCCGGGTTGTAATCACAAATCTGGCTGTCGCCTGATGATTCCGGGTTCTAATTACAAATCTGGCTGTCGCCTGATGATGCCGGGTTGTGATTACAAATCTGGCTGTCTCCTGATGCCGGGTTGTGATTACAAATCTGGCTGTCTCCTGATGATGCCGGGTTGTAATCACAAATCTGGCTGTCTCCTGATGCCGGGTTGTGATTACAAATCTGGCTGTCTCCTGATGATGCCGGGTTGTAATCACAAATCTGGCTGTCTCCTGATGCCGGGTTGTGATTACAAATCTGGCTGTCTCCTGATGATGCCGGGTTCTAATTACAAATCTTGCTGTCACCTGATGATGCCGGGTTGTAATCACAAATCTTGCTGTCTCCTGATGATGCCGGGTTGTAATTACAAATCTTGCTGTCACCTGATGATGCCGGGTTGTAATCACAAATCTGGCTGTCGCCTGATGATGCCGGGTTGTAATCACAAATCTTGCTGTCTCCTGATGATGCCGGGTTGTAATCACAAATCTTGCTGTCTCCTGATGATGCCGGGTTGTAATTACAAATCTTGCTGTCTCCTGATGATGCCGGGTTGTAATTACTGGCTAAACGTTGTGGTGGTGGCGGCGAGTTTAACGACACACATTGTACACTGACGCGATCTAACACAAACACCTCGACCGCGGGCAACATTGAACGCGAAGGCCTTCAGCTGCTGCTGCGTGTTCAACTGACGTGTGGCCACTTCTGCGAGCAACATAAATAAGCCTGTGCACGAGCTGAAGTAAGAATGTGCACGCTTCAAACGCAATTTCATTCGAAGAAAAAAACAAATTATAACGCAACCTCTCTCGGCTGGGACTAGAGGCCTGCGCAGCCGACAGGGCCTCAATGGGGGGTGGTGGAGGGGAGTGAACGACTTTTAAGCGACTCCCCGAGTGGGTTTAGGACTGATCGAGCAAGGCGACGGAGGCGAGTGTGACTCACGAAGAAGATGTCCGTATCGCCCCCCTTCTTCTTGTTCGTCGTCGGCGGTGGCGCCTTCGCCGTCTTCTTCACCGGCCACTCCGCCTCGGTCGGCCCCGCGGACACCATGGCCCTGCCCGTGTGGCGATGGATTCCTCGCCCGGATCGATTCCTTTAAAACAAAAACCGCGGCGACTTCCACTCCATCGATAGCGTCGATTGAGTTTCACCGGGGCACTTTGAGGCAACGCGCGGAGGGAGATTTAAATGCGACCGGCAGTTATCGTTAGGGGAAGCGATTAACCAACACGCTTGCGACGCGACGGTGCCTTCGTTTGATTGGGGTGGTCGATTAATCTGATGTGTGTGTGCGGTGTGGTGCCGAGGGAATCGATTCTTAATAATATGTCGAGGAATCGAAAGATGACATCGCTCGTGCTGTTATTTGCCTTTTCGCTACGACGCAGCGCCTGGATCGATTATTTGGTCATTAATTTTAAAGCGATTTAGATTCCAAATCTCCATGGCCAAAATTCGATATGGCCAGAGAATTAATAAATAAAGTTGTGCCCAAAAACGTGGGGACAAGTTAAAGCAGAGTTTAACAAAAATGATTTGCCAAGACGCAAGTGAATTTTGATAGCTGCCCGCCAGCTTCCATACTTCCATCTCAATGCAGTGTGCTTCCAGAGACAAACACACACTTTGGAAAGTGTTACACAATCCCATGCGTACAAATGGCTTTTCCTAACCCCCTTTTTAAATGCTTGAAATGTGTGGCAGGAAGCCAATGTACACGTACAACCTTAGGCACGAGAGGAAACTAAACATTTTTCTAAAACTATAAACATTTTTTTTACCAGGTTAATGCCCACTGTGCCATATAGCCCTTTTTCAGAAGCGACTCAAAATGATAGCTCAACGAAGTGGCTTGTCACGTGGAAATTTAAAGGAGCCAAATACAATGCTTTAAATGCGCGTTGCTTCTAAATTGGAGGGGAAAAACCGGATGGACCCGGAGAAAAATCCACGCGACCGCGGGAGAAAGACACCGCAAACTCCAAATGAAGGGAACGAACCCACAACCTCCTATCCTGCATACCAGGCCAATGAAAACAACAATGAAAAATGTAAGGGCGTACTCTTTGGTTCTTTCGGTAAAGTCACGTAGGTAGAAAACATAACAGATCACGACGTTTCCATCGAAACCACGTGATCTATTATTATTTTCTACCTACGTGACTTTACCGAAAGAACCAAAGAGCGTGGATTCCTGCAGTCACGAAAGCTTCAAATCAAGATGTAAAGGCACGTTCCCAAACCGCACTTTGCTATACACACTGCCACCTCCTGGTCAAAAATCTCACAACCCATCATCTCCACGTAAAATACCGGGTTATTTTTGTATTAGATCGTGTAAATATAAATGTGTCGTTAAACCCGCCACCACCCGACACAGGCTTGTCACGTACACTGAACATGCCAATTCGTTCCTGGCACAGCACACCGTTGTGTTGGAGAGAAAATCCACAATATTTACAACGAGGCGGTGTTCTTCACTAATTTTCAGACGATGCTGGGTGGGGGGGGGGGAAACTTTCGCTGATAAGACATCGTCAGCGTGAGAGCCGCCACACATTTCAAACTATTGTGGGTTTGACAGCAGCAGCAGCACGATGATTATGGGGTGTTGTCACGTGTTGTATATTGTTGGAGGTCGCGCATCAGGGGCCAACCAGGGGCCCGTGTGGCCTTGCAATGAAGACCGCTGAACCAGAGTGTCCACGTTCCAATGAGCTACAGATGCGATATTGAGAGTTGCACAATGCTTCTAAGACCGCCTACCCTTTGCCTCCACGGCTCTGGATGGCGTGCCACGCTACCGCAGCTCAATAGATGACATCTATTGGCAGCGGGAGCTTGTAAGCTGCTAGTTTAACACGTAGGCTTTCGCGACCAATATTATTCATAATAAAGGTTTTTGGGTTAGATCGCGTTATTTATAAATGTGTCGTAACCCTCCACCACCCGACACGGCCAATCAGCAAAAAAGTGTCACGTTGACAAAAGACAAATAATTCACTACTTTATGAAGCTGCTAGTTCTGCAGTGTTCATGTTAGTACCCCCGCTGTTGATAACCAATGCAGTGGTCCTAGCGGCGGTTTGGGTTGCCATCTTCGAGGTACAACCACAAAAACCCCCCCAGGGAATGTCATGGGAATAAAAGGATCTGACAATACGCTAATAGGGGAGAGCCGCGTGTAATTGTGCCGTATTGAGGGCTGTATTCAGAGCCGTCCCTAGGGTACGGCGAATGGGGGCGACTGCCCCGGGCCCTGAACTCTGGGGGGCCCCGCGCTTCGACGTGACGGTGTCAGTTTGCGGGCCGTCGGGGGCCCTACACGGTGTAGGATTTGCCTCGGGCCCCACACCCCCAGCCCTGGCTGTATTATTACACAACCGACAAAACCGGGGGCTTTTGATGTCGCAGGAAGACTACTAGGTCTGAGGACGCAGGACAGGTAACAAGCTTACTTAGCTGGTGCGGTCAAAATAAGTTCATATACACAAAGATAAGCCACATATATTCGTTAACATGTTTATGGCATTGTAATCTACTTTGCATGTTTCATGGACGAAAGCTGCTTTTAAAGAAGGCTGCAGGGAGTTTTTTTGAAATATCAAATTATAAGTGGCCCGGTCCAGAGGTTACAACAGTGAGTTGGCTCTGCTGAGATCCTGGGTTCAAGTGTAGTGTAGTGAGGGGGCGCCGCGGTGGCCAGATGTGAAATGCCTCACGTTGTATGCAGGAGGTCGTGGGTTTTAATCCCGACCCTGACGCCTGTATATTAGGAGTTTGCGTGCCTCTCTCCCCATGGTCGCGTGGATTTTTCTCCAGGTCCTCCGGTTTTCCCCTCACATTTAGAAACATGCGTTTAGATTATTGGGCTGCAATACATTTCCACGCGACAAGCCACTTCATTCAGCTATTATTTGTGGCCAGATATATGGTAAAATAGTTTAGTTGAAAGTTTAGTTTAGAGTTCAAGGTCTTAGCCTGATTACAAATGAGTGAACAAAAAACCCCATCACATTAAATTTGGTTGTGCACTTAATTTAGCAAAATATCAGGTCTGCGAATCAAAAACATTGTCATGTTTTAACCGACATTTTTTGTATCTACCTAATTTGACTAAATTCTGGTTCCGAGCATTAAAACCACCAAATTTAACTTTTATGCAACATTTTTCTCACACCAGGCAAAATGCAACATTGCGCCCCCTAGTGTGTTGATTAAAAAATAGCTACAGTATTTTAAGGATCTCGGCAGTTTTGTGGATTTCCCATCTACGGGCTTTCTATAATATTAGATTGCTCTGCAACAGCTCCTCGTGGATTCTTCTTTTCATGAGACGACACTGATAAAATATTTGGAATTCTGAAAAAAATACAAACTATGATAAACAAATATTTTGACCGTGCCTTTTAAGCTCTTCCAGTGCCATAAATTCGCTTCTTTGAAAACACATTCTGTGCGTTTCCACTTTCAAGTTATAATTATCCTGTAAAGCTGGATAATGTTTTGTCTTACAAGCAGAATGACTCGCAAGCAAACTTCTTTATTGAAGGTTTTATTCGCTTCCAAATACGTGCCACACATTCATACTTGGTCATCACATAAACCAAATGAGCTGGAATATTTACAGTGTTACCCAAAAATTACTTAAGGAGTACGGCATATATACATTGTCAGCCGGCATTCGCATCAAATCAATCACCAACAATTATATACATTACATTCAATACTCTATGTATGAGACGCAATTTTACATTTCCCCCACTATGTATGTGCCCGTTACAGATTTGTTCGATATTTTCATTCGGAATGTTTGTTCGGTTAAGCAAAATTGTGCAACTGTAAGCTTAACAACGTAATGCAAATCCGAAAATATAAAACACAAATTGCAAACGCCCTAGAAAGCTCGACTGCAAAGGAAAATTCAAAGAAAGTAACCCGATCTCAAGAGCAACCCTGTACACTCCTTTATCCAAAACTTTAAACTCATGACAACGGCAATTTAATGCACAACGTGTGTTCCGGCCAACATTCCAAATTCATTGAAACCACTAATAAGTTACGTTAACTTACGTATCATATGTAGCCCACTCACCATATATACTTTAAGTATCAAGAGGAAAGATTAGCAGAGTAAGCATTGGTGATTCTTGTAACACACCGAGCGACAGTTAATCCTCAAGTTATCATAGTAAACATTTACTTAAGCACCACAAACAGAAGGGGATTGGGGAGACCAAACCTCATTTTTGGGCAATAATGTAGCAGGGTGGTTCAAGTAGAAGAGAGGAGATATTCAGCCGCCATATGATTAAAGCCAATAGCTTGCACAATTTCATAAAGGCTCACAATATTTTACTTCTAATGCACACAGCTTAAAAATTGCAAACTATGACCCAGCACACAGTCGATTACCATGCGACTCAGAGTGGCAGTTGATTAAACGGTTATCACACGATAAAATATTTCTTTTCACAAACGTTATGGGTATACATATATACGTTTACTGCGTTTTTATTCAATAGACACATTATCATTGATCTTGAGATTTTATAGGGCTTAACATAAACTTACATATTTGGCTATTTCAAAAACCGTTACAATGTAGACTCTCATTTTGCCAAACCACAAGAAAGTCAATTAGAAATACTGGACTGTATAGCTTGATTATTTAATTTGATAGATTACGGTTTTTTATAAGTATTGTGTATACTGTGAACCAATCTTGAAGAATAGTAATGTACCTATAAAATCTTGGATACTTTATTTAATCAAATAACTGTTTCATTTTAGAATAAAGTCTTGCATCAGCCAACCTGTTCAATGCCCTCCTAAATACGGTATGTTACTTTAGTGCAGTCGCTAACCCACGTGAGATGGAATGTGGGACAATGGGGAACTTAGGTTAACCATCCCATAAGCTGAGCAGGCTGTGCTAATACACAGGGGGCTCAGAGCCGCCGGGGTCCATGCGCCAAGAGGGGGGGGGGGGAATTGAACAGAAGAGCCTCATTTAATTCCTTGCACCGGGACCTGTGTGAACCACACGATGCCACTGCCCACACGAATAGGTGCGCCCTGCAACAGACATCCCACACCTGTGCCGAACCCTAAGGAAAGCCGGAGGGAAAAGGTCGGTCAGCGATGAGCTGTCCCAAAGCAGACTGCACATTTTCCAGCAAGCGCAATTAACGGCACCAGAAGATTTAACGTAAGATGCAATCGTAAGATGCAATCGCAATCTCCGCCATCAAAAGTCGCCGTCGAGTGCGACGCGGCAAGAGGGTATCGTGCCGGCTGAACAGAGGCACACTTAGCCTCGGCAAGCATTCAGGAAAGAACAGTCTGACAATTTAGAGATAACGGGGAAAAATGCGGCCATGACACACAACAGCCTCACTTCATAAATAAACAACATGGGACCTTCACCTGGTCAGATTCTGCACTCGCTCATTAACACTAACGATCCTGCAGCTTAATGTCGGAGGTGAAGGGGGGGGGGGGTGAGGCTGGAATTCAATCTGCAAACCGCGGACCCAGAGGTGCATTCGCGCAGCCACAGTGCCCATTCGCCCTGAAATAACCACAGCGAGTGGAAAAATAAATACTGTAATGGACAAGTAGCGGCGGAGTGGTGGGGTGTGAGTGCGTGCGTGCGTGCCGTGCGTCCTCAGGAGGTGCTGGGCCGTCGCAGGCCGGGCGGCAGCGACACTCGCTGCTCGTCCAGGCGCTTGGCCTGCGTGCGCTGGATCAGGCTCAGGAAGTCCTCGTCGGGCACCGTGAGGCCGCGCGGGGCTTCGGGTGGCGGGGCACAGCGCTGGTCGTCCAGGCGCGAGCCCTAGCGCACGACGGCGAGCAGCGGGGGGAGCGAGCATTGGAAACACGCGGCACGCAAAAGGGAATCCACCGTTACCAAAATATTTATAAGACGTTAAAAAAAAAAAACGGTGATAAAACAAATGTGATTTTTTTTGTCGATTTTTGTCATCGTGTAGATTTTATATAATTAGAGAACGGCGCTACCTCCTCTTATCCGTGACGAAGTAGGGGGACGGGGGGGGGGGAGAGTGAAGCTCGCCTATCCCCGTCTCAAAGACGACCGGGAACCGCTCGCAACGGCGGGCACCCCCAACTTGTAGATGTGCGGCTGTGACCCCCCCCCCCGCCGCCCCCCAACCTGACCTGGCAGCGGATGAGCATGTCAAAGAAGTCATCGTCGGCCTGCGGGACCTCCCCGTTCGCCAGCAGCTGCCCGAGGCCGCCGGCGGCGGCCGCTGCTCCGCCGCACTGAGCCACGTTGAGGCCGGGCAGGTCGGAGCCTGTGGCTCGCTGGTCGTCGAGTCGCCGGCCCTGCGTCTGCATGATCAGGTCCAGCAACTCCTCCGTCTGCGGCGACGGGAGGCGGGCTGCACACAGACAAAGATCCCCCGTATAGCGTCAACAGACCGCTGGAGCCAGTGCTGTTAGCGAGCAGCACCTATGAAGGCCGGCATGGCGCTCGAGATTATTCACTCATTGCAACACAACGTGGTGGGGGATATATGCATCCGTGGATTGATATGGGGCTGTAAACTAAACTATTAATCAACGAAGGCCAGAATGAACACAACCAATACAAGAGAAGCAAACAGTGTGTAAAGACAGCGTCCTTGTCTCCTTACAGTTCCTGTTGGTTGACACCGTCAGTGAAGAGGCAGTGTCTCCCGGGGACAAGAAGGAGCAGCGTTGGTCGTCCATTCGGTCAGCCTGGGATCGACTCAGCTGCTCGAAAAATCCTTCGCTGTCCGACGACGGTTCAGGGCTGATCCTCTGCGCATGGATACACATGTGGATACACATTGGCACAAGCAGCTGTCAGAGACAATGCACCCCGAAACGATAATTCGGGAAAACATTCAACGTCCATAAACTCCACGTACAGAGCTGCAGAGAACCGGAGCCCTGATTTAAAACATGCCTCTATTTCCATTCATTCTGCTGTTGTCCATCACTTCTCGCGTGTTTTTCACTGATTCTATGCCAATGTTATCTGCAATCAAAACCACACGTCCTATCAATGGATCGTTAACCATTTAAACAGCAAGAAACGCCCACTAAAGCGATATCGTAACCGCACAGCCATCGAAAAATATATAAAACCTACCAATCTGTGCCACAAAAATAATACTTGTATTACTCCTGCACATTTTATGTTACTTTAAAATGATTTCAAGTTGACAGAAAACCTTAAATATGTGAGGCAACACGATATTCTACACGAGTTGAAAGTGTACGTATTTTTCAGCACACTTGTTTTTTTTAGTTGTAAGATTTTGTTGTTGTTGTTGTTGTAAGAAACAACGGCGAGAGCTGCAGCTTAAAAAATGCCGGTCACAATAACTTCCGTCGCTACGGCCTTGAAAGAATCAGGTTTTGTACAAACACAGAAAGGCCCTGCTTCGTCGCTCTCCTCAGGACGATAAGGTATCTATGCAGCAGTGGAAATTTCACTAAAGGTCAGAGTTCAGATAAAAACAATGCACCTCCGCTTTCCGCGCACAATCCAAGAGCCGGCATTTAAAGATCACAGCCCGGCCCTGAGGAGATAAAGGACACATCATGGCAATTCCAAAATCACAGGCCGTGTACGATATGCTGAAACTCGATTTTAATCTGAATTAATTTGAAGCCACTTGATCTAATACCGAGAACGATTAAGGCATGGGGGGCTTTAGGGGCTGCAGCCCAGGAGCCTTGGCCAGTTGGAGTGCCTCCAGAGATTAAGTGAAAAGTTATTTCATTTTTGAATGCTGAATTTTATTTGTTGTTAGCTTTGTAAAAATAAATTGTATTTTTCTTTAACTTTGTTTTCCTTTTGAGTATATTAGTGGGGGCCCTCACAGTACCTGTAGCCCAGGGGCTTACAAAATCTTAATCCGGCCCTGTGGGTGGTGTGGGAAGCTGCGTGGCACCACCACCACAGGTGGGATCGCGAGCGAATCGTGACAATAAATGTAATTTCCCTTCCTGGCAACGGTTTACAAAGTGGCGCTGGTGAGTGTTGTTGTTGTTGTTGTTTGTTGTTGCCACTGCGGTACCGCTCGCTGGCGTAAACACAACATTATTATTTCTTGACTTAAAGCTTTCGTGACTGCAGGAATTCATATTCTTTGGCTCTTTCGGTAAAGTCACGTAGATAGGTTCAAAGAAAATAACAAACAAAAAACTACGACGTTTCGATCACAACACAAGCGATCGAAACGTCGTAGTTTTGTTGTTATTTCCTTTGAAATCTATCCACGTGACTTTACCGAAAGACCCAAAGAATATAACATTATTATTACAAGTCCCTGAAGCTGTGCTCACTCACACGCGGGACGCGAGGAAGGGCTTAAGCCTGGCAAAGAATAATAAAGTGAAACCGGCCCAAGTGAAATGTGTATTGGGTGCACATTTCATGTAATTATCGCACTTTATATCAGTGGCTCGAACCTGCCACCTTACTGCGCTTGGTATCGTTACGGTAATTCGCGTCACGTATTGTACACACTCAATGTACTTCCAGTACATTGAGTGTGTACAATACAAAAAAAACCGCAGTGGTGTTATCACATATTGGAACAAGGCCCTCAAGAGGGTGGGCTAGGCCAAATTAAGTGGATGCTCAAAGAGAATTTGCCTTTACAGTTGGTAGATTATCAAACGGTAACAATTGGAGTGTGAGATGATGGACTGAGACCATCAACTGTGTACACAGCCAGGAATTGAAACCCAGATCAAATCAGTTTAACACGTATGTTTTTGCTACCAATATTATCCGTAATAAAGGTTTTTTTTTGGGGTTAGAGCGCATAAGTAAATATCTGTCGTTAAACCCGCCTGTGCCAGTAACGATTTAACATGTTGTTGTTCACGTTACGAACCTTACTAATTGGCTGTGCCGGGTGGCGGCAGGTTTAACGACACATTTACATGTTTACGCGATATAACCCCCCAAAAACTCTATTACAGATCAAATCCAAGATCTCTTATCGTTCATGCCTCAGAACCCAGAGAGATCAATTGTAATGAAAATAACGCACTGTACATTGTTATCCAGAAAAGCCTCACCGAGTCATTCTCTACATACTTTGTTTAAGACTTTCCCGGCTTGGAATGTGTGAACGATTACTTTAAAGATTATTTTGTGTGTGGTAGGAAACCAATGCAGCCAGAAGAAACCCCACACGTAGAAGGAAATAATATCACGGAAAACACGCGCGCGCGCACACACACACGATGGATCCGAGCACTCTACTAACCCCCTCCACCAAAAGCTGCGGGATGAGAGGGCATGCGCAAAGACGCCTAAATTAAAACGCACGAGGTGGCTGGGGTGGCCCACACATCAGACTGCTGAGCTGGCATCACCGTGTGCCTGGGTGTGAATTCAGGAGGCAGTCTAATGAGTAAACCTGGTTCTCAATCGCATAAAAACACCCATAGCATTACATTTGGGTTTAAACTTAATTTGGCTAAATTCCAACGCTCATGCTTAAAAATATCAGTTTTGAATCCAGGACGCAGCTCTAATGAGTAAACCTGGTTCTCAAGTGCATAAAAAACACCCATAGCATTACATTTGGGTTTAAACTTAATTTGGCTAAATTCCAACGCTCATGCTTAAAAATATCAGTTTTACTGTCATGTGATGGACATTACTTGCAGTAGCAAAGTGTTTGGTAAAGTGCTGCTCCCCTACTATTGTGGTCCATGAAGGGATTTTCAGAGGTAGCCTCTCTCTTATCCGCTTCCGTGGGCAGTTCTCTAACAACGAGGGGGTTACACTGCCAAGTTGATACATTGTTTAGTGACCCGACGCCGGGTGCCAAATGGGGATAAAACTGTGCAGAAATAAATAGTACAAAAACGACACAAACGCAGCCGCGAGAGAGCAACAACTGCACCAGTCAATCGCGCGCGTTCTGGACTCACCATGTTGGGAAGTTGCACCGTGACATCGTCTGCATCAGCGGTGGCGGCGGCAACCGTGGATCTCTGCTCGGCGGTCGTGATGCCCTCACGGTACTTGCGGCCCTTGAGGCGCGACGGGAGGAAGGAGCAGCCGGAGAGTTGTTTGACGAGCGGTGGGCGGCCCTGGCCTGGACTCCGCGCCTCATCCCCACCGTTCTGGCTCTGGGAAGACAAAGTCGAAAAATAAACACAGGCGAAATCTCGCCTTACCTTTTGTGGAGATTTACACGGCGCCTTACAACAAAGCCGATTTGCAGCAATTATATAAGTGTGCCATGAGGTGATAATGGTTGAGATAATAAAGACTGGGGTCGTTATTAAAAGTGGTCGTGTGGACAGGAGAAGAGGCAGGAGAGGTTAAGGAGAGGTTGGAGTAGGGGTAGTGATAGGGGTAGTAACAGGGGTGGGGGGAGTGATAGGGTTAGAGGTAGTGATAGGGATAGGGGTAGTGATAGGGTTGGTAATAGAGTTTGGGGTTGGGCTGGTTGTAGCCAGGGGAGGGGGCAGTGAGTAGCAGAAGCATGATGGGCTCGGGAAAAGACATGGGTTTTTAAGGGAGGAATGGAACAAGAGAGGGTTTTTATCCCTGGACGGTACCGCATATCACAATCCACTCGCACGTTCATAGGGAAAACTCCAATTCTCAGCTGTCTGATGTCTCAACTGGCGATAAGTTCAGAACTGTGGAATGATGCACTTATGCCAAGTTCTGATGTAACGGAGCAATATCATGTATTTTTACATTTACAGTGGAATAAGAAATACATGCTTATTTATTTTATATTATTTTTCCTTTTGTTTGATTTGAGTTACAGCCACGCCACGGGACCACAGCGATAAGCCGAGCGCAAAGAGTGAGATGTGGAAGGGTGCACGCCAGAACCACCACAGCCCACACCTAACACAGCAAGGCACGGAGACTCAATGAGTCGAGATGTCCCCCAAACACTCCAGAGCTCGTGCAGAAAACCAAGAGGGAATACAGCATATATATTTTTCTCTACCCACTCCTTTTTGACAAAGTGTTCATGTTTTTACATGATGTTATGCTGATTATACAATCGGCAAGACGAGGTATCGAGGTCACCTTCGTCCAGCGGTACGAATTCTAGAAAAGCAGTTACATCTTTCGTGTTGAAGAACAGCCCATTGAGCTGGACATGACAGAGCTGCCTCCGAGATCTCTTCAAGCGACCTATGGTCCACGCACAAGGGGCCAGCACTTTCCCACCCGCTCTGCGCCAGGAGTAACATTTGACACGTGATCAATATTTGTATTTCTCAGAGCTGGAATTTAGTCAAATTCAGCACAGTACCAAATTTAATGTGATGGGTTGTTTAGTGCAATTATTGGTTACTGGCTTGAGACTATCAAGAAACACTACACTTGAGAATCCAGTTTAATCATAGGTGGCTGCCTGGATTTTAACCCAGAATCTCAGTGGTGCTTGCTCAGCACTTTGACCTCTGAGCCGAATGGAAATATCTATCCACTCGATTTTTGTGGCAGGAAAAAAAACGGAACCACATAAAGCACTCGAATATACATAAAAAAACTAGAATCTATTTAAACTAAACGATTGTTTATTTATTCAGAACCGACCCGGCCACAAATGATAGCTCAACGAAGTGGTTTATTACGTGGAAATTTATAGAAGCCAAATACTCTAAATGCATTATTCAAAATGTGGAGGGAAAACCCGTAGGACGTGGAGAAAAATCCGCGCGACCACGGGGAGAACATGCAAACTCCAAACATACAATCGGGATCGAATCCACGACGTCCTGCATACCAAGCGAGGGAGATAACATTTCACCACCGCGGCTGACATGAGCGTACATTATCTCGAGGGCTCACCTTGTCAATGGTGAGCTTCATTAGCTCCATGTTGTCCACGCTGTGCCTATGAATGATTCTCGGTCTCGCCCCTGGGCACAGATGACAACAGCGAGGAGAATCTGCTCAGTTTAAACATCGACTGCCGTAGTACACGCAACAGATGGGGTGATTTAAAAGATTGAGTCCATTGTCAATCCACTGCTGTATGAAGGCCTCCCCAAGCCGTGTCAGCTACGGGGGTTATTTGACCATATTTCACCACGCTGGTCAGTGCAGGTTGCTAAAAAGGGTGAGCAAAGACGTGGCAGCATAGAATTACAGTTCAACAATGGATTTTTGCCCAGTTTGCTTTGTTGACAATGCTATGTAGACATGCTAATATACTCTGCGCATGTTATAAACTCTATAGACAAACGCCTTACATGTGACATGCAGCCTTACATGTGACATATTTGACATAGGAGCATAAACCATCACACGAACTCCGGTTATCCTCGTAGCAGCTTCTGGCTGGCCATTGAACAAAGACAGTTACCGCATTGCGCGCTTACAGGTGCACTTCTGCGGCCGTATGGAATGCTCTTCCGATATTAGGAAGACACTGGGGCTACGCACTTTTAAATCATCTCGATTGAAAACTAATTTCTTTAGAACTACTTTTTGTGTTTGTTTTCCTTCCCCTGCATCTCCGATTAGCACGGTTGCCTACGAACGGTGCGAAAGAAGTTCAGCATACATACATACACAGAAGCAGTAGGTGAATGTCTGTACGGTGACAATATACAGTGATATGATGACAGGTCTGCTTCCAGCGTTCGAACGCTTATGAAACTCGATGTTGTCCTGTTGCCATACCATTCTCCCTGATGTAGTATGTACCTGGCATCCGCTTCATAACAGACATGGTGTAAGTTATTCATGGCCTTACACCTAGCTAGCCATACACTCACAACGTTCAGACACGCCGGGCTCCATCTACCTCGGCACTACAAGCGCTCGCTCCGCTAAAAATAGGCAAACGTGAAAGCTCCGCGCGAGCGCATCGCCATCGACACTCACCGTGTCCGATTCGCGAGTCCCACTCCTCTCACGGCCACCAGCAGCGGGGAAGGAAAAGCCGGCCCGAGTTTCCGCTTCAATTCGCAGCAAAGTAAGCGCAATCTCACTCGCACGACCACCGCCAAGGGTTCACCCCAAGCGGCCGCGGGGTTTCGGCATCGTTTGCCTTGCGCTTGCCGGTGATCGAATAACTTGCAGCCAGTTTATCCAATTAAACACCGGCTGCTTAGCGAGGCCCCGTGGGAGGCTATTAATGGCTAATTGCCTCCTCCGTGTTTCGCTCGACAGTGGAGCGGAGCATCCCGAGGGAGACCCGAGGTGCCCGCACGGGACCCGCCTGCCTTCCACCGCCGCCGCTCGGCGTAAAAAGCCACCGATGTTTTTTTTATTCACGCCGCAGCCCCGGTAAACAACGGCAGGCGCAACAACAACAACAAAAACGGAGCAAAAAAAACCGTCAACGAAAAACATTGGAACGCCGGTAAAGCGTTGACAAATTACCGAAAGAACCAAAGAGGATGAAATTATAAGCACCTGCCTGAATTAACCGCACGAACGGGAAACAATATCTGCAAGGTGTTGCTGAGCAATGGACGTTAAGACACACTTGTTACACGTGAAAGGTAGAAGAGATTTCTCAAATGAAACACTTAAATTAATGAAACGCCTGTCAGCAGGGTGGTTATCAAAACTATACTATGAACCTGGTAACTTGAGTTTTGATTTGAAGTTGAGTTTGGTAACTTGAGTTTGATTCCCCGGTCAGGACTATCATCCGCGGCTCATGCTATCCTTTGGGGCTCCCCTTCACCAAGCCGCACTGAGCACTGACCTACAGTGAGGTTTTGTTCTTGCATTAGATTCACAATAAGCTGTACATTATTATGTATCCTTGTTATGAATAAAAACAACACCATTTCTGATCACGAACTTCATTAAAAATCTGCACGGTGCAGAGAACCCAATCTCCCTCCTCCTCTAACCTCAGGAGCACAGCGTTTGGGATTCATGTCCACGATTTGCGCTCTGTACTGAGGCTTCTACTGAAATATAATAAAATAAAAAGCTGCATGGGAAGAAGCGCAGTCGATAGAGTGGGCTGTGCGTGAGACGGTGGCTCAGCCACGCTTAGGATTAGCCCTGGTGCAGGCTATGACACCGCGGTCCCCCTGTCCAATTGCCCCTCTTCCTCTCCGTGGCGCAAATGCTCGGAGGGGGCTCTCCCCTCCAGCCCGTGATGCCCCTGTGCAGTTGCACTTCATTGCGCGCTCGTCGGCCGTGCCACGGGCTGCGAAACCGCGCGTGCCTCACCCTGCGTGGTGAACTCGTTCCGGCGGATGGGCAGCTCGTCGGGGCGCTTCGTGGCGTCGTCGTTGTTGTTGTTGATTGCTAGAATGCCGTGCAGCTCCTCGAGGTTGGCCCGAGCGGTGGCCTCTCCGCTGCGGTCACCGATCTGCAAGGACGGTGTAGGGGGGTGGTGGTGGTGGTGGGTGCGACCGTCTGGAGCTTCCGTCAAAACGGAGCGGGAAGCGCCGCCTGCCACCGCCGCCGCCGTCGTGGGTTTTAATTTTACGGCTGGGCTGTGTGGGAGGGCATGGCTGAGGTGGGGGGTGGGTTAATGTTTACAGCAGTGGCGGACACACACGCGGTGTTTGTGTTTCCGTGTCACGCGGACTTGCATCGTTTTCGCCCTGCGAGACTGCGTGTGGGGTTCACGAGGACGTATTCCTCGTTGCGATTCGTACTGGAACCGAAATATCACACACGGAGCCATGCCTTGATTTCACGGACTTGTTTTGATGGGGTATTTTTGTGTGCGTGTTTAGTTTGCTGTCCTTCTCCCGCACCTCCAATTAGCACGGTTGGCTACGAAGTGAGAAAGAAGTTCAACATACATACATATTAAACAAATTTTTAAAAGGAAATACACACGAATTACACACATACAGACCCATTATACTATTTGTTGTATATCATGAAAATCAAAATCCTATGCAAGTCAGTAGTTATTATTTCAATCACAAGATACATCCAACTGGTTAGTGCTTGGCGCCTGTGCGTGATCTACGATTGCATAAAGCGCCGCGCAAGCTGTGAAAGAATTGGACCATCAGGCGAGAGTTGTACGCCTTTTGGCGTCATGTGGTCGAGCACCAATTGGGTCAAGGCTCAAAAGAAAGCCGTCCCTTGGTGTGGACCAATCAGTTTCAAGGACAATGCATATATTATCATAGGATGTTTTTTGTTTGCATTTTCACTATAGGTATTGTGGTTAATGCAGACATGAATCCTTGTAAAAAGGTTTCAGCTTTGTTGCCAGAAAAAAGGGGAAAACCCTATTTTTACATTTTGGTACTGACAAAGGAGGTCTAATGATGTAGATGCTCACCCCGAGCCCTCATTACTTTGATAGTGGATTGTCTTCGAGCTGTACGCCTTTTGGCGTCATGTGGTCGAGCACCAATTGGGTTGAGGCTCAAAAGAAAGCCGTCCCTTGGTGTGGACCAATCAGTTTCAAGGACAATGCATATATTATCATAGTATGTTTTTTGTTTGCATTTTGACTGCAGGTATTGTGGTTAATGCAGACATGAATCCTTGTAAAAAGGTTTCAGTTTTGTTGCCAGAAAAAAGGAGAAAACCCCTATTATTACATTTTGGTACTGGCAAAGGAGGTCTAATGATGTTAAAGAACCACTGCGCTACGCAAATGAAAAGACGGCACTCAAACTGCATGCAGGGAGCATGTGGGCTCATTCTCCTCCACTGCCCCCTATTATCTGGAACTTCCTTGCCCCAGCCATCTCTGCAGTCCAACTGCCTACCACCTATGCAGGTCCAGACTCAAGCCCTTCCTTTAATCTTCTGCCTAGAACTGTCTCTTTCTCTCTCTCTCGATAAAACGTGCCCACTGTATCTGTCCAGCATCTTGAGATGCGTTTGTGACTCAGGACGCTGTATAACTCCACAATGTCACTGTGTTGTATGTCTGACACCTTCTCGCGCAGCACCGCATCCCGTAAGTAAGTGTTGAACTTCTTCTGCACCATACGTCGCCAACCGTGCTAATCCTATCGACACCACATTTTTTTTCCCAATGCAGGTCGGCGCCTCACGTATTGACTCAATTGTTATGCAACCAACACGTGCACTATTTATTTCTCCATTGCTGGTGATCTTAAAAATAAAGTCTGAATGTCATGATATCCACCCCCCCACCACCCCCCAATGATATGCACTTGCACTTATTGACATCATGTCATGGGACGAAGACATTTTCCATTTAAAAACTTTCGCAGAAAGCAGGAAAACAACTTCGAACTATTCTGGCAAACAGCCTCTGGAAGATAAATTAACATAACTACACCTACACCTTGTTTTATTACCAGGTAACGCCCACTGAGCCACGAATGATGGCTCAACGAAGTGGCTTATCGCGCGGAAATTTACAGCAGCCAAATACTCCAAACCGATGTTTATTCTAAATGTGGAGGGAAAAACCGGAGGACCCGGAGAAAAATCCACACGACCACGGGGAGATAACACGCAAACTCCAAATATTCAGCAGGCGTCGGGGTCGGAATCGATTCCACGACCTCCTGTACACCAGGCGAGGTAGTTAACATCTCCTAGCCACCGCGGCGCCCTGCTGCTGAGATGCCTTCATCTGCCTCTTATCCACAGCAGGTCGGTGGTTGTGATGCACCTCCTCACACGCCGTGCTGGAGAAGATTGTCGTCACAGGCGCGCGCCACTTTGACCAATCGTCAGCGTCTTGAGCACCTTGAGGTGTGGCCGCATTTCGGTAAAGGTCCTGCCCTCGAATTCCTCGCTCAGGTCGCTGCTGGCGGAAGGACCAAGAGAGAGGGGAGTTCTAGACTCTCGAGAGGCTATTTTGATCTCCTCGTCCAGGCTGGCCATGCGTCTTGACACAGGTAGGAGTACACACACTTTATCCCACTTATACTGCTGGATGGACAGAGGCGATGGCGGCGGTGGTGGTGGTGGGCATTTAATAAACGTGCCTCATTGTTTCAACTGCTGCGCCGGGGAGATCTAAAATGCAACGGGCGACTCCAAGTCTGGCGCTCTGACCATTAACACCCTGGACAGCTTCCAAACCTGCTCCCACATTCTGCGAACGCGAATAGCGAAGCGTACGCGAGGCGGCGTGCGGCCGTGCGCTGCGTGGCGCGACCCCCCACCTCCCGCGACAGCTCCAGGTGCTTGGTGACGAAGCGCACGGCTTCTCGGTTGCTCCCCAGGGCCGAGTGGGCATTGCCGAGGCTGAAGCACGCCCGCGCCTCGCCGACCCTGCCCGAAGATGGGCCGAGGCAAAATAGCAACAGCCACAACAACAGCCACAACAACAACAGCCACAACAACAACAACAGCCACAACAACAACAGCCAAACAAACGACGCTCTGACGTCGAGCTGGGACGATTATCGGTCGATTCGTTATAAATCCGTCGACGACTCTTGCCGACCTAACCCACGCTGGACATCTGCGAAAGAGAGACCCGTAGCTCCTCGGATTTGCTCCAAGTGAAGCGATCTGATTCTGACATTACGCAATAGAAGATACTTCTATTGTTTGGCAATGCAGCGGCACAAAGGCGGAAGCGCGCGCGTGCGTGCGCGTGTGTGAACGCACGTGCGCGCGCGTGTGTGTGAACGCACGTGTTTATCAGCTAATGGGGGACTCTCTCGTGAACACCTCTCGCTCCGCTGCCGCTCGACTACCCGCCAGCGAGCACGGGGGGATAATTGCCACCACTTCTCGTTCCGCTCGCCAAAGACAGCCGTCCGAGCCTGCCGCCGCAGCTTTAAAAATTAACCCTAAAAGCGGCTCGATTAAAAGCGTGAATTCACGACGCCTCGGAATCGGCAGCAACAAACCCAACATCCCCCCCCCTCCCCTACGGTTTTCGATGTGCGTCAGTGTTCATAGAGTAAGGGGTTGCACACACACACGCGCGCGTGCGCCGGGGGGCTTGATTCGTCACTCGCTATTTTCTATTAAGCCGCTCAGGCACTACCACTAGAGTAGCAGGTATATTTATTGAAAACCCTATATTATTCATACCCTGCATTTCTGTAATCCTATGAACGACCAAAGGAGTTCCTTGACATGCAGCGTTCCGGACTGATGTGGCTGAAATCAAGCACTGGTTGCATATACACACGTACACAAACACACACACACTGGGTGCTTCAAAAACATGTTAACACTTACATGGGACTATCGTTTTAAATGGAAAAAGAATGGATATTACACTGTAACATGATAACAAATGTAATGTTAATAGCTTCAAAACGTCAAAGAGTCTCCCACGTGTTCGCCATCGTTGTCAACGCACGTGGCCTGGAAACTTCTCCAGGTGGTCTCCAGAGCCCGGAGGCAGCAGCACATGTCACGTGGTGTTGTTGCAAATTCTCAGAAGTGTTAAAAAAATAATTGAAGCACCCTGAACTGTGGATGCCTGTACTAGACTGCACACCATTCTCTCTATACGAATGCCAATTTAGGCAAAAGCTATGACCAAATCACACTGAAGGTGACCGAGTTCATCAGAAGCTCTTCAGGATTGAGAACGGATAGTGCTTTGACGGGTGACCACGTTGCATGCCCGCTTGCCAGGAGTGTCTGCAAGGCCATGTTACGTTGTAAAAACTGTGCTTCTATGCTCCCCCGCCTTCAACCAACCCGACCAGAGCGGTGAAGTATGGTCAAATAACCTCCTTGACCCGTGCAGCATGAGAACGCCAGCACCCAGCAGTAGATTAACAATACGGCAGTACATCTACTACGTACAGTACTATATACTGACTCGACTCAAGTGTATGCAATCCTGTATATGAATGCCTGTTTAAGCAATGGAAAATGTACTTAATACAGATCTGTGATACAAGGAGGTATCATGCACAACGCTCGCTCGCTCTCTATTTATGTTGACTATTTATAGAACATAATTTGACTGACATTGACTGTAATAAGGGTGCCCGCCCTATGTAGCCTGTGTGCGTGCGCAGTATCCGTGGCGTTCCTACGCAAAAAAAAACACCCGAGCGCGGCTTTTGGGCTCCACAGACGCTCTCTGTGAGAATGCCTTCGCCTTTTACAAATCACCTGTGGGGTGAGCGAGGGTAAGTTCACAGGCGTGAACATGGGAAACAACAGACTGTTGGGGAAAGTGCTGTGAACGTAGCACCAATGAAGGCCGGATGGCACGACACGCGGAGGGGGGGGGGGTGAGTGGCCAGCACAAGGCCCGGCCGCCTTTGTCTCCCTAGTGACGATGTTTGAGGCTGAGCCGATCTAGGGGAGGCCAGGACCGGTCCAGATAATCGTCACTGGCATTGGAATCGAACTCGGGTGGCCGGGTTCTTGGCGCAGCGCAGCGCTCACCGCTACACCACCCGCTCCCACACACCAGCGCGCGCGTGCGCTAAGGGGCAATCCATTTAGTCCGGAGGCAAAAATCTGTCAAAACTTGACCCCTCCCCCCACTCCCTGTACGCACGCGGACTTTTTACCCCCCCCCACCCACCACCTGCGTACGTACAGCCTGACGCACCCCCACCCCCTCCCCCCAATCCTATAGAACGGCCGATATTTAATCCACGCAGAAACGATCAAGGATTAATAATATTAACGTGCTTAAGCAAATAGATAGTCCACCGCCGGACTAGCTAACTCATTTGAAGGCCAATGTAGACAAACTATTGTCGAGGCTTCACAACCCCCCGCCCACACCCCGTTTATTACGCGTACATTGTCAGTAGACCCCGCCATACGCAAGCGTACGCATTTGGGTTAACCCCCCCCCCATCTCCCCTCCATGCGTACGTACTGAATGGATGGCCCCTTACACACGAGCACTCTGCAGCTGCTAATGCACACTGCGACTTGCGAGATGCAACCCACTGTCGCGCAGGAGCCAACAGGTGGACGCGACGAAGAGATGGCGACAGCAACACTAAACCCCACCACCCCCAATACCAGCACGTGGCAATCTCCACACTAATGACAGGCCTGTGGCCAGCTAAGCAAGGAGCTGCTGTCCAACTCGCATTGTGGAAGCATTAATTAGAGGGTTGGTGGCGGGCAGCCTGGAGGGGTGGGAGAGAAATGTCAATTCTGGAAGGGGTCTGCTTTTGTCTCTTGCGCTTGCAGCCAACCACCGGAGCGCCGGCGTGCTCGCCGCGGCTGGCGAGATAAGCGAGCCGCTCGCTTGCCGACACCTCCGGTACCCTCTAAGGTCGCCGCAGCTCATTGCGCGCAGAGTGGCTGCTGCACGCCACAAATGAACGGCGGCAGTACGCTCGCCAATCTCGTCTGTGCGCGCGTAACGCCGTCGCGCGAACTCCGGTCATCATCCTCGCAGCGTCTTCTGGATGGATAGCCGTCGGACGCGGAGACGGCGGCGGTCACCGCGTCGCGCGCTTTCAGGAGCGCTCCCGCGGCCGTCTGGAACGCTCTGTTAAATCTTGGTTGAAAAGCTAATTTCTCAAGAACTGAAATTTTTTATGCTTGGTTCGTTGTCCTCCCCCGCCCCCACCGCCCACACCTCCGATCAGCACGGTTAACTACTACGTACGGCGCGAACGAAGTTCAACACACGCGCGTTCAAAGCGACGCAGACATTGGCGCTTTCGAGGCGGGCGAGCGCGCACACGCGTCCAACGCAATTCATCCACGGCCACTCAAGAGCGCCGTGCACATCCGCACGTGGCGAGTGCGCACGGCGCCTAACGCCAGGGTGCACGCCGGACGCAATAATAATTAGTCGACACGGAGCCCGGAGGCTGACTGCGAAGGTCCACCGATCGCGACCTCGGGAGCGAAACCGCGGCGCGGATCGCAGCGACGCACGCACTTTCGACTGCAAAGCCTTTCGCGAGCGAAGCCGAAGGAATGGGCGGGGCGATTGACACGTGCGCGCATTGGCACGACGGCCCGGCCGGAGATGGAGCCCTGCACGGGGGGGGGGGTGGGGAGCACCTGCCTGTCCTGCAGCTCCTGTGCGATGGCGAGGTGCTTGAGGTGGAAGTCGACTGCGCGGCAGTAGTCCTGCATGAGGGTGCAGGTGTTGCCCAGGCTGTAGCACGCCTGCGCCTCCACCGCCCGCTCACGCAGCTGTCGAGCCAGCTGCAGCGTCTTCCTGCGCGGAGGAAATGCGCGCGCACACCCACGCACGCGGACGCGTGAACACAACACACACACACACATCCACCCACGCGCGCCCGCACGCACGCACGGGAGCGCTCGCTCAAGCGCGCACACAAGACACGCGGACACATGCACGCTCAATTGCACACGCAAGAGACACATGCACACACATGCACGCTCAAATGCACACGCAAGACGCACATACACATTCACGCTCAATTGCACACGCAAGAGACACAGACACATGCACACACATGCACGCTCAAATGCACACGGAAGACACACAGCACGCTCAGATGCACACGCAATAGACACAGACACATGCACACACGCACGCACGCTCAAACGCACACGCAAGACACGCAGACACATGCACGCTTAAACGCACACGCAAAACACACAGACACATTCACACACGCACGCTCAAACGCACACGCACATTGACAAGCGCACGCTGACTAAAAACGCACATTCACTCACGCACGCATGCATGCACGGGGGCAGGTAAATGAGCAACAGTTCATGGGATCGGAGTTTGTTTCACGAGAAGAGCCAAGCACCTCTGGCAGCTGACATCAGGGCGGTATAAAGCCTGGAGCCTCCTTAAGCACTGCTGCTGGGGTTTTTTTTTGTCTCTCCTCCATTAATTCAAATGATGCCATTACGCTCCGCGGGAGGGCGCGGGTAAACCGATACCCGAGCGCGTTGCGATGCCATTCTTGCAAACGGTGGACGGGGTGGAGGGGGTGCGGATAATTATAGGACGCACACCTCGCATTATTAGCGCGATAATTATTGTCGCAGTTACCTACGATATTTATTTTTTCATGGATTAAAATGAGCATTGTTGGGATTGGATTCGCTGCACAATTGTTCGAAGTGGATGCGTAAAAAATGCGTTTGTTTTGGTGCTGGCGCGACTCGGATCAATCCACAATATCAGAAACACGCACGACAGCATATTAACAACAACAACAAAACGTGCATTGCTACGATTAATACATACAATGCAAATACACGTCAACGTAAGAAAAGGTGTAGCATGCAAACACATGTGGTGATTTTAGACATTTTCAAAGAATCGAAACGAAGGATCAAGCACACCAAAGTCTGAGTGTCGACGCCAACCAACTGCGACTCCACACATGACGTTCCGTACAATCGTATGCGTAATTCCATGGCAAAACTAACCTAAAATAAAACTAAACCATTTTTATTTTTAAAACTACATTTGTATTGTGTCAGGTAAGGCCCACTGAGCTATATAGCTCTTTTTCAGAGGCGACCTGGCCACAAATGATAGCTCAACGAAGTGGCTTATCACGTGGAAATGCAAATGCATGATGTTGAAAATCCACACGACCATGGGGAGAGAAACACGCAAACTCCAAATATGCAGGCATCAGGGGTCGTGTTGGGATCAAAACCACGACCATCGAACCCACGACCTCCTATACACCAGGCGAGGTAGTTAACACTCGTCACTGAGAACAAAAGTAACTCAATGGATACCTTTGCAAAATTCAACAGCAATTAACAGCACTTGGACTCAGCAAGCGTGGCTTAACGCCTTCTTTGCCGGGGCACTTTTGCAACCGGTCTCCTGGTCTCCTGGTCTCAGGAGACCGGTTGATGCCATCTCCTGGGAGTATACAAAACCACTCAGAGCTAATAAAGGGTGGGCGAGCTTTCCATATGCAGGGACTCCTCTACTTACGAACGTTCGACTTACGTACTTTCAGAGATACGAACAAACCTGTCCATATGTCCAGTTGCCTGTTCGGACCGAGAGTCGTAAGTTCACCTGCCGCGCAATACACGGCGGTGGTGGCATCTACATCCGCAGAACGTGAAGACCCAGTAGCATCTACATCTTACAGGAGATTATACAACTTCTAGGGCCATTCCCCCGTGTTTAGCGTGCACGCTGTAGACCACGATTGCAGTCGACTGGAGCGAAGTTGGGACTTACGAACAAGTGGACTTGCGAACAGACCTCTGGAACCTAACTCGTTCGTCAGCGGAGGAGTCCCTGTATATAGAGAGAGCGCGAGCGCGCGACGCGCCTACTTGTAAAACTCCGCGGCCGACTCGAACTGGCCGAGGAAGATGTGTGCATTTCCCAGGTTGCTGTACGCACGCCTCTCCGCCCCCTTGTCTCCAAACTCCCGTGCGATAGCCAGCCGCTGCAAAAGTAAATCACAAATGAATAATAACACGATGTAACACGATTTTTGTTCTTGGGTACTAAGTGTTATTTATGCCTAAAAAAGTATAGAAGATCGGGCTATTATTCCCCACAAACTTTACTTTTGTGATCAGGAATTCAAGTGAACAAAAGACACAAATGCACACGTTTGATCATTTAAAATAGAAAAATTTCAAAATATCATTGTCCTGATTTAAAGCTTTCGTGACTGCAGGGATTCATCTTCTAGGTTCTTTTGGTAAAGTCACGTAGAATGGGAATAAAATGATAAAAATAATAATAACAATAAAATTCTCACGACGTTTCAGCCACAACACAAGTAGCCTTCCTCAGGTGAAGAAACAGGACTGTCCGAAAGACAGCGCTTGAGTGAACACTGCCAAGCATGGACAGCATCTTTTAAGCTGTGTGGGAGGAACAGAGCGCCTTGACAAAGGAGTTAACATATAAATTAGCATGTAACTGGGAGATTAGCATGATGTTGGTGTGAGGGATTAGCACCACGGAGAGCGACGAGCTATGTTCAGACGGACGAGGGGAGGGGGGAGAGGAGTTTACATATACATTCGCATGTAACTGGGGGACTAGCATAATGTTGGTGTGAGGGATTAGCAGCAGTTTACATATCAACAGTAAATTAGCATGATGTTAGTATGAGGGATTAGCATGATGTTAGTATGAGGGATTAACACCACGGAGAACGACGAGCTTGTGTTCAGACGGACGAGTCCATCTATGTTCGGAACGAAGGAGGGGGGGGGGGGAAGAGGAGGAAACAGCCACGGTGCGCTGCTCTGTCCTGTGTTGCGTTATAACTATGCTATAAACTGGACTACCATACAATACAATATTATACCTTCCAATCTAAACTACATTGTATAATATCGTATCCATAGACAAATCCCACCCTTGAATTATACAATGCGTTACTATACACTACCCTCTACTTTAGACCAGGGGTCACCAAACTACGGCCCGCGGGCTGCATCCGGCCCGCGACGTCAGTCCATCAGGCCCGCCGACGGTACTTGAATTTGGTTGATAAAACGTATGGAATACGAGACGTTGTGATACAATTTAAATTTAAATATTATGTTTAGAATACTAGGAGATCTTCACGCGTGCGGAGACCTCCTGACTGCTATGTTCCTTAAATTTACTATTTTAAATTATTGTATCTAGATTTTCTTGTTTATCGTAATGTTTGCTTATTTCGCGCCATCCCAAGTACTTCCTCGGCTCGTGGTAGCTCCGCCTATGCTCTGACGTTACCGTGGTTTCCATGGCAACGTCATGGCAACACGTTACCATGGTTTCCATGGCAACAAACACAAACACGCTTCCTTCCCGCCCCCAGATTTTCCAGCTGTCAACACAGGTCTGACGCTCCAGAAATATTTATTCCTTATGCGGCCCGCGCTCGTCATTCTTTCAGTTATCCGGCCCACTGTGAAAAAAGTTTGGTGACCCCTGCTTTAGACTATAAAATATTAGACTTGTAGTATTACACTATGTATTATTCTATTAACCCTACTGTATACCACACTGCTGTATATTCACTATACAATTACGGTACTATATATTGCCTTATGAATGATGTTAAACATTACACTTTTATGCTATTTATTATTATACAAATGCTATAAACTATACTATTGACCGTCGTGTGATAGGTACTAATCGGCAGTGCCAGCGAATGGACTGCGGTCTGAAAGTCACCGTAAAATACAATCAATCAAGAAGCGAAATGGTTTATAACGTCTTTCCAATGGTTACTAAGCCAGAATCCATCTTCTCGGTTGAAATTGTCTCTGTGTTTGTATATGTGGATAGCCTCATGAACGAATCTCTCATGGTAGCCGGATGGCTTGCAGAGAAACTCCTTCTTGGAGAAGTCAATGTCATGTTGGCCCTCTGAATTATAACAGTGATCTGCCACGGCTGAAGTGTTTGTCCTACCGTGTTTCAAGTCTGCTTTATGTTCACGGATGCGGTCCGAGATATGTTGTTTGGTTTCTCCAATGTAGCTGCTACCACAGAGGCAACTTAGTTTGTAGACGCCCGGGTACTGTATGTCTGGAACCACATCTTTTACAGACGGAACCAGATCACGGATTTTTTGTACTGTGTTGAATCGGACCTGGATCTTGTGTTTCTTCAGGATTTTGGAGATCTTTTTTGTGACCCCCGCAATGTAGGGTAAGGTGATGGTTTTGAATGGCTCCTCGAGAGGATCCTTCTTCATGGTTGGAGTGATGGCTTTGCGGATTGTGTAGTCGGAGTAACCGTTAGCTTTGAGAGCTTGGTGTACGTGCTTGAGTTCACTAGCAATGTGTTCCTGGTCGGAAATGCACTGGGCTCTATGGTATAGAGTCTTGATGAGGGAATTCTTCTGGGATGGATGGTGGTGGGAATCCGGTTTTAAGTAAGCATCCGTATGGGTAGCTTTCCTGTAGACAGAGTGGCTCATTGAACCATCAGGTTTCCTTTTAATTAGGGCATCCTAAAAGGGTAGCTTGCCATCTTTTTCGACTTCCATGGTAAATCTTATGGCTAGGTGTATGGAATTGATGTGGTCGAGGAATTGGTCTCGAGCAGGCCGGCCATGTGGCCAGATGACAAAAGTGTCATCCACGTACCTCTTCCATAAGGTCGGGCCTAGAGTGGCAGTCTGGATGGCCTCAGTCTCAAAATGTTCCATGAATACGTTGGCTACAACCGGCGATAGGGGGGAGCCCATTGGGGTGCCCTCAGTATGTTTGTAGAAAGTTCCATTCCAGGTGACGTATGTGTTGGTTAAGCAGTGTCTCACCAGGGGGGGGGGGGTACATCAGTATGCAGTCCTTGATGAACCAAGTCTTCAATGATTGCGATGGTGTCAGGTACAGGAACTTTGGTGAATAGGGAAACCACATCAAAACTGACAAGCAGGTCGTCTGGGGACAGGGCAATACCCTTGAATGTCGAAACCAGGTTAGTAGAGTTCAGAACCGCAGAGGTGGTTTTTCCAGTAAAATTCCTCGACCACATCAATTCCATACACCTAGCCATAAGATTTACCATGGAAGTCGAAAAAGATGGCAAGCTACCCTTTTAGGATGTCCTAATTAAAAGGAAACCTGATGGTTCAATGAACCACTCTGTCTACAGGAAAGCTACCCATATGGATGCTTACTTAAAACCGGATTCCCACCACCATCCACCCCAGAAGAATTCCCTCATCAAGACTCTATACCATAGAGCCCAGTGCATTTCCGACCAGGAACACATTGCTAGTGAACTCAAGCACGTACACCACGCTCTCAAGGCTAACGGTTACTCCGACTACACAATCCGCAAAGCCATCACTCCAACCATGAAGAAGGATCCTCTTGAGGAGCCATTCAAAACCATCACCTTACCCTACATTGCGGGGGTCACAAAAAAGATCTCCAAAATCCTGAATAAACACAAGATCCAAATCCGATTCAACACAGTACATAAAATCCGTGATCTGGTTCCGTCTGTAAAAGATGTGGTTCCAGACATACAGTACCCGGGCGTCTACAAACTAAGTTGCCTCTGTGGTAGCAGCTACATTAGAGAAACCAAACGACATATCTCGGACCGCATCCATGAACATAAAGCAGACTTGAAACACGGTAGGACGAACACCTCAGCCGTGGCAGATCACTGTTATAATTCAGTGAGCCAACATGACATTGACTTCTCCAAGATGGAGGTTCTCTGCAAGCCATCCGGCTACCATGAGAGATTCGTTCATGAGGCTATCCACATATACAAACACAGAGACAATTTCAACCGAGAAGATGGATTCTGGCTTAGTAACCATTGGAAAGACGTTATAATAGAATAATACATAGTGTAATACTACAAGTCTAATATTTTATAGTCTACAGTATAGGGTAGTGTATAGTAACGCATTGTATAATTCAAGGGTGAGATTTGTCTATGGATACGATATTATACAATGTAGTTTAGATTGAAAGGCATAATATTGTATTTTATAGTAGTCCAGTTTATAGCATAGTTATAACGCAACACAGGACAGAGCAGCGCACCGTGGCTGTTTCCTCCTCTTCCCCTCCCTCCTACTCCGTTCCGAACATAGATGGACTCTGATTTAAAGCTTTCGTGACTGCAGTAATTCATATTCTTAGTTTTTTCGGTAAAGTCACGTTGAAGAGAAACAACAAAATAACAAAATATATAAAACAATAAAAAACAATAAAAATTATTTATTTTGTTGTTTCTCTTCAACGTGACTTTACCGAAAAAACTAAGAATATAGATGGACTCGTCCGTCTGAACACAAGCTTGTCGTTCTCCGTGGTGTTAATCCCTCATACTAACATCATGCTAATCCCCCAGTTACATGCTAATTTACTGTTGATATGTAAACTGCTGCTAATCCCTCACACCAACATTATGCTAGTCCCCCAGTTACATGCTAATTTATATGTAAACTCCTCTCCCCCCTCCCCTCGTCCGTCTGAACATAGCTCGTCGCTCTCCGTGGTGCTAATCCCTCACACCAACATCATGCTAATCTCCCAGTTACATGCTAATTTATATGTTAACTCCTTTGTCAAGGCGCTCTGTTCCTCCCACACAGCTTAAAAGACGCTGTCCATGCTTGGCAGTATTCACTCAAGCGCTGTCTTCCGGACAGTCCTGTTTCTTCACCTGAGGAAGGCTACCTGTGTTGTGGCCGAAACGTCGTGAGAATTTTATTGTTATTATTATTTTTATCATTTTATTCCCATTCTACGTGACTTTACCGAAAGAACCCAGAAGATAATTGTCCTGGTCACAAAAGCTAATTTTGTGGGGAATGGCCACTTTCTGTACTTTCTGTACTTTTGCGGAATAAGCAATTAGGAAATAACACTTACTACCCAGGGATCAAATGTTTTGTTACACAGTGTAATAATAATGAGACTTTGTTTTAAGTCGTGCCGTTGTTTTCACCCACTCAGTCGTTGTTCAATGTGCTACAAGTGGCACGTACTTTGGGGGGATCGCACCTCGGCTCGATCGTGCACGGCGTGGTTGGCAAAGGCCCTTGGGTGCAAGGATGAGATGGGGGCCCCTCTATAAATCCTCCCTCCCTCTTCATACCCCCTGCGGACCTCAATGCAGATGCACCTCCGACACACTCGATAGCTACTCCGCTGTTTAAAAAGCAACCCTCTGCATGCGGAGGGTAAAAACCGTAGGACCTGGAGAAAAATCCACGCGACCGTGGAGAGAACATGCAAACTCAATATACACAGCAGGCGTCATGGTCGGGATCGAACCCACGGCCTCCTGCATACCAGGCGGAGCCATTCATGTCATCCCAGCGCCATAGCTCTTGAGAGTGCACATCCTGCACGCTCGATAGCTGCGACACCAGAGCCATGCTCCCATCTCGTCTTCGAGTACATACTCTCGAACCTCCTCCTCATCTTCCTCCCGGGGGTTTTGGAGAAGGGCTGAGGCCGTGCCGCTTGGGTTCCTCGCATCGGTTGGAGCTGCAGGGGGCAGCCACTGTTGAGCTGGAGGGTTGCGTTCTCACCTCCTGGTGGCAGGCCACGGCTTGGCTGAAGCAGCCCAGGAGGTAATAGGTGTTGCCCAGGTTACCGAAGGCTCGGCCCTGAGCCGCCCGGTCTCCGAGCTCCCGCACCAGTGCCAGGTTGGCTCTGGGAGACAAACGGCGAGCGGTCGGCTTGGGTGCGGTGTGTGTGCGTGCACGCGCGTTGGTGGACTTCTTTCGCACCGTACGTAGCCAACCGTGCCGATCGGAGGCGCATTGCCACCAAACCCAACTTCATCCAACTTTACCGCCGCTCACATTCGCATTCGTCTTCTGCTATCGTAGTGGAAATGGCAGCGTTCTAGATTTGAAGTTTTCGTGACTGCAAGGATCCATATTCTTTGGTTCTTTCGGTAAAGTCACGTAGGTGAAAAAATAAAATAAATAAAATCACGACGTTTCGATTGCAACACAAGCAATCATCATCAGGTGAAAATTTGGACTGAAGTAAAAACATTTTTTAAATAAGTTTTTTAGTGAAGTTACATTTTTTACTGAAGTAATAAAATTATTGCTGTGGTTGTCACACCTGATGATGATTGCTTGTGTTGCAATCGAAACATCGTGATTTAATTTATTGTATTTTTTCACCTACGTGACTTTACCGAAAGAACCAAAGAATATGTAAATGGCAGTGTTTAAACGGGGTAGATCGAGCTTTCGGTATCCGCCGCTCACATGCACAGACACGTGGAGTGCTTGTTGTCAATCCACTGCTGAATGAGCACCACCAACCCCTGACCCATCGCCCCCCCCCCCCCCGTGCCATATTTCACCACGTTGGTCAGCGCGAGTTGACGAAGGTGGGGAGCATACGTATGCGTGCATGTACGTCGAACTTCTTTCTCACCGCACGAAGCCAACCGTGCTAATCGGAGGATAGGTGTGGCAGCATAGAAGTACAGTTTAGCGCAACAGCGGATGTTTTTTTCCACTGCCCTCTGCTGCCCACCGCATAGTCCCGAAGCCTATGGCAATGTCTTGTGAACGGTAGTCGCCCATACAATAATATTTTCAGGTTCAAAACTGCTTAGCTTCCAAGATTTGACGAGATGGGCAGCATTCCATGCGAGTTGGTCAAAGGCGATATGAATAAATATCGCCTTGTGAACATTAAACACGAAATGCACTCGCTGTCCCTTCACAGCCCAGTGGGTTTAGGAGTGTCTGGGCTCATGGTGAAGTCTGATTTACCCACTAAGTACGCATATAATGTACTTCCAATATGCTGGAGTAACGTGCATGTGTGACCACAACAATTCATGCGGGAAACGTACATGATCAGTAACATGCTTAACAACTTTTTTTCGTTCAGTATGTCTTTCATTCGGCTAATAACTCGAGAACCAAAAGCGATACAAGAATGAGCAACGCACCACAAATATGCACTCTGATACGATTTCCCCTCTCTAACTTGGATATCCACTTTTGAGAGTAACGTGACCCTGTGATCTGTAGAGACGGGCACCTTCTTTCCCACCCCACCTTGCCATTGGGGGCGCCATGATGGCTAGGAGATGTTAACTACCTCGCCTGGTATGCAGGAGGTCGTGTGTTCGATCCCGACCCTGATGCCTGCTGCTGCATATTTGGAGTTTGCGTGTCTCTCTCTCTCATCATAATCACGGTGGCTAGGAGATGTTAACTACCTCGCCTGGTATGCAGGAGGTCGTGTGTTCGATCCCGACCCTGATGCCTGCTGCTGCATATTTGGAGTTTTCGTGTCTCTCTCTCTCTCATCATAATCACGGTGGCTAGGAGATGTTAACTACCTCGCCTGGTATGCAGGAGGTCGTGTGTTCGATCCCGACCCTGATGCCTACTGCTGCATATTTGGAGTTTGCGTGTCTCTCTCTCTCATCATAATCACGGTGGCTAGGAGATGTTAACTACCTCGCCTGGTATGCAGGAGGTCGTGTGTTCGATCCCGACCCTGATGCCTGCTGCTGCATATTTTGTGTTTGCGTGTTCTCCCCCTTGGTCACGTGGATTTTTCTACAAGTCCTCCGGGGTTTCCCTCCAAAATTTAGAAACGTGCGTTCAGACTATTTGGCTACAATACATTTGAACGTGATAAGCCACTTCTTTGAGCTATCATTTATGGCCACATCGCTTCTGAAAAAGAGCCGTATAGCTCAGTGGGCCTTACCTGGTCAAATAAAAAAAACATATTAGATTTTGCCATTAAGGCATTCCTGTGTTTTCTGAATACCATTCGTCGTCACGAGGTATCACTCGGGGCACCAGTGGGTCTCACTTCCAAATTGATGGTGCGGGTGGTGGTGGTGGTGGGGGGAACGTCATTCCACGTTTAACTCAAGAGACTAGGGTAGCGGCATTATGACGAGTCCCAGTGGACGCGGCCGTGGTCCCGAGGCGGCATGAAATGCCTCGCCGGAGCGAGGTTAAAGTGAAGCAACCACGGCAGACATTGAGACGTGAGGGACGGTGATGACGTGAGGAGGACTTTCAGCCAGCAGTGGATAGACACAGGCCGATCGTCACGATGTTAATACGCGTCGGGCGGTGGCATTTCTGGGTTTGCCAGAGTGACCGTTTTGTCTCGTCCCCTACCGCACCCAACCCCCACACTTGCAGGTGAAACCCACTTCCCTTTCTGCTCCATCATCGTACGGCACCACTTTGGAATTCCCTCCCCGTCGTTTCTTTTCCCCAAAGTTCTCATAATAACCTCCGCTCAAAATTTTTAAGAAACTTACCAAAACACTTATCTACAGCATTACATCTTCGGCAGTGCTGTTTACCTGCACACCGCTTGGTAATTTTTGAGGCATTGGCCCCTTGCTCAGCAACCGAGATTTTTTTTTTAAACATATCAATTAAATGAAAACAAGTAGAAATTATCGGCGTACTGGTAGTGGTTGACTGCTTGCTCCAGGCAGAACTTGGCTTCAGGGCCCAGCTCCCCGGGGTCTTGGCTCGCCGAGCAGCCCAGGCTCTTGCCCTGTGCATGGTATACGCTGCCCAGGAGGTACAGGGCCCTCGCTTCGCCAGCCTGGCCCACAGAGTGACACGCACATCAATTATTATTTGATGATGATGAGAATAATAATGATTTGGTTTTGATACATGACCATCCTTTATGCTGGTGGCGTATCAGAGAGCTTTGTACGTGAGAGGCAACTTCAGAATCAGAATCTTTATTTACACTGGAGGAATCCGATGAGCTCCAAAAACGTAACCAACACATTCGTCAATAACACCGTCCCAAATAAAAATAAAATATAAAAGGAGACGTTTTAGGCAATGAGCTGGACTCCCATGGTAAACTTAACCCCCATGGTAAACTGGACCCCCATGGTAAACTTGACCCCCATGGTAAACTGGACTTCCATGGTAAACTGGACTCCCATGGTAAACTGGACTCCCATGGTAAACTGGACTCCCATGGTAAACTGGACTCCCATGGTAAACTGGACTCCCATGGTTGGGGGATCAGCAAAACAAAATTCGGTGAAAACTCGATATTTCAAGAGTACGTGACTACGAGACGGCGGTCCTTAAAACATAAATAAACATCACGAAGCAGTCCTTAAAGAGCCGCGTGCGGAACCCCTTCACTGCCTCTCCTCCAGTGGGCATTGACTCTTAAGAGCATTCATTCGGACATTTAGCCATTCCCCCCTTCCCCCTCCTGTTTTCCTCCTACAGAGGTATCAGAGCTTAGGAAGACACCAGAGTTTTAGAGTTTATTGAAACAGTTCATTGAAACATGCGGTTTAGAGAGGTTTCCATTGCACTGTCATCCGTAATGCGTTTGTGCTGATGTCAAGCCCCTTTCATATGCTCTGTGTGTGTGTGTGTGTAACCTGAATCGTCTTGTTAATAACAAAAAAAAATATTTTTTCAAGAACATTTTTAAAAAGCAAGCAGCCCCATTGTGTCTCCGAAGCCTGCAGGTTGCCGAACCGCCTGGACCGAGCGAAGGGCACGCGGGAGGCGAGACGCGGCCACCTACCTGGTCGCCAATCTCCCGCGATACGTCCAGGTGATGCTGGCAGCACACGATGGCCTCCTCGAAGCGCCCGAGGAATTTGAGCGGGTTTCCCAGATTGCCGCTCGCCTTGGCCTCTGCGGCGCGGTCGCCGATCTTCCTGGAGGCCGGAGCGACGGGAAGGGGGTGGGGGGGGGGGAAGACGCCGACGTTCGTTTTGGCGCACACGGCCGCATGGCCGGTCGATTCACTGACGTCATCGCCGTCGTCATCATCGCCGTCATCGTCATCATGGTCGTCGTCATCAACATCGTGGTCGTCGTCGTCGTCGGCGTCATTGTCGTCGTTGTCATCGTCGTCGTTGTCATCGTCGTCGTCATCATCATCGTCATCATCGTCGTCATCATCGTCATCGTCGTTGTCGTCATCGTCGTCATTGTCGTCATCGTCGTCGTCAGTGGTAAATGCGAGACCAATGGGGGGGGGGGGGTCCAACTCTTCAATTTCTGAAATCCTCAATGAGGTGCCAGTGGTGAGGTTGGCTGACTCATCGGTGGGCGGAGGTGGTGAGAGGGCCTTTGGAAGTTTGTCAAGATGCAAGATCAGAATCAGAATTGTTTTTGTTTATATACTAGATGAATCCGATGAGCTATAAAGCTCTTGTTTTACAGATGTCCAGTCGGGGCGGGTAAGAACGTTATAACAACAAACAATACAAAGAACAAGAAAGGTCAACAAATCACACAAACACAAACAAATACAACACTAAACCATCCCCATCATAACAGACAAAGCCCACTGAGGTATTAACTTATTTTTCAAAAGCCACCTGGCCACAAGTGATAGCTCAACGAAGTGGCCTATCATGCAAGGTGTGGGCCAGGGGAGGCGTGGATGAGGCATGGCTCAGTGATGTCAAATAGGGAAACAATCGCAGCGCCTTGTGGAGGCCCTGTAGCTGAGAGGATAGGACACGAGGCAACATCAGTGCGAGAGGCCAATCAATTGCATTTGAATGCCCTTCTCAGACGACGTGATGCTCGCGAAAAGTGCACGTGTCACAAGAGCCCTTTGCAGACTACCCGGGGACCTTTGTCTTTGTGTGTACGTGCGTGTACGTGAACACGGCGGCCGGAATTCAATTCTAGGTGCATGGCTCACATCGGTGGAGAACATATGCATCGGTCATAGGCCTCCCATAGGTTTACTTAGCCTTAAATGAGTACTTGGTGCGCTGTGTAAACACCAATACTTGGCAGACAAAGGAGGCCAGGCGTGGTGGTTTTGTCCACCGACCCCCCTCTCGTGTGCCAGACTGGCCTTAAAAGGTGCCACTCCCGGACAACACTTGGCTCGAAGGCTATTCGGTGGATCTTTGTCACTGTTTTTGTGGACGTGCACGGTGGGAGAGCACAGGCGGTGCATCTGTCAATCATCTGAGTCAGTCAACCCCGAACAAGCACCCGTGTCTGTCCCGTGACCCCCTGACCTCCTGCCAGCAGCAAAGCCTTCGACCACTCCACGCGAGCAACGGCCTCAACGCTGCACCTAGCCTGGCACGAGCGCCACGGTGACGTCGCCGCCCCTTTCGAGCAAAGCACCGGGCAGATTCCAGCTTGTTCAGAATGCAGCTGCACTCCCAGGTCTAGGCTGCGCTCTTTTGGTGACCGGGCTTTTGCTGGCGAGGCACCCAAACTATGGAACGCCTTGCCACTTAAAATCAGGCAATGGGAGTCGGTAGAAATATTGAAGTCTGTTTTGAAATCCCATCTCTTTAAACCGAGCCTTCCCTCTTGAGTTTGGCCGGTTGCCCCCGGTTCTGTTTATGTTTCCTGCTCTATACGCATTGCTCACTGGGGATCCCAGGATAGAACTACTTCGCTGGCGAACGGCGTTCGACAAATTGTACAACCGTCGTTGCTATAGGTCTGGAGGGGCTGAAGGGGTGGGTAGGTGGGGGGTGTGGCAGAGGCAGAGCAGCGCCGCGCGCGCACCGCGCCAGCGTGAGGTCCAGCCCATGGTACTCGAGAGCACGGCCGTGCTCGCCGAGGCAAACGTAGGCGTTGCCCAGCTGGCTGTAGATGGCGCTCAGCGTGCGCGCGTCCTCGGTGCCGACGCGCACCGCCGCCTCGAAGAAGGAGGCGCCGGAGCGCGCCTCGCCCGCCCGGCACAGGCGCTCGCCCTCCAGCGCCAGCTCCAGGCACGACGCCTCCATCCTGGGTGGGGGTGGGGGAGGTGGGCAACGCGCGCACGCGCACCTCCGATTAGCACGAGTGGCGACGTACGGTGCGAACGATGTTGTGCGCGCACGGGCAGAAGCGCACAGTGACGAAGACAAATTCCCCACCACCAACAACCAACCACCTCGCAGCAACAGCAGCAGCGGCTTCCAGCGAAGCCATCGAACAAAGACGACCGCCGCATCGCGCACGCTTTCAGATGCGCTTCTGCGGCCGTCTGGAACGCTCTTCCTTGCGATATTAGGAAGCCGCTGTAGTTATGCATATTTAAATCTGCTTTTTGGTGTTTAATTTGTTGCCCTTTCCCGCACCTCCAATTAGCGCGGTTGGCTACGCGCGGTGCGAAAGAAGTTCAACGTACATTAACAGACTGTTGGGACAAGTGCTGTTAGCGGAGCGACGCTATGAAGGCCGGCACAGCATACACGAGATATTGGGTGGCCAGCACCATGTCCGGCCGTCATTATCTCCACAGTGACGATGTTTTATTTCACACCGCACCGGGTCCCCATTTAAGGCTAAGTCGAACTAGAGGAAGCCCAGAACTGCTACAGATAGATATTCGTCACCGATGTTGGCTGTGAGTGGGAATCAAACTCGCGTCGCCGGATTCGTAGCACAGTGCGCTGACCACTGCACAATCGCTATTCAACATCTGTTAAAAAGAGCTTTATAGCTCATCGGATTCCTTGCCACTTTAAACAATTATTATGGTGCAGATCGCTTCCGCCCCAACAACCCCCCCCCCCCCCCCCAAAATAAAAACCCACCGCAGAATCACACACACAATGGAGGAGCCAGGATTTTCAGGGAGGGGGGCAACCCCTACAGCAATGAAAAATGATAGAGTTGTTACTAAGTAAAGACGTGTTCCTTGCATTTGATTCGACCCTCAATCGATTGAGGGTCAATCGATGGCACAGCCATGGCACAGCCATCGATTGAGGGTCAATCGATGGCACAGTCATGGCACAGTCATGGATTGAGGGTCGAATTCGAACCGCGTTGTGTGATCGGCATCGGGCTCGCTGAAGGTGAATGCCTTCAGGGAAGTCGTGTGCTGTATACGCAACTGCGCACAATTCTGTGAGTCACTTATGAAACCGCTTTGCCGTTACAGTACTTATTGCCAATTATGGACTCAGACTATTGTCCTATCTCATATAGTCCCTGGCACGTAATAATATTGATTTGAAGCTTTCGTGACTGCAGGAATCCATACTCTTTGGTTCTTTCGGTAAAGAGTACGTAATAATATGCTACACAGTGGCAGTGGGGGTCGCAAAATGCCGATTTATTACTTATAAACCCCGATGATCCCATCGAAATTAGGGATTTCGATCGGATCATGGGGGGGGGGTGGGGGGGGCACGTGCCACCCCACCCCCACTGGCTCTGCCAGTGCACACACACACGGGCACACAGGGGAGATGCAGATAGCCTTGTTCAGACTTTCCCTCTTGATCCCACTGTGTGCGGCAAATCCTCCCCCCCACGTTCGCCAAATCGTCCGGCGGCATCTTTCTTGATTCTGCTTTTGGCGTCTTTCTCAAGCAACCCGTTCCAGAACTTCCTTCAGTAAGCTCTCGCCTCTGAGAATGTGTCGGTGGCCACATGTTTTCTAGATTGTTGTAATGACATTTCTCTCCTTTTCAATACTGAAGCGACACCCTAGAAATAACACATCCACCAGCTGAGTATTAGAGTGAAACTCCTCTTATTCGCGTGAATATGGGGAGCGGGAACGCTCTCGGCAGATCCTATTATCTGTGAAAATAGCTCCCACTATCCGCATTGGTTCTCTATGAGATACGCGGTGAATTTTCCACCACTTTTGGATGGCTCCTCTTATCGATAAAGACACATATAATCGGAATAATTTAAGTGCACCAAGAGACCGCTTTCGGATTACTTATCTCTGATATCCCCGGATAAGATAGTTGCCGCCACCTCTAGGTAATCACTATAATATGCAAAAGTTGTGGATAACAGGAGAAATCCAGCGGAAGATAATATATATTTTTTTGTTTTTAAATAGATTGGGGCCATAGATTATATCCGTCACGGGTAATGGAGCCACAGCAAAGTCCCATGACATGCAAGGTGAGAATATATATTTTTGTCGCCTTAGGCAGTGCCCAACTGCCCTCATCATGGATCAGAGAGGGCTTGTCCACGTGAAACCAAGGCAGGAGCATTAGGCGCTGATGACTTGAGTGCGCTGGTAATTCTATTCTTGTGTGTGCTGATATGTTCGAAAGCTAAATGTCAATGTCGAGGTCTGCTAGCCACGAGAGGGCTTCGGGAGATCGTGTAGTTTTACTATTCCTTCTCCGTTGAAGGAGCGCAGACGACACTGGTTTACTGTATGATCTATAGTTTGGGTTGCATTGCCACAATCGCACGACTGTGGCTTGTCCTGAACTTCCCATTTATAAAGGAGACGTGCGCTTCGGTAAGACCTGTTGATGCAGTATCTTCAAGGAGGAATGTCAAAGCCAGGAGGTGCGATGTTTGAGTCCCAATAAATCCTAACAAGGATGATGCTGGCATACAGTACTAGTATCTCATTGTCCCACTGCTGCTCTCTAAAATAATAGGGCCATGGTTTTTGACTCAAGGTGACATCGACTCATAATGGGTGGACTGATCTGTTGGTCACAATTGCACCTTTTGCTGTCCAAAAATCATATTCTGTGAATATGAATATGATGATTATTATTATTACTACCCTTACGTGTATGTATGCATATTGAATGTCTTTTGTACCGTACGTAGCCAACCGTGATAATCGGAGGTGCGTGGAAAGAACAACAAATTAAACACAAAAAGCAGTTCTAAAAAAAAAATAGCTTTCAATTTAGATCGGAGTTCACTGCACAGACAAGGTGAGTTAACGCTGCTGTTGGCAAGTTTATCAGCAAGGCGGCAAATGAAGGGATGCTGGGAGCAGCACCACGCATGCCGGGCCATCTTCGTCTCCCCTGTGCTGTTGCTCACGTTAATAGCACTGCACCAGATACTCATTTTAGACAGGGCTCAACTTGAGCAAGGATCAGGTTCTAGTTGCCGCAAGCGTCGCACAGCGCGTCCAATAATTGCATCAAGATTTTAGCGCAGAGAGTTAACATCTGCCACCGTGAAACACGCTTTGTTAATTGCAGTTCCCGTATTTAGCGAGGTGTAAGATCACAAAACGTCACAGCATGTCTTTTATGAAACCGAGACCAGGTACATACTACATGAGGGAGAATGGTACGGCAACCGAACAACATTCGATGTCATAAGCAATTCAAACGTTGGAAGTCAACCTGTAATCATATCACCGTATATTGTCAACGTACAGAAGAAATTCACTTACTGCTCCCGTGATTATACACAAGTTGCTAGAATGAAAACCAACCAGCCCCACAGTCTGCTATGCCAACAAAAAACCGTAATTACTTTAAACTTTGCATACATAAAAAAAACCTGTGCTGTAATGTGGCTGGCATGGGTCTCGGTGCAAGTAATGAAATGAGGTCCCCTGTCCAGGTTTGTAACCGGGTGACGGGGCCTCTGTAGCCCATGGGTCCCGGTTGCAGTTGCGCCCGCCTGCACACTCGATGGCTAAATGGCGACGCAAATGTATGTACTGGATGTTTAGCTTCCTTCGCACCGTACGTAGCCAAACATGCTAATGGGAGGTGCGGGCAAGGACAACAAACTAAACACAAAATGCAGTTCTCAATAAATGGGATTTCAATTAATGTTTAAAAGTGCCGAGCTCCAGTGGCTTCCTAATATCGGAAGGAAGAGTGTTCCAGACGGCAGCAGAATACTTTTCCTGCCGATATCAGGAAGCCAAACCATTCAGCAAAGTCAAACCAGACGCTCGTTTCTCTACATGACAACCCAGCAGCAGCAAAACCCAACATTCGAGCCCAGCATTTAACAGAGTTGGTATATAGGTCAAATGACCACAAATACACACAACATAAAACCTAGACTTGCCAAGAAACAGACATTGGTGGTTGACTGGTTACGGTTGCCGGGGGACAGTAGCTGTACCTCGGCTTCTTCATGCCCCTGGTTTTTTGCACGTAAAGCCAGAGTTCGATGTCGAGAGGCAGGGGACGAACGCTGCACTTGAGTCCTCGGTGCAGGACCCGGTAGACGTCGCTCTTTTCCATCGGTCCCCTTCCCTCCCCTCCGCCGAAGTCTCTCTACCTCTCGGATGCGTCGTCGTAGTCTTCTCCACGCAGAGTGCACCGATCGGCTACTCTTTACGCGACAGTCCACGTGTCAGGTTACAGCTCTGTTGTGTAATAAATCAATAAGCGTTCAACACTTTTACAAACGAATGAAAGTGAAAATAACCTAGGCAGGAAAAAAAAACTCGCCTGCAATTGCCAATTTTGTCAGAACATTCTGCAGAGAATTGTAGAACAAAAGGCAGCCCACTGAATTTAAGAGAAAAAGTAATCGTGGAGCTGCGATGTTTCAGAGCTTCCGGAGTGGCAACTTGATTTAAATAATTAAGGAAACAAATGTGCTCGGCGGGTACTCACGGGGATTCGCGCGCATGACACAGGCTTCAAGTGCACGTCAGCGACCCGTCCACACGTCGCCTGTGTCGGGCACCGACCGTGGCACCGCGAGGGACAATTCCCAGCCGCCGCCTCCTCCTCCTCCTCGGCACGCGATTATTGGGCGCGTTCGAGACGCCTCGGTGCTTCGTGTCTTCAAAGGCGACACTGAATCGCTGCTCACTTGAACGAGCCACTCAGTTTTCTTGAAATTCGTTGTTCGGTGCACACGAATGTTAACGAAACGGGACTTCTCTCCGAATTTGTCGACGAAATTTGCGTTACAAAAAAAAACCCCAGCGAAATTGCATTCTTTCAAAATAGGAGACGTGAACGCAATTTTTTTTTCACTTTGCTCTGGCAGTGGAGAGACCCGGCAGCTTCGTTTGCCCGCAGAAAAGGGTGGACGAAAGAGGTTTAGCGACGTCACTGGCAGCAGCACGAGGTGAGCTCGCGTGGTGGATCACCCGGCCCTCTGCGCCGTCCGTGGAGCTTCGTTGCCGAAGCCGGATCCTAATCGGCTTATGGCCTCAGGCAGCCTCGTCCTGCGACACCGGGATTTGGCGTCGGGGCACTGCTGCACGCCCCACGGTCTCTCTCTCTCTCTCTATTTAACCTAGGCCGCTCCGTCCACGCCGCTTGGTTCGGAGTGGGCGTCCTCTTCACGGCATGCGAGCGACGTGCGAAAACTGTCATTGCCCCCACGTGCGCTGGGCGATCATCCTCGAAATGCACCGGGCATGCTGTGTCCACGAACCTACAACTTGTGGGCTCAAACCCTTGATCCAAAAAAAAATCTGCTCTTCGCTGTAACAACATCCGATCTAAGCTATAGCTCTCAAATCTGTCCTCGGGTTGTTCCCGGGAGCAAAACGTCGGACATCCATGCCTAACAACACGGGGTACAATAGAGAGCTAAGCAGTGCAAACTGCAAAAAGAAAAAAGAAACGACACAGCCGTATCCATTGTAAGCTATTTTTTAAAATCTAAAGCATTTCGAGCAAATAAACACGGATATATATTTTTTTACTCAAAGCTAATTTGTATTTTTGGCAGCCATCTGTACGGCGGATTTTTTTTTGCTTGTTGCCATCCTGACATTTGGCAACGGCGTAGGGTGCCCGATGAAGGACGCGTGTTGAAAGTATATTTACACGCCAGCCATAATCTAGCCACGAGGGGTTTAGTCGCACGGAGCTCTCAGCTCTACCATCAGGACAGTAGCTTAACCCGTTCGCGGATTTCACAGCTTTTAGCTGCAGCGGCCAAGCAGTTTACGGGTCAAGCGCCCCCCCCCCCCCCCCACAAGCACACGTGGCCTTGTGAGTGAAGGGCTCAATCAAGACACCATGGTGCGGTTATGATTTATTTGGTTTTTTTTACTTTTTACCTACAACCATCCACAAAATTAGAAGCAATTTTAAACTTTCGAAATAAATGTTTAACAAAAGGAGGAAAAACAATACAATACAACCCAATCTAAGCAGGGAAACCCCACGGAAAAAGGTTGTTGTTGGCATTGCACAGGATTGGAACCCACCGATTGCTCTTAAATTATTAAGTTTGAATACATCACAAACATTCATATCTCACGCACACAATGCGTGACCTTGACAGCACACTCAAACCCCAAATTCTGCTCTGCAGAAACAATCGCACCAGAATGATTATGCTGATGATGATAATAACGTCAGCCACTTCCGTGACCTTCTGTGGAATCGATTCGTGGAGAGGCGTCGGGAAGAAACGAAAAACAATCGACGTGTGGAGTCTGGCTTCCTCTCGAGGAAGGTGCAGACGAAGCAGTTTCAGCTTATTTATTTTGGTATAGCCCTGTGAGCCATTCGGCTCCTGAATCGGGTGCAACCACAACAAACAAAAAATAAAAACACGAACAAGAAAAACATCTTAAAGTGACTATGTGAGTGTGCAAACAGAAAATCCATGAAAAAAACTGCTAAATATTCCTGAAAAAAGCACCGTACACCAACGCTGTGTGCAAAAAAAATCCCAGTGGGATGCAAGTCAAACAACAACAGCCACAAGAAAACTTAGATTAAGGCCATCAGTCTAACTCCGTACTACAACAAAACAAACATGTCCAAACCAAAAAACGTCTTCGAAATCACCAAAAAATACAGCCATAATTGCAACGTAACAGTGATCATAGGGATTGTGACCGAATTTTTACAATAAACTACATAAATAACATGTAACACCAAATCCTAGAGCCATAGCTGGCTGCATGAGTTACTCCACAACAACAGAAGCATCAGTCAGAGTATCAAATTTTTCAGTGCACCTTTAAGATCAGCACACTAAATCAAAATAAAGATAATACTTTGCAGCGTCATCCGGAGCGAAACATTTTATTTTATTTTACGCCAATGAATAGCAGTGGCAGCTAGGGGTGTACAACTCCTCTAGAACAGTTTTGAGAGAAGATCTCATTGGTAGCGATTCAAGTTGCAGTTTATTGGCAATAGCATTCCAGACCCTGGGGGCATCAATAGCAAAGGCCCTTCCTCCAGTTTTTGTACGGCAATAAGCTGGTAAATGAGCGAAGACCTGAGGTCAAATTTGTTCTTTGAAACAGAGAGGAGATCCAGCAGGTAGTCTGCTGATTTTTTTGTAAGTACATCGTCAATAAATAAGATCTGGTGCACAAGCAGTCGAACATTAAGAGATGTTAAGTTTGACCCAATGTAGATATCACAGTGGTGAGTCCTATATGGGCAGTTCAATGTAAATCTTAAGGCCGAGTGATAGATGGAATCAAGCTTCTTCAGTACAGTACTTGGGGCTGATTTATACACGATGTCACAGTAGTCAAGTAGAAGCAGTATGGTAGCTTTTATCAATTCCAAACGGAACATTGGGGGGAAGCAGTGCTTGTGTCGATACAGTATAATCAATGTGATCTTCAAAATTCAGTTTTGAATCCAGGATGACCCCAATATACTTATAGATCTTTACTTTCTCTATTTGATAATTATTTAAGGAATGTAATTGGGGAAAAATAACTTCCTGCTTTAGTCCTAGTGAGAAGCATAGCATCTTGGTTTTGGAGGTATTCAGGACTAGTTTAAGAGCAACTATCTGATGTTGTAGTTTGTTGAAATCACCCTGTAGCTTAGCAATCACGTCATCAGGAGAGCGGCCAGCAGTAATCAGTATCGTGTCATCTGCAAAAAGATTTACCCTGGAATGATCCAGGTCAGTGCCCAAGTCATTGACATAAAGAGAGAACAAAAGGGGGCCGAGGATGGAACCCCTTTTGTTATCTTAACACTGTTTGACCTCCAACCATCTGTGAATACAGGTTGGGTGCGAGAAAAAGGTAATTTTGTAACTATTTTACTGCGTTTTCGGAAAAACCGAGGCAACTTAGTTTACTAAGCGGGGTGTTGTGGTCTACTGTATTAAAAGCTTTGGACAGGTCTAGAAAAAGACAGGCACAGTACTGCTTATTATCAAGGCTACTGTAAATGTGATTCAGAGAGTCTTATGCAGCAAATGTGGTGCTATATTTTTTTCGGAACCAAGATTGTTTTAGATGTAGTAGATTGTTGGTGGACAGGAAACTGCTAATTTGGTAGGTCAATAATTTTTCTAAAATTTTCATCAACGGGGACAAAATTGAGATAGGTCGGTAATTATTTGGATCATCTTTATGGCCCCCTTTGTGAAGTGGACGGACATAGGAATGTTTCCATTCTAGAGGAACTGATGCTTCTTTGATGGACAGGTTGAAAATATGGGCTACAGGTTTGTATATTAGGTGACCAACAGTTAGTAGAGCAAAGATGGGCATACTATCTGCTCCGGTAGAGGAGGACCCTTTGAGGTAGGACAGTTGTTTCAGAACATTACTTTCGTGGATTGTCTGGAAACTAAATTCGTTTAATGTTTGGACAGGGGTGTAGGAATTTGCATGAGCAGGGGTGACTCCCAATACATTATCATAAAGATTACCAGCTTCAGAAAAATGAAGGTTAATATTAATAATTGTTTTTTTACCCTTTTATCTGGCAACAAAACTGACACTTTTTTACAAGGAGTCATGTTTACATTGACCACAATACCTGCGGCCGGAACGCAAACAAAAAACAACAACTCTGATAATGTATGTGGCACTGTCCTTGAAATTGATTGGTCCACACCCGAGAGAGCTTTCTTTAGAGCCTCGTCTCACATGGTGATGGACCAGAAGACGCCAAAAGGCGCACAACTCAAAGACAATGCACCATCAGAGTATGAGAGCTCGGGGTAAGCAGTAACAAAAAATAATAATTGTTTTTTTACCCTTTTATCTGGCAACAAAACTGACTCCTTTTTACAAGGAGTCATGTTTACATTGGCCACAATACCTGCAGTCGGAACGCAAACAAAAAAAACAGAGTTGTTTTTTTTGTTGTTTTTTTGTTTGCGTTCCGACCGCAGGTATCGTGGTCAATGTAAACATGACTCCTTGTAAAAAAGGTGTCAGTTTGTTTGCGTTCCGACCGCAGGTATTGTGGTCAATGTAAACATGACTCCTTGTAAAAAAGGTGTCAGTTTTGTTGCCAGATAAAAGGGTAAAAAAACAATCATCATTTTTTGTTACTGGCAAATGAGGTTTCCAATGGTGTAAAGGTTAATATTGTCAACTATTTTTTTGGGATCTGAAAAATATTCCCCATTTCGGTTAAGCTCAACGGGCAGATTGTCTGTTTTGGATGCCTTTTCGATAAATGTGATTGTTTTCCAGAAAATCCTGGCATTTCCATGTGATTCCAGGAGAGTGGAGGAAAAGTAGGCATTTTTTGCATGCCGTATTTTCTTGACGCATCTATTCCTTAAAATCCTGTATTCTAGCCAGACATTGACCAAATTACTTTTCTGAGCACATGCCCAAGCCTTGTCCCTAGTTTTCATGAGCTTTGTAATCAAAGGATCAAACCATGGTGGGCGGTTGCCTTTAGTTTCAAATCTAACCAACGGAGCATGTTTGTTAAGAATTTGGAGAAACGTGTACCTGAAGGTCCCCCAAGCCGTAGTCAGGTTGGGGATTTCACAGACCTTGTCAATATCCGAGTGAAGCACATCATTAGTAAATGCCTGAGTGCTGACGTGTCTCATAGAGTGCTTTTCAACCAATTTAGGGGGGCTTTGGGTCTGGCTGATGATCTCCCCCCAAAAATGAAGGAGTGATCACTAAGGTTATTACCCAGAACACCAGTCAGTGTGAAATTGTGAGGGGCATTTGTCAATAGGACGTCAAGCAGAGATGACCGTCCCGGATTTTTTTAGGTTGGGTCTTGTGGGGACATTTATTAATGAAACAAATTAAATTCATCTGCAAAAATTTGTTGCCAGGGCCGGCGGGTTTAGCCAATTCCAATTTAGATCACCCACTAAAACTATTTCACCTTTAGGGAGGCCCCCAAAAAGCTCTCTCAGTGCAGATGCAGCTTCAACATCCTTCCCACTAGGCGGTCGATAGCAGCACACTACGCTCGCGTGTGCCAGGGAACAGGCTCGCAATTCGTTACATTTTGCTGACTAATGAGGTCACGGGCTCTTTCTTGGCAGTACCGATTGCACATCTGTCAGAATCGGTACTGTCGATTGCAAAACTGATCGGGTTTCCCTGGGATTTTTTATTATTTTAATTTGTAGCTTTTGTTGCTTCTTCATTTTGTTCCGTTAAATGGTACTGGATTGAAGAATATCGGTGACATTACCGAATGCAATTATAAGTGATGAAAAAGTAATGATGACGTAGGAATACAAGAGGGCGCACGTTGACTTTGATGTCAAGAGCTGCAGCTGGATCACCTCCACTCTTTCCACGCACAGTAAACGCCACACATTGCGAAATGCGATTGTGCCTGCCTTATCACACAATTCCATGACGCACGCAATAACTTACGTGCTTAAAAGTATAGCAGTGCCGTTACAATGCCATCACTTTAAACTTTAACTTCAATGTTATCCAATTCGAGTGACTGAAGTCCACAGCGAAAGGAAAGCGAAATACCGTGCTGTGTAAAGGTTGTGGATTTGCTCTCCAACACAGCGGCGTGCTGTACTAGTAACGAATTGGCCACGTTTTGTTTAAGTGACAAACCTTGCTAATTGGCTGTGTCGGGTGGAGGCGGGTTTAACGACACATTTATATATTCACGTGATCTAACCCCCCCCCCCCCCCCCAAAAAAAAAAATCCTGTATTATGGATGATATTCGTCGCAGAAGCCTACGACGTGTTAAACTAACTGTGCTGTGTTTAACATTGCAGTTGGCGAATACGTCATCGCCCTAAACGCCATTCACGAAAGAGGCGCGCTTTTAAAACGCTCCGGCCATTGGAAATTAAACCTGCACAGCGAGTTGTCCTTAAATGTACTGCTCTTTAACAGGCGTGTAACAATTCCCCCAACCCCGCCTGGCTTATGCAATGAACTGTAGCGATTCAGGGATCGATTGCTGAATCACAATTAGGGTCAATATTATATTCTTGTTTTGTCATGCCGTGGTGAATCTCGCAGGATACATGTGTACATACAACAACAATTCGTACAAATCTAAATATGTATGCGTACGATGAACTTCTTTCGCACCGTGCGTTGCCAACCGCGCTAAACGGAGGTGCGGGAATACATCCGTACATTTTTACACACGCGATCTGTTGTTGGATCTTGAGCTAGAATAACCAATATTAATCTACGAATAATATGCATGGTTACAGCCCTCCAATTTAATACCAAGCCTTGAGTAAAACATTATCTCTTCTGTCGTGATAACTGCCACGGATCATTTCAGCCGGGTGTATACTCGTCGATGAGCAGGAAAATGATTTCACACCTGGGACACATCATCCAGTATGCATCTACGGCTGGAGCTACTCGTCGCGTGCCTACTCCAGTCTATCGGCGACCTGAAGAAAAACATGTTCAGTGAGAAATTAAGCCCTTTATAACTGCATCAAATGAATAAAATACAATTGGACGATCACAGGCAATGTCCTCAGTCAATCAGCGCTGTCCCAGCCACCCACTCATCACGGCAGAACTCGCGGCAGGCGTTGGATTTCAGGAGTGTGTCGTGAGAATGCACAGCGTTCAGGATTACCGCACAAATACAGATCAAGGAACACGCCTGACCACTCAATGCAGCACGACAGGCTCGTATCACTAACCCCCCCCCCCAAAAAAAAAACGTTCCAGGCTCTAACCCAATCACTCAGCGAGAAATTGATCCCAGTTAAATCGTTGGGAACGTAAATTTGACGCCGCGTGATAATCGAGCCATGCAGCGGCGACCCTACCGGGTCAGCACGACCGACCTAAGGACCATTAGCTGTCTGCGTGAAATTCCTCAAGCGGAAAATTCCGCTTAGTTGGTCATTCACAGCAGCACGTGTTAAAAGGAAGTGGGAGGTGGGAGGGGAGAAATCACTGAAGATGTTTTATGGAACCTGTCGCAGATTCACTTCTTGTTGAAACAGCTGAAGCGCATCACCTTGACGATTTACTTCATTCGCTGAAACCCCGAGGCAAAAGGAACATTCGTTGACTCCTGAACCCGGCCCTAAAGAGCGGCGACGTGGACGGCCGAAGGCCCATTCGAGGTTTGCCGTTCGATCCCAGCACCCCCCATCCCCCACCTCCCGGGATCTCACCGGGGGTCTAATGTTAAAAGTCTCCTGGTGCTATTTTTGCCCACGCCAAGGTTCAACGTATTGGGAATTTTTAAGTAACTTGCAAGCTATCCAATTGAGTAAAACAGCATATCAACATCGCTACCGACTTGTAATAATAGGGTTTTTCCCCTTTTTTCTGGCAACAAAACTGAAACCTTTTTACAAGGATTCATGTCTGCATTAACCACAATACCTGCAGTTAAAATGCAAACAGAAAACATACTATGATAATATTATGTATTGTCCTTGAAACTGATTGGTTCACACCAAGGGACGACTTTCTTTTGAGCCTCGACCCAATTGGTGCTCGACCAGATGACCCCAAAAGGCGTACAGCTCAAAAGACAATGCACTATCAAAGTACCGACTGTTAAACGACTGCAGACTAAATATACATGTCTCGGAAACATGGTCCCTTCGCAAGAGCCTCGCATTATATAAGAATTGCACAAATGCCGACTGTGCTAATGCAGGGCGATGGAATTGGGGGACGTGGGTTTCCACGGGGGCAACTCGATTGGCTAATCTGAGCCACACCACGAAATGAGGCGCAAATGGGAATGCGCAGGGCATCGTGCCTTGAAAAGTCCCTCCAGGGAGGGGAACTCCTTGTTCCGCTGCAAGTGCCTTCGGAGAGGCGGGTTTGTTCCCATATTAGGTTGACGCCTCCCAATCAACTCCCCTTGTCGCACGGACTCCAGGTTAGCTGGCGTCGTGGTAAAGGCGCGCCTTGCAGAGGATTGATTTGATTAACGCGGCAGCAATTTCCAAAATTGCAGGCGTGTGCATGGGTCTAACAAAAAAAATATAAAGCCTTCTTAAATGTTGCCAGGGTATGTGAATTCGATTAAATATATGTAATGGTAGTTGGTCCAAGGCTGCTACGGCCCGGTTTTATTCATTCGGGTTTTAATAGGTTTTAATATAAAACCGGAGCACCTGGATCCTGCCCAAATCCGGTTTTATTCGGTCTTATTAAAGTTAAGTCGGGATTTCAGTCGCACGCACCCGTTAGCGGCGTTCGGGCCGGGGCCCGGGTTCAGCCGACATGCGTGTGAGCTACGCGGTGCGTTCGGCCCTCGCTCAAAACCGATGCTGCCTTGAGGATGCGATGATCAACACGCCAGTCGACGACGCCCAGCCAGTCGACGACCCGTGCAAGAAGCAGCTCTACTTGGAGTACACACAGTTCAAGATCGCGGTGACGAAGGAGAAGACGCACAAATCCTTTCGCTTTCAGCTCCTGGCCAAGCGGAGGAAGACCCCGCTAGAGTGGTGGCTGACCGACGGCAGCGACTATCCCGGGCTCCAGAAGATCGCCATCAAAACTGTTCAGCATGGCCACGTCGACCGCTGCGTCTTAGCGAAACTTCACGACGATGGGATTTATCCATTCCAAGTTGAGGAACAGCCTGGCGCCCAACACAGTCGAGAAGCTCGTCTTCGTCAAGTCGAACCTCAACGCGATCTACGACTACCCGACGCCCGACGACGGTGACAACACCGAGTCCAGCGGCGAGAGCGACGACGAAGACGACGCGGCGGCGGACGACGACGAGGAGCAGGATTGAAGTGTGCACGAGACGCCGATAATAAAACCAGGTTTTAATCGGCAAAATCGGGTTTAATTCCATTAAAACCAATAACCCGATTTGTCGGGCAAAAAAATCGTGTTTTTCCCACCCTTGAGTTGGTCTCAACGTAAGCCAATGAATGTGTTTCCAGTATAAATTCAGTTTAACACGTTCGCGACCAATATCACACGTAATACAGTTGTTGGTCGGGATAGATCGCATGAATATACACGTGTCGTTAAACCCGCCACTCAGATTGTAAATGGTGTGGATTTGCTCTCCAACACATCGGTGTGCTGAACTAGTAACGAATTAAATTTTGATCTAAAGCTTTTCGTGGCTGCAGTAATTCATATTCTTAGCTCTTTCGGTAAAGTCACGTTGAAGGAAAACAATAACAAAAATAAAATATATAAAACAATAAAAATTCTCACGACGTTTCGACCATAACACAAACGGTCGTCATCAGGTGTGAAAAGCAACGGCAAGTAACGAATTGGCGTGTTTTGTTAGATGAAAAACCTTACTAATTGGCTGTGTCGGTTGGTGGCGGCTTTAACGACACTTTTATATTTACGCGATCTAATAATGTATACATTATTCGTGTAAAATGAGTTGATAGAATATATATCGGTCAATGATTAATAAAATAACATACAACGATCTGAGAGCAGCAAGAGTGTGGCAAATGTAAACTATTTCATTAAGGGTAAATTCATTGAACTTTAAAGATTGTATTTTGTTTATACATTCCAATTAAAACGTGAACTTGTGAAAAAACTATTGCGGAAATTGAATTCAAATACATATATCACAAATGATATCGTTGTAGGGTAACATAACATTTGGGAAACATAGCGTAGAAAGAGATGTAGACAAAGTACAATACTCAGAAGGGAAACAATTGCAAAAGTCATATTCTTAGCTCTTAAAATATATATTTTATTATTGTATTGTTTCCCTTCAACGTGACTTTACCGAAAGAGCTAAGAATATGAATTACTGCTGTCACGACAGCTTTAAATCAAAATTTAATTGCAAAAGTATGTTACTGCACGACACGCCGCGCAATCGAAACGCCCCCACTTAACACACAGTCCCGCGCCACAACTTTTACATATCAGTCAATGTGAAAATAAACAATGGAAACAAGGGTAAAATATATATAAATGTATAACCCGACTATTACGATCGGCTCGTGATGCACGCACTAATTCATGACATATTTGCTCATTAGCATCGGTTTGCGTACAGACTAGGAGGCGGATCAGCAATAATACAAAACATGTATATATACAATAACGTGATAACCTCTGGAGTAAACAAAACAGATTGTTACATCATTAGACCTCCTTTGCCAGTACCAAAATGTAATAATAGGGTTTTTCCCCTTTTTTCTGGCAACAAAACTGAAACCTTTTTACAAGGATTCATGTCTGCATTAACCACAATACCTGCAGTCAAAATGCAAACAAAAAACATACTATGATAATATATGTATTGTCCTTGAAACTGATTGGTCCACACCAAGGGACGGCTTCCTAGTGCATTGTCTTTGAGCTGTGTGACGCCTTTTGGCGTCATCTGGTCGAGCACCAATTGGGTCGAGGCTCAAAAGAAAGCCGTCCCTTGGTGTGGACCAATCAGTTTCAAGGACAATGCATATATGATCATAGTATGTTTTTTGTTTGCATTTTGACTGCAGGTATTGTGGTTAATGCAGACATGAATCCTTGTAAAAAGGTTTCAGTTTTGTTGCTAGAAAAAAAAGGGAAAACCTCTATTATTACAAAACAGATTCTGTTTTCCCGACAGCAAATCGATGTGCGGCGAAGCTCGCACTGTGTCCCATCTCTTGCCGAACAAAGCAGAGCACCCCCCTCCCCGAGCCCCCCCCCCCCCCCCAAAGACCCACCCTGCACCCTCTCTCCACCGCAGGAGTGACAGTAAGGATTATACATCTATTAAACTCAACTTTTATTTTTATTTCACCAGGTAAAGGCCACTGAGCTATATTGCTCTTTTTTCAGAAGCGATCTGGTCACATATGATGGTTTGACGAAGTGGCTTACAATGTGCAAAATTTATAGCAGCAAACTACTCTAAACGTGTGTCCATTCTAAATGTGGAGGGGAAAACCGGACGACCCGGAGAAAAATCTACGCGACCACGGGGAGAACACGCAGACTCCAAATATACAGCAGCAGGCGTCAGGGTCGGATTCGAACCCACGACCTCCTGCATACCAGGCGAGGGAATTAACATCTCCTAGCCACACGCGGCGCCCCACAAATAAATGCCCTCTGTGCCGTCGCGGAGGGACGCCGACTACACCCATGCCTCGTACCGCCGGTCTGGCGGGCGTGGTGATCACGCGTAAGACGCCACACCATCCTTGGTCGCGCTGGTCACGTCTCGCGGCTCGCTTTTTCTACCGGCCAAAGCTCCGGCTGAACGTTCTCATGAATGTTGCGGAAAATACTGTACCGTGACAAGATGATTCACCGCAGAAATATCTTCTTTGGTGCTTTCGGTAAAGTCACGTAGAATGAGAATAAAATAATAAATTGATAAAATAAAATAACACAATAATATTCTCACGACGTTTCGGCCACAACACAAGCGGCCTTCATCAGGTGAAGGGGGCGAGACTGTCTGGTAGGACAGCGCTGGAGTGAGAGAGCCACGTTCAGATCACGGCTTTTAAGCTGTGTGAGAGGAACAAAGAGCCTTGACAAAGGAATTAGCATAAAATTTAGCATTGAAATGGCTGAATGATTAGCTTGTGACTGGTCACAGAAATAGCTATGTTAAAAGTTAAAGCATACACATCCGCAGAGGCACCCATTGTTAAAAGGAATTAGCATAGAATTTAGCATTGAAATAGCTAAGTTAAGGCATACACATCTGCAGAGGCACCCCTTGACAATGGGATTAGCATAGAATTTAGCATTGAAATGGCTGAGTGATTCGCTTGTAACTGCTACAGAAATAACTACGTTGAAGTCAGAGCATACACATTCACCGAGGCACTTAGTACAAATCAAACAGGATAATTTAGCATTGAAATAACTAGGCGAATTTAGCATTGAAATAACTGGGTGATTTGCTAGTGACTGGTCACAGAAATGACTACACATCTGAGCTATTCACAGTACTATATAGTGAACCAATAAAAACTAAAATATAAATTACCTTCATGTTATCAATAAACTCTATATTCTCCAATCAGCTAAGCTACCAACCATAAGTCGTTATATATCACAATGCTATATGGCGAAAAAATGGGTGGATTCTTACCCTCACATTTCGTACCACGGATAGCTACGGGCCCCGTTCAGACGGACGAGTTCGTCCATGGGAGTTCAGAACCGCAGAGGTGGTTTTTCCAGTAAAATTCCTCGACCACATCAATTCCATACACCTAGCCATAAGATTTACCATGGAAGTCGAAAAAGATGGCAAACTACCCTTTCTGGATGTCTTAATTAAAAGGAGACATGATGGTTCAATGAGCCACTCTGTCTACAGGAAAGCTACCCATACAGATGCTTACTTGAAACCGGATTCCCACCACCATCCATCCCAGAAGAACTGCCTCATCAAGACTCTATACCATAGAGCCCAATGCATTTCCGACCAGGAACACATTACCAGTGAACTCAAGCACGTACACCAGGCTCTCAGGGCTAATGGCTACTCCGACTACACAATCCGCAAAGCCATCACTCCAGTCATGAAGAAGGATCCTCTTGTGGAGCCACTCAAAACCATCACCTTACCCTACATTGCAGGGGTCACTAAAAAGATCTCCAAAATCCTGAATAAACACAAGATCCAGGTCCGATTCAACACAGTACACAAAATCCGTGATTTAGTTCCATCTGTAAAAGATGCTCTTCCAGACATACAGTACCCGGGCGTTTACAAACTAAAGTGCCTCTGTGGTAGTAGCTACATTGGAGAAACCAAAAGACATATCTCGGACCGCATCCGCGAACATAAAGCAGACTTGAAACACGGTAAGACGAACTCCTCTGCCGTGGCAGATCACTGTTACAATTCAGTGGGCTCACATGACATTGACTTCTCCAAGACGGAGGTTCTTTGCAAACCAACCGGCTACCATGAGAGATTCGTTCATGAGGCCATTCACATATACAAGCACAGAGACAATTTCAACCGAGAAGATGGATTCAGGCTTAGTAACCACTGGAAAGATGTGTTAAATCATTTCTGGTCTTAATTAATTGTAATTTTACGATGACCTTCAGACCACAGCTCTTTCGCCAGCATTGCCTCTTAATACCTCTCACACCACGGTTAATGGTATGGTTTACAACATGGAGTATACTAGGGCCTCGCAGCTGTCTCTCTCCCCCTCCTCTGTTCCGACCATGGACGAACTCGTCCGTCTGAACGGGGCCCGTAGCTATCCGTGGTACTAAATGTGAGGGTAAGAATCCACCCATTTTTTCGCCATATAGCATTGTTATATATAACGACTTATGGTTGGTAGCTTAGCTGATTGGAGAATATAGAGTTTATTGATAACATGAAGGTAATTTATATTTTAGTTTTTATTGGTTCACTATATAGTACTGTGAATAGCTCAGATGTGTAGTCATTTCTGTGACCAGTCACTAGCAAATCACCCAGTTATTTCAATGCTAAATTCGCCTAGTTATTTCAATGCTAAATTATCCTGTTTGATTTGTACTAAGTGCCTCGGTGAATGTGTATGCTCTGACTTCAACGTAGTTATTTCTGTAGCAGTTACAAGCGAATCACTCAGCCATTTCAATGCTAAATTCTATGCTAATCCCATTGTCAAGGGGTGCCTCTGCGGATGTGTATGCCTTAACTTAGCTATTTCAATGCTAAATTCTATGCTAATTCCTTTTAACAATGGGTGCCTCTGCGGATGTGTATGCTTTAATTTTTAACATAGCTATTTCTGTGACCAGTCACAAGCTAATCATTCAGCCATTTCAATGCTAAATTTTATGCTAATTCCTTTGTCAAGGCTCTTTGTTCCTCTCACACAGCTTAAAAGCCGTGATCTGAACGTGGCTCTCTCACTCCAGCGCTGTCCTACCAGACAGCCTCGCCCCCTTCACCTGATGAAGGCCGCTTGTGTTGTGGCCGAAACGTCGTGAGAATATTATTGTGTTATTTTATTTTATCAATTTATTATTTTATTCTCATTCTACGTGACTTTACCGAAAGAACCAAAGAAGATGAATCATTGCAGTCACGAAAGCTTTAAATCGAAATTCACCGCAGAAATAGTTCAATTTTAGTAGAACGGTTTTTTTTTTAACCAGGAAATAATCATCACCCCTCTAGTCTTTAGGATTTTTTTTTACTTAGTGTTTGGCAGTTACTGTTTAAAGCTTTCTATTGTTGAAAACATATATGTATACGCTCTGTCCGTCTGTCTGGGCAATGGATAACTCTCGAAAAAGATTAATCGAATATTTATTTAATTTTTGTGGAAAATTGTGTCTCTATTAGAGAGTTGCCCTCACGGAATCTGGCCAAATGTATCAAAGGGCTGCCCAAAACTTGCCAATAAAAAAACCCAGTGCTAAATAAAAAAGCGTTTTCAGACAAGGTGATGACATAAAAATGCTATGAGCATGCCAAGCGATGATGTCATACAACAATCTACGAAGCACCTGCACACACGCTGATTGTATTACTCCATCTCCATGGTGGACGGCCTCTCAGCTGCGTTCCCTCCATGATGGAATGGTTGCCATTCCAAAGTTGCCATTCCATCATTATTCTCGAGCACTAGCGATGTGTGTCCTACTTATATCCACTTACTTTTCTCAACGGAAAATTGTATGTATCTAACTTACGTACATTCTCTGAACCATGCTTTCCTCTTCGCGTCTCTCGGCGCAATTCCAAGAATGTATCTCCCCATGCTTGTTTGCACACTGTTGAGCTTTTGTTCCAAATTGCCCAAAAAATGAAAATTGCTCAATTGGGATTATACGTTATCGCTCCCTCCTGGAGGACTAATGCCCCAGATCACTCTTGCAAATAAGTTCTCAAAATAAACTTGTCCCATTTTCTTTGTCAATATTCCACAACCGGTAGCACACATTCTTAAGAAAAAACTATTACCTCTGAGGAGCATTACAGAATCCATAAATAAAGGATGGTAAAACTACTTATTGTTTTTTTCGGTAAACTCACGTATGTAGAAATACCATAAAATTATATTAAAAGAAATAAATCACGACGTTTCGACCGCAACACAAGCGATCTTCATCAGGTGTAAGTAAAAAAACAAATAGCGAGGGAGCAAATAGGGTGACATCAACACAACACATAGAGAGCGTTAAACTGCACGGAGGTAAATACAACAAGAAGATGAGAGACGAGAATTCAACAAACTTAAGAAAAAATTACGTGATGCAAAACCAGTCAGGCCAACAACACAGTTAGACACTTGCCTGGCGGACCACGAATTTCAGAAGAGTGCTAAATTTCGTGTTCATCCTCTGGGTTGAACATACCAGCATAGACAGAGCTTTAATTCTTTATTGATGGTAAAACTGTCAATACCATCAGAGAAGCAGGGCCATTTGTTGGAGCTAAATTCGCAAACCTATTTACTGAGTGTTTACACACAAATGAATTTACTCAATCATGGAATGATGCCTCGATCGTTTTTATATTCACCAAAAGGGAGACAACTCCAACTTGAAGAATTACAGGCCCATAAGTCTCCTATCACACAAATATAAATGACTCACAAACGTCAAAAGGAACCGATTATGGGGAAATTTCAAGTTCAAAATGTGCAGGGCAAAATATTTAATTTTAAGGGTTTAGAAAGGTCTTTCGACCACCGACCGAACATATTATTTTACTCAAGTCATTAAAAAGACAATTAAGTCATCACACTCTTACGAATAACGCAATAACACAAAACATACAGACATAAAACAAAAACTATAAAAATATATATAAAGGTGAATCATATACACAGAGATTGCATCAAGTGACAAAATACAAAATCAGAAAAGGATTCGGGAGAGGAGATACGATTTCACGAAAATTATGCACGTAACGATGAATCTTTGTCCATCAATAAACTATTAACGGTCTTATTCATCGCGTAACCCGCTGCAGTGTCTCCCCTCGCCGTGATGGTGCCAGATAAAGCTCTGCACAATTGTGTGTCCGTAGATCAGCTGTGCACTCTCTACGGCTGTGACGAGACGCGCCGCGTGCTCTGGGTCACGAAGCAAATTAAGATACAAAAACCGCAGTTCAACCGCCGTTGTGCGCGAATTAGATGGATACATTGAGTGCATTTATTTAAAAAAAAAACGAGGCAAGCGCTGTCTTGGAATTAAATAAATACACGCAAAAAAAAAGACGCCTATGAGTGTCTTTCAAAAGCGACCTTGGACGTAAAATGACGACAGGTGGCAAGAGGCATTGCGTAAAAACGTTCACTCCTTCACGTGGTAAAAGCTGCGATGCTCGCAGTGCAGGGCAGCATCACTGGAGAGGCACAGAGGCAACACCACCCCCCCAGCACGCCAACGAAATCAAGTTCAAGCCGAGCTCGCCTCTCCCTCACCTGCATCGTCCCCTCGTCGCTGATGCACCCTCAGCCGAGGGGAACCCTTCCATTTCCTCGCTCGCTCGCTCCCTCCTCTTAGGACGGCCGCGCTCCAAACGCGCGCGTCTTCAGCTCTGCCCGCCGAACAAATCGGAGATTGCAACAACAACAAAAAAAATCATGCGGACGCGCCGAGCCATTCGACGAGGACAATCACGAGCGCCGTGCGGTTCATTGCCACGAGCTCGGGGCCGAGAGCTACGCGTCGTGATGTCGCCACTTTGAGTTGAAGGCTATTTTTTTATTTCGTAGGCGGATTGATCCGGTCCAGACAGTTTTGCTCGGATATATTAAAAGGGAAGGCCGTGATGCTACGTGAGCACAGCAACAGCAATAACACAAAGACAAACGACATCAATATTGCGGAGAGCAAGTATGGAATATTGCCGCACAACTAGCAAGCGACATGCATCTTCACTTGCTGCGCCGCGACCACGCTGCTTCCAGACCGGCGTTGGTGTTCCAGAGCGAGAGAAGCGCTTGCGCTGAGCGCCTGGGGGTCAACGAGAGACGCTGAACCGCACGTGGAGCTACACTCTGTGCCATTCCCTGCCGTCCCATTGCCTCGTCACTCAGGGCGCTGCTCGTATTGCCCCTGGTTTATTCACTCAGGGCACTGTTAGTATTGTTTGTAGTTTATTCACTCAGGGCGCTGTTAGTATTGTTTGTAGTTTATTCACTCAGGGCGCTGTTAGTATTGCCCGTGGTTTATTCACTCAGGGCGCTGTTAGTATTGTTTGTAGTTTATTCACTCAGGGCGCTGTTAGTATTGCCCGTGGTTTATTCACTCAGGGCGCTGTTAGTATTGTTTGTAGTTTATTCACTCAGGGCGCTGTTAGTATTGCCCGTGGTTTATTCACTCAGGGCGCTGTTAGTATTGTTTGTAGTTTATTCACTCAGGGCGCTGTTAGTATTGCCCGTGGTTGATTCACTCAGGGCGCTGTTAGTATTGTTTGTAGTTTATTCACTCAGGGCGCTGTTAGTATTGTTTGTAGTTTATTCACTCAGGGCGCTGTTAGTATTGTTTGTAGTTTATTCACTCAGGGCCTTGTTAGTATTAGTCGTGGTTTATTCACTCAGGACGCTGTTAGTATTGCTTGTGGTTGATTCCGCCTGCCACAAAATTGTATTCTTTTGTTAGGTCGGTTTCTCATGAATTTTCAGTGCACTCTCTTGCCTTGGGAAATATGAGAGCCATGCCGTCTCGCAATGGGCCTTCAAAAGTAAGTGAATATTGTTAAGACCCAAAAGGGATTCGCAATACGGTGTTCCTAATTATGGGGGAGCAGGGGTTAAGTGGATCTATAAACCTCGCGACCTGAGTTCAATTACGTGCCATGGTTAACATCAGTGGCGAGATGCACCCTCTGTCCCTCTCACCCCTTCACCAAACGTATACACTTTTTTTTTTACATTTAACAGGCAAAGCCCACTGAGCTATATAGCTCTTTTTCAGAATCGACCTGGCCACAAATGACAGTACTTATACTCTTTGGTATTTTTCGGTAAAGTCACGTAGGTAAAATAAAAGAAAAGAAAACAACTAATTTAAATCAATACGTTTCGGAGGCAACGCAAGCTTCCGTCTTCAGGTGGAACAGTCACAGCAAAATAGCTGTATCAAGTGAAGAGCTCTGGGACACACGAGATTATATACAAGTTAAGGGGGGGGGGGAGGAGCCAGGAAGGGACGTGGGTGGGGGGAGGGCTAAGTTAAGCCGTCTTTAATTATTGCTTATCACGTGTAAATGTAAAGCAGCCAAGTGCTCTAAACGTGTGATGTTGATTCTAAATGTGGAGGTAAAAACCGGAGGACCCGGATAAAAATTCACGCGACCACGGGGAAAGAGACGCCGCAAACTCTAAATCTACAGCAGGCATCTGGGTCGCGATCGGGATCGAACCCACGACCTCCTGTAGACCAATCGAGATAATTAACATCTCACCACTGTGGCACCCAGGGGAGCTAAGGTATGGTCAAACAACCTCCACGGTCAATACAGACATTTATGCAGCAGTGGATTCATAAGGAGGCTGTACTAATTCCTGGGCAGACCAAGGTCTTTCAAATGAGACATTGCTCATCAACATTCGTCCACTAGTTTGTAAAGAGCAAAACTCAATAATGGAACATGTTTGTTAAACGCTTTGCAGAAAACCACAAACAAACCGATTTCCCCCATGCCTAGACCCAATTGTGCAGCCTAATTGCCAAGAGTAACTTGATCTTTATTTAGCAATGCCATTTGTCTGGGTGCCAAGTCATGTACTTTGAACACTCCATCTGAACCCATCAGCCATCTAAATACTTTGATGTAGAGGTGGTCGAATGGTTGAGGTTAGCGCGCTGAGCAGGCACCGCTAAATTCATGGGTTTCGAATCCAGGCAGCTGCCTGCGATTAAGCCGGATTCCCCAGTGTAGTGAGTTGATGGTCTCGACCCAGTCACCAATGAATAGCACACAAAAAACCCAGAGCAATGAATTTGGTTCTGCACTTAATTTGACTAAACTCCAGCTCTAAGAATTAAAAACATTGTCAGTTTACAAACAATACTTTTGTTGGCAGGGTGGGTGAGAAGGTGCTGCCTCCTATTGTGTGGCCCAGAAGTCACGTGGAGGGATCTGAGCGGCAGCTCTGTGGTATCCATTTCCACGGGTCGTTCTCTAACATGACGGATTTCACTGCTCTGCATTAGATCCGAATGGGTGCTTCGCCTTGTGGCCTCACACCGATTGCGGAATCGCGATGATTTTTTGAGTTAAAGACAAAAAAGAAGCAATCCCATCAATGTGCCCTGTGGTTGTATTGTACTGAATCCATTTCACAGCAATGGGAACATAAGTTTGCAAGTCGACTTTGATTGCTCCTCCACTGCTTGTCCATCATTGATAGGCACTGCACAAGCACAGCGTGGAAGACATTATGCATACTCTGTTCTGTAATAAATGAGAATATACTTTTTCGGCAAAAAAATCCCCATCTCTTTTGAAGTTGGGTTTATGCCAAAGCTGGCTTTGATTTATTGCGAGCTTTGAAACTGACGGCAAATGTTGGGGAGCAGTATTTTTTATTTCCAAATACAGTACCTGTATTATTTATGGACACCTGTCGTGGCATACTTCGCATATCATAATCCCGAGCCGCCAGACAAAAGTGGCATTGTTCAATTGAGCAAGGCCTGCCTTATTATTAATGGAAAATCAGACATAAGACCTACGTGGCTCAATGCTTTGTATATGGCAATATGTTCATGAGCTAAATGTCGAGGTCTGCTGGCCACGACGAGAGGGGTTCCGAAGAGAGAATTCGTGTCGTTTTCATGTTCCTCCGCCATTGAACGGAACGCAAATATTCTGCGTGGTCCAGTTTGCGTCGCATCGCCATAATCGCGCACTACTGTGGCTTGTCTTGAAAGTATTTCCATGGGTCTCTATGTATCTCTATTTGGCTATATGCGATTACTATATGATCCACAATTCGGGTTATTTGCCCACAATCACACGGTGGCTTTTGTGTGGCTCAATTCTAACCGCCAAATATAACAGCATCAATGTTATTATTATTTAAGAATTGATATATGTGGAAAAACGTGTACAGAATATCCACGAGCTTTATTCATGAAGCTTGCCCATAAGATTCGAATATGTTTATTACTAGTGGTGTAACAACATATACATTCAACGATAAATGTCTATTCTTAAGCCCACAATACACGCATCAAACCGGGTCTGTCAGAATAGATATTTTTCCATAAATATACGGTTCACGTGATCGCCATCAACCATTAGAGGCCGCTATATTTCGCACATTATTGTATTTTAAATAAGGATTCATTCTTCAAGAATCGAACTGTGTGACGCTGATCCGTTTTCGTGTGAGCGAGTGATCGCATTAAAATGAAAGAGGGATGCTTTTAATTATTTTGATACTGAAATGTGCTTGTGAAAAAAATACAACGCCCGCCGTAATTGTGATTTTAAAAGTCAAGACACGTACCGATTAAACAAAATCAATTATCAAGGTGATTAAGCTCCCCCCTCACCCCATCCACTCCCCAATACCCTGCACATATTTGGCTGTTTAATTTCCCCAAAGTAATTGCAATCCAAACAGTGAAAAGTTTGCACTTTTTAACTTGACGGAAATGTGATGCATTGATGCCCTTTAACATGCATAATTTAGTAATCATTCCCATACTGATTTCAAACCGTGTTATTGTATGTTTAGGCTTCTTTTATCGTGCTATGTTTTGATCGTGCTATGTTTTGTACAGTTTTACGGCCAATAAACTGCAATATGACATGGCATATTGCCGTAATCTGAAATATTATCACATTCTGCGTTCCACATTTCAGCATTGATTAGAAAGTAAAAACTCCTTTTCGAAAAAAGTCACGAAATGCAGAAATTTCTGCATCAAGGATCTTAAAATTAAAAACTAAGCAGAACGTTGAATTATACTGGAGAGAAAAAAAACACGACTGGAACTTGACCACTTGGAAGTGCACGCACTGCCTTTGTATTCATTTATTTTTAAAGCGATGAGAACGTGCTGAAGTAAATGTATTTTGTCAGGGAGAACTCAATCAATACAAAATATTGATGCAATCGAGGTGAGATATCAGTGAACACTTTGGAATTCCTTCAGAACCTCTCGTCCCCCCCACCCTCCAAGTTGTTATAGCCTTGATCAATTCAATACGCGTGTTCACCCTTATCGATTAGAACTTTAAAAGTGCTGTTTGTTGATGGCCACGTAGATTTTTGGGCCCTTTAGGTTTGTCCTAAGCAACCATAATTAACAAACAAAAAAACCGAGACTTAAAAGTTATCTTTTTCAAGGGAGATCTGGATCACAAAACAATCCAGAAAAGCGCGTGATAACGAAGACAACCGTGCAACAGGGGGGACGTTTTTTCCGAGACATGAAACACAAAAGATGACATTTAACGTAACACTTAGCAAAGTGATTAAACTTCAGAAATTAAAACAAAAATGTTGGATAAACATGCAGAGAAAAGTGATGCATTGAAGATACTCCATTTCATAAAATGAACAGTTTTGATCCGTGCTATGATGTTGGCACACGTTGGCTCACCTTGTACATTAGGTCACAGGATCATTATTTGTCAACATACAAACATAATGAGATTTTTTAAATACTGTAACACAACGAAGCATTCACAGACAGCAGCAGCAGCACTTTTAGAACTGTCAGACAAATTAGAGCTGTCTTTGTGCCAGGATGTGTGTGCTCAACGAGAATAAAAATACCTTTCTATGCAACACTAATATTGTGAGTCACGCCTTTTCGTGCACCACTCAAAAAGCAGATGAAGTAATTTTCACCAACAAGTCTGTAGCCGCATGTGCGTGTTTATATTTTATTTTAAGGCAATGTTCTTGACGAATGTTGACGAGAGGGGTGTTATATTCTTGGTTCTTTCGGTAAAGTCACGTAGAAGGGAAACAATAAAATAATAAAAATATAAAACAATAAAATTATCACGACGTTTCGACTGCAACACAAGCAATCGTCATCAGGTGTGAAAACCACAGCAAGAAATTTGGAAAAAAAGTGGCGTTTTTTTATTGTTTCCCTTCTACGTGACTTTACCGAAAGAACCAAGAATATGAATCCCTGCAGTCACGAAAGCTTTAAATCAGAGAGGGGTGTTGTTTGTTAATTGTACCACACGGGGGCGCTGATGGAATACGGGTCCCTTTGGTATCATTAAATATTTCTGGAAATATGTAATTTTCTCAAGGCAAAATGTGGCCAGAGCAACGAACGCGCACAACGCATTCAGCCACGCACCGTTTCACAACTGTTATTGGGGTAAATTATCACGTTAGTACTCGAGACGTTCTCTCGACTTCGATATCCTCTGCAATAACGGAAGTCACTGCTGCTGATGCCATCATCATCAATTACTCTGTGCCATGGCACTAAATACTGTAATATTATGCAGTCGGAAACCGGGTACAACACAACCCAAGGCAGCAATTCACAACAGCTCTTAGTGTACGTTTGCTGTGACACATCATGGGTGCATTTCCTCGACTTATTCAATGATTGAAGCCACGACCGTGCACGGACCGCACCGTGATGCAACGCAAAACACAAAAACGTGACAAATAAATCCCCCCTCCCCCCCGTCACCTCTCCTCTCAAGTAAACATTTCCTCGTTAACGTGATCACAACCGCTCCTGCGGTGATTTTATCATCGTCATACCCCGACATCACAACGAGACGCAAATGCGTGCGGTTTGGGTGCAACTCGCCCGCACCCGGGGACGCGCCAGCATCCACCCGACAGCCACACTCGCCTCCTACCTTGCATCCCTGCTGCTGCTTGCGGATGCCGTTCGGTAGATGTGGGTTTGATACTGAAACAGCTGGCACGTGCAGTTAAATAATGCTATCGTTGTCTCCAGGTTCCCCTTCCTTCTCTCGCTCGCTCGCTCTCTCGTCTCCTGCCGAAGATGCCGGTGACTTTGGGTTTGGAGGGGTTGCTCTGGGTGGGTGGGTGGATAGGAGGGGAGGATTGCCGCAAGCGTGGCATGAATCCTAATCAGCCTCCTGCGCTCCCTGTCAATTCACCCTTTCTCCCTCCCTGCCTGTCCGCCGTCGTGCCTTCCTCCTCCTCCAGCTCGCTCCTCATCGTCAGCACGCAGCCCCCCTGTAAATCATCAAGCACCACTTCAATGAGTGGCGGGGAAGAGGTGACATTCTTTTGGATATTTTTTTTTGTATGAAACCCGGACCGATGTTGATTGTAAATGTGGCTGGCGCAGATTTAGGTTTTTTTTCTTCCGTCGATAATTATTCGTCTATTGCTAAAAAAAGAAATGTCACGTAGAGCAAAGCAAAAAATCAAGAAATATGTAGTGGTCTATCTCGAATGTGTAATTTGATTTCATCGTTTCAGTTTTTGGTCGCTCATATTTATTCATATCTTTGAAATCCTGTGCATGAAAACCCATCGATCTATCGTGTAACACTGATATTTATGCCTTTTTTTCATATCAGGATGACTTTTACATTATAGTAATGACAATTCAACATATCTCAAAGTAATGATAAAATATAGAAATATATAATGCGCCACATACTATGATGAGAACCCGGATAATATAAATATCTGAGGGATGATAATGTATCACCGTACTTTCAATTAACCATAATTATGTGACAAATTGCTATTAGATAAGCATAGCTACTGCTGTACTCATGCCTTATTCATTAGCCTACAATGACCGCCGCACGCAAAAAAACCGACTGATTAGGGTGGCTGGTTGGGTTATTTTTGGCATTCCCTGAAAATTTAATGTGAATGCCGTGGTGCACTTGGGTAATTTCTCCACTCTTCAACGACTGCCAATGTTTTTGTCTCTCTCCCTCTGGGCAGTATTTGTTCTCACTGATTATTTCCGAGTACCGTACTGGGCGACTGTGGGTTATATTTGACATTGTTACGGTCATAAATACCTCATTATTTAATGTACGGCTCTACACATTGCATATTTGCACTCGTGACATGGATTATCATAATTGTCATCTATACAATTTACTTGTGGATGACGATCAATTTGAATTCATGTTTATGCTCATGATACACGCACGGAATTGTGTGATAACACTGTTTTGATTTAAAGCTTTCGTGACTGCAGGGATTCATATTCTTGGTTCTTTCGGTAAAGTCACGTAGAAGGGAAACTTTACCGAAAGAACCAAGAATATGATAACATTGTTGTCAATATATATTGAATTCACACGTTAAAAAGGGTTCCAGTGCATCGGTCATGGTGTGGGGCTGACCCATCCTTCATCCTACCAGCTATGATGACATACAATAAAGTCCTGGGATTTCTTGCTCATATGTGTAGTGGGTTTACGGAGAGCGGATACAACTCGTGGAGGCAACGCGTTTATCCCTATAAACGCTAACAGCAACAGTCACAGCCTTCACCAGGGCAACGACCCTTTTCACCCACTGCCTGGGGAGGTACGGCCTCCGGACTAGCGTGCCCTAACACGGGGCTACGGCTCTAAGTCCTCCAGCTACGAGTGACCTAGGAGAGGCTACACTGACCGGACCCAGCCAAGGTAGGGTCCCGACCACTGGCCCACTCGGACCCGGCCCTTACAAGGACGTCGGGCCGGGGGTTCCCAGGGTCTCACCACTGGCCCACAGAGTCCCGGCCCTTACAAGGACAGCGGGGCTAGGGGTCCCATGGTCCTAGGCTAGCTGGTCTTAGGCTTCGGTCTTGAATGGCCCCGGACGCTTCCAGAGGTCCGGCTTTTATACACCTCCCCGGTGTGTGAGCCTCTGGCCACGCCTCCCTTCCAGAGAATTCCAGGGGGGGGGGGGGTCTCGGGGGATCCTAGGACACCCCGCAGCCCACTCCTATTGGGAGGGGTCTCGGGGAATCCCAGAACACCCTGCAGCCCCCTCCTGCTTTGGGGCTGGGGTATCGAGTCACATGCCGGTGTAAGTTACTGCCCCTGATGGCCCGTGTCTGCTACTGCAGGTAAGCGCACGCAGCCCATTTACAGCGCTACATATGTAATGCAGTCAAATAATTTAGACGTTATTTTGGGATATTTGAATGCTTTGTGCATTGAAACTAAACTATTTTTTATTTTACGAGGTAAGGCCCACTGAGCTGTATAGCTCTTTTTCAGAAGCAAGCTGGCCATAATTGATAGCTTAACGAAGTGGCTAATCATGTTGAAATTTATAACAGCCAAATACTCTAAATGCATGATTCTAAAAGTGGAGGAAAAAATTGCTGGACCCGGAGAAAAATGAACACGACCACAGGTAAAACATGCAAACTCCAAATAAAGAGGCATCAGGGTTGGGATCGAACCCATGACCTCCTACATACCAGGAGAGTGAGTTAACATCTTGCCACCACGGCACCCTGGACGATACTTCTGAGGGTTACAAAAAATCTACTTCTGTACTTAAACTAAAGTCAGGCTTTTTTTTAAACAGTGGAGCTGCTCTGGAACTTCATCTCCAGCCCCAGGCTCAAAATCGCTCCAGTGGCCCCAGCTGTGCTCCGGTTAGATTTAACAACACAAAGGTTTGTTGTTGAATCGAGCCCAATACAATATAGAACATTAGAAAACTCTGCTCTGGCTGCAGGATTTCCAGAGCCAGAATTTGGCCATCCCTACCACACACACGACGCCTTGTTACCAACCATATGCGACCGTCTCACACCATTGTCCACACTGGTGTGGTTGATGCGGCTTGTTGGGGGGATATGGTCGGCTGGACTGATGGCTGTTTATCCTGACTGCGGAAGAGGAATTTCCATGGATTTCATCAATTTGTACGTCAGTGACCTTTCCGCCTTCGTGAGTGTGTGTGCTAGGGTTCGGCATCGTTTCCCTTTCCTGCGATGTCCGGAGTCATTGTTCGTTTCTACTTTCCTTATTTTCCAGTTTTGCCCTTTCTGGCTTGTATTCCTTGGAAATTGTGTTGTAAGGCACTTTTACGTTCTTAGGCATATGCTAAATACATACCCTTAACTATGACCAGACCACCTCGAAAATTTCAGATCTCGTCAGATATCGGAAAATAAGCAACCATGAGCCACTGAGTGACGGTGACGTCACCACGGCGCCAGTGCCAGGCCAGGTGCACTTTAAAGACATCACACAATCATAAAAAACCACGTGCCCAACCACCCAGTAAACAAGCACTGCTGGGAATGCGGTTAAACCCGTTGGACCCAACGGTCCGTGCTCACTGAGCACGAGCACGTGGCACTTGCACGTGGCACCGCGTGCAACCTCGTGGTGTGGCACCAGCACGCGACGCCGCGCGCACGTGGCAACCGTGTGCAACCACGTGGTTTGCACACCTCCAACGGGTTTTTGTTGTTTAAATACCCTCGACGAGCCTCCAGCTGAACCAATAAGAAGCCAGCGACGCACGACGCCTCGACCAATCAACGCGGCCCGAGCGTTGCGTTGCCACGGCAACGCCCGCGCCCCTCCTCGTGCGGAGGAGGAGAGGTGGGGGGGGGCGCGCATCCGCGTTGCAATTTCCCAGCGCGCACGCGCCCGCGTCTCCACGGCGACAGTCCCCCACCCCCACCACTACCTCCCCCGTCGGCTCGCTCCGCTCTGCTATTGGCTAGCACCGATCACGCGGTAGGCCAAACTCGCACGCAATTGGTCCGTCTGCTAATGCGGACTGGGGAATGTGGAGGCGGTGTGGGGGGGTAGCGTAGAGCGGCGGCTGTGGCGGCGGCTTCTGGGGGTAGCCTCGCCGCTGCACTCCACGCGGCGGCGGCGGTGTTTGTTGTTGTTGTTGTTGCCGTCACCAGTGCCCGACGTTAGTTTTACACGCCCGTGTCACTTTGCCGTCGTTTTATTGCCTTCGACAACTTTTTACAGCTGTTTTGAGGGCGGTCAGAGGCTGCGCGATGATGCACACACGCGGTGCCGGGTAAGTTGACGCGGCGCGGCTGCATTTTTTTTTTGCCCTCGCTTTTGGGTTGTTATTAAAAACGACTCAGAAAATGGAAAAGGGCTTTGTAAGAATAGCAACACATTTAAACTCGTGAAGTCACGGTCAGGCAATGACTTAACAGCACCGGCATTCAAATGCGTTGGAAGTCGCACGGCACGCTGGAGTCTAGAGAGTGGGTGTCACAATGTCGCGCTTGTCAAAGTGACTTTCAGCTATTATTGTTTCTTCATGACAGTGGTTTTACTGTGGACCGTATTAGCAAACCACTGTAGTGGAAATAGCAAAACCACACGAACGAACTCTCCTCAAGTCGCCTCTTGGCTATCAGACCTCGGTCATTAGCATCGAGCGCCTGGACATGTTACCTCGCAGAGTGGCATAGAATGACAGTACAACGTGCGGCGACACCCCCCCCCGCCGCCAGCCCCTAGGTGTGCGTTCACCACCTAACTCACTTTTTTTTTATTAAGTTGTTATTGTTAGTACCGCAGTGTTTGTATTGTTGGGCTGGAGCGGTGGCGCAACCGTTAGCTCACTGCAAACTGTGAACCGGGCCACGTGACTTTGATTCCAGGCCGCTTTCTCACGCTTCTAACGTCAGTGGCGCGTGCGATACCTGCAAATCACTTTACCAACCGCGACCATGATCAGCGTGAAGTATAGTCCAACTTTACATATAAAGCATGATGCGTAATATAATTAATCAAAATAAGTATGTTATAACAATAGGTGTTTGCCCTTTATGGCAAAAAAAACGGGCGTCAAGATGTTGAAACACCAAATAGAATCCTTTTTCAAGGAATCCTGTCTGCACTAACCACACACGTACTTGTGGTGAACACGCAAACAAAAAAAAACATGCTCTGATAATAATACCACGTTGACACCTTAACTGCAGTGACCGTGCCGAGTTTATCCATGTGTGACGTGTAGTATGCACGTTACGGTTTAACGTGCATCGGTTAAGTGATTGACAGCTGTCATACGTGACGTGTGAGTGGTAAATGCGATGTCAACATGTTTAGTTTAACACGATACACGGTCGTGCAGTTGTGTATTTTGAAATCGTTGCTGTTGTAAAGCGGTACAGTATATGCGTTTCTGTAAAATACGGCATCGTATTTATTACTTGGCGTTCAGAGACGCTTTAATATGAAGAGCACACCACAAGAGACGGTGACATCAGATAGTGTTTCATTCAACAGTTGGACTCTTTCTGCCACTTATGTAGTATTTATTTGTTGATAATACATTTACAGCGTTGACTCGTTTATTGTGAACGTTTGCTGCTTTTGTAAATCTTACAATTAAGCATGTATTTCAAAATAAGTTAAAATATCAAATTAGTCTTCCAAAATTTATGAATACTGCTCAATGCCCATTTCTGGTGATCATTAGCAATTGTAGATACTTCTACACAACTGTTATGGATATCGGTGTTATTATTAAACTCAACAACTAGTGATTTTCCTGCACTAAGTCATAGGAATCTTATGAGGTTTTTTTTTATGGCCGAGCCGTGCCTCTGATGTAAGGCAATTCCCACCTAGTTTGTGCAGCTCGCCACTCTGGTACCTATTTACCAATCCTGTAAACAATGGTGATGATTGGCAGAATGAACTCTGGATGGAGTTTTAACTCACATACTGAGTTGATCTGTCATTGATCCTCACTAGAGTAACTGGAAAAGGTTAAATTGACTGAGTGGACGCCTTAAACTTTTTTCCGGAATAAATATTTTGGAAAAGTGTTGAGGACTCTTTTGTTATTATTGTTGTTATTATTATATTTTTCTTTACTTGGTCATCTGTACGTGAGCTTCATTTGTAACCAGGTGAAAGCCAATTGAGTAAAACGGCTCTTTTGCAAAAAGGGGAGTTCCTTTTTGTACGCAGAATATGAAATTAAATCAGAGAAACAATATGCGAGACTAACCCACCCTTTGGCCTTTCATGCCAGCAACAACAATCACATTTAAAATGCTGCTGTTATGTGGTAATCACATTACACTTTACTCATATTAATGATTATACTGCTTCTCCAGAATGCTGTTAAACATGTTGGACAAGCCATGCAACCAACATGCCTATTTACAACGACCACCTATGCCATTGCAAATGAGGTCTGTGGGAGCAGATGCTCAGGGTGGCCTAGATTTCTGAGCTTTTATGAACACAGCATCTGAATAATCCCCATCTGTTCCGTGGACTCTCTTTAGAGGTCACGCTGAATTATTCTGTCTCTGGCTCAATATGTGTTCACATTTTCCTCATGCATTTACATACAACTGTGCAGATAAAAGCTACTTGGCTTATAATGCTATAAATTGATTTTGCGACGTAGTAATGTTAGATCTTGAATTATATTTTGTCATTTCTTTAGTTATCTGGATTTTTTGGAAATGTACAGAAATTGCGATTATCCATATTCACGTGAAAGAAAATCAACCGTTTGAAAACGTATTCTTTGGGTCTTTCGGTAAAGTCATGAAAGACCCAAAGAATATGATTGCCTGCAGACACGAAAGCTTTAAGTCGTTTGAAAACTATTTGATGAAACCATCAATGTAAAATCTGATTAGAATTAGTTCTCAAAATGTGCAACTTATAACCTGTCAAGGAGGTAGTTTATTCTTGAATGACTTCGTCAAAACAATTGTTTAAATAGGTGATGCTAATTCATGTGACATGGACAAATACTGCTACATTTCAAGCAATTTTAGTAAGTATTTCTTCTGATTTTGAAAAATCATTTTTAATTCATGGGATAATTGAAGCAATACTGGTCCAAAATGGGCCTATTACAGCTTGGACTTATCTGGAAAGCATCCAGTTTTCTTGGGTAATTGGCTTAAGATCGAGTTACACTTTGCATTCATATTACATGACCATTGTTTGCCAGGATCCTCTAACAGAAAAGCATCTGATGCAAAATACTGCCAGGAAGGGGCTTGCATTTATTAATACATTATTAAATAGTGTTTTTACTGGTTGCTTGATGCCATGGTCCCACATTGCAAGTATATTAATTATGTAAGCCCTCATTGTCGATGCTTGGTGATGCAGTTTAACAGAATGATGGCACAAAGAAAACAACCTCTGTAACCCCAAACGCACCATGGGGCTGAATAAAGTATTCTTCTAAAGAGGTTCCTGTGTGTAGAATATTGTAGACATTGAGCCATACGTGTATTTAAAAGGGGCCCCACATTATCTTAGACCCTAGGGGGTTAAATCCATTTACGGCACATGGGATTAGAAACGTCTTTTGTGTAAGCCAGACAGTGCCTCAAAGCTGAATACAGAGTATCCTGTATGAGTCATAAAGCACGCACACCACACAGGCCACTCAGGCAAATTAACTTTAAAAATCCTGTGCCTGCCTTTTTTCAGCCAGCATTTAATATGTATTTGATGCTGTGATGATGATTTAAAATTCTTATCTGTGAACGCTCGTACAATATTTTCATTTTTGTTTGCAAGGTTCATCTAAAAACCACGTGAAGAGTACATTTCCATTAAACAAACAATGGACATAGCATAGTTCTAATTGACCCGCAGAGCGATGGATTGTATCCTTTCATGAAAATGGACCACGACGATGGGGGAAATGAGGGAACAGACTTGGACGCCAGCGAAAAAGCCTACGATGAAACCCACAAGCCTCTGGAAGACATGGACGAGGATGGCGTTATTATGGTGGAAGGGAGCCGATACTGTGCCGAAGCTTGTGAAAACGTTCTACTTAGCCACATCGCAGAGACTGTGGATAAGGTGCATCCTCCTCGCAAGCCTGGCTTAGGTGACGTTGTTTCGCAGGCTCCCTTGGATGTCCTAGACATAGAGGAGACGAGCTATCCTACGACCGATTCTCAGGATGCTGCAGCTCTGTCGGCAGAAGGGACGACGGCCGATGAAGCACACGATGACCTCAGCTTTCACGTGAGCGAACTATTGGATTCGGATGCATTGCCGGGGTCGTTGGAAAAGCAGCAAAGTTTCGAAGTGGCCGATGAAGATGTGAGCTACCGCATCAGCGAGCTGCTGGACTCTGATCCAGTGGCTATTTCTGTGTCTCTTGCGGAAGACGCCACCCTCAACATCAGCAACGGTGAGTGTGCACCTCACGTTGTTATACAAGTGCATGATTTCACTGCCGTGTATATCCACTCATGTAGTCGTTTTTGGATTGCAGCACGCACAGCTGATATTTATACGAGGAAAATGATATACCAGTTAGTTAAATCCACCTTTTGTTTATCCACTGGCTTAAATATGGTATAAACGTGCATTGAAGTATGCAATTATGCTGGCAATTATATTGTTTCGTCATATGTAATTGATTTGCTACAATGACAAAATGGTTTGGAGAACAATTTCTTAATTCAAATATGTGTCAAGTGTATAAAACTAAGCATTTTATTGAATCATATCTTGTGTACCTGTCCTGTAACTCAGTAGTCGAGGAATATATAGGTTTAATTACTTTATGTTTGGAGCTGCATACATATTTTTGAATTGTTTAATTACGCTTAACATATTTCACATCCCAGATGATACCTTCCAAAGTGAAAACTCACCAGAGCTCGCCAAAGATATTTCGCCCAGGAGGATGTGGAGGGTATCCCCAGAGCAAGGCATCATGGCAAGCACAAGCGGCCCTGCCAGAGATGTGGGGAGTGGACAGCACAGAGCTTCACTTCATGAAGAATTGGGAATGGAGTCTGCGGATGATTATGACGATGAGATTGAAGAAGGCGGAAGGACGAGCGAGGAGGAATCGGACCTGCCATATGACGGAGACCTGGACGAGGGTTCGGATTTGAACCCCAACAGTGCGAGTAATACGTCGGGTACAGGGCAGTCCTGCGCTCATTTTTCCGAGCTGCATGAGAAAGGAGCGTTGTCTCTAAGTGGAAGGGAACAGTCCACTTGCCTAATAAACCTGGCACTTGAAAATGATACAGGGGACCGTGAGGGACTCAACGCTCAATCATTGTCACGCGATATCAATGCAGGGCTGCGTTATTCACTTGCTGATGAGATGGGAACACAGCATGCTTTAGTAATCGAAGAGGAGCACTTGTTACGTTCAAATGATGATGTTGTTGGACCCAGCAATAATTTTTATTTCTCACAAATACGAGCTGAAGTGTTTCTCACAGAACCACACGATGGAAAGTATTTATCAGATACAGTCGACACAATTGAACACTCTTCAGAGGCACGTGGCAATACTTGCAATTTAGAAGATGAAATTGTCTGTGTTGGTTCAGCCAATGAACCACAAAACACTGTTCACTCAGACCAGGAAATGCAATACAAAGCCCATGAACATGTACTTATTACGGCACAAGCGCAACATGCACAGTCTACCTTTCAACAGCAGCCTTGTGATATGTTACACAGAGAACAAGAAGTTAAGTTGGAAATATGTAATGATGTAATTGAGCCCACAGCCCAAAATTCAAAGGCTGCCATTGAACAAGTCAGTCACCCATTTGCTGAGGATGAACTCAGTTCCAGATATTACATTGAAGCAGAAACTATGCCCGAAATTTCCTTCACAGAGAGCGTGGATGCTGTCGCAGCAGCTAAACAAGCTGATTTTTTAATCAAAGATGAATTCTATAGAAGCCATAAAGAGGGCAGCATGCAAATTATACCTGAACATGACCAATGGCTCCCCAGCGCTGACAAAGATGCACAGACCTCTTTAATTATTGACCGTGAAAGTGTTGAGATGGGTACAAATGTAAACGGCATGGGTGTGTGTAATTCCGCAGACCCTTACAGTCAGATATCTTGCATTAAGAAGCAAACGCTATCAGTATTAAAATCAGACAATTGTGCAGCTAATGCACCATCTGATAGGTCAATATTGCTGGATGATAACCAGAAACAGAGGAGAGGACAAGTTCATTACCCGCTGCCAAACTTGTCAATGGTTGAGCCAAAAATTAGGTCGCAGAAGAAGGCGAAGACCAAAGTAGATCGATCACCGTCTTCCACAAAGGCCAGTGTCAAGTTGGCCAGGTCTGTATCGCACAAGCCCTTGGTTGCAACCGTACGGGAGGTCCTCAACAGCACAGAGCTTCCATTGGTGTCGTGTAAGACGCGCTGCGTTACCCCCGAACCTCAGGAAGGGACCCCCGCAATGGACAGCGACAACCGAAGCCCAAACTCTAAAACAAGCGCAGATATGGTGCGGCAGCTGCAGGTGAGCGCACCACTGGTTTGTGGATTATTCTCTACGAGATTTTTAACAAGGAGTCTACCAGATTGTGTTACATGCGCACGTACAACTCTTTTTGCAAATTAATTGCTGGATTAGGGCTTTCCTGCTTCATGCAGCCCATAGGATTTATTTGACCGTGCTTCACCCTGCCCGGTGAGTGCAGCTTGATGAAGGTGGAGAGCATAGACGTGGGAGAATATAAGTACAGTACAATAATGTATTTTTTTTATGTGCTGCCCTCCATGGCCCACCACTTGGCCCCGCATGCCCAGTGAACAACCTGTTTGTGCATGGCGGTCTCTCATCTCGTCACTATCCAGGCTCAACCTGCTTAGATTTTGAGATCTGCCGAGATTGTGCTTATCTTGGGTGATTTTGTCAAAGGCTTTGGTAAATATAGCTTGAAATATAAGACCACTTCTTTAGACTTCGAGTAATGCTTTTAATTAAAAATTTCACTAAAATTAGTTTACTAAGTATTTTGAGAATCATCCAAAACTCTTGTTTAAAAGTAATAACGTTTGATCACATTTTTTTTGTGCGTTGAGTACAGAACAGTCAACCGTATTCAATAATACAATTGCATGTTTAGTTTTTTTCCCTGCATCATAGACTTAATGCACATTGAGTGAGTTAATTTCATAAATATATTATCATATGAATTTATTCACATTGTATCCTTTTTACTCCCAAATGTTACACTCGGGTTGTATTTTTTTCTTACACATTTCTCTTTATTTTAATACTATGCTTCTCCAGTAATTTCTCCTGTTAGCTTAACCCGTTGCTTTTTTTACCAACATGGCTGTAATTGAGAAATTGGAGGGATGGTAATTTTGAACTGTTGTAAAAACCTTTGAGTGTAATTGAGCCTCCCATTGTCCCGAGTGACCCCCACCACCTCCCTCACCACCTCCCCCACGACATGTGTGTACCCCACACCACCAGGAGGACTATGATAAGCTACTGACGAAGTACGCCGAGGCCGAAAATACTATCGACCACCTCCGGCTCGGTGCCAAGGTGAGTTTTTTAACTATTGAACAATTTTTTTTTTTGCCAGGTAAGGCCCCACTTAGCTATATAGCTCTTTTTTAGAAGCGTCCTGGTCACAAATGATACCTCATCGAAGTGGCTTATCACGTGGAAATGTATAGCAGTCAAATTCTCTAAACTTATGTTGATTCTAAATGTGAAGGGAAAAAGCGGAAGACCCGGAGAAAAATCCACATGACCACGGGGAGAACTTGCAAACTCCAAATATTTTCATGCATCAGGGTTGGGATCGAACCCATAACCTGCATACCAGGCGAGGTAGTTAACATCTCGCCACATGCCAGCAGTGCCACGTGATCTTCATTGAATAACCACTGGTCTTTGTTGCTCAACGCTCTTAGCGTTGCACTCTCCAGGTGCAGTTGCGCAGTTTCTTCAGAGCCTAACACAAGACCCCACGGGTTCCTTCAAAAGGAACTCGTGGTTGGGGCAAGCGTGGGCTCGCCCAGCATGAGAACTTGTTTGCTTAAGTGTGACAGCCGCACTGAGAAAGGGGCTTTTTGGTTTACACTATTTTTAATATATTTTGATTTGTTTATAGAAAATTAATTAACAATGACATGGGGGTTTCAAACAGAGAGCATTGCCTAGATTCAAATTAATGTTGGGCTTTTAAAAATACACTGGGGGTTTCAAACAGAGAGCATTGCCTAGATTCAAATTAATGTTGGGCTTTTAAAAATACACTGGGGGTTTCAAACAGAGAGCATTGCCTAGATTCAAATTAATGTTGGGCTTTTAAAAATACACTTTGGATCCTGCTCATGAAATGCATCGCCAACATTATCAGCCGTGACATATTCCATGCTGGGTGAAGGCCCCTCCACATCATTTCCGTCACTGTAGCAGCAAAAATTACACGATAGCCAATTGCCTTTAAAGTTCAACCTTTCTTGGAATGGAAATGTTGGACGGCATGCGTGCATTAGGTTTGAGTAACAGTGGATATGTTGCTCGGTGTAGTGATCGGTGTCTTTTACTCGTGCAGGGGTCGGCAACCAAAATGACAAGATGAGACGTTTTTTTCGAATTCGGTAAAAAACTAAATATTTTCAGAGCCGCAGTGCATGTGAATACAAAGACGGTGGTTGTCCTTAATAAATAATGTTACGAAGCGCTCCTTGAGCCTCATGCGCCTCGGGAGCCACAGGTTGCCAACCCCTGGATTAGTGCATTGGATGTGTGTTACGTGGCTGTGACATTTGGTGTTTTCCGTCGATTGATGCTTTGGTCGGCCAGCTTGTTTGAAGCGTATCATGTCCATGGCATGTGTGTAGGTGTCACTGTTTGCCGATGCACCAAAACCTGCCAGCAGTGCCATTCATGTGGGAACCTTGAACACCCCAAGCCGGCCTGTAACCCTCACCATCCCAAAACCGCAGCAGGCGTGGCTCATTCAGCCAGGTCCAGGAAGTCAAGACCATCCAGGTGCAGTGTATGGAGCAAACGCAGGCTGTATCACACTTAAATAAAATGTCAAAGGACATTTCAGCCATGCGTCCATATTCACGGCAGTCTGCAGAAAGCGTAGGTAACATAGCAGCCATTACGAACTGCAGTGCTGTCAGGACACTGATGCCAACAAAATGTTTAAACTAAAGTGATGCTATTTAAAATATGCTTGAGACGGTAACCCACCAAACCACTTTGATGAATTACATTTTACAGGATTCACAGTTCACCAATCGTGGGTATTTTTGATCACCTGAAAATGGCCTTGGGGGAATATTGGGTTCAGCAGCTGTTATTGCTTTTCTTTAATTGAACGCTAATTTTGACTAGAGGAAGTTAATGTGTTTCGAAATGTATAAATAAAATAGGTCCTAGCTCTTAAGTTTAATGAAAACACATAATCAAGGAAATCGCAGTGCCATTAATGGAGAATGATTGAATTTCAGATGGTGACTCAGGTGGTGCAGGGTGTTCCATGCATGAAGAGGAGGCAACCCCAGGGATGTGCCTGACACGGGAGCTGGCCAGCCAAGCATTATGTTTCAGGGACAAGGTGGGTTTAACTCAACGGCTTCCACAGTCAGTAGCTATGCGCATGCTTGTTAGCATCTACCATTTATAATGCCGCTCATAGTTCAACAGAGCTGGTTTGACACCTTCCGGCAATGGCTTCTGTTGAGACAAGTGGTCTTGCTTAGAATTGAAATTGCATTTATCTGCATGTTATCAGTGTCTAGTCCCAGTGGTGAGTGTTGTACAACTCATATATTGTACTTCTATTGACAACACCAAACTATTTTATTTATTTATTTCAGTTGTATTCCACTTGTACCTTTGCTGTCTTGTGATATGTAGAACTTTCCATTTTGCAATCTTGAAGTCATATGTGCACAATGATGCTTCAGTAATGGTCTTGGAAGTTGGCATCACCAAACTGTTTCTGAAGTCACTTAAGTAGGCTCTTATTCACGTTTGGGCCTCAAGTTTTATATGACCTGCAAAGAGTGGGGTCATTGAATGTTAAACTACAATTGTTACTTCTCAGAAGTGCATTTTTTCTAATTAAGTGAATACCCAGATTTCATTAAAGGTGTGTTCGTGCAGTCATCGGTTACCAACCTGAGCCCATCATCTCAGTCCACCTAAACATCTGATTTAATCCTGGGTAAACACCCCACTGGTTTTAAACTGATATACCCTTGTAACTTAGCTGTATCATTATCAGGGAAAGCGTGTTACACATATATGAAGGCTTTGTTAGCTCACAACTTAGGATGGGCCTGCACTGTGTACAATGGAAACCAATGGTTAGGAATCTGAAGGCTTGTCATCGGATAGGATAAGCTAATGGCAAGGGTCTTCACTCCAGGGAAAGAGTATTGATTTGTACAGAGCAAGTCCAAATTGGATTAGGACCATTCCGCTGCAGGGATGTCCTCTGCAGGCATCTCAATTGCAGATGGTAGATGGCGAGGGTAAAGTACAAATACATTATTCTGATGAATTGACTATGAGATTTAAATATTGATCATTGTTATACATCCTGCTAGAATATTACAGCTATTTTACTGTGTTTCTACTTTATGTATAATTATATATTTTGTTTTATTAATTGTTCAGGCATTGTTGTTGTGCACTTTTGTAGGTCAATGAATTTCAGGAGCTTTTAAACTCGGGAAAACTGTCATTGGAAAATCAGCAGGAGGTAAGCATCAAAAGAGCCAGCTCTCAACTTTCATAGAGCACCAGCTCTCTCGTGCATACATGCACATGAGTGCGCTTTAGCGTGTGTATTTATGAACAAATGTACAAATGAATATGATGGCAGCCCAGTGATTGAAAACGAATTTCTTTAGAACTGCTTTTTGTGTTTAGTTTGTTGGCCTTTCCCCACACCCTCGACTAGCACGGTTGGCTGCGTACGGTACGAAAGAAGTCCAGCATGCATACATACACACATGCATAAGTCCTCTGGGTTTATTCACCAGGCCTTTGAACAGCTGAGGAGGGACCAGGATGGCCTAGAGCGGCAGTACATGGCTCGGAAGGAGGAACACCGAGCCCTGCAATTACAGACCCATCGCTGTGGAACGGCCTCCGCCGGACACTTTGATCCACACCGGTAAGGACCGCATGACTGGTTTGAAATTCGCGCATGTGTGCGCTCGTTGTTTGATAGATGTTCTTTAATTGGTATTTTCAGTCACTGTACTCCATTGTACGGAAGGCAATCAAACAAAAAAAATATGCAAAATCATTCGTGACAGGCTGTTCTGTCAAATAAAAAAAAAGAGACGACAATTATTTATTTAAAATGGTAAAATGACACTACTGTATAATTTAGCTGCACACAGCTAAGGGAGTTTTCTCAACGATGTTAAAAACTGTAAGCGGTTAGATTATTTTCTAGTGATGGACAGTGTTTTAATGTCGGAGCATTACCCATAATTGCCCCGATTCAGTGTGGCCCTGTGAGAGTGGTCACTCATGTGTGGCAGTGTGTACATGCCGTTTGGTTGGAATGGGAGGCAGGGGAAGCTCTTTCGCCAAGCAAGGTATTGCAGTGCACAATTAGGAAACATTTTTTTTTTTTACCAAGTAAGGCCCACTGAGCTATATAGCTCTTTTCCAGAAGCGACCTGACCACAAATGGTAGTCCAATCAAGTGGCTTATCATGTGTAGATGTATAGCAGCCAAATACTCTAAACGCTGATTCTAAATGTGGTGGGAAAAACCGGAGGACCCAGATAAAAATCCACACGACCACAGAGAGGACAGGCAAACTCTAAATATACAGGTGTCAGGGTCGGGCTCAAACCCATAACCTGCCGTATATCAGGCGAGGTAGTTAACATCGGTGCCACCGTGGCGAGATGTTGTTGTTGTGTTACTGTTAAGTGAGCCCAGGAATTAGTTTGGGGAGGGGGGTGGGGGAAACAGCTGCAACATTGCAGATTGAGTTACATTGTAGCTCACCCTAAACCCAGGCGGTATGCACATAAACTCACCAAGAGTTCTGCAATGCCAGTCTTTACACTCTCCCAGTGATAGTCCCATCATTCATTGGTTACTTGCGTTTATTGCAAATGTATTGTCGAAGAATGCCCATTGTGTGTATTTGTTATCAAGTGTGCTAATCACGTAGAGGTCAATGAACACCTGCTGTTGAGGCTTCACTCTTTGGTTACGTGTGCTGGCATGTAACCCGTCGCTTTCTTATCGGGCAGCGAGGTGGAAGGTTCGATTTTTCAGCTGGGGATGAGCCTGGAGGAGATCAAGGAGCAGATGGACGAGAGTCGATGCAGGCCGTCGTCTCCCGACACAGCGCCGGCCTCCACGTCACTGTCGGCCACCGCTGTAAAGATGCAGCGTGTCACCAGCAGCCACTCTGAGGTAGCGCTGCGCCTCATGGCGGAATCATACCGTGAGATGATCGCGTGACACTTCGCTCCAACTCTTATTTTATCCAACCGCTTTTACTGTGTCGTGGATTTGCTGATAAATAATCTGCTTGATTAAAGTGTAGTTCTGCGTGATGTCATTTAAAACAGTATGGGTTGCATTTGAGACGTTTTCATGCGGGTTGATGTGAATGCAATGTTTACTGACGTAAAAAAACGTGTTGATGATATAAAAAACTTAAGCAATATTTCTGAGATGAATGTCACAGATGTAAGCCTACAATTCTTTGTCAATCATTTGCTGGATGGAGGACCTTTCCATGCCATGTGGGTCATAGTGTATTTTTTACCATACTTCAGCACGCTGGTTAGTGTGGCTTTTTAAAAACAGAGGAGTATAGACATAGGCGCATATATGTACAGGACAACAATGCTGCACTGCATAGCTGTGTGAGAAATCGTGTTTATTTTACCCGTTGAGTTGCCACCGGCACTGTGACCATTACAGAGTCCGTTGTCCGTGGTTATCCACCAACGCATCACCTTGGACCTCGTGGAAGGGAGTGAGACCGACAATGAGGTGGGGAGGGAGAGCATGGAGGAGAGAATGGGAGATCAAGAGCGCAGCAGAAGCGAGACACACACCGAGCCCGGGGAGAGTGATAAAGGAGGAGATACGATGGAGGAGGATAGGGGATCGGCCCACGGTGGAGACTCGTCAGGGCTGAGCTCACAGAGGTTCGCAAACGTTGACCCTTTTCTCACCTCGCCATATGATTACACCAAAGCCGCTGCGTTGACTACTTTGCAGTACATGTGTAATGAATGATTTCCTGATTAAATGTTTGAAACTGCAATTGTTGAGAAAATGTATGCAAGGTAGAGTATACTCTTAATTTTAGTCAAAAGTAAACAAGCAGTGTAGGATGTAAAGATTTGCTCAGCATTTCTTTGTGCCTGTGAAAGATTGAGTGCTCTGTATATAGAATGTGGTTACAAGGCCAACCTAGCAACGTGCAAACAAACGCTTATCATTAACCTCCACGCTCTGTGAGATTTATACAGGGTTTACGGCGCGTGGTAAGCAAGGGCTGTTTGTTGTGCATGTGCACGATGATGTCTCCCGTGGTGGGCAGTTACCACCGCGGCTCCCAAGCAACGGGCTGGGCAGGGCCGCGCCAACATCGCAGCGTTGCAGCACCAGCGGGAAGGCAGCGCCGTGAACGGGCGCAGCACCCCGACGTCTGGGCTCAAGGCAAAACGGACGACCGATCGCAGAGGTCCACGGCCAACGCGAAGGAAGATTCCAAAAGCAATACGTGTCGGAGTCGAGACATGGATGGACGGGAGGAGGATGAGTTGTTTGGAGGCCCGGGAAAGAGGGCGCCAACACCTCAACCGTACGTCGCGTCTTGTCAAGGTCACGTTGTTTGTGTGTTTTAAGTTGGTGATGTAGGATGTGACGCTACTCTGAGATGTAATGTAACTTTGCTTATTGTTTTGCGTCTGAAAAGGCACTCGCCTCTCCAGCCAAGTCAGCAGCCTCCTCTTCCTCCCAATGTGATGTTTAATTCTGTGGAGCCACCTTCTTTGTTTGCTGAGCACAGACACCAAAGAGACATGCAGTCTAAAGAGCATCCGGTGAGAATTTTTCCACCTTACTGTTTGATGATTTCCTGGAGAGATTGTCTTGATGTCATTGGATGGCTTACTCCACTATTTCCACTGACCGAGTGTGTGTGATTGTTCTCAGAATCAAAAGACTACAGAAGCTGGAGAAATATCCCGGCACGTAAGCCATATCAGTCTTGCCAGCAGTGGAATCTCTTTGCAAGGGAGCTTCGATAATTTCCAGCGACACAGACATTCCATCAAAGAGGTGCATTTTCCTTTTTTTTACTTAAGTCATCTCTGAAATATGTTTCCCGAGTAGTTTAAAATGTATATAATTGCATCATCAAATTGTGCTAGATGAAGAAACCCTAAGAGAAATTACTATTGAACAATTAGTGCTCTGTAAAATGTACAAGAAACAAATGTGCCAACAGCACCTTCATAATTGAATCTCACCTCTGCATGAGACTGGTTTAGATGTGCGCACACAAGCATTACTTCTCTTGGCGAGTCGAGGCTTGCCTTGGAGATTGAATCCCTGAGGTCACAGTGCACATACAGATGTGTGCAGTTGAATGCTAACCCTGCACCTACGCGTGATAGCCATGTGACAGCTGTTCTCCTCTGCTGCTTCCATAGTCTGAAATTATGGAGGCAGGAAATCCCTTCCCCTATGTAATTCATGTTGTTGACTGCCTGCTCCTGTTCAAGTCCAGGATAAATACCTTTTCATTGGCCTATAAATGTTTCTCTCCGAAATATATACGCTTACTTTCTGAATAGCGTTTCGATCACATTTAGATGCTATATAAATTTAAATTGTACTGTGTATAAATGAACATTGTATTGTATGTGCAGCTGTGGTTTGAGCCTGTTTGCTCAACACTTTTGCAGGAGCGCGTGATTTCTCCCGAGACAGACAGCGGTTTCGTTGGCTCAGAGAACGGGAGGATAACTGGCAGGGCCTCGAGTCTGGCTGAGAGTCTGCGTCTCACTGCAAGGTAACAGAGCTGCTGTTTCAGTTTCTGCCACCAGTGGGCAGGAGCTTCCTGCTCACTGGATGGTCGGTGAAACAAGCCGAGCAGTTGTGTTTGCTTATTGCAAAGGTTTGGTATGAACTTCTGTAGCATCCACCCTACTTAATCGTGCAGGCATATTAACCCAAAATGCGTACCATTTGCTTCACAATACACTTTAAAGATCCTGTGACATATTCCGAATTTGCCACATTAGAATAGTAATCACAAATGAATTAGGTAAAGCCACGAAGCAACATCTTCCTCCTATAAAACTAGTAAATACTATAATCTTCTGTGAAATAGTGTGCCTTCATGATAGCCTTGTGCTGTAAGAGAGCACAATGCCAATGATACTTTTACTGGTAGGAACGAAGTTGTAAACTGAGTGTACCAGCCTGCAATAGATTAATGTGTCCGTCCGTCCGTCCCCTTTCAATACTTTAACGAAGTGAAATCTCGTGCTGTTGGGGTGTAAAATAAAATTGCGCAAAATTCCAATGTTCCTACCAGCCCACCCTGCAGGGACCTGTTAATTTGTTGCCCTAAGATTATTTAAAGTCGAAGTGAATCGTGACTTCAGCCGTGACGATCGCACCGCAAGGGGGGACGAATTGTTACATTGCCCTCATCACTGCCGCAGAGAATCCTGCCCGTGCGCCTTCGGCAACAGCACGAGCGTCCGCTTTGTTAATTCCCCCCAGGAGCAGCAGCTCCCACCCGTCTCTGCCCGAGGAGTGTGAGAGCGACGCCCCAGCTGTTGCACCGGTGTCGGCGGAGCCTGCGCGGCAACGCGGGGTCTGGTCCGACGCAGAGGCCAGCGAGGCGGTGGGAGCGCACGGACTGCGCGTGGCGTGCAGACCCAGCGCGTCCTCAAGCCGGTGGAACGCGAGCGCAGCGAGCGACTGGGACTCGCGAGGCTGCCAGGGTGAGGACCCGCAGGCTACATACACCCACAAAGAAAACACACCAACAAAGAAAACGATCACAGAATATTGGAGCGCGTCCTGTTAGCGAGCACCTATTATTGTTGGCATGGCACATAAGGGGATAGAGTGGCCAGTACCGTGCCTGGCAAGCATGGTCTCCCCAGTGCTGATATTTGAGATAACGTTCTGGGTACTCATTTCAGGCTGAGACGACCAAGCCCAGGACTGATACAGATAATTGCCACTGATGTTAGTTGTGGCCGATAATCTAACTGAGGTTGCCAGGTTCATAGCACACTGCCACAAACACATGTCTGTGCTCACTACTCTGCGTAATGCACATGCCAGACGTGAACACTCATGCTTAAAATCTTGAAGTTAAACAGTGTTGAGTCTGAATAGGGTTTGGATGGGTAACAGCACCATGCACAAACAGCTTTGAGCACTATGTGGTGAGCAGTAGAGGGCAGTACAGCAACATCTGTTGTATATTGCTTCGATGCTTCCACGACTATGCTTAGTGCCTTAGCCAACCCGCACTGACCACCATGGTGAAATGTGGTCAAATAACCCTCACTACCCACACGGGCGTGGGGGGACCCCGATCCAGCATTAGACTGACAAAAAAAAATCTACGTGTAATGCACTTTAATATTGCAGCGTTTGTCGCAGAGGGACGTTTCTAAAATAACGCCTCACTTGACTGATTCTTTAGGTAGAGATAGATTGGACGATTTGGAGCGTGAAGACGTCTGCAGTCTGGATGGATTTCCCTGTCGTCCACTGAAGAAAGCAGAATTGGGCGGCCTTGACGGAGAACATCCCAGGGGGAACGCAGCGTGGAGGTGAGTAGGCCAAACACACTTGTCACGCCTGACTTATTTGCGAATTGAAAAAAACTCAATAACACTGCCTTCAAAGAACAAAGTATATATATATTTGGTTACATTTCGGGTGATGGCTCTTCTTCACAGCAGGGCCATTGCCTGGAGAAGGATCATTGCCTAAAGCGTCGCAGATTTTATATATACACATTTTATGCCGGTTTTATTGTCGAATTCGTGTTTTTGTTTCGTGTGCTTGTGCACCACTGCCAATGAAGCATCACCAAATCGCTTCTACACTGTAGCTACGCATCCATCTGTCTGTTGAAATATATTGACAGTCTGTGATCAATACCCAACTGTGTGCAGTGTTGTTATTGTTAGCACTGTCGAGTAATGTGCGATTCCATGATCACAAGTGTTTCTTTTAATTTCAATCTGGGATATAATACACCCCTGAAATGCTAAATAATGCAGAATTCAAGATTCTTTCAGGGAACTGAGTAAACAGTGTTGATTAAACAATGTCTTGGGCTTTCTGCCTCATGAATATTTATAGAGCAGATATTTAAAAAAATATGTAAGCTATAATGTGTCTCTTTGTCAGTTCTGTTGAGAGGACTGTGTTATTTGATTTTTTCAGCTCATGGGCATCGTATATGAGGTGTGATGACCCATGAAAATGATTATTACAGTCAGCACTTTGTTCCTATTCATCAGGATTATTTTAATTCCACGTGTACAATTTGATGACAAGTACATTTATTAGTGACATTAAAACCTCCCCAGGATTTGTCTCTGAATCTTTGTTGAGTCTGAAAAACAAGTAACGTACAGTACTTTGGTCTGGGTATAATTTACATGTCTTGCCTTGTCCTTTATTAAAATAACCTGAGTGCATGTGTGTTAATTTAAAATGTTTGCTTATGACACAAATCATCTTAAAAATACCCGTAGTTAGGTCGCTAAAATGGTGTTGGGACAATGACAAGAGGAGACATGTGAGGGGTTAATCTGACACCAGCGAAAACGAGCGCACGGCAGTTGACGGCGTGGCTGACGGGCCTTAATCCGGACCCAATTGTGCCCCGAGCAAGGCACTGCTCATTGGCTGCGGGTTTTATCCAGTGATCCAGTGGCTTCTGCCTTTGTGGAGCCTCGCACATGCTCAGTAGGGCACTCAGTCCAGCCGCGCCGTAGCACGCACACACACACACGCTCGCTCGCTCGCTCGCACGGCTGGCCGGCATCCCCGTCATGTGATTGCAGTCGAAGGTCGCCCTTTTTGTCCGGAGGCGAGAGACATAGCCCTATCCACGCGTTGCATGCGTGGAGCGACGCTGAGAGCGAGGCAGCTCGCGGCCGAGGCTAATATCCCCGTGTATGGAATGGCATCAATGGAGCAGGCACCAATTATCGCACGCTATTTTGAGAGTCTGAAGGCCTGCTCTGCTCTGAGTGATCACATGATGGTGACAGAGTAAGTGCTGTATACACCCACATGTGTGATAAGTGCAGCCTGCCTGATAATTTTTCTCCTTTTATTAGAAAAAAAAAATGTGAACAAGGGCTGCATCAATTTTGGTGTGGAATTAAAAATACCATGCCTATGGTTTTTTAAATATTTATTTAATTGTATTTTTAGGCAGTAATTTTTAGTGTCTCAGTATGAATAATATGTTAAATGTTTTGTGTTATTTAACAGTTTAACACAGCAGCCATTCGTGTTGTGCATTTGCATCAGCTGCTGTGTTGTTTGCTATCATTCCATGGTAGCCTCATGGGTCATATGAGAAGGGTGGCTGAATGAGTCTGGTAATTGGATAACCGACACTAATGCATTCTGCACGTTGATTCGTTTCGGAATGAGCTGCAGTGACCAAGAATGGCAGCCCATCATTCATTAATCAGTTTTTGGAAACAAAACCATCAACCTCTATAATGTATGTGTAGTTAACAAAGGATACTGCTTTAGTAAAATTCTTACAATTCTCAGTCACCGATAGCTAATGGGCATTCATGAATAAAAATATAATTTTGTGCTGAGCCCACCACATGAAATGCATGTGTTTGGAAATTATTTCTAAGGAGAATGGAATGTTTTTTGTGGGTGTTTGATTCTTTTTCATGTTATTTGGATATTAACTAAAACTACAACGAAATACTGCAAAATTATTCTACGCTCGCAAACCTGAAATATTAAATGTATTACATCAAGGGAAGAACACAGCTAAACCCTTTATGGGAAGGCACTCAATACCCATGTTGTTTTGCAGAAAAGGAAAAAAATTAAAGCACCACCAATGAAAATAGTTGTATTTTATTTTGAGGTCTCAGATTTATTCCTTAATTACTATTGTCACATTTTTCCTATAACTTTATTTTCCTGAAAACATATAGGCATTTTACTCCAACAAATCCTCACTTCTTGTAAAGAAAATAACTAATTCGCGGATTAGCAAGTCAAGACTGTCAAGCAGGAACTGTAATAAGTGTCGATGCCAGAGCCAGTAGCCGTGCTGACGCAGTGCACCACCAATGAAAATAGTTTTATTTTATTTTGAGGTCTCAGATTTATTCCTTAATTACTATTGTCACATTTTTCCTATAACTTTATTTTCCTGAAAACATATAGGCATTTTACTCCAACAAATCCTCACTTCTTGTAAAGAAAATAACTAATTCGCGGATTAGCAAGTCAAGACTGTCAAGCAGGAACTGTAATAAGTGTCGATGCCAGAGCCAGTAGCCGGGCTGACGCAGTGCGTTTTCCTTGCTGCGTGTGAAGCCGGGCGGTTAATGGGCTGCAGAGCGAGGATGGCGACCCACCGTCGCGGCCGTGCGAACGCCAGCACAGCGACGACCTCGCGGCAGCAGAGGGATCGGTGCTGCGGGGTCCCAGCGAGGAGGTGGAGGCAAGGGAGCCGGGCGTCACACCCCGAGCGAAACGAACCCCGTCTGAGGGGGCCTACCCCAACCTGAGTCGCCTCTCCGTAGGCCCGTAAGCCATCTCTTCTCTACGGCCGAGGCATCGGGCTGTCGCGTGATGACAGGGTGCTTGCAGCCACTCGTCCATCCAGTTCAAAAATTCAAAGCTCGCTGTGCCCACTTTTTACATTATGGCTGATTTATAACTTTAAACAATATTGGTTTAATAAACACTAATTGTTTGTTTATGTTTATATAACATCATAAAGGTATATTTTGATTTAAAGCTTTCGTGACTGCAGGGATTCATATTCTTGGTTCTTTCGGTAAAGTCACGTTTTATTGTTTTATTTATTTTTATTATTTTATTGTTTCCCTTCTACGTGACTTTACTGATAGAACCAAGAATATCATAAAGTTATGTTTTTTAGACCCAGACCATAACATTAACTGCTCACAATGTACATAACAGTTTATGGGCAGTAGGTTTTAAATAAATAACAATATGACCTCATTTATAAGACTATTATTGTCTTATAGTGCTTTTAACGCACCACAGATCAGTGCAATGTTCCCGCTGTGCCGGAGACGCTACTTTTGACATCGTGCAAGTCATCATGTTCTATATCACAATACTGTAGTACCCTTTAACACAGACACACGTTGATGTGCCTCTGTTTTGATCAGCAATTCGTACACCACGCGCACCACCACTGCACGTTAATTATTTAAGCTTGGTTCTCAGACAAAGGCAAGGTGATTTATATAAGCGCGCTCGTAATCGATTTTCCCGACGTTCCAGGAGGAGAAGAAGTAAGAATGTCGCATGGCCAGAGGTGAAAAGCGTCCCGCGATCAGAACCGTGGACTCCCCCCCGCTTGCGCTCTTCTCGAGCCACCCTCTCCCTGGCTGACCTGCGGCACCGTGAGTGCAGTGGCACAGATCCACTTCAGCCCAACAGTATATGAGAGGCCCAATTGGAAGTGGTGGCAGAAACCCCCCCCCCCCCCCCCCCACTGTTTTTTGGATTGATAAGAATATCCAGATGGGTGAAGAACAGCTACAGAAGCTGCCCTTCTGCTAACATGATGGCACCGATATTATGTGCATCTTATTAAAACAGCTACATCTTTCAGCATGTGTGGGTGGGAATATATATAACATATTAATCTAATTTTTTAATCTGATTTGATCATTTTCGATAACCAAGACTTTCTCTATATAGAATGACAATGTCAATCTAGATTTGAAGTTTTCATGATTGCAGGGATCCATACTCTTTGGTTCTTTCGGTAAAGTCACGTAGGTATCACTACGTTTTGGGCGCAACACAAGCATCCGTCACCAGGTGTGACAACCACAGCAAGAAACAATTGCTGACGTGGGCAAAAGGGCTGTTGTAACAAGAGGCTATATAGGTAAGAGAGGGGGGGAGGAGCCAGGGAGGAGAGATAGAGAGGGGGGTGTGGGGTAGGGGGATTAGGAAAAGGGCGAGCACGGCAAAATGCTGGGGGGGGGGGGGAAGTGAGCGGGGCTGGGGGTAGGAGGCTAAAGAAAACTGGAGATGCAGATATGAAGGCAAACTATAAAGCAGTTAAGGTTTTACCTGGTTAATAACAGCCTTCCAATGATTGCTCAATTTGTATCCATCTTCTCGGTTGAAGTCATGTCTGTGTTTATATATATGGATGGCTTCATGAACAAACCTTTGATAGTAGCCAGAAGGTTTGCAGAGCACCTTGGTCTTGGAAAAAACAATATCATGAGAGCCCACAGCATTATAGCAATGGTCAGCTACGGCAGAGGTATTAGTCCTGCCGTGTTTCAGATCTGCCTTGTGCTCGCGAAAACGGTCCGACACATTCCGTTTCGTTTCCCCAATGTAACAATCACCAAAGGAGCAACTTAGTTTGTAGACTCCCGGATATTGCATGTCAGGAATGACATCCTTCACAGATGGGATTAGATCACGGATTTTGTGCACTGTACTGAATCGGACCTGGATCTTGTGCTTGTTTAAGATTTTGGCAATCTTTTTGGTAACGCCTGCTATGTATGGTAATGTGATGGTTTTGATCAGTGTCTCAGGGGGTTGTTTCTCCATGGTTGGAGAAACAGCTTTGCGGATAATGCGGTCCGAATATCCATTCATCTTAAGGGCTTGGTGTACGTGTTCCAGTTCACTGATTCGGTGGTATTGGTCAGAAATGCAGTGGGCACTATGGTGTGTTTTGATGAGGGAATTCTTCTGTGCCAGATGGTGGTGGGAATCAGGTTTCAGATAGGAATCTGTGTGGGTGGCTTTCCTGTAGACAGTGTCCCAAAGAGCCATCAGGTCTCTTCTCAAACTAAACATCTAGGAATGGTAGCTTACCATCCTTCTCCACTTCCATGGTGAATTTGATGGATGGGTGTATGGAATTAATGTGGTTGAGAATTGGTTCAATGCTGGCAGGCCATGTGGCCAAATGACGAAAGTGTCATCCACATATCTCCTCCACAGGGAAGGACGTAGGGTGGATGTCTGGATGGCATCTGTTTCAAATTTATCCATGAAAACATTCGCTATCACTGGTGATAAGGGGGAACCCATGGGGGTACCTTCATCTTGTTTGTAGAAAGTACCATTCCAGGTGAAGTAAGTGTTGGTAAGGCAGTGCCTAGCCAGAGTAGGAACATCAGGGTTCGGTCCATGTTGGACTAAATCTTCAATTATTGCTCAGGTGTCAGGCACTGGAACCTTGGTGAACAGAGAAACCACATCAAAGCTGACGAGAAAATCATCTGGGGACGGTGAAATGCCCTTGATTAGATAGACCAAGTGAGCTAAATTATGTACTGCTGAGGTAGTCTTGCCAGTGAATGGAAACAAGGTATCAGACAGAAAACAGGCCAGCTTGTAGGTAGGTGAGTTGATAGTGGAAACGATGGGCCGAAGTGGAGTGCCTTCTTTATGGATACTAGGAAGACCATAGAATCTGGGTGGTCTAGCAGCCGAAGGTTTTAGGGAGAGCCGTTTGACTGGTTCGTGCTCGTTTTCTCCTACCCCCAGCCCCGCTTACTTCCCAGCCCCGGCGTTCTCGTGCTTGCAGCACCCCATTCCCCCTACCCCACACCCCCACCCTCTCTATCTCTCCTCCCTGGCTCTGCCCCCCCTCTCTTACCGATATAGCCTCTTGATACAAGCACCCCTTTTGCCCACTTCAGCAATTGTTTATTGCTGTGGTCACACCTGATGACGGACGCTTGTGTTGCGCCCGAAACGTCGTGATTTATTTTATTTTATACCTACGTGACTTTACCGAAAGAACCAAAGAGTATAGAATAACAATGGTTGTACACTATGCTTCCTTTGTCTGTCACACCGTCATATGTTTAACAGCGTTTGCAAAGCTTGTGCAGTGTTTCATTACTTACTGAACACTTATTCATTCTCGTATCACATGCAACAGACGCTATTTAAAATAATACAGCCACAATTTGGCTCCGTAAAACATGCTGAGAACAGTTAGTGTATATATATATTTTCTCATTGTATAGAAATTTATATTTTTATGTTTGATTACTTACATGACGATGGCGCTTTGCGTGGCAGAATTGTGTCAGAGAGGCGCCACACACGTGTCTAAGCAAAAATAAAATACCTTCCTGACATAGAGAGTAAACTATTGATCCCACACGTTTCACACCCCCTCCAATCCCTTTCCCCCATTGAAGGCGACGAGGAAGCGGTGGGGACCCCCACAGCCTCCCCGCCTTGGGCTACTCCCCCACGCCGAGCGGCCACGCGGGGGCATCACTCACGCGACCACCTGCTCACCGGACCCTACAGCGGTACCAGCAGCACTGGAAGCCAAACAACATTAGGTAATTTTTTTGGAATGTGCCAAATAAATCGATGCCAAGTAAGAAACGCAACCTCCTAAAGAACCAAGTAGGTCAACAAACGGTGGACGTTTTTCTTGGACTTCAGACAATCGAGCTGCCCATTTATAGGTCTGACAGTTTACGTGGCATTCCACTGTAAGCGATTAAAAGGTTGGGTCAGCTTGGTCTTTGCCTTGCCCCCCTTATGTCCCAAAGCCTGGTGCCTAATTTGCGTTTCTTCCTAGGTGTGGATTACAAAAGTTTTCCTCCAGGAAGACCGTCTGGAAAATTGTTTGAGAGTGACCATCGCTGCCCGGGGTGTTCTTCAAAAGGTGAATTATGCAATTTCATCTACATTTAATGTGCTTTGTCACTTAGTAACTGGCCCCTGCAGCACCCCTATGAAGCAGTTTGGGAGAGTAATTGTATAGGCCCTAGTAAAATTGCCTTAAGGACATCAGCCACCGAGGTGAAGTGATGAAATCATCTTGTGTGGCGGTGCAAGGTGGATTGTTACGTCACAGCACCGTGAGAGATGGTCAGAGCATGGGGAGGCCTTCATCCAGCAGTGGATTGATCGTGGCTAACGATTATAGTAGTTTTTCATAGCTCTTGTTTTAAAAGACCTTGAGATCGTGAAGACTGCATCCTTTCTGTCATTCAAATGCCTTAACATGCAATTCCCCCCAGGATTGTATTTATTTATTATACAGGAAAGAATTATGCTGTCAATGTTAATTTGCGTACTGTTTTGAAGCAGATATTCCTGAAATTCAACACTGCAGGATATGTTTTTAATGTAGTGCCTTATCAGTGTGCAAATCATCAGTTTGAAGTATAAGAGTTGCTAACAAGTGCTGCGAACTTGAACTTGATGTTGTATTGTCATCCTCTCTGCGGTCAGCCAGGACATCAGAGAGACATTGGGACAGCGGGACAAAGAGGCTACCTTGTCCCGTCTGCAATGGTTCCGGGGTCTACATTGAGTCGAGTAGCCACGATGAAGATGATCTGGGTAGGGGCGGTGGAAAAAGTTTAACGTGCAGTGCATATATTTGCTTGGCTCTTGCTGTACTTTTGCATCACTTTGTACAAAATACTCGTAGATGAAGGTGAAATTATGATTCTAGAAGCTCTTGCCTATGACCGAATCACCTGGAATTTTGCCACTCTCTTCAGATCTCAGAAGTTAAGTAGGTTTTAGCCTGGATAGTGCTTGGATGGGTGACCACCATGCATAAAACAGGCATTGTAGTCTGCTGTGGGGCTGCATTGTCAGCAGAGGGCAGTGGAGAACATTTATTGTATTACTCTAATGTTCTCCAATGTGTTTGCTCTCCTGCCTGACTTCACCATCCCCTTGGCAGTACAGCCATGTGCAGCCGTGACCTCTTCATGAGTCCATTGGAGGACATTTTGGTCACACTATCGAGTTTAATTTCACAGGCGGATGGTTTCCATTCACCAGTCTGGTGAAGTACTGTATTTCGGCAAAGCCTATAATTGAAAAACTATTTTTATTTTTTTTGCAATATGAGAATCAACAATGGGAGGATTCGAATGGCATTTCTAAATCTGTTTTCACAGTGCTGGGAGACCTGAGGGATGAGACTGAGCGCTCGCCTCAATCGAGGAGGCAGCAGCACAGCAATATCATTCCCGGGCTCTACTCGGGGTCCTACGTCTACCCAGCATTGTGAGTGCCACCACAACGCCAACAAGAAGGGTTTCCACTTCAGCGGAGCTCTCGGCAAAGACTGTGGCGTCTTTAGCAAATCCGCGAGCAATATCGTTCTCGGGAATTTCCCAAGCATGCTGTTTAAATGCAAACGGGGTCCTGTGTAGGACTTGCCATTCCCTTGGCGATACAGCCATGTGTCATGTCCTCATAGTGAGTTCATTTGAGAGCATTTTGGCGACACTATCGAGTTTAATTTCACAGGCGGATGGCTTTTATGAAGTCCAGTGTTCATTGTCACTTCCAAAGTAAATTACGTAGGCTGTAAATCTGCCGGTCCAATCTGCACTGGTGCACAACGGAGGCGCGGAGCACACGCTGGGGGCGCGTGGATCGCATGCTCGCGCATTATCGGAGTCACATTCACACTTGCCTCCAATCTCAGCCGTGCTGATGTTTACAGTACCATGACCACTGCTGCAGTGTCTTTTCCACAGTTGAACTCGCCTGCAGACGAATCATGTAGTCGTAGCATCTTTTAGCCTTGTGTTCATGGGATCATCTTTGCGTTGCAATTTGTTCGGAAGAATGACGAGCTATCGTGTTTTGTAGCTTGCATGACATTCATTTATTTACTTAAGACCTTGTTTCATTATAAATGCTGCTTGTATAGCAGGTGCAGAATAAGAAAGACTTTCTAGATTGAAACTCATTTGCAATTTTTGGTATCATTTCACTTGAAAGTATGTCTAGTGGCTGTTCAATACAAGTTCTAGTCTAGTTGGGTATAAAAAAAAGATTCAATTTTCTTTGAGTGTAGTGTCCCACCCCTAATTGCTGCAGGGGTCCAATAAATCAATTAGAACAAATGTGAAATAATATATTCCCACAAAATATTCTATACCGTACATTGTGAGCATAAGAATTGATAACCAATGGATGCAACATTACATTCCTGATAACTTGTAAAAACCTGTTAACAATCAAACTCGGGGAGTCAGACATTACATTGTATTACACTGAATTGGGGGATTACTACACTTTGAATCCAGCAACTTAAACTTGATTCACGATCATGGATAATATCGGTAGTAATATCTAAACTGGTCCTATCAGAGTATTTATATCAGAGGAATCTGATAAGCTATACAGCTCTTTTTTCACAGATGTCCAGGAGGCTTAGATCCTAAGCCCTCCTTCACCAACCTCCACTGACCAGCACATTGAAGCATGATCGGTGTGAGGAGGCCCTCATTCAGCATTGGTTTGACAGTGCTGTGACAGCAATGTACAGTCCAGGATTGACTTCCGCAACAGCAGCGTGTGGCTTCTGTGCAAAAGATGGTTGTTTTTTAGGCAGAGAGAGGTGGATGGAGAGCCGTCTAAACTGACCATGCCCCCACGTGCACCAGCAGATACGGCCTGCCCTCTGCGCTGTACGTGTCGCCATATCACTCCCGCTTCTACCTACCGGAAGCACCGCCCAGGAGTCGGGCGCGCCCACGCGGAGTCAGCGCCGGCCGGGCACGCAGCGAGGACATCAGCGTGGTAAGGACGCGACGCCACAACTGTCAGCTTGAGTGTTGTTGGTGTGGTGTTGCAATGAGGGTTTTTTGTTGGTGTGGTGTTGCAATGAGGGTTTTTTGTTGGTGTCATAACAGCTCCACACCACTTTGTGAGTTTCCGCAGGCACATTGGTCGTGTGTTGTCTTAACCGCTCCACGCAAGTGTTAGAATTATGGACAATAGGTGACCACGTGACCCACAGGTGAGAGCGGAGTTTAGCGCTGCTTATGTCCTGGGTATGAATTCAGGTTTCAGCCGCCTCTGATTAAACCGGATTCTCAAGTTAGTCGATTGGTTTAATTGCGGTCAACATAACCCTACAAAAAAACATTGCAATAAATCTGGCTATGTGCTTTGTCGCTAAATTCTAGCTCTGAATAAAAAAATGTCAGTGACTGGTGAACATTTTCAAGTAGTGAGGGTGTTAAAGTGTTGCCCCCCAACTTGACTGTCTGGAACAGAGGTCACTTGAAGGGATTTCAGACGGAGTGCTGTGATCTACACAGGATTTCGCTGCTCTGGAAAATATCTTGATAAGCTGTCTAGTGACACAACACCAACAGCATAATCGGGATACAATTTGAGGGAGACATTCCAAACAATAATTATTCGTGTTGTTGTTGTCGTAATTGCTCCACGCCTTAGCCTACCTGTAAAATGTCCATGCGAGCATTGTCAGTGTTTTTGTAACACTGTGGGGTGCTGTGTTCCCAAGTCCTTGCAGGGCTCCGAGCGGGAGCTATGCAAGTCTCTGGACCGCGCGATCAGGACGGCCGAGGGGATGCGGCGCACAAGCCAGAGGATGGTGGAGTTCCTCTCCAGGGATATCGCCCATGTGCACACCGCACACCAGTTCCTCTTCCGCTGACACGGTGTGGTGTCGTGCGCTCCGTAACCACTGTCGGCGAACTCGCGCTGGATACCGCGGTGGGCTTCTTCACACTCTTTGTGGTACAGTATTACGGCAAGGCGTAGTGGCGCACGCCCGCGATCAGGCACTTTGGGAGGTAAGGGTTGGTGGTGGAGCACGTATATTCGTTAAATTCCCATACCCGCAGAGCTGCGATGTTGCTTAAGAGATGGCAGTACTGGAAGCGGGTTTATGAGCACATCTGTGTGAACCTTAGTGTTATTGCTTTGTGTACCAGGTATTCCTTTTTCCCTCCACAAAGCACTCTATGAAAATTGACAAAACATCTCATGAAAGTCTTGAGAATTAGCGAGGCTTTCCTGGATAATTACATTGTTACAACTTACATTCCAAAGTATTTGGTAATGCTTGTTAAGACAGTCATGTTGGGCCAAGGCCCATTGAGACATGCCTGTAACAGCATTGTTAAGTGTTTTATGACGATTAGGTGCACAGCTTGTATTACCATATGCTATGTTAAATTTCAATAAGTGCAACACCCTTGCCAGAAATAGGATGAAATGAAACGCCCCATTTTTCCAGTTGCAAGACTATTTATTGTTAGGTAGTACTGCAATGCAAACTATTGCAGAGGTTTTATAACTCTTAATGGTTGTCAATTTTATAGCTCTTTAAAACCCATCAACTCTCTGAACTAGTCATTTAAACTTCTAAACATATGGACAGACCGAGCCACGCAACAACACCATTTAAGTATTAAATTATGGCATCCGGTGCCTTCATCAGTTCAAGAGTTGCAACGTTGCCCTTCAGCACATTTTATCCTGTGTAATACATTGAATAAGACAAACACTTAAAGACAATCAAATGCTGCTTTAACTATTCCAATGCATTTTTATAGTAACAATTGTTTTTACGGATATTTTAAATACAGGGATTGCAAAGACAAAAGTTTTGCACTTGAGGTTTTTTGTAATGAAAAGTGTTTAAGGGTTTTTCTTCTAAATTTGTTTCATGTCAGGTGTTATATTTGAGATTCAACAGCATTTACCAAATGTTTTAAATTATTGAATTTGATAAAAATGTACATGTACACTTTTGACTTATTGTAATAAACTTTACGATATTTCCGGTTTGGAGTGGTACATTTTTTAAAAGTATTTCCTCTCCCCCCCCCAAAAAAAAAACAACTTATTAGTTAAGCTCCTAAATGTGACAAGTCATTTTTTTAAATAAGTAATTTGGCTAGGTCAAGTCAGTTTACAAAGATGTGGGTCTTACGCCAGAAATTAGTTAAGTAAAATACTGTCCCAAGATGATCAGTATCTGGAGACATCAATTGTATCCTATAAGTGGTTCCCAACCTGAGGTTTACAAAGCTCTGGGGGAGCACGTGGGACTGTTACAGGTACTGCGATTATTTTCTTCACATAACACCATGTATTTTATTGCCCATTGCACATATTTAGATGTCAATCAAGTTTTTTCACGGCTTTGAATTAACATTTTGGAGCACTTTGCATAGTCTTAATTTTTTAATAGTATGTTAATAATGCATGATCCAAGGTTCGTTCCATGTCATTGGCACTTAACAACTCAATTGCTCCCAACTCATGACCATCCTGATTCATGAGTGGTCTGAGCCCACAACGGTTGGAACCACTACTCTGTCGTGACTGCAGGAATTAATATTCTTTGGGTCTTTCGGTAAAGTCACTTTACTGAAAGACCCAAAGAACACTACTCTATGGTTAAGCTTCCTTCTTCAGTGCCTGTGTACGTTTCTGACAATTAAAGCCCCAGTGTTGAGCAGTAATGATACTTGGCTGAATGATTGGCAATCTAAATTTCTTACACTTAGGGCTCATACACCTAACCAAGAACAATAAATTTAAATGTATACAAATGTTTCCTTTAGCCTAATAGGCAGAAGGAATGAGTAAAGAAATAACGATACAAAGGCAGACAACACAAACTATATACACAATGAAACCAAGGAGAAAGCATATAGTATAAACAAGTGCAGTACAAATGTTAACCAAATGGGTGGCCCAGAAATGAGCAGAATCAAATCACAAGGGGGGGGGGGGGTGGATTGACAAGTGTGATGCCGGACAGGTCCAACCCTGCTCAACTACTGAGGTGCGATGGTCCAATTCCAGGGTAGCACAGGCACAGATGTAATCTCTTTGAAAGACATGGCATGAGCATGATTAAAAGAATGACTGCTCACACTTAAGTGGTGGTGAAGCCAGAATATGTATTTAATTTCTTTAGAAACATCTATTGCACCATTGCACAGAAATCAAGCCGATACATGACGACACCGCATCCATATACAAGCACAAAAACATTACACCCAAAAACCACGCACCGATCAGACTGCCCCTGGTACACCACATGAACATCAAAGTAGCTCCTTTCAAAGCACATATATTAACAAAGCAAACAGATATAAAATAAATCTGAAGCCACAAATGCATGCCTGTCAAACGACAAGAAAAGTAAAGATTTCAAAAAGGCAACACTAAGTCACGTGTGTGGTGTTCAGCGAAAACTTACTCTTCAAGTAATGCAGCTGGATTTATGCCTGCTCACCTATAGTACAGGAGTGGAGAGAAAAAAGCATAGTATTTCAAAGCATAATGGCCTCTTGTGCTTTAACCTTTGGCTTGTATATACCACCTACCTGGATAGCAAAGGTCGTAAGTATGGTTATGCCTCTATATATATTGTTTGCAAAAATCAAAGAAACCATTTTTACCTAAATAAATTATGATCAGCAAAAGGTATAAAGTAGCAAGTAAAATAAAATCTAACTTGATAAAGAAACACAGTAATAACAATATTTAAATAGTTTGACATTTTAAGTCTTGGAATTTGATGTCAATTAATGGTGGAGTATTCTCACAAAGTTGGAATCTAATTTCCTATGATTTCCCATAAAAGCAGTTCCCTTTGGTCCAAACAGTCTGAATGTCTCTCTGTTATTTGAGTCAAGGACTTGACTGCAGCTCTTTGTACAGCCGTAGACCATACTCGGGTCAGCGAATCCAATCGCTCGTGCCAGCCCACGTCGTGATGCCCCTCGCTCAAAATATTCCCACTCTTGAGATGGCGTCAACCCCCGACTGCTGGAAGAAAGCCGCATTAACAAAGCAACGCTCAACACGGTTACTGCGTGCTGTGCCGCCAAGCCAGCAACTGCTGAAAGGGGACTAATTGTTCCGTTCAGTAAACACTGCAATGGCAGCTTCTGGTCCTGTTGAAGGGCCTGCTTCACTGGACAGCTGTGCGGCAAAAATGACCAGGAAAAACAGGCCTGGAGTTGTAAAAGTGAGGCCTTCATCACGCAAGGCTGTCACGCGAATTTTCATTATCTGACCACCGCTTTCAGGATTGCTTGTAATCATCACTGTGAATAATGCACTGTTGTGCTCTTTGTGCATACATTGTTTGCACTTCGATAATACTAGATTAAGGTTTATTTCGTCGGTTTCCTGAAGGCAAAATTGTGCCGTTTTTATACAAATCAAAATGCAATTAATGCGAGACACTTGTGAACGTAAAAATGAAAGGCCAAGCTATTTACTACATGTTCATGCAATAAGAAAGCCCCATTAACACACTCGTTTACTCACCGGATAGCCGGTACGTCATCTCGCGACTACGTGCCACTTAGCAGCACTAACTTTTGAAAAAATAACTGCGTGGCTCACACGTGTCTACAAATACACACAATAGTGAGGCATCTTGCGTTGTCATGGTCTAACAGGTTGTACTTACACCACGAGCAAGCACACTGTGCACAACATGTGTTCTAGAAGGCAATAAACAGTATACAAGAATAAACAGTCAATGCATATGTGTGTGTGTGTGGGGTACACCAAGCACGATGATGGCACGGTTACTGGGCTTGTACTGCAGTTTTAAGCCTCAAACATTCATACTTTACTGACGATACGGAGATTTACGCACATTGAAGTGGTTAGCGATTTATTTATGCTTATCTTTCATCCATACGGATTATCTGCACTCCAGTCTTGTAGCAGTTGCTTGTTTATTTTTGTTTATTTTACCCGTCGCCAGGTAAGACTTTCAATTTCCATCCTAGCTTCCATTTTCCTCGTCCGGTTTGTTCAGTTTCTTCAGGTCATCTAGGAGCTTCTTCGGAGTGAGGATGTGCGTGGATCCTGCAAACGCAAGAACAACACACAACGAGCACATACTAACAACGAGCACATACTAACCTGAATACTAATTTTGCTTTACCTAAAATATCAAGAATAAAGCAATCATTAGTTAACTAAAGACCAAAGCGGTTGCCCCGCTACAGGGCTCACATAAGTGTTTTTTATTGACAGAATATCCCAAATTATATTCTCCACGGGAGGCTCCAGCCTTGCCCGAGGAGCTTTACAAACTCTTACACACACACACAACAGAATCATAGGCAAATAGGGCATGAATGTATGAGTGAGGTGGGGGGAGGGCATACGTAACGTACCGATGAGCACCTCCCACTTTCCATTGGCTTGAGTGACCTCGTAGGCACATCGCATCTCAGAGAAGGAGACGCCACCGATGATGAAGACGATGAGGCGAGGGCCAGTTCGGTACTCGCCAGGACTCTTGTTCTTGTGCCAGTGGCCATAGCGGGCGCTGCTTGATTGACAAGAGGGCGCACGAGCATTGCGCACGTCAAAAAAACGACGCGAAAGACGTAACCTCTTGCCAACCCGGACCTTTAGAGAAAACTCAATGGGTGAACATCACAAGGGGTTCAGGAATAAGACACCTAATAATAGGATAGGTCTGAGGCAGCTCCATTGTGTGCTTATTGAACACAATTGTAGTCCTAAGCATTACTATAATATATCATGCATATTAAACTAAGGGGTAGGTTTACAGCTTTTAATGTGGCTGAAATATACCGACTTTGGTGTTTATCTTTCTATTGGTAACGGAGACCTTGGGATGTTTTTACCAGACATCGGAATTAGGACCTTTTATCTCTGCCGTGTATGTTTTCTATATGGCAGGGCTTTATCCTCTTCATCTCCACAAACCCAAGTCGAAACAATCAAATCCGAGACGACCACATACAACATGCAATGTCACTGGCCACTTTATGTGTTACTGGATGGCTGGGTGCAAAGGTTCGAGCGAAACAGGAAGACAACCAGATGACGAAGCACCGCACCTGACAGCGGTGGTGCCAAAGGTTGCCGATGAACGGGCAGAGATGTACGGCCAATGCTTGGCATCCAGTTTGTCATCGACAGCATCCTGGCCCCGAAACACACACACCACGAAGGGGAAGGGTTAAAACTCGCCGCACAAACATTGCTCATGTTTGGCTGGCCAAGAGTTAAATGGCACTGGATATCCATTTTTCTGGTGTGCAGGTGGCTTAGGTAAAGCATGGCAATGGTCACAGTGGAATCGCAAAAACAAGCGTAATATTAACCAACTAGCCTTTTTCCCATCCAAGGATGGGTGTATTGCAGTAAAGCTAAAACTTGCAAGCGAAAAGCAGACCGCGACATATTCATTGCATCCATTCATGTGCAATTTGTAAGGACGCGGTGACAGACTTATTTCATTTTAAAAGTTATAATCCCTTGCTCATCACGACGTCCTTTTTACTTTGATGTCTCAGTAGCGTTACGGAGATCACGTGACGTGAGGGTTCTGCCTTTGTCATGAGGGTCGTCAGTTGACACCGAGGAGGGGGGAGGAGGCGCCTCGGCCCATGTGGAGTGACGTCAACCGCATATTATTAAAAATGGGGGGGGGGGGGGTGTCCATTTGGAGGACGTGACCTTATAATAATTATTAGAGGGACTGTTCGATGTGGAGTTACGTGACCTGCTCATGATTATTGAGGGGGCTCCATGTGGAGTGACGTCACCTGCTCATGATTATTCATGAGGGGGGGGCGTCCATGTGCAGGACGTAACCTGTTCATGATTGAGGGGGACTGGTCGATGTGGAGTGACGTCACGAGCGATGCACACAGGCATTCTTGGCTCATTATAGTAGGTAATAATAATGGGGGGGGGGTGTCCATTTGGAGGACGTCACCTGCTCATAATTATTAATGAGGGGGGCTGTTCGATGTTGAGTAACGTCACCCGTTCATGATTATTAATGAGGGGTGGGGGGTGTCCATTTGAAGGATGTTACGTGATCATGAATATTAATGAGGGGGGCTGGTCGATGTGGAGTGACGTCACGAGCATTAAGGACATTCCTGGGTGATTATAGTAGGTATAAGGTTCAACTTTGGAAATACACTATTAAGTCAGAATAATCATGACAATTGTGTCCAATGGGCAAAAAAAATTTCAAGTAAAAAAGTAGCTCATGCTGAGGGTTACAAGAAAGCAATTAAAATTGGCCGTGGGAGATGTGGGTAAAAAACCCAGCGAAAATGATAGGTCAAATGTGGGCGGCTGATGATAAAGGAAAGGATAAATGAGATATGCGAATGCTTTCCTTTGAACACGAAAAAATCTATTCGGAGAGCAAATGATCACCCGGCTGCTCCAGGTTTTGTAAATGAGCAGCAGAGGGTTTAAATAATAAGTCTTCATCTGACCGACCCTTATGTCTCCAGTGATGTGTCGTGACTGTTAATAACCGTACCCACGTGCAAAACCTTCAGACAGCCAACTGCCTGCCACACTATAAACAACTAGCCTTTTTCCGTCCAAGGATGAGTGTATTGCAGTAAATCTGAATCTTGCAAGCTAAAAGGAAACCACGACGTGATATTCATTGCATCCATTTGCGTGCAATTTGTAAGGCCGCGGTGACACAGACTCATTTCATTTTAAGGTTATAATCCCTTGTTCATCATGACGTCCTTTTGACTTCTGTGTCTCAACAGCGTGACGGAGAGCGCGTGATGTGAGGGTTCTGCCTTTGTAGTGAGGGTTGTAAGTGGACGCCGAGGAGGGGGGAGGAGGCGCCTCGCCCCCCCCAATGTGCAGTGACGTCACCTAATTATTTATTAATGTGGGGGGTGTCCATTTGGAGGACGTCACCTGGTCATGATTATTAATGAGGGGGGCTGGTCGACGTAGAGTGACGTCACGCGCGGGACAGACATTCTTGGCTCATTATAGTCGTGTAAGGGATCTGCGAGCTATCCTCACGCACTCGCACCACGCAGACATGAAATCTCCGCACTCAGCATAGCACGCACCAATCACATGCACGGGAATACACTAGACGAGGGTCAAGGGTTAAAGGGCACTGATGTCACACGGACCCGGCATGCGAGACGGAGATGTGTATTGGGAACCAGGGAGGAGATGGAGGGTTTAAAAGGGGCTGCTAGACGCTGTATTCGGGGTTGGTTTTCGGAACGAGTGTGGCTTTGGGTTGAAGAATAAACAAGTGCGTAACCAGTCTTCGACTCCTCTTCAGTAGTAAATGGACAAATTCCAGCCCGTTGCTATATCCGTGTTCTCCTGCACTGTCTATAATACCATGATTTCGACGAACTATCAGGCTACGCATGCATGATTTTATTCAAGAACCAATTTTTTGTTACCTCACTTTTCCAGTCTTGTTTCATTATTCATCCCCCCCCCGCTTCGTATATCTTTTGCATATGTAGCTAATTGTCACACACGCGCGCGCGAGTCTATGTAGGTAGCAAAAGCATAATGGATTTTAATCAATTGATGCATCATTACACACCTATACAAAATCCCGAATACTGCAGTGCAGTACGTACCTCCATGATGTCTTTGACGACGGGAGTGTAGCGCGACATCTGATAGGTCTGCTCATTTATGCGCTCCTTGCGGTCCGGCCTGCTCTTGCGACGCAGCGTGGTCTGTCAACCCAAGCGGATGTGGCACGAGTCACGTAAATTCTCAAACTTGTGCAGCACGGGGATAGAAAAATAACTACAACCAAAAAAGGGACGAGGTATTTTAGAAAATGGCATTGTGTTAAAAAACTACCTGAAGCTCACAAACGTACATTTCAATACAGGTTTTCCCTCGCTTTATAAGGGTTCGGCTTCTTGCAATTTCGCGTACATGTGGCTGACCTATTTCTACCCACATTTCGCTCGTATGCGGCCCGACGTGGGACACCACTGTGTGCGTACTGCTCGGTAGGCAGCAGTCTCGTGCGGTCTCGCTTTGTGAGCCATTTTCTCGAATGCGTCTACCGCATAAAGCGACGAAACCTTTTTTGACAAATGCGATTCGATGCACGTATGGATAGCTTCAGAATCAATATTAATCCATGCACCCCTACTTTTAACAGGGTCACCCCAGCAAACTTAGTTTGTTGTCCTTCCCCCGCACCCCCCGATGAGCACGGTTGGCTACGTATGGTGCTAAAGAAGTTCAACATGCGTACACAAAGCAACCGATGTATTATTTAACACGGTTAAGTGACTTACGTCTGTGACAATCGACACGCCCAGGTGGGCCATGTTGTGGATTATCTCGCTCTCTTCGGGAGGAATCTGCGCGTGTTGGATCAGCTTGTTGAGATTCTCCTCCGTGATTCCTGCAGCGCGGTCGGCCAGCAAGCATCAACCATCAACATGGAAATTGAGCTTTCATAATGTTGGCAGGACACTTACTAAGGTGTTACACTGGGTTACACACATACTTTGTTCATTTTATGCAGGTGCCAGTTAATTATATTTGCGAGAGGGGGTGGGAACAGCAAAAAAGCAGCAGTGGACATCACCGTTCTTGAGGAAGATGTAGAGTAGGATGATGCGGATCTTGTCGTAGGTGCTGACGTTGGTGTCCAGCAGGATGGGCACAATGGCCCTCATGGGATCCTTGATCTTCTCGCCCTCGGCGTCTGTGCCGTTAGCAAGGTCCTGCACATGGCATTCACAAAACTCAGTGCGAAAGCAACACAGAAGGCTGTCAGAGTGCAAACGGTCAACTTTGATGATTATAAGTGGAAGGCGTTGTGAACTTTAATAAAAAGTAATGGCAGAGGTTGCAGAGTGGTTCAGAAGTGATAAATCTGGGTTAGCAACGCTGAGATCCTGGGTGCGAATCCAGACAGTTTCCTGTGATTAAGCCAGGTGCTCAATTGCAGGAAGTTGATGGTCTCAGCCTGTCATCAAATGTAAAAAAACACGAAACGTTACATTTTATTTGGCTAAAATCCAGCTGTGACGATTAAAAATAACAGTTTGTCTGTCGTGTGACGAACATTAATGTTGCTGGCAAAGTGGCCAGGGAAGTGCTGGCAAAGTGCTGCCCCCTTACTCTGTGGACCAGAGGTCAGTTGAAGGGATCTCAGAGGTAGCTCTGAAATCGGCTTCCTTGAACCATTCTCTAACATGGAAGGGTTGCACTCTCTGCACGACATCCGAAAAGATTGTCTTGCGACGTGAAAGCCTACCGCACAATCGAGATAACACTGAGGGCAATGACAAAATATATATATTTCCAAGTAATCTCATAAATATGAAAGCGTACTAACCAAATTGGTTTTGCCTTCAAAATTCTACTGCTCTCGGATAAAGCTTAATAACGGCCTGTTTTACGCAGCCACGGGGGTTAGACAAAAACAGTGATATAGCAAATAACACAATGCAGAGTATTATCGTTTCAACATGTCATACTTGAATTACAAAAGTCTACAAACATATAATGGATTGCTGCAAAAGAATAAACCAATAAAAATCCTCGTACATATATAGCATGGAGATTATTAAACACACTGGGAATTGATGAACGTATTTGAGAACAGGTGAATATATCCTGACAATCTCATGTAATACACACTAGGCAATGTTCAGGACTTCAAGAAGATTTGATGACAGATCATAATTTACACCATTGGTTTCACGGCGATCAAACATTAAGCGGCGCATGCACAATGGATGAAGCAATCGAGAAAGACGGAAAACGTGGACCGATGGTTTAAAAAAAAAAACATTAGTTAAGACTGCGTCACCTGCTCCACACGGCACAGCTTGTTTACAGTGCCCTGGTAATGCTTCATGCAATCCTCAGCGAGATGCAGGTGAGTGGAATACTGGAACGGCAAAAAAAAACCCAACAAAGTCAATCAACGAATCCTGATGCGTCGCGTTTCATTCCCCCCCCCTTTGCAGAAGTTGATAACGATGACAATGGGCGTATCACAAAAGACGTGCTGCCAGTGTGTGGCTTCCAGATACAGACTTCATTGCACTCGCATAGCTCAGGTAACAAGTACGGTACCAATAAGAGGCACTGACAAGTGATCATACTGTACAGGGTTATGAGAACAATATTTAGCACTTTTTATATCAAAGGGGCTAAAAAAAACACAGAAAAACCTCATGAACAGAAGTTAATTTCATTAACTTATCTCGAGTGCTATACATATAGGTTGAACAACACACGTACTTTGCTCAGCTCTTTCTGGTACTGAGGCATCTTCTTCAGCATCTGCGACACGTCACGCATGTTCATCTGCACACAAAAGCGCCATAAAAAGTTTAAACCGCAAGAAAAAAACTATCCAATAATAAAATAACATTGAGGAACAGAAAAAAACATCAGTTCCCATTTTAGGAACTCACTTTTAATTTCCCTTTCCCATACAACATCGAGCCATGGTATATAAAACACCTACTCACAAACGATCGAAACAAAAACACGATGATGTATTTGTGAACAACAGTGCCCATCTTCAAGAAATCCATAACTCATTCTAGACACTTAAAATACATGTCTCTTAAGCAGCAGAGCCTGTCTGGGATGCTGCTGTGGTGTCATTGTTAGCACACCGGACTCCACAAGAACAGCAGATGCAACAATGGGAAAATCTGTCCAACGAGCAGTATAAATGGATACACACCAGTTAACAGATCTACTGGCAGGTCAGGTATGGTGAGGGAAAGTGTGGGTACTCCCACCTCGCCAACATACCCTCCAGAGGGGCTCTCTACAACTCCCTCTGGTTAAGATCCTTCTACTAGCATGCAGCAAAAGCAAGATATTGCAGGGCTGTGCCTTTACACTTAAACAGGTGATTGCACCAACAAAGGCAGGTATATGTCTACCTGTGAGTCTAGCTCAGTGGTGTGCAGGTGTGAATAGGCAGTCAGCAATGCACACCTTTTCTCCTGTGGCCATCCTCTTGCTCGAAGAGAATTCCTTCAGTGACTTGGTCACGTCCCTGTGTGGGGGGACATTCGTTCGCATGATGCACATGTCTGCTCGCACCGCCATGCTCTGGCAACGCGCTTGAACCAAAGCCTGCTCCCCAGGGGGAAACCCAAGCAGTTGCCAGTTATGGCGATAAGCCGTTACCCCATTAAGCTGCATTGCGGAAGATGACAAACACAACCCACGTGCATTTTAAAAGAATTATTTTTATTTAACTCACTGTGAAACGTCGGCTATGTGCTTGTGGCGGAGCTGCATCCAGAGATCATCATCTTCATCCAACAACACCTCCTTCATGTGATTCTCACCCATCCCACTCGTGTCGTATCTGCGATAAGACAGAGGCAATGCAACCCTGTCTCGGTGGCTATATACAGTAAAACTTTGGATTGCGAGTAACTTGGTCTGCGAGTGTTTTGCAAGACGAGCAAACATTTTAAATAAATATTAATTTGATAAACGAGCGAGGTCTTGCAATACGAGTAGTATGTAAACGTTTTGATTTAAAGCTTTCGTAACTGCAGTAATTCATATTCTTAGCTCTTTCGGTAAAGTCACGTTGAAGGGAAACAATGAAATAATAAAATATATAATTGTTTCCCTTCAACGTGACTTTACCGAAAGAGCTAAGAATATAGTATGTAAACGCTTTGTCTGCGAGTGTCACGTAATCACAACTGATATACGAGTGCTTTGGATTACAAACACGTTTCCGGAACGAATTATGCTCGCAATCCAAGGTTTTTACTGTATTTTTTTTATAGTAATTAACCTTGACACGCTGCTTTGAACGAAACCCGCTTTAACTCGCTCGCGACCAGCATGGAAAATCCCATGAAAGCCAATCACGGACAATACAAAAAAATAATGCATTAAGAAAAACTTAGCGAGCTGACCTCCACCTTCAAAGCACACCAGGGGCTTGACACCTCTATATCCCAAACTTGCTTCTTTGCAAGCCAAAAGGTAATTGGCACTCGTCATATTCACGACTAATGCCCTAGCATTGTCAGTGCTCCTCACATGCATGAAATGTGATTGCATAGCCCGTAGTTTCATTTTAAAGTAACACTACGCAAGGTTTTCAGTGGAAAAAAAAGTCTGAATGGTAGGACTAACACTTGCCTTTGCATGCTCACAGCTTGCTCGGCAAGCTGGTGTCCAAGTGGATTATTGACATTTGAAACAGCACTGTAAGCTATAGGAATAGGTTTACCCTTTTAACTGGCACAAAAACTGACACCTTTATTCAAGGCATCATGTTTGCAATAACCACAACACAAGCAGTCAAAATGCAAACAAAAAAGACAACTCTGATAATAATATGCAGTCCTTGAATTTGATTGGTCCACACCCGAGACAGCTTTTCTTAGAGCCTAGTCTCCATTGGTGTTGGACCAGAAGACGCCAAAAGGCGTACAACTCAAAAACAGCGCACTATCAGAGTATTGAGCACTGTAAGCTCTCGCAAGAAGTTTAACAGACCGTGAAGGGCAAAACACACCCTCTTCACTGTTGATGTATTATTACACCTGGTTAAGGTGCAGTGCTAACATAAAAACGGCCAAGGGCAGCTTAAAAAAGTAGTACCACTCTTATCAACATGAACACCTTTAAATACATTTAAGGAATAAAAATCCAGCGCAGGGCAGAGTAGAATTGGACAGGTGGTTAATGAGCATAACAGAATATCAGAACAGTGAGCTAACCCTGAGTTCCAATGTTTGAATCCAATGATTAAACTGGGATCTCACGAGCAGTCAAGTGATTGGGCCTTAACCCAGTCAATGACTGCTCCATTTTTTTATTCTAAGTATGAGAATTAAACATTTCCAATGCAGTGACATGCAACGAAAAACTATTTTGAATGCATGCGCAGGTGTCTCCAGAATGTGAATAGAGCAGCTTTTATAAGCGACTTCAGAAACTGTTCCATGGTATAACCTTCGCAGGGATCTGTAAGAGATCCGAATTTAAATGTCTTAAATGATGCCAAAAGCAAAGGACATTTCAAAATACGCATATTACCCAGGATATTCCAGATCTTGTTTGATCTGGAAAGCCAAGCAGGGTTGGGAGCCTGGTTAATGCTTCCATGGGTGACCACCATTTATAGAAAGAGGTGCTATCGGTTGCTGGGAAGCTAAACTGTGGGCAGCAGACATCGGTGCAGCAAAATCCACTGCTGTAGTGTACTATGCTCCCATGCCTATGCTCCCTACCTTCACCAACCCACACGGAACAGCACGGTGAAGTATGGTTAAAACAAAACACAAATTTTTGAAGAGTTTGGACAAAACAGCACTTTAATGTTATGATCATTGCATAAGCCAGAACAAATGGTACGTCAGTGGCCAATGCATTAATAAAATAATCCAGCAGGGGACTGACAATAGTGCAGCAACTGTGTATGTACACGTGCGTTTACAGGGAGAGTGCAAAAGGGGAAAGTCAGCTCACTTGTAGACATCGTTCTCAATGGGCAGGAGGTCATAGGCCATGGCCTGGAAGGTGAGTTCATGCAGCACGGGTGAGGTGGGGTCAAATCCGCGGTCGATGATCAGGAGCTGCGATCGACCCTTGTCAGGACCCTGAGCCCAATCAATTGCACAAAATAAGATAAAAATACATACAACTCAAGTAGACATGCCATGATACATTGGTTCATTATGTAAAAATCAATTCTCATCCTCGCGACACAAGCACCGAGCTTGTGTCTTAATCACCTGGAATGCGCCAAAACTCATCAGCACTTGGCAGCTAAGCAAAGCTGAGCCTGGATAGTATTTGGATGGGTGAACACCATGCACACCAAGTTGTCATAGGTGGCTGTGGGGCTACGCTGCGCGGTGGGCAGCGGCGGGCAGTGCAGGAAATCCCATTACTGTACTGTGCTTCTATGATCCCAAATCTGTGCTCCATGACTTCACAAATTCAAATTGAAGAGAGTAGTGAAATATGATAAAATAAGTGGAAAAAAAACTTTATCGGTCTCTATGACAGAACGCATGAAAGCTGAATGCTTAATCTTACCAAGAATTGCATTTCATGCTGGCACCTGTGTCCAGTTTAACATGATTTGATGATTAAGACGGTAATGAAAAAACATTTAACATTGTGCAAGTCAGGCACAATTTAATTTAAAGTATCCAAATGTTCTGTTCAGTACAAGCAGGTACTCACGTCTCCCATGGTAGGGTTGTCAGCCTTGTAAGCGTCCAATTTATCCTGAACCAGCTGGGCAAGGTAGGTGTTGTTGGCATAATCTCTGGTAAAAAAAAATACATAAAAGAATATTACAACCCTTTGTTCATTCACTGCTGATGGACTCTGCATGCCAGGTTGGTCATGAAATTACAATAAAAATATTAAAAACTGAGACACGGAAACTTAGTAGTTATTTATGCCGCACAATAATACAGGCAGTGCATGAGGTGGTCATGTGTCTCAGAGGTCAGAGCACTGAGCGGGCACCACTGAGATCCTGGGTTTGAATGAAGGCAACAGCCTGTGATTAGATTGTTCACAAGCACAGAGAGCCGATGGTAACAGCACGGTCCCCAATTTGGTTCTACACCTAATTTGGCAAAATTCAGGCCCTGAGAATAAAAAATATTGGTATTAATGTCACGTGATAAACAGTACATTCTATTTACCATTTAAATTTTACCAGGTAGGTCCCACCGATCTATATAGCTCCTTTTCAGCAGCGACCTGGCCACAGAAAATAGCTCAAAAAAGTGGCTGATCATGTGGGAATGTATATCAGCCAAATGTATATCAGCATGTTCCTAAAATGCAGAGAAAAACCGGAGCACCATAAGAAAAATCCACACGAATTAGGGGGAGATGGAGATAAGCAAACTCCAAATATACAGCAAGCGTCAAGGGTCGGGATCGAACCCACAACCGCCTGTATACAAGGCGAGGTTGTTAACATCCCGCCACCGTGGTGCACCAGTGGTAGGGGAAGTAATGCCCTCTCTCTAATATGAAGGGTTGCACTACTCTGCCAGAGTTCAGAATAGACTGTTCATCTCATGGCATGACCTTGAGCACAATCGGGAATAAATTATTTTAAAAAATACAAACTGACATGTAACGGTCTGTTCAGCAATGGGCTTAACAGATGGTGCCGATGTTGTTCACAACGTATATATATAAAGCGCCTGGTGCTAATGATGCATGCTGTACCCGCGGTAGCGAACAGCAGGGTACTCTTGCAGCGTGGCGCACAGTGTGGCGATCTGCTCGGCGAGCCGCTCCATCATATGGTTTCGCACGGATGCCTTTTGCGGGCTGTAGAAGCTCTGGAAAGCTTCCGGAGCATCCAGAGAGAACACCTAAAAGCACAAGACGTGCAGTGTAACCTCGTGCTCCCATCGCCACCATCCACTGCAAGTGTTGCCCAGCGACGACGGTGCATGTGCTTAAATTAAGCATCATAAGCTGCTAATCAGCACCGACAATCATGTGTTAAAGGCAGCTAATGACATAATTGTAATTGTGATACTTCATCATACAATAAAAAAAAGCTTTCAATACAATTTAACAGCAGAGCATCTTGGTAAATACATTGGTGAGGGTGGTATTAAAATATCTTCAGCCACTGTTCATTAAACAAAGGTTAAAACACGATGATGGCCTGGGTAAATGCAGATAAAGAAAAATTGATAGAGGCATCAATAAAAACCCAGTTTAATAATAAAAGAGCAAGGCATTTAGCCTGGATTGAAACCGTGATAACAATTATTCGATAACTGCACCTCGTAAAACCCTCTCTCCACCACAAACCCATAAAATTCCAACCTCGTACCTGCGATTCGTAGGGCAGGAAGGCGATGTTTATCTCCTGCAGGGCCTTCGTGTTTTTGGCAACACGGGACTTGCCCAGTTCTTTGAACAGTGCTTCCGGACAAGCTGCAGGCAAGCCGCAGCGATTCCACCTCTCAACACATCCACTCACATTCCTCATCCCCTACGGGTCATGTGTAACTCAGCCATGCAAACCTATAAACAAAACTGCCTTTGCAGGTGTACCTCTAAACATTGGTGAGAAGTTAAATGTTATGCAGTTGACCTTAGAGACTTCACAGAATGTCCAATGTAACAAGTTAATTTTTGCTTAATATACTGCAAAGACGCATGATTGATGTGAAGCCACCGACTTAAAAAACAAAATCCAATACACATAATAATGATACTACATTTGAACTTTATGGCGGGACCCCGGGGTCTCATAAGACCCCGGCTCTCGCATACACTGCGTTGCGACGTCATTTTATGTCTTGAAGGCGAACAATACGGCAATCTAATCCTCTCGACGAACTCTAACACGATGCGCTTATCAAAGTTTCAAAGTTTTGTTTATGACTACGGCAATTTTGACAATGACAGGTGCTTGGTGAAGAACGAGAGGATTGATTTCTGGTGGGTTTACGTGCACGGTGGGATGGAGTAGACAAAAATAAATAAATAAATAAATATTCCGCCTTCCGTTTAGTCCGGACCCCGGGGTCCTGCCATAAGGTTCTTATACAAAAAAAACATGACACCTTTCAAATCATCTCATAAAATTAAAATATGTAAAATGTTATTTTCAAAATCTATGTTTTGCTTAGAAACCACTTAAAAATTACAATTATAGTTAAAAATTTGTGAAGGAAATTACATTGAAATACTGTATAATTGTAATTAAAAACATGTCTACGGTTCAATACAATATTTATAAGCTATAGGGGTTATATTTCAATAGATAGATAAAAAAAACAAATAGTGTTCTTAAGTACTACTACTTTTTCTTTCACAATACTTACAATCAGTGAAAAAGACATGTGCGCCTTTGTACTTGAAGATGGATGCATCTTTGAAATCATTAATCAGTGCGCGCACAGACTGAAATGCAAAAGAACATTTCCTTGTTCAAATGCAAGTCACACTGCAGATGAGGCACTCAGGACACAATAAGGAAACATTTTACAGCAGAGCTTCGGTGATAAACCGCAGGATAAAAACATGATTAAAATATTTTTGCTTACCTAATGCCTGCTTTACATTTTTAAGAGAGTCCAATGAATGAACATTGCGTACATAATAAATCGAATGTTACACAATGAAATGTGAATATTTTATAATTCGGACACATCCGGAAAGCTGCTTAAGCCACAGGAAATCATGAATCCTGGAGTGAATTTGAGATAGGCACAGTATTTTTATTCCAACAGTTACAGGTAGCAACAGTGAGATTACTTTTAAGCTAGATGAGAAACCAAACTAATTGCTGACGATTAACCGAAGCCATGATTTCCATTAACTTCTGATTAAATAATGAAGTAGAAAGCTTTTTTGACCACACATTCACATTTTTGTCTGACATTAATTTTTTCTCGGGTTCCTTACAACCACACGAAATGCGTTTTATCGTCATTGTGTTTGCATCTATTGACAAATGTGGATATGCAAAATAAATCAAAAGGCAGCAAGCATCAACGGTTTGGTTAGAAAAAAGTTGTGCCTTCAGAATAACTATGTTCCCATGTAAATAAGTGCTTCATTCCATGAAACAAAACACCCATGACTAAGCCGAATTCAACGGTCACAAGCACAACTGGCGAGTGTAAAAATAAACACGTTCAATTGCCACCGCTGAGACTGGCAGCTGCCGAGCTACGCCGGCACCTCCCCACCGCGCCCATTATTTACACGCAACACAATAGCATCGACGTCATCAGCTTACCTTCTCGGATGGGGTGATGAGATAGAGGGCCTCGAGGCTCGGAATTGGCTCCCTCCGCTTGTTAATGTCCTCCACGACTGTGCAAAGACAAATATTCCCCCGTATAGCCTTAAGACTGTCAGGGCAAGTGATGTTAAGAAAGCACCTATGAAGGCCGGCATGGTACACGAGGGGGTGGGGTGGCCAGCACCACGCCCGACCGCTTTGGCTCCCCAGTGACGATGCTTTTACACACCGCACCAGGTACTCATGAGGCCGAGTCAACCTAGAGGAGGCCCATAAACGGTTCAAATAGTCGATATCACTGGTGTTGGCCATGAGCGGGAATCAAACTCGGGTTGCCGGGTTCGTAGCGCAGAGCGCTAACCGCTCCACTACCACTCGCCACGACTGTGCGTGCGCAAACACAGTAATCAACACTCATAGTTGGCTAAACTGCTTGCACAGCTATGCGCCTCCCCACGCACACGCGTTGCGACCGACTCAGAACGTGCGCCCAAAGTGTGGTCCCGACAGCAGACCACGTTGCCTCCATGCCGAAGCCGCAATCCCAACGGCGTAAACAAATGATCACATGTTCGTGGCACGATCATTGGTGAACACAAACGTGGTAGGATTTGAAAAGTGACTGGAAGATGTTTTTCACAAGCTGTTCCTAAAGGTGACACATTTTAAGGCTATTAACGTTGCTATGCCTGTGACCATATCAACTGGAATGTCGAATATCATCAGATCTTGAAACCCAAGCAGCGTTGGACTTGGATAGTGCTTGGGAGGGCGAGAACCATGAAAAACACGTGTTATAGGCTGCTGTTGTGGTCAGCAGAGGACTCCCAGCAAAATCCATTGTTGTATAGTACTTACATGCTGCCATATATATGCTCCCCAATTCGCACTGACCAGCGTGGTGAAGTACGGTGAAATAACCCTTTATGATCCACATGGCATGGGAATCATAGGGGTATTCCAGCAGTGAATGGGTTGTACATATTTATGTTAACTTTTCAACACAGCTTCCTTAAAGATTTCAATTACTTTACAAAATATTTCTCATTAAGATTAAAAAAAAACTGAACTCAAATAGTTGTATTGTCATATACTGTACTTGACAGAGTGCTGTATCATGAATTAGTATGCGGTGCATAACATAACATAGCCAACGTTTGCTGATGTTTGCAGTTCATAAGAATGTGTACTTCCTTCCCTAATTGAGAAAAACCTTAAGGCGTTATTGGAATAAGTTGGATGTGGAGCAATATTTCATCTACTGCCAGAGGCAAAAATGCATTCTTAATATGTTGAGTGATATATTTGGGAAATCATCATTCCGACTAAATGCATGTATCAAACCCAACAAGAACTTCCTACAAACTCCAATACAGCTCATTTTTGCTACGTAGGAGAGTAAACATTTTTTTTTTACAATTAACACTGTGGTAGATTAAAGACCATTATAATGTGGCCCACATTTGTGAAAAAAAATCATAAAATATGCATTTACAGCCTATTGACAATTCACTGCTCTATGGAAACCTGCATAATCCAGTGCTCATGGGGTTTATTTGAGACACTTAAATCTGATGTCAGTGCAACTTGATAAGAGGTGGGTCCAGTACAGGATCAGGTATCACACTTGCCACTGAACTTAGCCTTGGCTGGGAATCAAACTCAACATGGCTGGGTTAATTGCGCAGTACTCAAACTGCTGCACCCCTGACAGTCCTCTCTTAAGAGACACTAATAACAATTAAACGTTAGTATTCTAATTAGATTCTACTCCTCGTGGCAAAAACATCATGATTTGTGCCTCCATGCAACCACTAACCCTGAAAGCGATGGAGGCTTTGGCGAGAATACAACAAATCCATCTTGCTTTATATAAAAAGGCACATTCATATGCGAGCGCTGCATGACAATACCACAGTTACTATAAATTCAACTTGTATAACCACGAAGAAAGAGATAAGAGGCCTCAGCAGAGGTATCTTTTACAAATTCTCGTCTGCCCATCAAACATGTTTTTTTAAACATATCATGTTCACATGATAAACTGAGGATATACTGTAGGACATGCGTGCAAAGCAGGTTCAGTTGACATCCTGTGTCATTTTCTACACCACTGCAAAGCAGATCAACAATCCACCCTTAAGCCAAGCACACAGTCCTGTATGTCTAAATCTGTCTGCGGGTCACGTATGACAAATGATACAGGTTTCCGTGTATGCTGCCTCATGGACACCAACCAATTTGCCGTCGGATTGTAATCTCATAGCCCAAGTACGAGAGAAAACAAGTGCCAACACAAACAAAACCACTACAATGGGGAAAAAGCACACGCAGGATGGTACATGACACATTTACCACATTTTTAATCGTGAAAAGATTACAGGAACTAAAACTATTTATGTACAGGTGTACAATGACTAAATATGCAATTCTGCATGTAGAATCTTGCCTTATTCATTAAAGAAAGCCATAACAGTGTTAAGTAAGTGTAAGTGCCAAAATACGTTTTAAAATCTAAAACATTGTCCTTTTCCAAGCATGGCCAAAGACAATTTAAAGTAAACCTTTGACCAAGGACAAATCTAAAATGTATTTGTCTTATGAAAATAAATTCAACACATTCTGCAGAGTAGCTCAAAACTGCTTGTTTTGGGAGACAGTGACACAAATCAATCAAGCCTTCATGGCTGAAAATGGTATAACTGGGATAGATGCATTAAGCAGTAATGCAAAAAATAATGGAAAATTATCTTAATACTGCCAAGGGACTCCTCACTTCTGCACATGATGAATGCAATTCCACTAAGGTTAGTCAACGGGCGTGTTTCCGAAAGCACCAATAAACAAACATCGTTCTGCGTGCTCCAATTCAATAAGTACTAGACGCTTCACATGTATACAAGGATTCGATTTTGGTACCATATTTTCAAGATTGAATGGCCTTTGTTCAAATTCACAATTTGCATTAGATCTGTGCCAAGTGTAGCATGAGCAATGCGGTCTGCATTCTCAAGGTTGATCAAGGCTTTGCAGGGGCACACCCTGTGCCATGAACTTGATGCTATGCTGTCCCACCGAGTGCATGATCAGGACTTACTGGTGATGCCCTCAGTCATGATGTCTGTCATCTTGCAGCAAGAGGAGAGCATCCTCATACTCAGCTGGTCGACCACGAGTACCTGCAGCAATGCGACAATTACGTGAAAAATCTTGAGCCACAACACTGATTTGCAACAGGATTTTATAAGGTAATGAAGAGCAGCAAAATTAACTTCCAAAGGAGATTGCCTTTATACGTATGCATGCAAAACAAAACAGGTTAGTGTGAAAAGTGGGGGCCGTAAATATAATGAGAAGATTTAGATTTTACTTTACTGAACGCACCTTCCATTCTCCCTTCTTTTTCACCTTTTGGATAACTTCTTTCATGATCTCTGTTAAAGAATAGGTCATTGAATGTCACGATTGAACACTAGGAATGTGCATATTGCCATGTACCATAAAACGTTGTCATGTAACAAGCCACTTTGGCCCGATGCAGGCAACACTGTATATTGGTGACAGACACAAGACACGATATTATAAGTTTCCACCGACTAGCTAAGCAAATATCAATCCAGGAAAAGTCAATGTTTTTATCACCATGTCTTTAACACTCACATCATTTGGTGGTCTTTCGTCATTTAATGTTTGGCTTTAATATAAACGCGCGCACATATTATACAAAGCCACATTTATATTAAGTAAACATGAACAAAAAAAGTGTGCATACCAATTTAGCAACATGCCTGCGTGGTCAGTCAAGTGGTGAGATTGCACTTACTCCGTGTGAACAGTGGTGGTTGCTATGTTTAACTAAAAGACTGGACCCCTCCTTCGTATTGTGGAATTTGTATTACGAACTCTGGACCAACGGAATTGAACACCGCCCTGCACTCAAGTGAGAATCGTGACACTTTTGACATTTGACGTATCAACATTAAGTGCAGTCTCGCAATTCAACTGTCGCAACCTCAGATATTCCACACAAGCGGCAGCAGCTTAAGCAACAAGAACAGCAAAAAAAACATGCGAGGAATTGTTATTTAAGTAAGGGACAACACACACGGAGAACCCGGCCAATGAAAGTAAACTCCAGAACAATGCCATACGGACGCGTCACGAGTTGTGCACACAGCAACACTCACGAATGTGCCGACAACACCGCACTCCCTAGAGCATGAAATGTAACGTGCCAAGAGGCTTCTAAAACATATAATTGCGGTGCTGTTTAGATCGTACGTGTGCATTCAAGTGAAGGAATGTCAATCAACGGCACAACAGTGGTTAATCTGTAATGTTACTCAGCCCAGCCATAAAAACGAGGACGTTCCGCCACTAGCTATAAAAACAGTTGAGATACTGTACTGATACTAAAACATTGATTACACCGATTTAAATATATAAACGCAATGAAATACGCCCAACAAAAAAACAAACTGCTCATATCCTGTACAGCATTTACGCTTTTTGGCTGTGTCGCAAGCTGCCTTGCACAACTTCAAGTTTGTCATTTAGGTAAATGTGTGTAAAGGCATGAATGGCATGTGTATTGGGACTCTCTATTCCATCTACTTTGATTAAAGTCTCATCTCCCTTTTCACAGCCCTGAGCCAGTGGTGGGAATTCCACATTACCATGACAGATCCGAGTCACGTTGTGCCAACGAAGACAGTACAGTATTATTGTTCTAAATCAATTAATATTCATTTTACATGACGATGGCGCCCTCAGTAAAGTACTATGGGCTGGAAGGCCCCCAACTCAAAGATTAAACACACACTTCGACATTACCCTATTATTAGACTACACGCCCTAATGAGTGTGTTTCTAATTTGCTGTCAAAATACCGCTCAAGGATAACAGCCGAGAGTAAACGACACCACAAAACAGCGCCAACATAAGCAACACATTACATATAAAACATGTGGGGGGGGGGGAATTCCACTCCCCGCGGTCACGAAAGCCCTGGTCACACAGAGCGACCCCGAACAGGGACGCCGCGGGACCTCCTTGTCCCCCCCCGCCGCCGAGTGTGATCTCCATCATCGGTAGAGCTTCTAGGAAACACCTAAGGCTCCGCGGAGGCCTAGTGTCCTACGCACAGCAATATTGCAGCGGCGCAGAGTGCCGAGAACGGTGCAGTGAGCCTACACCTCTGAAAGTCCGCTCTTAACATAAAACAAATGCGACTTGTGGCGAGATAAGCAACGGTCAAGCAACGAGCAAAGTGGCGAGAGCGAGCGATAGAGAGGCGCTTACTTTCCCCAACCACCGCTTTGAGTCCATACGTGGGCGCCATCTTGTCTCGCCTCCTCGGGGAGGGGCTGCTGCGGGGGTGGGGGAAGCGCGTGCGTCCGTTTACATTTCCCAGCGAGGATGGGCGACGCCTCTCCTCCGCAGCGCGGGCGCCCATTGGTCCAAATCCAACGATCGCGCACGTCGATTGGTCAACTTACCTCGGGTTAGGGGGGGGGTTTAGGGAAGGGGCTCTCGCTCATTGGCAATCAATGGGAGGGGCGGGGGAGGGGCGGGGGGGGCGCTTATCCACGCTGGGGAATTTAGAGAGCTCGGCCTTCCTTCCCGTGACGTCACCCCCCATCACCAACACCCCCCCCCCCCGCAAGGAGACTCACGTCAGCTGATTGCTGCGGTTTTGAGAGCCACACTTGAGGAGTAAGGCATTAGGTGGTTAAAAAAACCCGCATAATTCCACATTAAAGGCAACACTATTGACGAACGTATCGGATTTTTTTCATTCTTGTGCACTATTACTTTTTAAGGCATAAGCGTGTGCAATAGTGGGAGGTACTGGGGGTTCCAACAAACTTTATTTTAAAGCCAGAAACAATGTAATAGTACAGTATAAGATTTCCACTTGATTTGAGGTTTGTAGCTGGCAGCAAAAAAATAAAATAGGCTCAGTAGTATAAACGCTCTCTGGGATGTATTAGAATGGGACATTTGTATTCGTGCAGAAAATAAAAGTCCCAATGAAATTGAAACAGAAGTTTGCCTTTGTTATTTTATTGTTTTGGCTGTCAAAAGTTGATGGAATTCCCCAATGCAGAACTCCTTAGCTCGTGTATGCGGTGGCATATTGATCCGATCAAAAACGTGGACATTGATAACATGTGAAAATAGCCAAAAGTGAACTAAGAAGCACAAAAGCACAGAGAGATTTATGTTTGGTATTCCAAACGTATGTATGATTATTGTTGCAAATACTTATAACAACGATATGCAATGATGTAAATATTCTATTCTGTTATTTTCCCAAGTAAAGTAGTATTTGAATGTATCTATACGCATTTAAGCACATCATGTGTTATGTATTTTTCATTGCAATATTGCAATACATTACATAGCAATTACACCACCCACATTACATCACAATAAATACGCTTTTACCGTGCCTCCCCCTTCAGGTAAAACAAATACGTCATCACATTAAATTTCAGCGGAGCAATAATGCAACCCACACTAAATCACTTTTTTTAAAAAAATCTTCCCTTAATAAGTAAAAAAACATAGCATTAATAGCCTCTCTCACGCGGATTTTGGAATAAAGTGCGTGAAATAGACTGCACTAAAATTTCATTTAAAAAAAAACACGTGCTTATCACAGACAGAGACACACACACCACCACACACACACTTAGCCACCCCGTAGCAGCTGACTCAACCTACAATGTATTATTCCCGGACCGGTGTGCAAAAGCTGTGGCTCGTTGTCGTGTGCCGAACAACCATCGTTCTTCACGTTGTTGTTGTTGTTGTCATCATCTGTGATCAACTGTTAACGTGATAACAGTGCGTCGCAACGATTCTCAAGGCACACGTTTTGTTGCTTTACCCCCAACTGGGCTGGTTGTGTTTATGAATGAAGAGCGGGCAACCCGACTTGGCGTTTGAACACCATGAGTGTGCACAATGAGCTCAACACAAGTCTCCGGATTCCTCTTGAAGATCAACGAGACGAAGGTGAATGTCGTCTTGAATGTGATATTTATCCCCCCCCCCCTCTCTCTCTTTGGAAATATTTAACCCGAGGTCTTCATATATATTTTTAATCTCTCTCTCACTCTCGCTTCTCGAAGTGACCGAATTGCGACACTCTTTAAATCTACAATTCCTACCGCAGGCTACAGTAGCAGTGGACTGTAATTGCAATCCATTGGCCTGTGACAACGCGATAGTAGTACTGTGATCCTACACAGTACTACAGCTTGGATAAATTGCCCTAAATACCACTCGCAGCTAGTAGTGAATGATTAATTCACGTGCAGCGCCTAATTTTGGTGTCAATCCACTGCTGGATGAGGGCCTTCTCTCTCCCCCCTCCCCAACCGCATGGTAGGTTAATTGGCCATACTTCTCCACTTTTGGGACAGTGCCGCTTTGTTGAAGTACGGTACAACAACGACGACGACAAAAAAAACAACCACAATTGATGTTGCTGTACTGCCCCACAGTTTACACCAAGGCAGAAGCCTCATAACACAAACACAACACACGGTTTTTGCGCATGGCGGTCGATCATCCGAACACTATTGAGGCTAAATTTTGATTTAAAGCTTTCGTGACTGCAGTAATTCATATTCTTAGCTATTTCGGTAAAGTCACGTTGAAAAGAAACAATAAAAGATATATAAAACAATACAAATTATCACACCTGATGATGACCGTTTGTGTTATGGTCGAAACGTCGTGAGAATTTTTATTGTTTTATATGTATTTTATTGTTTCCCTTCAACGTGACTTTACCGAAAGAGCTAAGAATATGAACACTATTCAGGCTTTTACCCCCCCCACCCCCCACACAGCTTAGCTTCGGCGATGTTGGGTTTTCATTAAGGTGATCGTTATCATCATCTCTTTACAAATTTTTTTTTTAGTTTTCACGATTCCAGTTGGCCGCGAATCGTATTTAAAGAGTGGGGTGAGAAGACGCAGAATGGCTACTCTGCACTTTCATGTAAAAACGAGGGCTTTTTCTCTTCCCCCCCTGTTTACTGCTTGAAAGTGTAAACTCTGCGTACATCATTTTGACTGGGTGCATAAACATCTTAAGTGGGGATGTTATTTTCTCCCCCCCCCCCCCCCGAATGTTTTAGAATGACAAAATACTGGCCAATTCTCCAAAAGGCAGCAAACTAGGGTGTCTGATCTTGATGGCCAGTGTTCTAGAATGACAAAATACTGGCGAATTCACAAAAGGCAGCGAACTAGGGTGTCTGATCTTGATGGCCAGTCTTCTAGAATGACAAAATACTGGCAAATTTCCACAAGGCAGCAAACTATGGTGTCTGATCTTGATGGCCAGTCTTCTAGAATGACAAAATACTGGCGAATTCCCAAAATGCAGCAAACTAGGGTGTCTGATCTTGATGGCCAGTGTTCTAGAATGACAAAATACTGGCGAATTCACAAAAGGCAGCGAACTAGGGTGTCTGATCTTGATGGCCAGTGTTCTAGAATGACAAAATACTGGCGAATTCCCACAAGGCAGCAAACTATGGTGTCTGATCTTGATGGCCAGTCTTCTAGAATGACAAAATACTGGCGAATTCACAAAAGGCAGCAAACTAGGGTGTCTGATCTTGATGGCCAGTGTTCTAGAATGACAAAATACTGGCGAATTCCCACAAGGCAGCAAACTATGGTGTCTGATCTTGATGGCCAGTGTTCTAGAATGACAAAATACTGGCAAATTCACAAAAGGCAGCGAACTAGGGTGTCTGATCTTGATGGTCAGTCTTCTAGAATGACAAAATACTGGCGAATTCACAAAAGGCAGCAAACTATGGTGTCTGATCTTGATGGCCAGTGTTCTAGAATGACAAAATACTGGCGAATTCACAAAAGGCAGCGAACTAGGGTGTCTGATCTTGATGGCCAGTGTTCTAGAATGACAAAATACTGGCGAATTCCCACAAGGCAGCAAACTATGGTGTCTGATCTTGATGGCCAGTGTTCTAGAATGACAAAATACTGGCGAATTCTCCAAAAGGCAGCAAACTATGGTGTCTGATCTTGATGGCCAGTCTTCTAGAATGACAAAATACTGGTGAATTCACAAAAGGCAGCGAACTAGGGTGTCTGATCTTGATGGCCAGTGTTCTAGAATGACAAAATACTGGCGAATTCACAAAAGGCAGCAAACCAGGGTGTCTGATCTTGATGGCCAGTGTTCTAGAATGACAAAATATTGGCAAATTTCCCAAAAGGCAGCGAACTAGGGTGTCTGATCTTGATGGCCAGTGTTCTAGAATGGCAAAATACTGGCGAATTCCCCAAAAGGCAGAAAACTAGGGTGTCTGATCTTGATGGCCAGTCTTCTAGAATGACAAAATACTGGCTAATTCTTCAAAAGGCAGCAAACTGGGGTGTCTGATCTTGATGGTCAGTGTTCTAGAATGACAAAATACTGGCGAATTCCCAAAAGGCAGCAAACTAGGGTGTCTGATCTTGATGGCCAGTCTTCTAGAATGACAAAATACTGGCGAATTCACAAAAGGCAGCGAACTAGGGTGTCTGATCTTGATGGCCAGTCTTCTAGAATGACAAAATACTGGCAAATTCCCCAAAAGGCAGCAAACTATGGTGTCTGATCTTGATGGCCAGTCTTCTAGAATGACAAAATACTGGCGAATCCTCCAAAAGGCAGCAAACTAGGGTGTCTGATCTTGATGGCCAGTGTTCTAGAATGACAAAATACTGGCGAATTTCCCAAAAGGCAGAAAACTAGGGTGTCTGATCTTGATGGCCAGTGTTCTAGAATGACAAAATACTGGCGAATTTCCCAAAAGGCAGAAAACTAGGGTGTCTGATATTGATGGCCATTGTTCTAGAATGACAAAATACTGGTGAATTCCCACAAGGCAGCAAACTGGGGTGTCTGATATTGATGGCCATTGTTCTAGAATGACAAAATACTGGCAAATTCCCACAAGGCAGCAAACTATGGTGTCTGATCTTGATGGCCAGTCTTCTAGAATGACAAAATACTGGCGAATTCTCCAAAAGGCAGCAAACTAGGGTGTCTGATCTTGATGGCCAGTCTTCTAGAATGACAAAATACTGGCGAATTCTTCAAAAGCCAGCAAACTAGGGTGTCTGATCTTGATGGCCAGTGTTCTAGAATGACAAAATACTGGCAAATTCCCAAAAGGCAGCAAACTAGGGTGTCTGATCTTGATGGCCAGTGTTCTAGAATGACAAAATACTGGCGAATTCCCACAAGGCAGCAAACTATGGTGTCTGATCTTGATGGCCAGTCTTCTAGAATGACAAAATACTGGCGAATCCTCCAAAAGGCAGCAAACTAGGGTGTCTGATCTTGATGGCCAGTGTTCTAGAATGACAAAATACTGGCGAATTTCCCAAAAGGCAGAAAACTAGGGTGTCTGATCTTGATGGCCAGTGTTCTAGAATGACAAAATACTGGCGAATTTCCCAAAAGGCAGAAAACTAGGGTGTCTGATATTGATGGCCATTGTTCTAGAATGACAAAATACTGGTGAATTCCCACAAGGCAGCAAACTAGGGTGTCTGATATTGATGGCCATTGTTCTAGAATGACAAAATACTGGCGAATTCCCACAAGGCAGCAAACTATGGTGTCTGATCTTGATGGCCAGTGTTCTAGAATGACAAAATACTGGCGAATTCTCCAAAAGGCAGCAAACTAGGGTGTCTGATCTTGATGGCCAGTCTTCTAGAATGACAAAATACTGGCGAATTCTTCAAAAGCCAGCAAACTAGGGTGTCTGATCTTGATGGCCAGTGTTCTAGAATGACAAAATACTGGCAAATTCCCAAAAGGCAGCAAACTAGGGTGTCTGATCTTGATGGCCAGTGTTCTAGAATGACAAAATACTGGCGAATTCCCACAAGGCAGCAAACTAGGGTGTCTGATCTTGATGGCCATTGTTCTAGAATGAGAAAATACTGGCGAATTCACAAAAGGCAGCAAACTAGGGTGTCTGATCTTGATGGTCTGAGGAGGGCCAGGTTTACGAGAGAGCGGTGGGTGCTACGCAGAGAGAAGAGAGACATATCCATAAGAGACATACAAGGAAGATGAGAGTTGTTGGGAGCGACCAGTATTAGACAGAGAGATATTCCAGAGACGGGAGAGAGATGTATCCAGTGGGGCGATGTATTCACAAGGGAAATATGAGATAAATGGGAGAAAGATGTAATGAATAGACTCAAATAGATGCACTTGGATACCACATCACTTAAGCTGGACTGAAGTTAGGGATACACCATTTTTGACATTGATGCTGGTCCCTCCAATGAGATGACATCGATGATTTCCTGTCAATGTTTTTCTTTCGACGTTGTTTATCACGCCAATAAGAAAACCAAAATAGATTACATTTTAAGCTCTTTTATGAAAAAATAACTGGTCCCTCACCAAAGGTCCCTGCCAGGCATATGTGTAGTGTGGATAGGTTTAATTTTAATATACTGGAAAGTCGACTAAGTTTGCTGTTGGTTGTAGTACAGACCATATTACCCGTATTTTTCTTAGTTTTACAAAACTGTCTGTCACTCTCAGCTCAAAACATTTGAGGAATGGAGAGCCCCTTAAGATATTAGCAAGGTGAAAAAAAGTGTCATGATTGATATTGCATAGGTTAAAGGTCATTGATCATATATAGCTCATCGTAAAAGTGATCGTTCACAGCTGATTGGTTAAATTATAGTCTGTTTAATGTCCGTCGTGGAACTTTGATCTTTGAGCGTGACAGCTTATCCTGTGCATAAATATCACATCATCACTGTACGTATATATGGTCAGTCTTAAATCATCTGCATTGTCTTGAGCTGCACTGACCTCTTGCCACGGTGTCTTTTTTTGCGACACGCAGTGCCGCAGAGGCCAGCGACTGCGATGGATGCCGGCCATGGGCAGGGAGCCGGGCCAGCATGGCCTCAAGACAAGCCTCTCTTCACTCCCCCTCTCTACAAGCAGCGCTACGAGGCCATCGTGCAGCTCGTCAAGAAATACAGGCCGCGAAGAGTGAGCGGAAACAATTTTAATGACCTCCATCCACAGCTTATTTCCAGTTTTTTCTCCCCCCAGCGTGTGTGCAACACAAGCCAGGCATCTCACACAGAGAGTGCTGGTTTAACTTTGATCCCCCAGTGTGATATATGCCTCTTGCGTGACTGAGAGGGGTTTTTTTATTACTTTTTCAAGCTATTATACCCAGTATAGTTTGGTATGTAAGCTTTTCGGTGCATCCCATATAATTTTTAAACGCCCAGAAACAATGGCTAAGAGATGGCAGCACACTAAGTGGGTTTACGAACTGTTCTGTATGTATATTTCAGTGTTATCCCCTTGTATTCGTGGTGTTTTCTTGAGGCAATCAAGTTTTCTCCCACGTGCTTAACACTTCAAATGGGATTAGCCAAACATCCCAACACAATAATCTCCCGAAAATGGCCTTAAGAATGGATAACAAAAACATTGACATGGATGATCTATAATACCCCCAGCATCAATGTGTTTTAGTTCGTGGCTATCTATCAACATTGACGTAATATATTTTGAACTCTGCCGATATTATCTCTGAAGTTAAACCAGAGTATGTAAGGCCATTCTTTATTTATTTTCTTATTTCAAGAAATAGGGTTTGGTTTTCTGAGTGTGTCAGGTAAAACCTTACAGCTCTGAACAGGGTAATGAACGTGTATATAATTAACACATTTACACAAAAATGACACGCAATGTATATATAACTAACACCTGAGACAATATTTAAATTTTAGGCCATAACTGGAATGGTGTATCTTGTTTTCACTCTGTAGATGGCTGATTTTGGCTGCTCTGAATGCAGACTGCTTCAGATAATCAAATGGGAGCCCTACGTGGAAGAGTTGGCTGGCGTGGACATTGACAGAGGCGTATTGATTCATAACTCGTGAGATTTTATGGTTCCTTTTGTATCAACTCGCATTGCTGTCTCACTGTACGGCGGTGAGACACAAGTGTTCGAGCTGCACGCGACCTTTACACAACCGCCGGTCAGCTGATGTTGTACTTGTTAAAATGTAACTTGCCTTTATCTTTCACGCAGGCACACGCTGCAACCTCTTCCGTGCGACTACCTCATACCCAGGGACAACCGCCTCACCGTCAGGCTCTACCACGGCTCCGTGGCAGACAGGGATCCCAGTTTGCGTGGCTACGACTTTGTCAGCTGCGTCGAACTGTAATTATTTCCTCTTTCAGTGAGCCCTAGAAGGGAGATGAGCTAAATGCAACGGCAGTTTAATGGATCTGCCAAATATGAATTTATATGTGTCAATCATATAATACCGACTGGCTCTTCATGATATGACCGTTCACACTTTCTCTATGGTCTCTTTAACAACAAAAAATTGCAAATGTCATCATGGAAATGCTAAGGCTAATTCCCTTACATTTATATTTTTCACAAACTATGAAACATTTGTTGTGCTAATTATTGTAAGCTTTGGTGTACTGTAAAAAAGGCATTTTTATTCAGCATTTGGTTTTGGTTCTGGTTCTGGCTTGAAACCCCATCTTAGAATATGTTTAATCATCTTCAACACCATAAGTCGTTAACGCATAACATTGGAATTGCCGTATATAAATAGCCATTTTAATTAAAACCTGCAGTACATTGACATCCAAATAGGACCGTCAAACTTGACAGATATTTCTATTATAAATCTTGTAACTTTTATAAGAAATACATCAAATGTTGCAATCACTTGTATATTTTGAGCAGGTGTTGATGAATTCACTTGGATGACTAAGCTTAATATTTGAGAAACACCATCTTATCAAATCCGAGAACTATTACATTAACGAGCACTTGCTTTATTTAATGCAGTTGATTTTCCACTGGCAGGATAGAGCACCTGGACCCAGAAGTGCTGGCTGCACTGCCCGGGGTGCTGTTGGGCCACGTGTCCCCTCAGGTGGCCGTCATCACCACACCCAACGTGGAGTTCAATGTGCTGCTGCCTGGCCTAAAAGGGCTCCGGCACTGGGACCATCGCTTTGAGTGGACGAGGGGACAGTTCCAGGCATGGTATGGCTCTGGATCCACATTTATTAAAATATAAACTATTTTTTATTTTACCAGGTAAGGCCCAACGAGCTATATAGCTCTTTTTCAGAAGCGACCTGGCCACAAATGATAGCTCAACTAAGTGGTTTACCATGTGGAAATGTATAGTAGCCAAATATGCTCAACGCATGTTTCTAAATTGGGAGGGGAAAAACCGGAGAACCTGGAGAAAAATCCACAACCACAGGGACAACATGCAAACTCCAAATATACAGGCGTCAGGGCCGGGATCGAACCCATGCCTCCTGTATACCAGGCGAGACAGTTACCATCTCACCACCGTGGCACCAGAGGGAGGAAAAAAACTAAATCGCTGTCGGTGATCAGTGGTGTGCCGTCCTTGTGTGAATTATTTTTTAGGAATGCAGCAGAAGCTGGATATAATGTTGCACTTTTTTCGCACCATGTGTAGCCCAGCGTGCTAATTTTAGGTCAAAAGAAACGAGTTTTCAATCTAGATTTAAAAGTGCATAGCTCGAGTGGCTTCCTAATATCGTAAGAAAGAGAATTCCAGACAGCTGCATAAGCACATCTGAAAGCACGATGCAGTCACTGTTTTTGTTCGATGGCTGGCCACCTAGTTGTGCTTATATCCAATGTCGTGTGTTTGTATCAGAAGTTGCTCTTTGCATTCGCCTCCCCCCCGTGGAAGGATGTGTTTCTTATACGGTGGTGGGCGAATGGTGGTGCACGCCTGTAATCCAGCACTGTGGAGGTCACGGTTGGTGGATCGCACTCATGTTGTGAAACTCCTTTCCCGTGGTTGTCAAGGTGTCATACTCTGGGTCGCCAGGAGATGGTGGTACAGCAAGTGTGGATTAATCTCCATCTATTTCCATCTATTTCCATCTAGACGGGGATAGAGTGTTTGCCCCCTTGCGTGCGTGGGTTTTCTCTGGGTGGTTCAGTTTCCTCCGAAATTAAAAAAGCACTCATTAATTTGCAGGAAACATCTTAAAATAAAATCCCAATGTAGCAGGACCCCCACCTGAAAAAGAATCTGACAATTCGTTGTGGCTTTCCTTGATGAATGAGAAAAATATATTATTACATGAGAACCGTACTTCAATTGCATGTGCTTATATTTAGCTTCCACTCTGCAATGAAAATGTCATGGGATTAAAAATCGAATATTATTTCATTTCAGATTATACGATCGCTGATGATCGTATTTATCTATAATATTATTGGCCGTTTTTTTGGTAGGTCGATAATAATCAACTTCGAGGGGCCAGTTTTGATGTCTTCTGCTTCTACTGATCTTGCACATGTTTGGCACGCCTGTAATCCAGCTCTTTTATGAACGACTGGGTGTTTAAGGTTATCGATTTGTCGTATTATCTGGCTGTATAGCAAATGAAAAAATATAATCACTTTATTATGCAAGTAAAAAAAATTGTTTTAATATTTGTTTTATTTATGGGGCCCCTTTATAACATATGCTACAAGCCCCACACTAGCTTAATCAGGCACTGGCTACACACCGCCAACCCTCAGAGGAGTGCAGTAGTTGATGGCAAGAAGTGTTTTAAGGTCCCGAGCATAGAGATTCGAGCGTAAAACCCGGTGTCCCAATGGGCATATAATTTGTCAGCATGTTTTAGGTTGACGCTTTGAATTTTGCTATGACTAATAACATTGGACAGAGCAAAATAATTACACGTGGCAGTGATTTAGAACTAACATTTAAAAAAAAACAACTATATATTTTTAATGGATACAATAAAACAAGCTATTCATGTTCTTAGATTAAAATAAATTAAACAAAAATAATCAATCTTGAGTTGAAGCTTTCGTGACTGCTGGAATCCATACTCTTTGTTTTTTTTTTCGGTAAAGTCACGTAGGTAGAAAATAAAATCTAAAACATCACAATAGTGTGCAATTATTTTAACCAGGGGCTGTGTTGGCAGGTGCACGGATGTGGCGCGGACGTACGGGTACAGCGTCTATTTCAGTGGCGTCGGTCTGGGGCCTCCGGGCCACCACCACCTGGGCTTCTGCTCTCAGATGGCCATCTTTGAGAAGGCCAACCCGTGGTTGGGAAGCCTTCATCGCACCGTTAAAGACACCGGAGGTCGCTACGAGCTGGTACGTGCTCTGCAGTGTTAGGCCTCGTAAAACTCGACCATAATGGTAGCAGTGGCTGTTAAATTGTCATTGATGCATGTGTACTGTGTGAGCCATAACACCTCAAGAGCTATATTCCGTAATGCAACTTTAATCATTATGAATTATAGCCCTTTGTTAAACCAATGTTGAATGAGGTCTTCTCCATGCCATGTTGTTAATGGGAGTTCTTTGACCATACTGCACTCATCAATGCGAGTTGAAGTGGGTACCCAGGATCGGTTCCTGTGTATGTTGAACTTCTTTCGCACCATATGAAGCCAACTGTTTTAATCAGATATTACTGACCATTGTCTACAACTCTTATCCTCTCTCTCACGTACTATGAAGAAGGGCCATCAGCTGTAAAGTCACCTAATTTTATTTTTTATTTTAAGGCAGCGTTATAGATGAATGTGTTGGTGTTTTCCGCATTGTTAGCCATGGCTGGCAATTGAACTCGGGAACAGTGTTCATGGTGCAATACGCTAATGCGCCATCATTTCATCACGCATACGTGCCTTCAGCCTTAAAAGGTGGCAGTCGTTAAATTGGCCTTGGCTGTTAACGTTCTGTCAGCCGCAGAATTGCAAATCACCTTCCATCATGAACATTTTAACCATGACGCTTCAATAATTTTTCATCAGTGTTGTGTGCAATGAACATTGATGAATTGTAACAACGGTATATATTCGGGTGATAGTTATATTGGTTAGCGGGAAATATCTATTGAGTACACGCACACATGTATGCATACACCTCGTAAAAATATATACAATTGACGTCCCCTTTATTTTTTTACTATGCGCCGCATATATCCCGCCTTTACTACGGACACCCCCTGTCTCGTAACGCTTTTCTATTTTTCAGGTGTTCGAGTTTGTGTTCCCGACCTTGCAGGACAAGCATTGCAGAGACACGATGCTGCTGTTTGAGGTGAAGTTCCTCGTAGACGGAGCTGTGCGGCGATACCAGGAAGAGCGCAACGATTTCTGCGGAGGCAACGCCACTCCCGCCGGCGAAAGTCCCACGTTCCCGTCACCGCCAACGAGCTGTGCCGTGTCCCCTAACTCCGACTCGGAGGCCTTTCCCCGGTGCTCCAGCTCAGGAAACGAAACTCAACCCGACGGCGCCGTGTCGCGCCACGCTCGAGGCTGGCCTCCAGTGAGGCAGACGGCCATCAAAGCTTCGTTTAACGGTACACAGATCCTGATAGACTTGGCCATGATTTACATCTCGGATAAGGTGCAGAAGCTGTGCAGCTCTGTGGAGCAACTGCGGGAGGTTATCAAGTCCAGCAGCACCTTCCAGCTCAGCCATGACGAGACGGCCATCGTGTGCCATTTGCCAGAGAACCAAGAGCTGGACTGGGAGAGACGTTATTCATAAGTCGAGATGGCAAGCTGCAGTCCGCTATGTTTCTCCAGCAGTCTTTGTCCAGCAGTTCAACTGAAACAGCAATGAGAAGTGAACATTACCTCATTTACACGTTGAGATCGGTATAAATGGAGACACCATCACTGGAGAGGAGTTGACAACCCGTTTTGAAAGTACTGGACTTTGGTCATGTTTTGAGTTCATCTCGGAGTGGATGTGGCACTTGGGTTAATGATAATGGGCCAGTATACAGATTCAGATACATCTTAGAGCTATGCATTAACAGTCACTCCAATGAGGTACTGTGCTAAAAAATATATTTGTAAACCTGTTAGGTCACCTGTTGTGCAGATATTTAGCACGTGATAAAGATGTTGACAATTAAATGTCTTAATGATTTTTAAGATGCTTAACGAAATTAACTTTTATTTTAATGGCAAAAATATTACATTGTTGGTAGATTTTCTGGCAATATTTTTTTTGTTTGACATTGGAAGGCGAGTTCTGCAACTCAAGTCATGTTAACTTTCCATTTTATCATCCATGGTCCTATTTAAGAGCTAATCCAGACGTTATGACAGCATCAGATCTCTTTAAAACATATTAGGCTTCGTTTTGCAGACGGGAGAATAATACCTTGCCTTCAGAAGTTAGTCACTGTAGTAAGTGCATTTTGTCCGAGTTGGTTGAAGATTTCGACCTTCAAAAAAATAATGAAAAGTTGTTACGGACTTCTACACTTCTATTTTCTCAAAATCATTAAAGCAAAAGCAGCATTTCTAACAATGTCTTTTTTATGTTATAAACTACACTACACACGGATTTACTAAAATAGTGCCCCCCCCCTTCGATTGTATAAGATTGACAGCTCAGGTGTGGGATTTGACTTCTTGGCCACGGCAGTATGCAGAGACGTCCCGAGGGTACGGCACATCGGGGGCAGCCGCCCTGGGCCCCACACTTGGGGGGGGGGGGGGCACGTTTCGACATTACGGTGTCAGATATAATACTTCCGGTTTGGTTGTATGAATGGCACTGGCAGTAGGCAATCGGCCTGGTAATTCTTGAAAAGGTTAATCTAATCTTCACATAACTCATGCCAGACTTACCCAGACCCATGGCCGACATGGCCTGGGAAGGCCTTCATCCAGCAGTGGACGGGGATCCAGTCGACAAAGGTCTTAGTACGAATGCCACTTATGACTGTTGCTGCACAACTTGGGTTACTCGGAATACCGCATCACAAAAACAATAGCTGCAATCAACTCTTCATGCACACAAACAGGTGGAAGGCAATAAATCCAAGACACAAAAGTGAAAATTCTAAATGTTTTATACAAAAAAAAGGGAAACACGTTGACCTTTGGAAACGTACACTAACATGCCGATGCATTTTGGACCATGCAAGAATGCTCTTCTAAACACAAGGGAATAAGTTCCATTTTTTCTTGTTCGCAAAAATAACACTCATAAAGAACCGACACTGGCAATGCTTCACTATGGCACGATGAAAGGTGCAACACGCATTAACATGAACATTTCAAAACACTTTACGCGAGCATTGACAGGATACAGTCCTTTTACAATGGGGAAAAGAGCGTTTGGAGTGCATTTTATGTCTGCGGATAAAAATAGCAAAGTTGGAAATGTGTACTTATGTATTGTTTTAGTGTGCAAGTTTTATTACATGTAATGCACAAAAAAACTCAACGAGCAGCAATTTCTATAATAGGCTACGATTCAGACAAAACAATAGTGGTCTTCCAGTATTTAAATTGTAAAACACTTGCCCAACAGGGACATGGCTCATTTTTTTAGTTTGCATCATGAGTGTACTTAATGTATACCATGCACTCAAGTGTCAGCTGTTCATGTGTCCCAAATAATTTTGGTTCAGCAAAGTCCAAAGTTGTATAAAAAAAAATCCCCAAAAATTACCCCAAATCACCCAAAAAAATGGCACAACATCCCACGTCTTCCACAGGCTGGGGAGGTACCAGATTTGTCAGGATTTTTACCGAGATTTGGAGGGGGAAAAAAACTATGCTCGAGTTTTGTTTTTTATTAAACCCTGAATTTTATAAGACTGCAAAAAAATATTTCACTACTAGCTAAGGTACGTACGTACATCAAGTAAACAAAAAAAACAACTACATTTTCCAGAAAGAGGCAACCAGCCCGCTGGTCACATGGCAGCAATATAAAATTAATCATGAATCCCAAGACACATGATGCTAAGTTGGCACACGCAAACAGCTCGAAATCCGGTCAACACTGCAATTGGATTCAATCAGCTAAAACTGAACTTCTCGGGCTATTTCTACTGCTATTCATGTCAGTGCCTCAGCCAGTAAGACAAATGTACCAAGTTTAATCATTATACTAAGTGAGATAAAGAACAATGGCGTGGTTATAATTTGAATATTCTCATTTCAAAGACATTTTCAAATATTGCTCGCCCCCTTGACCGGATCACAAGCCATGAATTGTGCCCAAAAAATGTGCAGTGTACCCATAGCTATACAATGCGTTTTACGATGTTCACAAGCTACTTAAAAAAATACTTAACATTTTCAGCTATCAGCTTAAGAATGTCAAGACGATCACGATTGTTGAAAAAATATCGTAGTAATAAAAGGAAAATACAAGTGATTAGGCAAAAATACATTGATTCCATTATCAGGACATACACAAATCTGTTGTTGATGCAGTTTTATAGGGAGGAATCCCAACACGTTTTAATTGTAAAAGCATTTGCACATCATAACAACTAGTCAATTGGTTTATATTCATAATACTGCAACACGAGGTGGAATTACCGTCAAGGTTTAACAAATCAGATTTTTCCTGTGTCCATCATTCAGAAATCATATTTGTAAGTCATATAAAAGCCACACCTGCAAAATTACTTGACTCGCTAAACAAAGCCATGTCGTCACGGTCACCGATGCGCGCGCTTTGCCGATGACTCTAAAAGCACAATCAGGATAAACTGACACATCGAATTTGTTGACGTTTTCTGTAGCACGTGACAACACAGCACCACTTGAAAAAACTAAAATGCACACACATTGTAAATACTCATGTCGACGTGTCCAGCTTACAACTAAGCAATGGTGCGGCGAACGGTAAACATCATGCCACATTGTTTTAATTTAAAAAAAACATGCAGCATTCGATTAGGGATTCAAGGAGTCACTTTAGCTCCTTTGTGAGTAACAAAAGTGAGCCAACTCTAGCCTTTTCTGTGCCAACAGCACACGCGACGCCCAATACAGTTGTAATTTGTGCTGCATGAAGAGCTCAGTAATGCAATCAACTTTATGGATGTCATCTGCAGCAGGAAGGCTAAAATAAAAATTGAAAAAAATAAAAACTCCAGCAGGCTCAGTTTGTACAATAAAGTGGCATTCAAGTTATCCCGTGCTATTTTTGTTCATTTGATGTGGTGGCTCAACATTTGTATCAATGCCCCCATTATGCCAGGGCCTACGTAGTCGTCTGAGCAGGATGATGCTTAACACGCAGCAACCGCCACGATGCTCCAAAGTCATCGTCTCTCCCAGACTAACGTCACTGGCCCCAGGCGTGTTATGTACACTCCAGAGCGTGACCAACGTGGACATTTTGCTGCACATTTTTTCTTCTTGGCTGGATCCTTTTTTATTATTTCAGCCCCGTGGTTCCATCCCTCTTCACAAAGAGCCTGAGGCCCTCATCTGGAAAACATCAAAGACCGACAAAAATTATAAGTGCCAGCCTTGATGTGGAACTTTCATGAGCTGCATTCTCGAAAATTGGCCCTGATGAGAGCTAGCTGAGGATTTTTTTTTTTGGAAACCATGTGCAGGGCAGATGGGTGGCTTCATTTAGGTGAATTGTGGATGCAACACCCTCGTGACTGAGTTTCGAATCGCACTCTTGACAAAAATGAATAGAATGCCTTCGCGTAGCAGTCTGCAACAAATCTTGTCCGCAAAGAATTTCGACAAAGGGTTTCTCTTTTTCACACAAGCAACCATTTCAACACCCAACCGAGTTTTTTTTACGTTTTCTATGCTGTTCGTGTGAACAATTTTAAATTAGAGGCAATTACCTGCCAAGTTTATAGTTGGCGATTGAAACAGCCATGTCCGTATCCTTAAATCAATGCATGTAAACTACATTCTATCAACCCAGGGCACTGTGTGGGCGATTGCTTGTGAAACTACCAACATGAAAGGGACAATTTTTATTTGTAAAAAACGAAGTCTGGAAATTCCTTCAATTTGATCAATCAAAACTGCAGTCTATTGTTTTGGCAGAGTGCATGCTTTAAAAAAATGATTGCAGTAACCTTCAAAATAATAATACAGCACCATATGTCAACACTGCGAACACTGCTATGTAACTATTGAAACCAATATATACCACAATTCCCTATGACCAAAATCACCCCCAATGTACCAGATCTTCATCAGATCTCAGAAGCTAAGCAAATTTAGGCCTGGATAGTTTTTTTTTTACGGGTGACCACCCCATGCATGCCAGGCTGTTGTTGAAAGCTGCAGGGCTGTATTATGTGGTTGGCAGCGGAGTACCATGCAGCAAAATCCATAGTTCTGTGCTTCTATGCTCTCACTTGTGTAGATTTTATTTTGTAATCGTTTTGGTTTCGTCATTTAGGTGAGACTTATCCTGGCCCTCAAGCGTTCTCACACGGTTAAACAACATACACTTTACACTTGAAACCACATCTAACCTGGGTGTTTTTATTTTTAATAAGCATAGGGTTCAATTATTTGCATGGAGCAGCCCTTTTTTCATGACGTGAACATTACGGAAGCCAGAACAACAAACAGCACAACAGTGGCGAACGGCCGGATAAAAGACTCCCGCGTCAGTGTCTTGGAAACGGAGGGGGGGGGGGGGCGGCGTGAGATGCTGTGCGTTCGGTGACCGAGAAAAACAGACAAATACATACCTTCTGTGTTGGGGTCAGCCGTGAAGTCCTGCGTCTGCAGAATCTGCTCCACGATATCATCCGCGTCCACCCTCGTAGCGTCAAACCGCTTCAGCTCGTTCTCCACAGAGTCCTTGCGTCTACACACGGCCGCGCAGAGCAGCGGCGATCGGCAAGGAAGGTAACATCCTTTTTAGAAGACAACGTTACAAAACAAAATCCCGCACACGCACGGATCGCGTAATGCGCCTTCCGACAAACGTTGGTCTTCGGAGGTATTTAATCAGCAGTGTGAAAAGCTGGGGAGAAGCTGTCGGGGCAAAATGCGTTGGCGCATCGCAAAGTCACTTTTAAACTGATTCGTGTCTCAAAGTTTTGGCAAATCCTTTTAATCAACTTGGCCAATTTTAAATAGGGTAAATCCCAAATAACAATACAATGTCATACTACAGGTTGGGAGTTATATGGTGCACCCCCCTCCCATTGTGGACAGACTTTGCTAATGCATAAAAGCTTTCAGCCTTAGTTAAAAAGCAATGTTACTACTTCTTCCTCTTCAAAAGCAGTACATTTCAGCCCAAATAACCTTGTCGAAAATTGATTTCTGCACTTGAGTGAACAGTACTTAGGTCTGAGATTACAAAATGCTCTAACAGCTCCACAACGAAGACCTAATGCCAGTGAGGTCAAGCCCCTGATTAAGCGAATTAAGACAGCAGCATCAATAACAGTTTTATGTGTTTCGGATGCACTACTCAACCAGCCGTTTAGTTAGCAGACCTACAAAACAAGAATATCACACGAAGTCTGCGACAATATATTCTGTTGCCCAGCAGCCAATGTTATGAACTGTATGAGGGTTTAAAACAAATCAACAAAGATTTACTTAACGGCAATTACCGGAAGACGTATACGAATGCTGGCTGCAAGTGGTGACGTACACACAATTCGAGCTTCCCTAGTGTGAAATATTCTCCCACAATTTAATTCTTTCTTTGACAAAATAACAATGACTCTACACGTGCGTTCGAGCCCCTTTGTTAATCCACTGCTGGATGAGGACCTTCCCACACTGTGTTGGTTACGGCGGGGTTGTTTTACCATGCCTTAGCAAACAGGTTATGGCGAAGTTGTTTTACCGTGCTGCACCACGCTGATTAGTGCGGGTTGATAAAGGGGGAGGCGGCGGCCGAGGACAGTTTTGGATATCACTCGCCACTGATGTTAGCCGTGACTGGGAATGAAACCCAGTCTGTTGGGTTCATAGTGCCAATGCTCTAACCAAGCCACCACCGCTCCACTGGAATATATTTATGTCAATACAAAATTGCAAAAGTCATAGAAATACATTCGAACAGGATTTAAAGTAAGGTTGGTAATGATTGATCCACCGATTAATATCTATTCTTAATATAACAATACAAGAATAAAATTATCCTTTTTTATTTATATATGCTGTAAGTAATGAATTTACGTGACCCTTACAACCACTAGCATCCACTACGTTCAAATATTTGTTGAAGTTGGAATACCAAACAAACTAGGATGCCTAAGACACGAGCTTTAATGAAAGGGCTCAAGCTTAGATTTGTGAACCTTAATATAAGGATGCCACGGTGGCAAGATGTTAACTACCTCGCCTGGTATACAGGAGGTCGTGGATTTAATCCCAATCCTGACGCCTGTATATTTGGAGTTTGCGTGTTCTCCCCATGGTCCCGTGGATTTTTCTCCTTGTCCTCCGAGTTTTTGCCTCCACGTTTAGAAGCGTACATACACAGTATTTGGATGCTATAAATTTCCACATGATACACCACTTCGTTGAGTTATAAATTGTGGCCAGGTCGCTTCTGAAAAAGAGCTGCATCATATTCTCAAAATTTATTTTTCTGCGCATCCACATTAGCTTCGACAGAGCTCCACTCCTTAGCTTTCCCAAAAAATATTTTATCATTCTTTCGTGGAATTTACAGCTCATCCGTGATTAATTCAACCAAGGAAAAAATAACATTAAAAAATCCCCAATTTTATCGCGATTGTACCAGCAGCTTTATATCACGAGTCAAAGAATGTGATTGGATCTTTAGCAGAGAATGGCCTGTGCAAATGACTATTGCAGAGCTGCCTCTGAAATCCCTTCAATTGACCTCTTTTCTATAAAATAGGGGGCAGCACTTTCCCACCGTGCAAACGAGAGTAAATGTTCATCATACGACAGTTATACCAATATTTTTTTTCTCGGAGCTGGAGTGTTAGTCAAATTAAGCGTGGAACCAAATGTAATGTGATATGCAGTCATTGTTTACCAAGCTGAGACCATCAAACTCATTATACCTGATAACCTCATTATAACCACATGTGGCTACATTATATTATAACCACGTGTGGTTATAATGAAGTTCAGCGGTGGCAGCTCAGCGTTCTGAGCTCTGACTCACCAGGGACACCACAAAAAAAATATTCTTAAACAAGGACGTGTTGAAGTGAGCGTTGACATGGCCCAGCGGTATCACGCTCACCGCTTGTTGTAAAGGTTCACAGGTCAAATCCGACAGGCTGCCCACGGTTATAACGGTGTATTAACCGTAAAATAAGGCCATCTGCTTCCCAGTGGACGTTAAAGATCCCCTTGACATCATTTGAAACGACTAGGCCATTGTGCGCCGGCATCACGGTCCACATTTGACAAATTCAAAATAATTACCCACAAACCACTCAATCGGGATTATACATTACAACATCGACCTAATGCAGACCATGTCTGTAAAATATAGCACCTTCACGATGATAGCCTTGCGCTTTAAGTAGGCCTCGGCAAGGTAAGGTAATTTACCCCTTTTTTACCGGGTAAAAGGGTAAAGGTAAAGGGTGAAGGTGTGGACATGCCAAGGGGTAAGGTAAAGGGTAGGGTAAAGGTAGCTCGGAAGAATTACCCGGTAGAGTAGAGTAAAGGTAGCACGAAGTATTACCCGGTAAATACCTTGTTTACCACTCGATAAAAGCTCCGTGGTGCAGTCCGTCGATTATTCCAATTTAAAATTGGAATAATCGAGAGTGTTCTATATGAATAAAGCGCTCTACCTAGTATTTACCTGTTATAAACCTTTTCATGTGTAGTACCCCAGTAATTACCCTGTAATCGGGTAATTTGTATGGGGTAAGGGTAAAAGGTGGAAGCAGATGAAGATTCGCCAACTCAACAAGCAAACGATCTCCGCGTGAACCTCAGTTTTCAGTTTCATTTATTTGGTATAGCCCTGTGAGCCATTCGGCTCTTGAATCGGGTGCAACCGCAAGAAGTAGACATACACGATGGCACAGCCGCGTATTCATTCAAACGGCCAGTGGGGCGCGTAGGTCAACCCGGGTGTGTGTGTGGCAGCAGCAGCAGCAGCAAACGTTGCCCCCTGCTCCTCCCTTTTTTTGTTGGCGCCAGCAGGGTACAGCACGGAGCACTCGCGCGCCTCCAGCCTAGGCGACCTCACACACCGGCGCAACACATCCGGGGTAGAGTGATTGTATTGTGGTAAGGTAAAAAGGTAGGGTAAAGGTAGGCACGTTGTTTTTACCTTTTACCTTACCTTGCCGAGGCCTAGCTATAAGAATGGCACAAACACCAAATGTATTAAATAATAACTAATTACACAGATATAAAAGCCAGCGAGGGAACGCACCTGTACCTGTCGGCGGGCTGCGGGGGCCGTGGTGGCTTCACTCGCTCCTGGTTGATGCTGTCTGGCATGCTGCCGATGCCCGTGGACGCGCTGCTGTCCCCGGATGTGTTGCGCCGGTGTGTGAGGTCGCCTAGGCTGGAGGCGCGCGAGTGCTCCGTGCTGTACCCTGCTAGCGCCAACAAAAAAAAAGGGAGCAGGGGGCAACGTTTGCTGCTGCTGCTGCCACGCACACACACCCGGGTTGACCTACGCGCCCCACTGGCCGTACGAATGAATACGCGGCTGTGGCATCTGCCATCGTGTATGTCTACTTCTTATCGTTACAATGGAACCGGTTTCTTCAACTACATTAGCTGGTGGGCCACATTAATAAAATCGGTGCATGCTGGCTGGCCACGTGACGCTACATGGCATGGTGCCGTCGTAACATCCATACGTACTGATCTGTATAATTTGTCTCAAGGTCTCTTACAGTGAGGGGAAAAAAGTATTTGATCCCCTGCTGATTTTGTACGTTTTCCCACTGACAAATAAATGATCAGTCTATAATTTTAATGGTAGGTTTATTTGAACAGTGAGAGACAGAATAACAACAAAAAAATCCCGAAAAACGCATTTCAAAAATGTTATAAATTGATTTGCATTTTAAGGAGGGAAATAAGTTTTTGACCCCCTCTCAATCAGAAAGATTTCTGGCTCCCAGGTGTCTTTTATACAGGTAACAAGCTGAGATTAGGAGCACTCCCTTTAAGAGTAACGAGCTGAGATTAGGAGCACACTCTTAAAGGGAGTGCTCCTAATCTCAGCTTGTTACCTGTATAAAAGACACCTGTCCACAGAAGCAATCAATCACTCAGATTCCAAACTCTCCACCATGGCCAAGACCAAAGAGCTCTCCAAGGATGTCAGGGACAAGATTGTAGACCTGCAAAAGACTGGAATGGGCAACAAGACCATTGCCAAGCAGTTTGGTGAGAAGGTGGCAACAGTTGGTGCGATTATTCGCAAATGGAAGAAACACAAAAGAACTGTCAATCTCCCTCGGCCTGGGGCTCCATGCAAGATCTCACCTCGTGGAGTTGCAATGATCATGAGAACGGTGAGGAATCAGCCCAGAACTACACGGGAGGATCTTGTCAATGATCTCAAGGCAGCTGGGACCATAGTCACCAAGAAAAAAATTGGTAACACACTACGCCGTGAAGGACTGAAATCCTGCAGCGCCCGCAAGGTCCCCCTGCTCAAGAAAGCACATATACATGTCCGTCTGAAGTTTGCTAATGAACATCTGAATGATTACAGAGGATAAATGGGTGAAAGTGTTGTGGTCAGATGAGACAAAAATGGAGCTCTTTGGCATCAACTCAACTCACCGTGTTTGGAGGAGGAGGAATGCTGCCTATGACCCCAAGAACACCATCCCCACCGTCAAACATGGAGGTGGACACATTATGCTTTGGGGGTGTTTTTCTGCTAAGGGGACAGGACAACTTCACCGCATCAAAGGGACGATGGACGGGGCCATGTACCGTAAAATCTTGGGTAAGAACCTCCTTCCCTCAGCCAGGGCATTGAAAATGGGTCGTGGATGGGTATTCCAGCATGACAATGACCCAAAACACACGGCCAAGGCAAGAAGAAGCACATTAAGGTCCTGGAGTGGCCTAGCCAGTCTCCAGACCTTAATCCCATAGTAAATATGTGGAGGGAGCTGAAGGTTCGAGTTGCTAAACGTCAGCCTCGAAACATTAATGACTTGGGGAAGATCTGCAAAGAGAAGTGGGACAAAATCCCTCCTGAGATGTGTGCAAACCTGGTGGCCAACTACAAGAAACGTCTGACCTCTGTGATTGCCAACAAGAGTTTTGCCACCAAGTACTAAGTCATCTTTTGCAGAGGAGTCAAATACTTATTTCCCTCATTAAAATGCAAATCAATTTATAACATTTTTGACATGTGTTTTTCTGGATGTTTTTGTTGTTATTCTGTCTCTCACTGTTCAAATAAACCTACCATTAAAATTATAGACTGATCATTTCTTTGTCAGTGGGCAAACGTACAAAATCAGCAGGGGATCAAATACTTTTTTCCCTCAATGTATCTATCCCCCTTGTTCATTTATCTTTCATCTCACTAATATGCATCCTCTATGCCTTGGCAAAACTTGGCATTCATAAACTCTCATTATGTCACCATCTCAAGATGCTGTACAAAATGGGAGGGCGGGGAGGGGCTAAGCACGTCAAGGGGACTTGGTAGAGACGAGTGTTGTTCATTATTTATCATGGAGGTTATGTAACTTCTAACAAGTAAATAAAATATCACAGCCTACAATCTTGACACAAATTAGTTCACCGCAACAAGTCATCGTTATCATCACCATCGTATCAGCCATTACGTATTTAATGCATAATTAATCACCTTTATGCTATCAAAATCCTGTGACACAAAGTGCTTGCCTAAATTGAACCACAATACCTTGCTGATCTCGTCAAAGAGCAGAAACCATCATGGAAAATCCGGTTGTCCTACAGCAGTTTTTGGCTAACCATCGAACAAAGACGGTCACTGCATCGCACGCTTTCAGATGCGCTTCTGCGGCTGTCTGGAATGCTCTCCTTCCGATATTAGGAACCCACTGGGAGCTATGCACTTTTAAATATAGATTTAAAACATTTATTTACAACTGCTCTTTGTCTTTAGTTAGATGTCCTTCTCCCGCATCTACAATTAATACGGTTGGCTATGTACGGTGCGAAAGAATTTTAACATACATACATACAGCACAATCTATTTTTACTCCCACACACAAGTTTATATCCTTCCATCTTCACAGCGGATGTCCTCTCAGGTGTGTATCCCTCCCTTGGCTGGCATTCCATCATCAGTCTCGACGATTGGCCATATTACCTTTTAGCAACATGTCCTGCCCAAGCCTACATACTTTTCTTAAGTCAACATATTTCTAATTTGCATTTGATCTCTGATCCATGAGCTGCAGACTGACAAATAAAAATAAACTGAAAAGTACGCAAATAAGCCAAGAGAGAGATGCGTGCTTGGAATTACACTTAGAGACAGAAAAATGAACTCCATGGATCAGTGCCAAAATACACAAACATTCAATTGCCATTCTTTACTCAAAAAAGGCCCAACATCTAATATTACCACATCCAACGTGAGGATGGATTAAACAGTGTGGACTCACCATTAAAATTTCACGAGAAAGCAAATACACAGAGAGAGGATCGGCTAACACTACCCCCTTTTTATCGAAGGGGATAAAATTGCACGACAATTTATAGTGCCTTTGATAGAAGACCACTGGACCAAGCAGCAGACAACCAACATGAATATGAGAAGGACAGACAATAGGCTCTCTTGCTAATTAGTGACAGGCAGCCCTTGGACGTGAATGAACCGACACAATAGCTGCATTTGGTGCGTGACGGTGCACTTCACGCCGCGCTGCCAAGCGACGCTTTAAAGCCGCCGTTTTGAAGGGGGCTTCACAGCGGTTTATTCTGGAAGCCTGCGGTCGAGCCCTCCATTTCATCTCTGCGAAAGGTCATTCGACATCGAGGAGAAAACTGGCTGCTGGAAGAATGCATATTTCAGTCTGTTCAATGCCACAACCTTCCACGGAGCAACCGTCGAATCCCCCCACGTAAGTATGCTCGTGAAATTGTTACCTGCTGATGAGCAACACCCAAAACGTACCCAACAGTGCCCGACACTCACACTGTGTGCCAGCTCACGAAGAGAAACACTCCGCCAGCGTGCCTGTACCTGTTTTTAGTGATCGTCTTAGGCCAGCAATGTGAACGCAGTGGGGAAACAATGCAACTGACAAGAGCTGTACCTGAGATTCGGGAATGCTGGCTGGCAGAGCTGGAGCTGCGGACATGTCCCGCTTGAAAGGGTTCATCTGCACACAACATATTCATTTCTGCAACACGTTAATGCACACAAAATAGAATGGGGAATACATCATGGATGTTAGGCAACAGAGACACAATGCACATTTACGTAAACGTCGAGGACACAATATTGTTGACGGAGCATGACACAGAGTTATTCAGGAGAGAATGAATAAAATGGTTAGTAATATTCATATTCTTGGTTCTTTCGGTAAAGTCACGTAGATAGAAAACAAAAATCTAAATTAAAAGCAGAAAAACCCTTGACGTTTCGATCACAACACAAGCGGTCTTCATCGGGTGGAGAGAAATTATGAAGACCGCTTGTGTTGCGATCGAAACGTCGTGGGTTATGTGCCTTTAATTTCGATTTTTATTTTCTATCTATGTGATTTTACCGAAAGAACCAAGAATATGAATTTCTGCAGTCACGAAAGTTTTAAGTCGAAATGGTTAGTAGTAGGACAGTTTGTTGTGTTTAATTCAGGAGAGGTTAATACTGATGTACAGCTCATGGATTTTAAAAGAAGTTCAAGGCTTCCATGAGTCTCAGGTTGCATCCCAAAGCCAATATCCAATCCCAGCACAAGCACATGTGTCCCACCAAGTATTCAGCCCTGAAAGTATGCAGGAATCTTTAAATATCCACATGCCATCATGTCAGGAGGAGAAACAGTAGGGTTTAATTGCAGCTCCCTGAAACCAACTGCTTCCAAATGCACGGCTCATGCACATCCAGAGAATGTGGTTTATTTTTTCCTCCAAAAACACTTACTGGCAAGATCTTTATTCTTCAACCACTTTCCTGCTGAATTACAAGGTGCAAGACTGTCATCATTGTGGATTCAATTTAATCTTCCACACATTTATATTTCATTCAAAGGTGTGCAATGCCACAGAGTAGTATAAAGAAAACTAATATGACAAACACATTTTTCAGACATGCCCAAGTCTGCTCTGAATGCAGAGCAGATTTATTTCACACCACACTTGCAAAAATATTAAGACAAACTGCCGCTAGATTAAAGGGTGCAAAGTTATTCAAATGATAAAGAATTGGTGGTTTTAATGTAATAAATGTGACTGCTGATGCCTAGCTTTGTTGCTGTTGTCTTCTGCAGACATGTGCAATGCACTATGTGCACACAAACAAAAAACATGGAACTGCTATTGTTTCACTGGTATTTTTTGTTACACGTGGGTGGTTGGGGACCATAAATATATATAATTAAATTAAGATGCATCTCAAAAAAACAAATCGAACATTGAAGACGGCAGCCAAGGCTTGTGCGTCCTGAGCTGTCCCAACCCAAGCTTAAGGCTTATTTGAATGATTTATAATCATTGTCAAGCACTCTCGTGCTGTTACTGCATTGCCACGACATTAATAACGTATGTGTGGGAGTGATATCACTCGAGCGCCACGAAGACACGCCTGACCGAGGCATTACTGTGCACATTCTCGAAATGGCCAGGAGGCTCCCGAGTGCTGAGTTGGCATCAGCATCAGAATCAGAATCTGTATTTATTCTGGAGGAACCCAATGAGCTATAAGTTAAAGGATTCTGAAAATGGTTAACAGTTTACCGGTTATCGTTTAAAAGCCCTGTTTTGATGTAGATGTAGTGAATCGGTGGTCTTAACGCCACAAGAATGTATTAAATTTGGTTCTGCACTTAATTTGGCAAAATTGTAACTGATAATTAAAATATCGTTATGACTGTCATGCGACGCATGGGTAGGAAGGTGCTGCCACCCACAGTGTTGAAAAGAGGTCACTTCAAGCGATTTTAGAGGTAGCTGTATGATAGCTGCTTCCACAGGCCGTTCTCTAACACAATGGGGGTGCACTGCTGTGAGAGATCCGAATTTACACTGTCGCATGGCGCTACGCCGAAAACACAATTCGGATACAATCTGGAGTAAAGTTGTTTTAGTAAGCGAACAAACGAAAAGCACAATTTTCTTTTTAATCATCACAATTTTAAACTCTTGTCAGATAGCATGAGACACACGTAGCCACGGTACACATTTACACGGCAAGCGATACAGTGAGGGAAAAAAGTATTTGATCCCCTGCTGATTTTGTACGTTTGCCCACTGACAAAGAAATGATCAGTCTATAATTTTAATGGTAGGTTTATTTGAACAGTGAGAGACAGAATAACAATAAAAACATCCAGAAAAACGCTTGTCAAAAATGTTATAAATTGATTTGCATTTTAATGAGGGAAATAAGTATTTGACCCCTCTGCAAAACATGACGTAGTACTTGGTGGCAAAATCCTTGTTGGCAATCACAGAGGTCAGACGTTTCTTGCAGTTGGCCACCAGGTTTGCACACATCTCAGGAGGGATATTGTCCCACTCCTCTTTGCACATCTTCTCCAAGTCATTAAGGTTTCGAGGCTGACGTTTGGCAACTTGAACCTTCAGCTCCCTCCACAGATTTTCTATGGGATTAAGGTCTGGAGACTGGCTAGGCCACTCCAGGACCTTAATGTGCTTCTTCTTGAGCCACTCCTTTGTTGCCTTGGCCGTGTGTTTTGGGTCTTGTCATGCTGGAATACCCATCCACGACCCATTTTCAATGCCCTGGCTGAGGGAAGGAGGTTCTCACCCAAGATTTGACGGTACATGGCCCTGTCCATCGTCCCTTTGATGCGGTGAAGTTGTCCTGTCCCCTTAGCAGAAAAACACCCCCAAAGCATAATGTTTCCACCTCCATGTATGAAGGTGGGGATGGTGTTCTTGGGGTCATAGGCAGCATTCCTCCTCCTCCAAACACGGCGAGTTGAGTTGATGCCAAAGAGCTCCATTTTGGTCTCATCTGACCACAACACTTTCACCCAGTTGTCCTCTGAATCATTCAGATGTTCATTGGAAAACTTCAGACGGGCATGTATATGTGCTTTCTTGAGTAGGGGGACCTTGCGGACGCTGCAGGATTTCAGTCCTTCACGGCGTAGTGTGTTACCAATTGTTTTCTTGGTGACTATGGTCCCAGCTGCCTTGAGATCATTGACAAGATCCTCCCGTGTAGTTCAGGGCTGATTCCTCACCGTTCTCATGATCATTGCAACTCCACGAGGTGAGATCTTGCATGGAGCCCCAGACCGAGGGAGATTGACAGTTATTTTGTGTTTCTTCCATTTGCGAATAATCGCACCAACTGTTGTTACCTTCTCACCAGCTGCTTAGCAATGGTCTTGTAGCCCATTCCAGCCTTGTGTAGGTCTACAATCTTGTCCCTGACATCCTTGGAGAGCTCTTTGGTCTTGGCCATGGTGGAGAGTTTAGAATCTGATTGATGCTTCTGTGGACAGGTGCCTTTTATACAGGTAACAAGTTGATATTAGGAACACTCCCTTTAAGAGTGTGCTCCTAATCTCAGCTCGTTACCTGTATAAAAGACATCTGGGAGCCAGAAATCTTTCTGATTGAGAGGGGGTCAAATACTTATTTCCCTCATTAAAATGCAAATCAATTTATAACATTTTTGACATGCGTTTTTCTGGATTTTGTTGTTGTTATTCCGTCTCTCACTGTTCAAATAAACCTACCATTGAAATTATAGACTGATCATTTCTTTGTCAGTGGGCAAGCGTACAAAATCAGCAGGGGATCAAATACTTTTTTCTCTCACTGTATGACTTTTTGATTGCATATTTTTTTGCGCGTGCTAGCTGAATGTAGCCGAGGATGTTCTCGGTCTGCGTGCCTCTGCGGGCGGATGAGCTCACCTGTAGGCAACACACTGGGCCGACTCTTGCTCTGCCGTTGCGCCAAGGAGCCCGGGGTGCTGCTGCCATCATCGCCGGGGCCCTTGCTCTCGAGCTGCAGCGTGCCGGAATCCTCTCCGGACACTGACAGCGGCATGGGTGCAGGAGGCCTGAAGACAAATGAACACATGTACCTACTTGCTTCGTCCGTCAATTGTCCCCGACACATCAGACGATGCCTCCACTTTGTCACGGTCATGTGCTACCAGTCAAGAGCTCTTCCCATGTTAATAGCTGTAAATTAGAAATCCCTCTACACTGTTTGGCTTCAGCCCATGGTCAATCACCATCTTAGTCTGTCATTTTCCGGCATCCACGTAAAAGCTTGCCGAGCCCTTCTTGCTAATTGCATATGATATATGTGGCCCGCCCAGTTCAAAACTTTGTGATGTGACACATGGGGCCGATGTGGCCAGAACCACACCTGGCCACCTTTGTCTCCCCAGTGCTGATATTTACAGACAGCACCAAGTACTCATTCAAAGCCGAGTTAACCTCGGGGGATGCCCAGGCCAGGTTCAGATACCACTTTCCACTGGCTTTAACCAAGGGCGAGAATCGACCCCACTGTCCCCAAGCACATATACAAACCCTGAAAGTGCTCAACCCCCCCCATCAGCTATTACAGACGAGTGTATCTTTACAACTGTGGGTGGCCTTATGAGCATAGCGTGGCTTTGATCTGACGAATTTATTTAAAGGCCAGTAAGCCGAAACGAAGAGATGTTTCATCTTAGCAAGAGTAAAAAACACTCTTTTAATTAATCCATTATGAAAATGTTTAATGTGCCCAGTGTGTGTGTGTGTGTGCGCACATGTTCATCCAATTTTACGCAGCAGCAACAACAACCTAAAAGGCTGTCTGTTTCCACTACTGAAGCTGTTAAGTTAAGGTGTCAGGAGAGGATGAGCGAGAATTTACTCTACTAGTGAAACACTGAGCTGTGTCATTATTGCATCCAATTACCTTTGTGTGTATTTTAAAGGAACATCGAGCCCTACATAATTTAAACATTAAACTTAAGACTGCACAAAGTCACATAAAACATTTATTTCTGCCAGTCTAAAGCATTTTTAAACCTACTCACTGAACACATATTATTTATGTCAGCAAGATATATGAACAGCTGCTAAACAAAAATACGGGGAAAATTTTATGCAGCTATAAACTCATTTGAATATTAGGGCTGTATTCTTCTAGGAAAAACTCGTTTTCAGGGATTTTTGTCTCCAAACCATAATTGCTAAGCGAATTAAGAGATTATGAAAACATATCTCAACTGAAATGAGCTTGCAACAGATCTGTGGTGAAAGATAATGCAACCCATGACTTGCCGAGGACTCAGTTTAGTTTGCATAATGGTCTTTTGACTTTCACAATGTAATTGAACCTTTTAGAGCAAAAACACACAACCACTGGGATTTCCCAGCTGTTAGTCTCTTATACCTGCTACTTTCCATTCAAGCACGTATTATACTTTAATAGGTACATTACACATACCTAAATGTTCTAACGTACAGGTTCACTGGAAGCTCTTGTGAAAAAAGCTCCATCCAACGCTGCTGCGCATCATCCATTTTAAAAGTAATACAAGATGTCTCCGTGACTACAAAGGAAAGGTTTTAATCGATACCGTGTCCAAAGCCAAATGAAAAGCAATTGGGAGGCAGACATACTTGTGAAGTCAATAGATAACCGAGTCAGAGATGTATGCAAATGCCTAGCGCTGTAGGCAGCTGTGACTCACCTAATAAAGCTCTTTGGATGATGGCCTAAGGTTTTCACAAAATGCGAAGTCAAATAGCTGCGGAACGAGGCACTCCCAACGCATCAATTTGTCCATGTTTTACCTCCGCTAACCTCTTGGTGAGAAATGTTCCCCGGTGCTCCAACTTGGGAGTGGATTTTACCGCACTTCAAAATGAACACTGACAGCCATCTGGCATTTGGATACATACGTTTATGAAGTAATGAAAGATTATCACGAGCACCGTAAGTCGATTAAAAATTATACACATGCTGCAATCTATTTGTTCGCGTAAAACTTACGTTTTGAAGCAAGGGTCTCCAGACAGTAGAGTCATCCCAATAATGACCTAAGAAATGTTCATCATTCACAAATGAGAATTGCATTGCAAATGTCACGCAATGCAATTTTTCAACAACACCAAAAAAAACCCCCCCGTTGCACAAGAAATTGTGCAAGTATTCACAATTTTACTATGTAAAACCATAACTAGGGCAGAGGTGAATCCAACATGTGTTAAAATGTATGGTGAGAAAGAAGTCCAACATACATACATTACATACCAATTTAGTTTTAAAGCAGCATAAGGTATTAATGAAAAATAACAGGCTAATAAAAATGTGATCGTGATAGTTTGGCCAACTAGACTTATTCATATAATAATAGGGTTTTTACCCTTTTTTCTGGCAACAAAACTTAAACCTTTTTACAAGGTGACGATCTGGTCTAGTACAAATTGAGACGAGGCTCAAAAGAAAGCTGTCTCTGGTGTGGACCAATCAGTTTCAAGGACAATGCATATATTATCAGAGTGGTTAATGCAGACATGAATAATTGTAAAAAGGTTTCAGTTGTGTTGCCAGAAAAAAAGGGGAAAAACCCTATTATTATATTTTTGTACTGGCAAAGGAGGTCTAATGATGTAGACTTATTCACTAAATAGGTTTACACCGAGGGAGCTTAAACAGGTATTGGTAGGTGAGGTTGGATATAATGGGTGATGTTGGATAATGGCCTCAATAAACAAAGACGGTCACTGCATCACACGCTTTCAGATATGGTTCTGCGGCCATCTGGAACGCTCTTCCTTCCGATATTAGGAAGCCACTGGAGCTATGCACTTTTAAATATAGTTTGACAACTAATTTCTTTAGAACTGATTTTTGTTGTTTAGTTTGCTGTCCTTCTCCCGCACATTCGATTACCACGGTTGGCTACGTACGGTGCGAAAGAAGTTCAACATACATAAACATAAGCAGTAATTGCATTTCTGTACGGTGACAATATACAGTGATATAATGACAGGTCTGCTTCCAGCGTTCGAATTGCTTATGAAACGCAATGTTGTTCGGTTGCCATACCATTCAACCTGATGTAGTATGTACCTGGTCTCGAATTCATAAAAGACATGCTGTAAGGTTTCATGGTCTTACACCAAGCGAAATATGGGAACAGAAATTATAAGAGTGTGTTTTACGACACCAGATATTAACTCTCTGCACAAAAATCCTGATTCAATTATTAGACAGCGCGCTGTGCGATGCTCGCGGCAACTGGAACCTGATCCTTGGTCAAGTTCAACACACACACACACACGTCATTAGCGAGGACGTAATTTCAATGCGGTTTTGGTAGAGACATGCCTTGAGAATGGAGTTGTCCTGCCGTGCGTTCTTGGTGTCGTATCCCTCGAGAAGGCAACGGCGAGTTGTGCAGCGCGAGCCGGCAAACTCTGCCATATTCAGGTCGGCAAAACCCAACTGCGACCAATCACAAAAGCAGCACCACACACCCAATCGACATACCGCAGTGTTCTTATAGGTGGCTCGGAACGCTAATACCATGTCAGAGCACCGAGCGTGCACTGTTGAGATTCTGGGTTTAAATTCAGGCAGCCGGTAATTTTTACATCGCGTTCTCAAGAATAGCAAGTGTCAAATTCCAGCCTGGTCACAAATAACCGTGCGGACATCCTTTATTTGACTTATTATAGTTTAGACATGTATATTTTAATGGTCTGATTGATATAGAGTGAACCCTATTCACACAGCATATACAAAGTATGTGGCAAGTGTGCAAAAAGAGGCCTAGTGAAATCACTTCAGCAGTAGTTCTATGACATCATCTTTCACAGTCTTTCTCCAGCACAGGGTGCTGCACCGTTGTGAGAGCTACAAATGGGAATTTGTTAATCTCATGACATAACACTGATGGGACAACCAAAATATAATTACATGATCATCTCTACAGATTTTCTGAAGCTTAAACCCTTTATGTTGGGAGAAAACAGACTTCAAACAACTTTAAATTTTCACAAGGGTGCAAAAACAGCGATTCAACTTTTCACTGTGCTTATTTTGGTTATTTTAATGTCAATTAACACAAACGGTGGTACAACTATTTACACACTTTAAAAAGGCATTGTTAATCTGCTACTTTCAAGTATAACTTGCTGTGTACAGCCCTTTGTCAATACACTGCTGGCACGGCATCCCCACACTAGATGGGTCATGGGGGTTATTTTTTTTTTATCATACTTCAGTATGCTGCTCAGTGGGTTCGTAAAGGTAGGGAGTGTGGATGTGAGAGCATTGAAGCACGGTACAACAATGGATGTTGCTGCCCTGCCTCCTGTTGCCGACCACGTATATCCTGCAGCCTATAGCAAGCAACTGTGTGCTCGGCGATAGCGGCTCAAGTCGTCAACTTCCGAAATCTGACGAGACCGGGTACAATCTGGGCGATTTGATCACAGAAAGCTTGCCGTATAAAGCACAAAATATTGAGCCACGCGGCACGAAGCGATAACCGGCAAGAAGACTCTAGCGCCCTAATTATATGTAGGACAGCTGGTTGGAAACATGTGACCAAGATGTATGACTCGGCTGTGTCGTCTCGGCGAGTCTAGTTGTTTAAAAGTAATTTGAAGAATCCACAGCAGGGAAACCAGTGGCCTCAAAAGAAAACACTTGCGGTGAAGTTGTGGAGCGATTCTCACAAGGGAGTATCAGCGAGATTACCAAAATCTCAATGGATTGTTTCGGCTACTACATAAGCTTTTACGTAAAAAGTAATTTGCATATCGGCAACACATTTAACGAACCAAAGATACACTATGGTGCCTGTCCTTCGACTCCGTGTGGGTTTCAACAACAACATCGACGTGAGGATTATTAAGTTACAGATATGTGACTGGGCAACAATTTTATCGTACATTTTCACATATTTGGATCGTATTTGAATCAACCAAACAAAAAGCTGAAGTCAAACACTAAATCACGGGGGCAAATGTAATTAAGAGCCATATTAATGAATCGTTATTGCTCATTTATTTACAAACCCTACAGTGAGTCATTACTGACAAACATAATGCTAAAGTTAGTCACTGCTGACAAACCATAGGTCAACACATACAAATATCCTCCTAAATTAAAGCCAAGCATCTTACCTTGCTGTATGCCTTCCCTCCTTTAAGTTCCTTCAAAACAAACACCCACACGACAGAGAAACAATTTAAATGCCAGTTGTTGAGCTAAACATTGCTAAATTAAAGGAAGCAATAAAGGATCACAAAAATAATAGAACTACCCTAATCCATTGCAAGCTTTTTAAGGTGCCACGAAACTAAGGTACAATTAGGGCCTCAAGCTTTAACACAAATTACCATTTCCATATATAAAGAATGTATTTTTAAGCACGGGATTGTGTCAAGAGCACTGCTGTCAGTGTGCCTCGCATTATTCATAGATGCAGTTCCGGTATTCGGTTACTTTTTGGATGTGCTGCATATGGATGGCATAACTGCGTGCAAATGAAACGTCGTTTTCATTTGTGTAATTTATTTGTGTGGGTGTGAACATATTCAATTTGATAACCTCAAATGAAACACACACGACTGAAACAGCATGGGATCTGGATAATTGTTAGCGTTCCATGCTTACACTGGACAGTGGCAATCCCCAGAGAATGTAAACATAATGAAGAATATTTATTGCTGCAGTCGCACCCGAAAAAAAAACCCACCACCCTTACCCTATATGAGAAGGAATGTCCATAATTTACCATAAAAACGCCCAAGGGAAACCGGAAAATCTGGGAAACACTCGAGTTGTGAATTTTCTGATTTTATTTTTTCCAAGCGAAACATAGACCTAGGTTGTTTAAGCTATCTGTGAGACCGCAGTGCTCTAACTGCACACCAGCCATTGCAACTTTATATTATACGTATAGCAGTATGTTAAAAGACTCTGGCATAATATTTTATAAATAAATAAAATATATAAATGAATGGCCTCGCCCGCTTGACACAACGCATTCGCTTGTAATCCCCACTACGCAGATCTTACGTAAGTTATGACACGAACAACAACCCCGGGCGGGTGCATTTCATGCATATCGGAACTCGGAAGCCAAACCGTTCCGTATATGAGGCAAGTCCCTTTTTACACGAGCACATCCACTCTTCTTCCCAAACCATGGGAATATGTAAACACGCTTTTGAAAATGAACGCTCCAATTTCCAGCAATTCCTTCCGCGGTGCAAATTGATGAGTAATCTGGTGAACAAGCTGCACCTTAGACGGGCATGTAAGCACCACACCCCTGTAATTGCGTATAGGGTGACACGGCCTGTCATATTTAAACTCCCAAACCTGGCCGCAAAGAGCACAGCTAAGCCGACATGCATCAATCTGGTGTCTGCTGCTGATATCATCGTCATCATAATCATCATCAGCTATGACTTTCTCAATGCTGGATGAAGGTTGCCATCTTCCTCTATGATCCAGCTCCTGATTAACTAATTATCAACATCATCTTCTTCACCACCCACTGGTTATCCACTACTACGCGAAGGCCTCCCCTAGCTGTCGCTATTCCTCATGGCCTCGCGATGCAACAATCCACGTATACCCTACACACACGAGCTCTATCTCTGCGGCAGACACCTTGCGTGTTCCATCTTCAGGCTGCTCCTCCGTAATTAGTCTCGACCAAATGGTCATCATCTCTTCTGGTGACATGTCCCACCCAAGCCTGGTTACTTTTTAAATGTGGTGTCTCTAATATTGCATATGTTTTCTGACCCACGTGTTCCTGCTCGTGTTTCTCAATGTAATTCCTAGCATGCACCTCTCCACGCTTCTTCCCACAACAGCAGCCTAAAAAAACTGACAAGGTAAATGGAAACGTTACAGGGTTAACTCCTGAACTTAGTTCGCAATGTCCCGTAGTGCATCGAAATAAAGACATCTCATATAAAGGAACAATTACTTACATGTTTCATAAACACGATACCAAGCATCGGGAAACCTTTTCCTTCACGAGTGCCAAATAGGACCTTTGGTGGTTCACACATTAACACATGCTTTGGCATAATGCCAGGTAGAAAATATTCCTCCCTAGTACTTAATTAGTGTGACGAAGATGCTTGCAGTGATGGATAAATGTTGTAAGCGGATCATTTCAAAGTGATAGGCCTCAGGTGGCCGCAGGCTGTATGAAATGAAGCCGCTGGCAGGATAGGTTTTCCTACCCTCGCTGTGTATGCATTATTGAAGCCGCATGTCCATGTCACAGTGAGCTCCACGAGAGGGTAAGTGCCGGTGCGAGCTCTCTCTGTCGTCTCTGTTGTAACGTACCTTGCGGATGGACACGCGACACACACAGTGGTCCAGAACTCCACTGGTAGGGCTGGCCGTCATCTTGCACACGAACTCAAACTTCTTCTTCCACCGGACACAGTTCTCACGAACCTCCTCCCTGCGCGCAAGCGGCGCAGCGTGTTAATCCACCACTCCCGATTTCACGCCGTCGCTCACTACAACAACTACAATTTATTTAGTAAGTGTTATAATTGCTTTATTGATACACTTAGAGACAGTGCCAAACGGTCCGAAGAGTGACCAAGGTTGGCTTATCCACATGAAGTCCCTGAACCACAAGTTAACAACAGGAAATTATTGCTATAATGATCTCATGATTTCTAACAATAATAAAAACCAGTGTACAGGTGTGTCGGTGACCTGCTGCTGCTGTTTAAAATAATCTGGCCACGATTTTAACCACTTTGAGCTGGTGCTCAAAAACAAGGCTGCATTATGCACCCAGTACGGTGATGTCACGTTGACATGCAAGGCATGATGAGGCGAACCGATTTTATGGTCCCAATCGCATTTTTTGAATGTATGATTTGCCTACGCTCTCTTTTAAACCTTTACAAAGTCAAACAGTTTTTTGGCTGCCACCCTCCATGCAGTGAATACAAACATTTGCTTGCAAAGCAACTAAAAATGGCTACATCGTGTGCTTGGGGACATTTTGGGAGGGTTATGCGTGACCGTGGGAAAGCAGCTGGTGCAAAGGTAGCGCCCCGTGCCATTTCACAAGCAACCCATTGAGACAAAAAAACATTGTTTTGGGCAAACAAGTGGCATAACGGGTGATCGAATTCCACGATCAGATTCCCCATGAAAGCTGTGAGCAGCTGGCATTTTAAAAACCTGACCGAGCTGCATGCGGCAGGGGAAAAAAAACACCGAAAAAATCCACTCTCCCAAAAAAAGTAAAGCTACAGTCTTGTGACTGACAAGGTATCTTCAAGCCTACCCGCTTGCATTACCTCTTATACTGCTAAAAATGAAAACCTGGGCTTGTGCATGACACGAGAAAAATGGATCAAGTAATAAGAAAATGGATCAGTGTTCATTCTCTAGACTGCACGATTTCAAGAGCCGATGATCAAAAAACAATAATGAGTTCGATCTCGTCAGGTTTTAGGAGCCACGTCTGGATAGTGTTTTGATGGGTGATCGACAAGCATCAGACAGATTATTGCAGGTTATCGCGGGGCTACATTGTCAGCAGAGGGCAATGCAACAAAAATAATTGTTGTGGAATACCACTTAAAAAAGTAGCATTAAGTTAGATTGAATACTGATCGTCTCAGTCGTGTTCTGTCTCTTCATATACTAATCGTGATGAGAAAAAAACTATCATTGATGAATGAATAGTTGTTTGAGTATATATGTAGTCGTGTTGAGGAACTTGGCACCACAATCCAGGAGTTTAACTTGACTTTGAGAGATATGTAAAAACGAGAACCCTGCAGGAAAGGCCTTGAGGTCGGCTCTGAATGTGCCGGACACATACCCCTACGCCAGGTGCTCATTGTAGCGATAAGTTGTGCCGCACCAGGCTTGGCACACGAGGAAAAACACACAGATGACCTTTACCTCCCAAAAAAGGGAGGGCAGATTGACGGCCAAGCTGTAGGGCATCCAATTAAATGTGTAAGGTCTCCATTGCCTCACAAAAGGGAGAGCACTTTTCCTTTTTCATTGTAAATATCGGACAAGAAATGAAATAATTAGTATATATTGGTCAATTAATGATTTTTAGTTGATCCACGCATGCCATCACTGAACTGTGGGCAGACCAGCAGTGGTTAAGGGAACGAGTGGTTCACGTCAACCCTGCACGATCGCTCGTGCCACTGGAAAGCCCCTCCACAACGAGACACGGCTGTACAGCGGTCAAGACAAAGAGCCACCACTGAACGTAGAGTGGAAGGCAGTGGAGTAGCAGAAGAGGTGAAGCTGTAACACAGCTGCAATACATTAATAGCAATAAGCTAAAGAGAAGCTTCAAGGGTTGATAAGCTGAAATAATAGGGCAGTGAAGCTTTTTAAAGCAGATCTGAAGATTTTCAGTTGAAGACGTGAACGTGTGAAGAGTCGTTGGAGAATAAGTGGAGATAAGTACGACTCAAGAAGATGGCCCTCAAAGAGGAGAGAACACCGACAGCGCGGAACTGTGCCAACCAAGTCACACGCCATAATCAACACGAGATAAATAGTGACTTTATAACTACAAGTCCGTGGACTATCATCACGGTGAAGATATCTGTCCATCTGTCACCTGACTGAGACAGAGTGCTGTGGCTGGATACAACCCACGAGGAGAGCGTTTATGCACTTCGTCAAAGGGTGCAGCGCTGTTGTGCTGTCATTAACAGCCCCGCGGCTGGTTCGTCACTGTGGCAGGGCCCGTCGCTCATCAAGCTGCCAGCCGAGGACCGTTTCATCGCTGTGCAGCGCTGCCAGCTGCAAGATTGTGGCTCTGTCACCACGCTGTTAACGTCGACCCGCACTGCACTGGAGAAAGCATCGCGCACAACCACTCCCTGCAGGCAAGAGAAGATGCCTGTTCTTCTGCGACTGAGATGAAGGATACCAGACCGTGCTTGAAGTCCATTCGTCGATAAGTATCGCAATTAATTCGTGTCTGTGGTATCACACCCTGATTAATTTTGAGTGGTGCATACACATTTACTACTTTTGATATTGGGTTGTTTTATGTGTATTGCTGCATACAGAGAAGGGCATTTTTGCATTTTGATTGATACCAATATCTTTGTAGCAGTATTATACGTTGTACCAAACTCTGGTTGCATGTGAATGACTGGTATTATGGCTTTTGATGTAGACAAGACTTGCTTGCATTAAAGTCCTGCTTTAGTTTACGAAGGTCTTCAACCGTTCTGTTGCACGCAAAGATATCAAACGAATCTGCTTTCCATGGCTTCCTGTCATTCAGTTACACCCTGGACAACGAAAGACCAAAAAAAACTGGACAGGTTCCAATTGAGTTGGAAAAATTGCTGTACGACACTATGGTCCAGCATCTATGCTCCCTGGCTTCATGAACCCCCACTGACCAGCATGGTGAAAGCACGGTCACAAATACCACCCCCCCCCACCCGCCCCCAAGATACTCACGGTGTGGAGAGGCCTTCATTCAGCAGTGCATGCATAAAAGGGCCGTACATGTCCTGTACCATTTAACAAAAATCACCACATGTGTTTTTTTTTCGCGCAAGCTTGCAGTGAGAGCGAGGATGAACGCCGCCGTGGTTGAAAGGTTAAAGTTTGTCTCCAGGCGCTCAGGCGGATTGCTTCCGTTTTTGTTTTAGCGCAGCAGCAGCAACAACAACAACAACAATGCCTGTTGAGCACCCCAAGTCGCGGGGCAGCCGGGCAGGACTGCAGAAAAAGCTTTGTACTAGATCCCACACTGTCTGCCCAACCCCCCATCAGCCACTTTACTCAAGGAATTTACACGTTGCAGCACTTAATTCAGCAAAGCAAGTCCCCATTGTGTACGCTAAGACTCCTCTGTTAATGTACAGTTCTCTGTTAAAGGATTGAGGGAGAGACCAGAGGTTGAGGGAGGGTAGACAGGGTCTGGGAAGGGGGGGGGTTAAATCTAACACGCATTGCTTAACTACATTTAAATACCTCCCCCTGTGAAAGACATTTAAAAGGCTTAAGCGATGCACGTGGAGGCAACGAAATGAAGACAATTTCACTGGCTCCATTCCGAATCATCATCATCATCATCACACGTGGTGCCAAACTACACGGGACATAAATTGAATCAAATAGATTATAGGTCATTTAAATGTATCAAAAATTAGTAGGCGATCAGATTTTTTACACGAGCATGAATCGCACATGTATATACCACCATTTTAGCCATACAAGTCAACATTGAGAGTTATAAACGCTCCACGCTCAGTTTATATTTAATGAATCTCTGTCTTCTCAACGCTCTTGTTTCTGGCGCTTTTCCAGCAATCAACCACTACCAATTTCCCATAATATTGCCAACGGGTAATTCCTTTGGTCCATTGTCAATGTAAAAATCCATTGCAAAAACATCCAATTAAATGGTTCAGAGAGGCACTACCAAAGGTCACTTCTGTTGACATGTTAACAACATGCCCACTATGTACCCTATGGAATATGATGGCAGTCATCTCCAAAGCATCTGTGGCCCACTTTTCCACTCGACACATCCAAGCTTGGACGAAAAGTCACAACACAATGCACTAAGCCCTGCTTAAACACACTGTACATCCACCACAAATTAAATCAAAGCCTTTGCATGAGAACAAAGTGTGACTTCTTCTTCCCAGTTACCCGATAAACGTTACAATTTAAAGTCTCATTCAAATGTCCTAACTCGCCTTTTTTATTTCCCTTAAAAATGCCTCTCCCGAGTTCCGTGGGTCGATCGGCCACGCACGTGCCACGAGCACACGGTCGACTGTGCCTGCGTCCAACTTTGTCGGACAAATGGTAAGATGACACTTGTATACGTTACGGCCCTTTTGTCAATCTACTGTTACGGATGAGGCCCTCCTCACAACCATACGGGGTCGTCGGGGTTCGTTGACCATACTTCACCGCGCTGGACACTCTCAGTTGAGGTTAGGAGATGTAGAAGTACAGTACAACATTTCTATTTGATACACTGCCCTAAGCTGCCCACAGCACAGCCCAGAAGCAGCGGCCAAATGCACAAGTTCTATGCATGATGGGACACCCATCCAAGCAATATCCAGGCTCCGACCTGCTTAGCTTCCAACATTGACTTAGATCAGCCACATTCCTGGTGGACACATTGAATACTTCAAAAATGTAATTTGTGATTCCTAATATCTTCACAAGAACATGTACTTCCGAAAAGAGCTATTAATTTTACCTGAAGAGAACGTGATAAAAAATATAATAGAAAACGATTTTTTTAAGGAGGGAATCAATGTCAACATGAGTGATGTTAATAATGTCGAATATACCCCCACGAGGATCTTCCAAAATTAAAGTGTTCAGTGAGACGCTAAACCCATGTTTGTGAAGTATAAATTGATTTCGTGACATTGTTTTGCATCAGACACGAAGGCATTTATATTTTAGAATTTCTCATGTCACTTTGAAATATGCATAACAGTGTTTTAAAAAATGCAAAAACCTGGTTCAGAAACATACTTTACATGGAACACAATTCTCAACCTTTAGTGTTGTTCAATATTTACCAGTTACACTTCAAGCTAAATAAAGTGTATCGTTTGGTAAAGTTCGGGCAAATGCTATAAAATGCATTTTTTTAACAAAAGTAATTCGATTGGCAGGTTATGTGCGGTGGAGTAAAGTATGGCTACTCCCACATCTTCCAAGACATTTGGCCAGTGTGGAAGAGTAAACTTAATACCTTCTAGACGGAGCTCTCTAGAGCTCCCAGAAGGAAGCCCTTCTGCCAGCAGTGGTGTGAGCAAGCAATTGGAGGGGCTGCACCCTTACCATCTACCTTTCTAAAAACAAATAAAGTTTACAAAATTGGATGACGCAAAAGCTGCGGAAAGGGGCACTGAGAGTTCAAGGGGAACCAAAGAAAGACTCCCTCTGGGGGTCAGGCGTGTTTGTTTTGAGGTTGTAAAGGGATTCTACGCCCTGGCACTTTCTAACCAACACAGTGGGGGGGGGGGGGAAGAAGTCCCCATCAACACCGCTACAGCAGCAGCACGTGTAACGGGGAGCCGTTTCCAGGTTAGCACTATCACAGCCACCACCTGCCTCACGCGATTTCCTCATGGCGCGAAATAAGTCACTTCCTGTCCTCAACACAGGGGACTCCCCCCCCCCCCTTTATCCTGCAGCGGCCACACCAAAAACCGTGCTCTTTGACGCGCACATTAATGAAGGTCCCGTCACCGCTGTGCCAGGTGGCTCCTGGTGCGTGCGGATCGTCCGCAGACTGAACACATTTTTGGCGGCTACCAGTGCAGCAGCCAATGTGCAAATGCTTGCCTGCCCCCCCCCCCCAACTTTCCTTAATATAACCATCAATTCTATTTTCGACTGGAGAAACTAAAAAAAAACGCATTACAAGCGCAAAACATCTAGCTTCCACCTATATCGACATCACTTTTGTTTACGTCCGCAGAAAAGGAACCGCTTACCGCCAGCAAAAATAATAACATAATTCAGTTCTTCTCTCCCCAACTTAGATTTAGGTGGTTGTCCTTTTTTTCAAATTTCATTGCAGGCGTGAATCACTGGTCATTGCGCATGCAAAAAGCAGCGGTTCCCAAGGTCACGTCAGCTGGGGAACAGTTTGAGGATTTCCTCATGCATACGTTGAGCTAAGGACAGGTGCCAAGCTTCCTGGAAAACAGCGAGCGCGCTCTACTTATGGATGCTTTATAGTTCCATGTGTGCGGTCAATGTTACTTGATGATAGTGCACCATGAGCGTACACACATAGAGAGCACTTTGCATGCAAAAATGTGCACGTTTGGTTAAAATCCAAACTCGCAGAAATAATCTGTGGCAGTTTGGCAGTGGTCGAATGGGTTTTGACCAAGCATGTAATGATTCACTCCTACCCCTCCTCCCACGGGATTATATTCATTCTGACAAATCAGGGTCACCATTCAATTTAATAATTGAATATGTTGTCTCAATTGTATCATTTGTGTAATGAATGTTCCGTCTAACATGTGGTCTCATTCGCAGTCCTGTTCATTCTACCATTATCTAAAATTAAATATTTGTACAATTTGCATAAAATGTGCACGAATCAAGAGCACTGGAATTTCATTTGAACGGACGAACCTTACAAAGCTTGGTTTCGACTACGTGACATGCGGGTTCCAGAACCAGATAACACGCATCAAGCATTTGGTTTTCAGTGACAGAAACCAGACTGCATTCGCCTGCACAAGCCAAGGTACGCACACAGCACGCCAAAACATTCCTCAATCCACGAATCTGCTGCATGGACTGCATCAACGGATAACCCAGACACAATTTCGCATCAGCTCCTTCCAGAATGAGCGTCACAAACATCCCGGTCCAGCAACGGGCAAGTCACAGCGGTCACTGTTGACGTGCAAGGCATAACAGTGTGCAACATATTTTTTTTTACAAACCAGTCCAGTTACTCATTTGGCAAGACGAATTGCCGGGCTGACTCTTTCCCGAGGCTGATGCATTGTGCCACAGTTTCCATGGCACTGCTTTGCGCTGTTGTCACAGGAAAAACCCCGTTCCACATGGAGAATGTGCCGCACACATGTTCCAGCGCAGGCCGAACCGCCAGGGCATTAATCAAACTCGACGGGTTGTCCTTTTGTGTCAAGCAGCAGAGATATCTGGGTACTTGCACGACAGTGAAATGAAGCCGCAGACTCACACGTTTTTTTAAATGGCTCAACTCAAAACGTCAGTTCCTTTCACAGGTAGAAGCAATTAAATTGTATTATTTTTGCACAAAAAGCAGCACCAATGGCCATGACCTATCCACTGCTGGATGGAGGTCTCCACAAGATGCTGCAATTCCTCACAGTCCTGTGATGCAATAATCCATCAAGCACCTGCACGCCGAGCCGATTTCATCACTCCATCTCTGCGTTGAATGTCCTCTAAGTGTTCTCTTCTTTGGCTACCACTCAGTCATTAGTCCTGACCACTGGCCATCATCCCTTCGAGCGCCGTGTACTGCCCAAGCCCACTTACATTTCTTAACAGTCCCGCATGATGTATTTTATTTGCACGTGTGTTAATCTTCGTGTCTCTTGGCCGAATTCCAAACAGGCACATCGCCATTATTTTTTGCTGCACGATATCTTTTGTTCCATTCTCTTTGATAATGAACAGCAACAACACCATGTGCCCAAAGGGAGAAAGTTTTTGATAAGCATATATTGCCTCCTATGACACAAGGATTAGAAAAATGGGCATTTCACAAAAATAATCAAGCATGCAAAAACTAGCTTAAATAACAAAGACCAACTGAATATACACAGTTAAGACCGGACAAAAAAAAGGACACTACAGCTGTACATTCCATACCCGAGAAGTAAGATACTCCTAAGTTTTGTACATAGAAAAACGACCGTAAGATGTACTTCAGCAAGATTTTTTAAAGGTCTTCTTAGGGTAAGTAACCTCTTCCGTTTTGAGTGGAAACACACACGGTATTGCAGGCAGCGTGCCAGTTTCACAATGCTCTCCGTGCATCCATCCACGTCTCATGATGTGGCCGTTTTAAACCGCTCCCGAGAAGATGATACAAACGTTTCATATATGGAATGCAGAAACGATTAAAAAGCATGCCAAGCCAGCAAAAAAGGCGCCAAATTGCTTGAGATCATAAAAAGGTCATGCGCACAGGATCTAAATCACCATTTAAAGCACGTTCAACATTCCATTTAATTTTTTTTTTTAAAGTCCACACAACGGTTAATTATACAAACATGATATATGGCAACGGTAAAATAGGGCAATTACGCTTCCGCCGCATACTGTGAACGGTTGCCTGCAAACCTTTTTTTGCAATGGCCAGCGGTTTTCTGCACACGATGAAAACCGACGCAATTTTGAAAAATAGCAGCAACACAAACTTGAGGCGGTTGATTAGCCTCCTGCCACACCTCTACCGAGTGTAAAATGATCTTTAAATGAAAACATCGGAAGACTTTTTTTCCCCACAAACATTCCAACCAGTGCAACATTTCAACCAATGTGAACGTTCAGACGCACCTTTTAACCAAATAAGGCATCCGTTGATATAGATTTTTCTCAACGAGTGCAGTAAATACTGTATGCTAATGAAAGTGCTTACAGTTCAGCTCTCAGCAAATTACAAACAAGCTGCGGGTTTGTGAATTTAACAATAATGTCACAGTGCTAACTCTGTCAGCTGGTTTTGCAGGAAATGATTAACTGCTCTCCATTACGTTTTCACCCTTGGCACTCGCAACAAATACGGGCAATGCAAATGCCAAACATTCAGCACTTTCGCACTCATTATGCGCAAAAAAAATATTTCACAAATCAAAACAAAAACCACCCCAGTCCTTCTGCCATTCAATCTAACGTTTATGAAATGTATACAAGGAATTGCAATTAACTGCACCCTCATGGCTACTGCTGGGTGCATTTATCCTGAGTAAAATGTGACAAATTGACAAGCCAAGTGGAACACCACACAAGGCACAGAAAAGCAATACAAATAAATCATGAACCCTTCAATATTACGCAAGCCTCATTCACGAGAGAGGTTTTATTTTACTTACATCACATAGGACAATACTCGACAGAAGACGCTTAGCATTTGCAAGTTTTGTAGAAGTGGTACGGAATTTCACGAAACTGCACTGACCAAACCGATAGGGGCATGGGGAAGCCCTCCTCCCAGCAATAAATTGACAAAGATTTAATAAAACTATAATAAAAAAGCGCCTAAATTATAGCTCTGTTAAACTAAGTTGCCACCTACTGAGTGGACCAGAGTTTCCTTGAAAAAGGATCTCAGAGGCAGCTCCGTCATGTCCGCTTCCAAGAGCTGTTCCCTATCGCGCAAAGTTGCACTACTCTGCCATCGATCCCTATGGATACTGCATCACATGACATGACAGCAACACCACAATCGCACATCCGATGAGCACGGTTGGCTACACACGGTGCGAAAGAAGTTCAACATACATAAAATCGGGATAATATTGGGGGGAAATGTGTTTTTACCCACTAAAAAAAAAGGCAAACACGCTCGGTACCTGGAAGAGTAGTCCGTGAAGTTTCCGCCGTCGAGCAGCCTCAGCTTGCAGAAGAGCACGGCGTTGAGGAAGGGAATGTGCGAGAGCTCGTCGAGCTCGAGAACCACCTGGAAGCGATATCTCTTCTTCTTCATCATGAACGCCATTCAGCTGCAGTCACGGGCGAGCACCGTCGCCACCGCCGCCACCAACTCGTGCTTGGTTACCCGCGGAGGACGGGCAAGGAGCGCACGTGAGCGCGTTTCAATTCCTGCGTGAGCTTGAGCCTTGCCAAACGCTAATCTCAAAAACGCAAAAGCTCCTCAACTGTGGGCACACGAACCTGGAAACAGTACAAACACACCCACGTGCACAGATTAACGTGCGGAAACACACAAACGTTATCAACGACTGTGGTGGGTTAGCGGAGTTATTTAATACGTTGGCCGTGAAGCACGTTTTTTAACGCGAGCTGTAAACCCTGAGGTGCTGTACGAATCTCCTTTTTCTGGGAACTATAAACCACTTATGCTAAGCTGCCTCCTTCGATAACAACACACAGAGGTGTGTGTAAATTTCCCCTTAAGCATTTCAATGGGTTTTACAGTGAACAATGATCTCACATGGGATTTCATGATCAGTGTTATAGCTTTAGACTTTTTTTTGATACACAGCAGCTGCAGTGTTCGGACTCACTTCCCCACTACTTTTAAGAGTGTCCCATGACTGTCAGTTCCTGCTGTATGTAATGAGTAAAGTTCTCAAACCAAACAATAGAAACAAAAACATTACTGTTTTTAGTCGATCTATGGTGTACTTTTTTCAGTATTTCACCAAAGTTATTTGGAAATATAATTCAAGGTTAGAAGTATTCAATGCCAACCCCACTCTACCAGTTCACTACGATTCGCATGTGGAGGCACTGTATAGCCGTTGCAAACAAGGAATTCAGACACGCAGAAGATTCTTCTAAAGTTACAGGGTCTCGGTCAAACTTCGACTTCGCAGAACTCAGGGTTGTAGCTATGTCTGGAGGCCTTGGGGATTAAATCCTTTCCTGTCCACCCAGCAGCAGAGATCAAGTGGTGATAAGCTCAACCTTCACTGCTTTCACGTCCAATGGGGCCCACATGAAGGGCCCGTTTCCCTCCTGGCCTTCCCCCACCCCCACCGCCGCCCCTCACGTCAGTGGTACCAACCTCGAGGGCCCCATTTACAGGCACTCACGCTAACAGCGTGCGCGCACACACACGGACATACACTTTAAATTATTCTATCCTGCTCATGTGGGCAGGCATTATGTAATCTTAAGAGGCATGCCACGTAGCACTCTGCTCTCTTGCGCGTGAAAATCGCAAAGCGTTCGTCAATGCTGCGGTGGTGAGATGTTAACTACATCGCCTGGTATACGGGAAGGAGGTCGCTGGTTTGATCCCGACCCTGACGTCTGTATATTTGGAATTTCCATGTTCTCGCCGTGGTTGTGATTTTTTTCTCTTGGTTCTCCGGGTTTTCCCTCCACATTTAGAATTAACATGCGTTTACAGTATTTGGCTGCTATAAAATTGCACACAAGCTACACTTTGTTGAGCTATCATTAGTGGCCAAGTCGCTTCTGAAATAAGAGCTACTGTATATAGCTGTGGGCCGTAGCTGGTAAAATAGTTGTAATAGTTGTAAATGCTGTGAAGCTGTAGGTGTGGGTTTTATCGCCTGTTCGTTGCACAGGGATTATGAAAGGTGTTCGAATTTGGGCCCTATGTTCCCACCATTGACGCCACCTTCGGCGCCCTGCTGACAGGCACCCATACCTAACATAATTCCATCACATTCTATCGTAGCAAAAGCGTGCTAATAGAATAGCACATGAGTAACTGTCAATTTTGCAGGTTGTCGTCGGTTGTGTTACTGTGCAGATTACGTGTGGATGGGGAGATCAAAACCCGCCCACCGCATTCTCCTTTAATCCCTTTTTTTCAAACCTCCCACCAGCACAATTTCTCATCATCACCGACTGATTTCAATGCTAACCTTTAGATACTAATCCTCACGTAAATGTTACGTATTCATGACCATTAACCCACTCCCCAAGTCCTATGATTGTATGCAAATAATGCCAAGACAGTGATTGATTGCGACGGCTATGGAGACACCTAAATCCAGCATCGTGACTGATGGTAAGGATTTTGATTAATTTCAATATCACCAATGTGAACGCAACGCAAAATATCGAACACCGGGTTCTATTCACGGTGGCGGCGCTTGACACACACACAACGTGTACACACACAAGGCGTACACACAAGTGTGCAGACAGTCATACGATTAAATCACTTGTGTGTTAACGTTAAAAAGTCGTGTGGCCAATGTTTATGTATGAGAGCTCTAACGTGTACACACACGCAGAGAGAGAGAACATTCACTGGCTGTACAACTATATCACGTGAATACACAAAAGGATGTAATGCTCGCGAACGTTGCATGGCGCGGTGGCATTAGTGATTTTGTGCACTGCGCTACGAACTCGGCAAACCTAAGTTCAACTCCTGGCGACGGCTAACACAAGTGCCGAATGTGTTTTTGACCTGCACCAGTCCGCAGCAAAGCAACCAGCAGCAACCCTCCGCCAATCTGCACTGACCTTCAGGGTGAAGTATGGCCAAACAAAACCCGCAGGGCCAAACAAAACCCGCAGGGCCAAACAAAACCCGCAGGGCCAAACAAAACCCGCAGGGCGAAACCGACAAGGCGCGGGGGGGGGGACGACGGGAGGCCTTCATCCAGAAGTGAATCGACAAAGGGGTGAACGAATTTTACTCCTTAACGTTACATTGTGCACCCTAATGCGTACGCGCAGATATACTGTGTTCACGATTGAAACGTGTACTTGACGCGCGCAGACATGCTTAACTGAACGTGCTCACACAATCAGCTGGAACAAAACCGTGTGTGGGTTTACACGCGGGACAAGTAAGCGCGGTGCACGTTTGACAGCATCACGTTCGGTAGCATTCCAGGGTGTGTACACACGTGCAATTGGCATATATACTGTACGACGACGTCAAGTTGAAACCCACACGTTGGGGAGTTATTCCCGAACACCCCAAAGTTCACGTGTAACAAGTACTGTTTTTGCGCAGGTGCAATGATGGTATTTATTCTCATACCTGTCAACTCATACGGGTCAAGCCCGTATTCATGTACAGGGGAATTGAGTTTTCAGGTCCATGCGGGGTACAGCCGTTTCAATACGGGCACAAACATGTGTTTTTTGTCAATCTGTTTGTATTTCTCCCTTGTGATGGGACTTTGTAGGATAAACGTTGAGATTTATAAGGGGCACGGGGTGACCGATAAGGTCTGAATTGGTCTGTAATAAGATAGGCACTGATAAGGGGGTTTACAGGTCCGTGTATTCTAGCCGGCACGTGTACACGTTTTTCTCGCGTTCGGTGGCACTGTGGAATACGTGGACGTTGTAGTCTTTGCATTATGCAGGAATAGCAAATACTGCACGAACTCTCTCTCCTGAAGCAATCTCGTCGCGGCTTAGCAAACCTCGACATTGGCATCACACGCTCGTGAACACATTGCTGCTGCTGATACTGCTGTTGTAATCATACGCAAAATATAGAATAAAGTATCCCCCCTTGCGGGACATTCCCGTAAATGTCAATGCACACGTATAAACAGCATTTCAGCATATGTATTGCACACACACACGTGTATGTGTGTGTGTGCAATACCGCTCCCCACACACACACACGTGTATGTGTGTGTTGGAAGCGGTAGTGTAGCGGTCAGCGCGCTGGGCTACGAATCCGATTATCTGAACCGGTCACGGGACCTCCCCTAGGTCGACTCGGCCTCAAATATATTACCCGGTGGCGATGTGTAAACATCGCCAATGGGGGGGGGGAGACAAAGGCGGCCCGTGCTGGCCACTAGGCCTTCATAGGTGCGACTCCCTCACTAACAGTCTTGTTACAGGCTACACGGGTGATCATTGTCACTGTGCGACGTGAATGCGTAAAGCTGCGTGCAAGCTTGGAACGACATCGCGAGGCATGGGGAACGCACCGAGGCGTTCGATGACATACACGCAGGATAATGGGCATGGCAATTGAAACTGTTGAGAAAGGTAAAGTGGGAGCTCGGGGTTTATTTAGGACACGTCATGGGCCCTCCAGCTCCATTCCTTTGGCAGCCAAGGGAATGGATCTGGAGGGAGGGAGATTCGTCCAACGTTTTAGACAGCGCACCGAAATGTGCTCGCGGTTCTAACACTAAACTATACGGTACAAAAATTTTTTTGCAGGTTAATGGCCCACTGGCTATCAACACAAACGCGTGATGTTGATTCTAAATGTGGGGGGGAGGAAAACAGGAGGACCCGGAGGGAAAAAAAAATCAACGCGACCACGGGAGAGAGAGACAAGAGACACCGCGAACTACAAATATACAGCAGCAGGCATCGTCTGGGTCGGGATCGAACCCAAAAACTCCTTGCATACCAGGCGAGGTAGTTAACATCTCCTAGCCACCGTGATGATGATGAGAGAGAGAGAGACACGCAAACTCCAAATATACAGCAGGCGTCACAGAGTCGGGATCGAGCCCACGACCTCCTGTATACCAGGCGAGGTAGTTAACATCTCCTAGCCACCGTGATGATGATGATGAGAGAGAGACACGCAAACTCCAAATCTACAGCAGGCGTCACAGAGTCGGGATCGAGCCCACGACCTCCTTGCATACCAGGCGAGGTAGTAAACATCTCCTAGCCACCGTGATGATGAGAGACATCGCAAACTCCAAATCTACAGCAGGCGTCGTCAGGTTCGGGATCGAGCCCACGACCTCCTTGCATACCAGGCGAGGTAGTTAACATCTCCTAGCCACCGTGGCGAGTAACTACAATAGACGGGATTGTTGCATCGCCGAAGCCGTTAAGGGACTGCGAGGCTTACATCCAGCAGTGGATAGAGCAAGGCTGCTGGTGTTGACGTGGTCCACTACGGCTGTGTTATTGTTTGCAAAGGCGCGCGCAGCAGAGCGCCGTTACGAGCGTTCATCTCCGAGATCACCAATCCGGCGGGGTGGGTGAAATCGACACACGAGCGTTCACGTCGTTGTTTTTTTTTTTAAAAACCGTGTGAACATCACGAGACGTTCAGTAACGCCGATCCTCAACTGTAGACGAAATATAAATAAAAAAAACCCCGCACACAAACACACGACGCGAATCCACTCCGCCACTCGCACTCACCGGTCCACATCACCGCGGACGCCTCCGTCAGCGTCTCGAGCACACAAGCACGCGCGGGCCGCGTCACGTGACCTCGTCCTTCCCCCAACCCCCGTAGCCCCCACCTCCTCTTCCGCAAACCCCGCCCCATTGCGCTCCCTCCCCGCTTGCCCCCCCCCTCCCCACTTGCCCCTCCCCTCCCCGCTTGCCCCTCCCCTCCCCGCTTGCCCCCCACCCTCCCCACCCCTCGCGCGCGCACCCCATCCGTCACTCAAACCTCAACCAGCTCAGAGTAATTCGCCTCCCCATTGGTCAGATGTTGCTCGCCCCCCCACCCCACTCACCCAGCCCACACCCGCACACAAGCCCCTCCCCCCCCGCCCCCGATTTACTCGGGCGGAGCGCGTGGGTGAGCGAATTTTGCGATTGCAGTTTTGCAAAATTTTTAAACGAATAATCTAAATGGATTCTGGTGTTTTTTTGCCTCGTGTTTGTTCCCTTCCACGGGTGGTTGTTACCACTCGTATGAAGTTACAGTTACGGGGTTTTTGTTGTTGTTGTTGTTCACATCATTATTTTTTAGTTGGATACATGGAAAAACCGCCCAGGTTCGCTGCAACAACGAGTACCGGCATTTAAAGATCTCGTAATCGCGATTTTACGGCGATCGCTTTTGTCGATAACGAGAATCGATTAAATTTTGATTTAAAGCTTTCGTGACTGCAGTAATTCATATTTTTAGTTCTTTCGGTAAAGTCACGTTGAAGGGAAACAACAAAATAATAATAAACAAAATAATAATAAAAAAAATTCTGTCTCCCCCCTCCTCTTTTCAGAACATAGATGGACTAGTCCTAAATAAACTGCCAAATCGCTGCGCGTGGCGCTAACGTTTTTTTATAAATAAATAAATACACCGTTTAAAAATAAATGTATGCAAACCAACACACCTGAAGACGACCGTTTGTGTTATGGTCGAAACGTCGTGATAATTTTTTATTGTTTTATATATTTTATTATTTTATTGTTTCCCTTCAACGTGACTTTCACCGAAAGAACTAAAAAAATGAGAATCGATTAATCACTCCGTGCCGTGCCCGGATCTCGCGTTCCTATTGGCCGGTCGCGCCAGCGGCGGGTAATGGGGGAGGGGTTGGGGGTTTGGGGGAGGAGTTTCCAAGGGGGAGGAGTTTCCAAGGATGTGGGAAGGGTGGGGGAGAGGGGAGGGGCTATGGGGGGAGGGGCCCTCGCGCCCGCCACGTTCCGCTGTGCGCATGCGCGCTGGACGCGGTTGTTGGGTCGTGGTGCAGTGCCGCCTGGAGGCTGTAACTGGAAGCTGTTTTATAGTTGAGAATGTTTGGTTTTTATTCTGTTAACGCGTTATTTAATGACGTCCTCCGTCGTTTCTGGCGTGTTCTGGAGGCTGTGACTGGAAGATGTTTTCGTTGAGAATGGTGGCTTTTTACTTTATTAACGCGTTATTTAATGATATACTCCGTCGTTTCTGGCGTGTTCTGGAGGCTGTGACTGGAAGAGGTTTTAGTTGAAAATGTTTGGTTTTTGTTTTGTTAACGCGTTATTTAATGATACACTGCGTTGTTTCTGGCGTGTTTTTTACGTATTATTTTCCTGCGTGTGTGCGAGCACAGATAGCGCACGTTTTAAATTTAACATACAATACAAATTATAAATCTGGACGGTGTTATCTCGTTTTCTGTTATTTGCTGAAAATAGATCATTACATGGTTCTCATGGTAAAGCAATAACGACGGCAACCGTCCCCCCAGTCTTCTCAAATATCTCACTTTTTTATTTACGGATATTCAACACGAGTTTGAAGCTTTACTAATCAGGAGAAAAATAAATAAAAATACCCGCCCTGATGATGTCTTTGGTGTTCGTGTTTACAGGCTCTCACATGACCTAATTCTACACATTAAACATCTCTGCATAAATATATCAACAAGCCATGTGTTTGTCAGCTAATATTAATCGCAGGAGACCCTTGAATATCGCGGGGGTTACGTTATTGGAAAGTGCCGCGAAAGCCAAAACCGCCATAATCAATACTTACATAATGTGGTTAGGTGCACGGCAACCAAAAATAGACACATCACAATTGATTAAAAAAAAGTTCATGTATTGTATGCCAAATAAACTAAATACTAAATCGTTGAAATAAACACGTAAAAGACTCGACCACTGGCACCTACTAGACCGCTAAGAGTATATCAGAGCTGCACGCTAGTCGGCCAAATCATGTAATTTCGTTAGGGTTGATTCTGGATAGTGCTTGCATGCAAACCCAGATATATTTTTTAGGGCTGCTGGGGGGTTACGTGGTCGGCAGCAGACAGCACTGCAAGAAAATCAATTGTTGAACTCTGGTTCTACGTTCTCATATACATTATATGCTCGCCTTGACCAATTCACACTAACAAAGCGAGGTGAAATATTCAAATCAAGATTCAAATCAAGGTGAAATATTGTCAAATGACCCATGGCATGAGGCGTGTGGCATGGGGGAGGCCCTCATCCCGCAGTGAACTGACAAGATGGCTATACAGGAGACTGCCGTCAGAACAGCCTCGTCACGTGCCTTAGAGACTATAAACCTGGCACACTTGCAGTTAAACTGTGTAAAACAAAACCTTATTGGTTTGTCAAAAGCCACAGAAAGCCTTCAGAGCAGTCTGGTGCTGCACGCATTGGCAGCAAGCCAGACAACCAGATGTGCAGCAACACAATGGCAGGCTGGTTTTATAATTGTAAGTAAACCACAGTAGGTCGGAATCTTGGCCGATGTTTCCCGCATTGAAACACAAAACCTGGCGTTAACTAGCTCGTGTGCTTTGACTCACTTTTAAAGGCTAATCTCAGTTGGCATGTGTTGGCTGCTTGCTCTGTGACTTAACGTCGGGAAAGTAGCCAAAAAATGTCAATAATTTAAGAAGCTCGGTGCCGTAAATGAGCTGCTGTATTACATTAATGGAACACCTGCATTTTGCAAGTGGCACCTTCAAGCGTAGGTGCTTGCATATTCTCTTGTGGTCAACGTAAAATTTGACTGGACCATTCAGTTCAGAGTTGACACTGGTTCAGAGGCTGGTTTATGCACTGAAGTGATTTTTATACAATACAATTTGGATATGTATATCGTTTAAAAACAACCGTATGTCAAGATGCTGGTCAAAAACGGCGAGCATATTTATTTCATTGAGAGAAAAAAGCAGTAAATAGGCAGGGAAGGAAGGTATTAAGCGTGGACTTCGACAGGGACAGGGAGTCTACAGCATGGGTAGCAGGGGGAAAGGGAGTTCCAGAATCAGGGCAGCAGAGTCGAGTAAGCTATCATTGACCGACAATTGAGATGAGAAGGGAGAGGTAGTCAGGAACTAGTTTATTGGAGAGCATTGAAGAATGTGAATGCAATATCGAAATTAGTACAGGATTGGAGCCAGCGGGAGTATCAGAGCATTGATGTGATGTCACATTTACACGTGAGGAACCTGGTGGCAGTGGCAATGTGTCGGATCAACTTCAATATTCTTTGGGTGCAAATACAAAAATCAGGTCATTGGAAGACTTGAAAAGGGAGATCTTAAGATATGAGAATATGGATACACACGGGATTGTCAAGCTTCGTCTGTTGATGACTCTTTCGCTAAACAACAAGACAGCTGCTTTTGAGTTGCACCACTGAAAGTTGTACCCTGTTTGTAGCCAGCGGCTGAGAGTTTATATATCGTTAGCTTAATCACCCATTGCCATTATACTGGAGAAATGTTACAGTCATTGGAACATGTGTTACAATGGAAAAATATACTGGGAATTACTTTTCTGTTGATGTGTATTTTTAATAATATTGAGAAGTAAACCCTGCTGAATCGAAATAAACACTGATAATGGATAGACGGCCAAAGTAGAGGAGTGAATTACTGATAAAAGATGCCCATCATCCCAGGAGTCATTAGATCAGATGTGCTTATTATTTTTTTTGTTCTTTTTTAAAGTATTTTCAAACGCCGACCAAGGAAGGTATGGGAGATTTGTGCAGTTTTCAAAAGCTTGAGTTATCAGTCGCAATGGCGTCTTTCTACCGCCATCTGCAGGAAATTGGTCATGTTACTGGACGCGCCTGGATTGTTGCCATTTTCAAGATACGTACCATATGCTTCACATTAACATTGACGAAACTATGTAATGGCAGAGCTTGATATTTAGTCTACATGTGGCACAAATAAAGTTCGCCCTGCATTTCCGGAACGCCACATTTTCGATGTCAATATAGTTCAATTCATGACTTATTGGCTTGGGTTTGGAGAACATTTTTCACAAAACTATTGCAATTTGATGTGGATCCCATCATGGCTTTTAACAGTGGGTACACCCCCACTACTGAACCTTCTCGACCCGAATCACCGCTGGATGTGATGTGCTTTTGGAGCCTGTTACAGTTTAATTCTCTCCTTAACTTGGTTCAGCCAACATTTTCACAGAGCTAGTATGTGCCCCTGTGAACCCCTTGGAGAGATGGAACATTTTCAATGGAATTCCTGGCATTGTTATTCATCCAGCCTTAATTGTACAATTTGTACGTAACTCTTTAGTCTGTATAGCGGTGGTGCAATTAATAACTTGTGCTTTGAACCACAGCGATCTGAGTTTGGCCAGGCCAAAGTCCTGAGTAATATCAAAAATGGTCCTGGGCACCCCTTCACCAACCTGCACTGACCAGCATGGTAAAGTATGGTAAAACAAACCCCATGGTCTACAGAGTTTTGGGAGTCCTTCATCCAGCAGTGGATTGACAAAGGGCTGTACAGCTAATTGTCAAGCCACGGTTACATGAAGGTCTGCCAACATCTTCCAGTAACTGGAGTTGTTTGACCATACTTCACTACACTGAATAGTATGGGTTGGCGAATGGGGAGCCGAGGCTATGTTGAGATATAGATTTATTGATTTTAGATTAGCCTGGAATCAAACTCACGTCACCAGATTTAAAGTGCAGTCTGCTAAACCACTATGTCGTTGCGCCAGCCTCAGTCTTATTTCACAACATACATAGACACAGTTGTCCTTTTTATTAAGGCAAACAAAGACAGTGTAATACTCTGTACAGGGTATTTTTTTTACTAATGAGCACATTATAGTGGAAGCTGTTTACTAATATCCGATTACCAATCTGGGCAACCATGCTCTCTACACACTATATATAGTGCGATGTGTATTTTGGGAGCACGTGACATCTCTGGTTGTGTTAAAGCTATTCGTGCAATTCCAGAATCATGTTAGTACTTCTATACCCAGGCTCCAACAACCAAAAAGTTGTTCATCACTTTGTTGTACAATTTCGAGTGCTTTTGTTAAACGTGCAAGACGTGAAATGTCAGCATCAATACGGCGTGGACTTATGTGTCGGGATCGAAGCAGCATGCCCAGCAAACACTGATCCAACCCAACCACCGCACTGCCCATATTGCACTTTTCACGGAAACGTTGGGCAGCGCTTAACCGTAACCACCACAAACCACGAAAGATGCAGACACTTAATGCGCAAGTGGAAAGTAAAACTTCAGTGTGCAGCTACGAACACTAAACCGTGGCCCATATAACTTCACACAGCCCCAAATACAGTACAACTCTAAAGGTGGTGGTGGGTCTCTCTGCAGTTTACTCAGATTAAGCACATTATAGTGGCTGACTCATAACGTAATCTCTAATAGTTGAGCTTCATTGGCCATACGGAATCATCAGTATCACCATCAGTGTTACATTTCCTTGTGTTGAAGTTTAAGAAAGGGGTCTTAGGCGAAACGTAAACGTCAATAAATGACGTGGTATGCTTTGATGTTGTCTGTCTTGAGAAAAATTGCTCAACAGCTCAATGGCCGTTACTTGGGAAATTAAACTTCTACATTTCGACTGTAGATGTCTCCAGTCGCGTACCAGTATTTCAGCTATGAATTGTGTACATCTGGTATTGTCAAATTGCCTTTCATCTGATAACAAGGACTTCAGTTTCCCCTCTTTATACTTTCTCAATGCCCCCTTAGGGTGAGAGATTACACATGAAGTATTTGTACGGCTGGGTGTGGCAAAGCCTCCGTGCAGGCGTGGCTCCAAATGCCAAACTCGGGCACAACGCCACCGCGAAGGCGCTTCATGGGCTCAGCCATTGGCTTTCCACGACCATTGACGTCCCCTATTGAAAGACAACCCCCACCCTCCACGTCCCTCTCTCTCGCTCTCTCGAGAAAGAGTTAAGCCCCCTTCCTGCAACCCAGCAACACCACTCTCTGCAATTGGCCAAGACGCCACTGCAGTGGGGTCTGCTAAGTATGCAGGAGAGTGGTTGGCTCGTCTGCTGCTTGGGGCTTCTTTCCGTTGTGTCATCGGGAGGACGGCGGAACCACACCAACCATTGGCCTTGTTGCATATTTGTTAGGGGCGTTGGTGAGCCGCTTTGTCAATGGGCTAATCTGCTTGGGGTTTTTTTTGTTGTTGCTGCTGCTGTTGTCTCTGCCTCGTTCATAGCACTGTAAGTAAGCCACTTGCACAGTTTGGCGAAGCGCAACTTTCTGGGAATCTTTGGTCGGGTTGTGTTGCGGTTGTGGTGCAAGTGCAGTGGCTTCAGCAAAGCCGCCGGTGGATTAAGAGCAGCACCCAGTGGGTTTAGAGCAGCACCCAATGGGTGTAGAGCAGCACCAGTGGGTTTAGAGCAGCACCAGTGGGTTTAGAGCAGCACCAGTGGGTTTAGAGCAGCACCAGTGGGTTTAAGATCATCACCAGTGGGTTTAGAGCAGCACCCAGTGGGTTTAGAGCAGCACCAGTGGGTTTAGAGCAGCACCAGTGGGTTTTAGATCATCACCAGTGGGTTTAGAGCAGCACCAGTGGGTTTAGAGCAGCACCAGTGGGTTTAAGATCATCACCAGTGGGTTTAGAGCAGCACCAGTGGGTTTTAGATCATCACCAGTGGGTTTAGAGCAGCACCAGTGGGTTTAAGATCAGCACCCAGTGGGTTTAGAGCAGCACCCAGTGGGTTTAGAGCAGCACTAGTGGGTTTCGATCAGCGCCAGTGGGTTTAAGGTCATCACCAGTGGGTTTAAGATCATCACCAGTGGGTTTAAGATCAGCGCCAGTGGGTTTAAGATCATCACCAGTGGGTTTAGAGCAGCAGTAGCAGCAGAGCAGTGATCACACGCAGCCACAGCAGCAACTGTGTGCATCCCCAGCCAACAAGGGGTGAGAAGGGTGACATTTCAAATCCTTGCGAAAAAGGAAAGGGAACTGTTTGTCAGCGCTCGCTTATTTTGGCTGTCACGCAGTTGGGAACAATAACACAGCCGCCCGTCCCTTTGCCCAGTATTTTGGTGATCTTCTTTGGCGTGTTTATATATTTTTTTAAAAGAATTATCGGTGCAGTGTAAGCTCAGACATAGCAAAAGAGTGCGCATTCTCTTCTGCAGTACAAGTTAAAGCAGATAGGAAAGCATATTTTTCTACTCCAGACATTTTGCAAAGGGGCCCTTGCCTCGTTTTATACTTTATTTTTTGTTTTTTCTTCCCGTAGAGGTTGAAATCGTACAAGCTTCGAGAATGGCCAGCCTATTCTCCTTCGCGAGCTGCTGGGTTCGGGCCCTCCTGCCCCGGGCCGCGTGTGAGCCAAGCCCCGCGCCTGGAGAAGGGGATGGTCGCGAAGCGTCGCATGAGAAGAAGATGTCTGAGCTCTTCGAAAAGCTGGACACCAACAAGGACGGACGGGTAGACATTTCCGAACTTCGAGAGGGCCTCAAGACCATGGGCTACACTGGAACGGGTGCGGCCAAGGTAAGGGAAAGATGTCTTCAAGCACAGCGGTTGTGTCTCTAGTTCGTACGGAGTTGCTTGCTCTCAAGTGTTAACAATTTATAAACAGATCACGGAACAACTTTTTTTTATTCTCACCACAGCCTTGGCCATTGTGCGTCGGTGTTCACGGCCCAATTAGCCGCACTTTAGAAGTATTTTTATGAAAATGTCTGGCAGGGTCTCTTCCACGTTCACGTGGTTTTGTTTGCCAAATTGAGCTGGTCTCAGTAAAGATGTACAGCGCAAGACTGACTTGATGTGTGTTGTGACAAGTTACGTTAACAATGAGCACTGTTGTCACAGTGGTGGCAAGAAAATTCTTTTTAACTATTAAAATTGAAATAACATTCACGGTTTGGGGAATCTGGAGACGTGTGGATGGGACAATGTGACTCTTGAGTGAGTTGTTACAGGATGGCCCAGATGTATTGTGACCCCCCCCCCCCCCCCATTACTTTGCGCCCACATTTTTGTTCCTTTCCATATTCATTTCTGCTTTAAGTAAACCTTACTTTACAAATGTTAAGTTTTAGATAATTAAATGGAGGTCCTAAGACGTCTGGACCACCCTGTACACAGATATGTCGATGGTCTTATTGCAAAGTACAGTAGAATAATTTTTCCTGATACAGCTGGCTTGAAGCGTCGTGTGCTAGTTGTTGATTCTATGGCCGAGGAGCTGGCAAGCATCTTGAGTTTTTCACTGCATAAAGCCTTTTTGAGGCTTTGCCAGCGTTGGGTAAAGTTTCAGCTCTACCCCGCACACACGACTTCGTAGGGCAGCAGTGGAGTGGAACGTGCAACAACAATTCGTTATTTCATTGGAGTTTGTGGCCACGCCTAGATGTCGAGATTAAAGACATTCTGGATCGGGTTCATTATGTAATAATTTACTTGTCCAGGAAAGCCACACAAAATGGCAGCACTCCTGTTTTGGCAGGAGGATTCGGTACAGTAGTTGTTTTTTTAAGATGTTTTGAGCCAATTGGTGAGTTTATTTTACGTTTGCGAGGAAACCGGAGCACCCGCTTGAAAAGCCACGCGCTCGAGGGGGCAACGCTCTATACCCGTACAGATGGAACCGGGTGGCGATTAGGCCACTTGCAGTACTGCTTTCTGGCGAGCCAGGGTTATGGCACCTCGAGTGGGATCCACCAACCCTTGCTACCACCACAGCACTGCATGACTGTACAGGCGTGCACCAACCAATACCAATCCCACCATTCGCAACTCTGACGGTGACGTCGCCACGGCGCCCGTGCCAGGCCAAGTGCACTTTGAGGCCGCGTGGAGTGTCAAAGGCTCGCTGACAGGAGGTCACGGGACAGACCCAGCAGATGCCCATAGGTCGGCTGACTGAGATAACCTGTAGATGCACCAGCTGCACCCCCTACTGTGGCCAACTTGCTGCATTTTAGCTGCCCATCGCTCCGCTCGCTGTTGTGAGCATCGCTCCTCTGCCCTCCGTTGTTGTTGGCGGGCGACTGCCTCCAACTGCCCAGTGGCGTCTTTCACGAGCCTCCTCCAACCACTGCCCAATGAACAAACAACTACTTTATATCCATGGGACAGCCAACTCGAGTCGACTTGAGTTGACTTCATTCCTCCAGAACTTAAGTGTGAGATGGGAAGATGGACAGGTCTTTCTCAGAAATACTTACGAATAAGACTTTCCTACAAACACTTGTTCGTAAAATATCTAGACCGTATGGGCTGGTTGTTAGATGACATTTACAACGTTTCCGTCACCTACAACCTTCAGTTTTTTGATTGAGCTAAAATTAAAAGATGTAGGGTTGTCAGGACAGCCATGGAGTGAAGCAAAACGGGCCCAGATAATTTGGGTTAACCTCCTGAAGTCCGTTATCTTGTCTCGTCGACGCAAACTGTGTAAACGAGCTGCTGGGAAGGCATCTCGAGTTATACCTGGAGTTGTGTGGCTCTTGAAAACTGGGTACAGCATCTACAAAACTGCAACACATAAGTCCTGCGTTTAGCCGAATAAGGGGGAATGTTAGAGTTTACGCGCATCCTAAAACTGGCAAAACCAGTTACAGTTTCAATAGATAAAGACCACACCCTGGTTGTGCCCCTAAACCCCACTTGCGTTTTCATTCGTAAACCATAACTTGTCTCATATATGGCTTAATGCAATACACTTGAGTAACAAACAACCCTGTGATTGCAAAGTACAATTATTCAATATGCTTCCAAATCTGCGTGTTTACTCAAGCCAAACTCCCCTACAGATTCCACTCCTGCACATGTTGAAGCTGTAAAAAATATACTGCAGTGCAGTATTTGTCATTTTATTAACTCTAAATATGGACGGGCATTTTGACCGAGTTTCAACTTCATGGTGATGCCAAGGTCCAGCAACTGCTGGGATCTGTGCTGTCTGCTTGCCTGGTTACTATCAATCATCAATGACTGCGCAGCCAATGTATGGCAGTAAAGCATGGTCATGTGCCATCTATGGTCTATGGTGGCAGCACTTGTGTGTATTGGTTTGTTTGTGCAAGCTATTTCTACTTTTGCCTGTTACTGGCAGGTTATTGCACTGGTCCTTTGAACGTGAATTGTTTTAGCAGTGCATTAGTCATGGATGTGTGCAAACCGCATACACTGGAAGAGCAGTATATTTATTATATGGAACCTGATGTCACGGTTCAAAAAACAAACTTGGCGATGTTTGCATTGGTGGGAATACATTTGGGTCCAGTTTATAAACAGATGGCCTGGGGGGTGTTTCATAGCACTATCTTCAGGTGTGTTCAGTACAAATAAATCAGCGAGCAGTTCTGAAAGTATTAATAGTGTTGTGGTGTAGTGCACAGCCCTTGTTGTCAATCCACTGCTCGTTGAAGGGCCTCCCCACAGGATATATGCTCGTACTTAACCACGCCGGTTCGTGAAGGCAGAAAGAATTGACGTGGGGCATATAAGGACAGTAAACTCATGATTTTAGCTGCACTGACCAATGCTACTCGTCACATAGCCCTGCAGCATATAGCACCTGTTGTGCCTGGTGGTCATCCATCCAAGCACCGTCTCTTCTCAGCCTTGCTTAGCATCCGAGATATGATTATATCGAGCACATTCTGGGCGCTTTGGTCATAGTCGGAACTCGATAGTTGTAGAAGAGTGCAGTTTTCAAGCCAAGACCAATTCAGACCTTATTGGACACCCCGTGCCCTTATAAATCTCAACGGTTCATCCTACTAAGTATCACAAGGGAGAAACACAAACAAATAGACAAAACAAATATTTACCCATATTGAAACGTCTGTAAGCCGTATGGACCTGAACTAAATTTCCCTGTACAAGAATACAGGGTAAATCGTATGGGTTAACGGGTATGCATCGTCCAATTAGTCGATACCATTACAGTGTTTACATTACAGGTTAATTACACAACTGTGGGCTTGTGCTTTTCACTGGAGTGCAGGAAATCTTCAAGCTCTCAGACAAAGACCAGGATGGGCAACTGGACTTCGAGGAGTTTGTGAAATACCTGCGGGACCACGAGAAGAAGCTGAAACTTGTCTTCAAGAGCCTCGATAAAAACAATGACGGTAACAGCCCTGAATCACCACAACAAGCGTGCACTGACACGTGTCACAGTTTGTTTAGCAGTCAAACATGTACGCTGATGGGAAGCCGCAAGCTGGATAAATGAAACACGATGGCAGTTATAATATAGTCTTAAATATAACAGGGTACATGGTACGTATATGTACAACCCTTTGTAAATCCACTGCTTAATGAGGGCCCATTCCACGCCGTGTGAGTCATGGGGGTTGTTTGACCATATTTCACCACTCTTGCCAGTGCAGATTGGTAAAAGTGGGGAACATAGATGTGGGAGCACTGAAGTACAATACAATAATACACATTTAGTACAGGTTAGTAAATCTATATAGCACATGTAAGGGTCATAGATTTACACAGTAACCTAGTTGTCCCTATAGTTGAAGATAATATTATTTTTCAGTCGGTTATTTTGTCATGAGATGGAAAAAAACATTTGAAACTCTTACAGCTAGCAGTGTACCCCCTTGTGGTCGTGAAATTCCCTGCAATATCACATCAGAACCACAGTAGGGCACTTCTGAAGTCACTTCAATAGGGTGTCTCTATCAACATTAATGGCACACGTTTTATTTGTTGAGCAAAGAAGCTTTCACATGCCATGCCAAACCCAAGCTTTTAATTTGCAAGCCTAGAATAAACTAAATTGAGTGGAAATGAAATTTACTACAGGCACTGGTGATGGACTGAAACCATAAATTTGCTATACTTGAGAATCCAGTTCGTGACCTTTTATTCAAAATCCAGGATTTGCCTCGGTGTTATCTGATACCCTGGCCACCTCAAAAATAGGCATCTTAAGATCATCACATTTTGTACAATGTCTGTTAAATATAATTTGAGTATCTTATTTATAGATAACCATGATCAGTTATGTTAGGGGTAGTGTGGTGGTTAGCGCATTGTGCTGTGAACCCGTCAACCTGAGTTTTGATTCCCGACCATGGCTAACATCTGTAGTGAGCGATATCCAAACCGGTCCCAGGTTCCGAACCTCCAAACCCCACCGTTTACCAACCCGCACAGACCAGCATGGTGAAATATGGTTGAACAACCTCCATGACCGTCATGGCATAGGAACAGTGGCATAGCTATGAATTATACAAGTGATGCGATTGCACTGCAGCCCACAGGCCAAAGGGGCCCAGGTTCTGGGCTAACAAGAGAGGGGAAATTGAACAGAGGATTGTATTTCATTCCTTGTACCAGGGTCCATGCCAACCATGCTACACCACTGCATGGGGAGGCCAACATCCAGCAGAGGGTCTGAACCTATGTGTCAATATGATTTGATACGGAAGACACTGAGAAACTGCTTGTATATGCTGGTGCTGTGTTGTGTGGGGAGCGTTGCTCACTGTGCTACGAATCCGGCGACCTGTGTTCAATTCCTGCTCGTGGCCAACACCAGTGACAATTATCTGAACCAGTTTTTGGCCTCCCCCAGGTCGACTTGCCATCAAATGAGCACCTGGTGCAGTGTGTAAACATTGCCACTAGGGAGACAAAGGCGGCCGGGCATGTTGCTGTCCACCCACTCCCTCGTGTGCCGTGCCAGCCTTGATAGGTGCTCGATAACAATACCTGCCCCAACAATCTGTTCAGACTACACGGGAGATCCTTGTCTTTGTGTGTTTGTAGTTAAGTTGTTTTGTTCTAACATTGAGTCCATGGCAGGACGCATCGATGCCGCTGAGATCGTGCAATCGCTCCAAAGTCTGGGAGTCGAGATCAGCCTCTCCCAGGCTGAGAAAGTCCTCAGGAGGTAAGACACTTATTTTGTGAGTAGTTGTCCAAAAGAGTTATACATTATCTCTCTGCTGCATATAACAGCATTGCATAATCAGGTTCAACATCAGACACATTTTCTGTACCATATAAATATGTTAGCCCGAGTGTTATTTTTTGTGAGCTGACATTTCAACAGTACAGGAATATTTTAAAAACGTGTTTCTATGTAAATGAACTGTGAAGCTATCGCCCACTCACCGAGTTGCGACGCGTGGCAGCGGCACATCCCCGGTGTCGTCTCCTTGCGGCGGCAATCGCGCGCGCGTGCGTGCATGCGCCCAGAGTTTCGTGTGCCTCTCTTGCGTTTCGTTTTCTCTGCCACGCCAAATGGGGACCCCCGAGTGATTTGTGTAACATCCGTCAATGTGCGTCTGTCTCTCTGACCGTAATCGCTTGGTGGGCACGTGCAGAGTTCGCTGGAATTTCCACGGTTTTCCACTTAACATGTCTCTGACAATCTCTCTCATTTAGTACCTTCAACAACAGTGCCGAGGTCTACTTCCCTGTACATATCAAATACCATGGTACTAATTTTCAACAGCATAAATTTGCTCCTATGTCAGTTGCGACCCAGTTTAGCTTACGTAAAACATGATTGAATATTCTTCTGGACAAATCGTATGAGCTGTTTTTATGTAGCTACTACATACGTACATTTGTATTCTTATAATTACTAGATTAAAAAAAAAGTTTTAAAACAGTCTAGTATTTTTACTTAACATTAAATGTTAAATGATCTAAACAATAACTTTCTCCCTGTTTAAAATAACAGTGCATTCCACTTTAAAACGTTTGAAATAGCTTATAAGAAAACGTTATTCATTCTGATTTAATTATTTCGTGACTGCAGGGATTCAAATTCTTGGTTCTTTCGGTAAAGTCACATAGAAGGGAAACAATAAAATAATAAAAATATAAAACAATAAAATTCTCACGACGTTTCGACTGCAACACAAGCAATCATCATCAGGTGTGAAAACCACAGCACAAATTTTCTTGTTGTGGTTTTCACACCTGATGATGATTGCTTGTGTTGCAAGCGAAATGTCGTGAATTTTATGGTTTTATATTTTTATTATTTTATTGTTTCCCTTCTACGTGACTTTACCGAAAGAACCAAGAATATAACTTTCTCCCCGTTTAAAATAACAGTGCATTCCACTTTAAAACGTTTGAAATAGCTTCTAAGATAACGTTATTCATTCTGTACAGTTTCCCTCAGTGAAGCATGATTAAATCAATGAATAGACTGTTATCATTACCCAACATATGGCTACACACACCACTCTCTACGTAATACCATTAACGTCACGATACTCATATTTAGCATAATGATTTGTATGTTTATCATAAATTAAGCCAAAGTACCATGATTGCTAAGTTTTGAATGGCAGTACATATCCCATTGATAACTTGACGAATACAAATTCACGTATATAATCTGATTCACTTTATAGTACACACTTTCAGTAACAATAACAACATGTTTTAATGCTAACCTAATCCTTTGTTCTATAATCTTCATTCACAACCTCTTATTTGAAAATGTACAAGCTTCTATGTAAATCATCGTCAACGCTTAAGTCTTTTCTTATTTTGCGCTGTGATCTTACCAACGTATCTGTGGATTTTATTTGAGCCCTTTCAAACATTCTCCTTTCGATTGTCTTTAAATACTTGTTTCATTCCTTCCTCCATGCCTTCACTAATCCGGCAGAATAAGGAGGGGGAAAATGTTTGGCACAATCAATTTGTAAGTAGTTGGCATGCCCCTCTTGTGCATATAGCTGCTCCATACAACTGAAATGAATATACAGTTCCTGCATACAATTTCACTATGCAAGCTGAGTATGCGCTAGCTTCAACATGGCCAACAAAGTCTTTGTAGTAGTTTCATCGGCAATGTGTATACATACGTACGCGCATATATTTAGGTCCATGAACATTACACGGTATATACTGAAGCGACCTCCACCCCAGTCAGCCAACTGATCTTCTGTAGGCGTTCTTTGCCATTCTCTATCCTTCCATTTGGTGGTAGCGAACGTGTTGCATATCATTCTTGCGATCGTGACATTCTTTCATTGTCCAGAATTAACATGTTGTCTCAAAATGCTCATGACATCATTGAAATGACAATAACAAGGCCAGTTATTTACCCACGAAAGCCTCGGCAGAGTCCCGAGGGCGTGACTTCGATCGTGAGGAAAATTAACGCAAGCAGAGAAAGCGCCGCTTAATAAGGAGATGGCATTCGGCACTGCCATCGTTCTGGCCAGCTCACAGCTCCATGAGGGCAACACCTGCCAAGTGCTGGTGTTCACCCATCGAAGTGGTAATCTGTCTCAAGCCTGCTTGGCTTCTGAGATGTGACGAAGTCAGGTGACTTTTGAGTGATTTTGTCTACGGCAAGTACTGTGCTGAAATGTAATGGATAAACAAATTAATTATATTCTAGATTTGAAGCTTTCGTGACTGCAAGGATTCATTCTCTTTGGTTTTTTCGGTAAAGTCACGTAGGTAAAATAAAATTAATGAAAACAACTCGATTAAATCACCAATTAATTATAGTTGGCAGTAGTTTCCAAGCACAAGTTCAAATACAAATCACCACATTCATCGTTCATGCTACCTTATATCAGAAATGTTATACTCTGGTAGGTTTACATGAAAGACAATGACCAATATACTATGAAGGGGACACTCCCATATGTATTATTCTACTCTGACTAATGGTATTCACCGAAGGCATTAGCCCTCCTATTTTATTTTTTCCACTGTAAATCAGTCATAGTAACGAGCGTGGTGAGTTTTTATTCATGTGTTTGAACGTAGGTGATACAACATTACTGGACATCTGTGCAAAATAGCTCTATCTCGACGGATTGCTCCAATACAAATTCATATTCTCATTCAGATTTATTTATTTATAAATAAATAAAACAGATATTAAACTATTTAAAGCCTTGTCATTGTTTTGTTTCTCTAACTGCACACTCTTTTTTACATTTTAATGACCTGATTAATAGTGTCAAAATAACCTCTTGCCTCGATTGGTGCTACAGCATTTAAACACGCTCCCCCCATTGATCTAAGAAAAAATGTCACTGCCCTAAACCACTTTTTACGGTATTATCTACCTGACAACGTAGAAAATAACCAAATGCTTATTGGTTTAAACCCAATGGATATGTGTGTGCTGAAACACCTGCACTAGCTCATTTGGCTAACTGAAATGGAATTGAGGGTAATTCCTGGGTAGACATGTCGTGTTCTCCATTCTATTGTCGGCATCGGCATGCTTCATCGCAGCGTTCCATTGCTTAAAGAGAACAGGACGTTCGTTTTCAAATAATGGTGCTATTCATTGCTTGAAGGCATGCAAGGCTGTCCATTCCCAAAATGATAGCCAATTTCACTTTCAGACTGAGAATATAGCGCTGTAATAAACGACGAGGTGTTAAAATAAACAGCATGTGCTGACCATTGTTTACAATAAAGAATTTGGCCACAAGATGTTATTTTCAATGTTCTTGCATGTCTGCAAGTGTGAGAAATACATTGTGCGCGTGTTCACGCGTAGCTGTTTGTCAAAGCCTTGATAAATGAGGGCCTTCCCGTGCGGGGTGGGTCATTGGGGTTATTTGACCATACTTCACCACGCTGGTCGTTGCGGGTTGAAGGTGGGGAAGCATAGCCGTTGGCACATGATACAGCGCAACAATGGCTTTTGCTGCACGGCCCTCTGCTGACAATGTAGCCCCCTGCAGAAATTCCAATATTCGCAAGATGCATTACATTCAGTCTTAAAGGTGAAATGTGCATCTAGGGATAACTTGCGATTTTGTCATTTTAGAGCACCGTCGTGCATCGCGGTCGAATAATTTGATATGTAATGTGCAAACCTCCCTGCCGGTTACAGCATGGACAAGGATGGTACGATGACCATAGACTGGAGTGAGTGGAGGGATTACCACCTCCTGCACCCTGCAGCGAACATCCGTGAAATCATCCTCTACTGGAAACACTCCACTGTGAGTGCCGCCTTCCAGCCTGGGTCGCCGTGAACCCGTTCGCGATGATGTGTGCAATTAATGGATTTTTTTTTTATTTCTACTTGGTGTGCATTTCCTGGGCTGTCCAACGTGGGCTTGAAGCATTGTTGCTGAAAACGTATTATTGAGCTGCATTGGTGCAGCAAAACATGCTGAAATGACATTGAAGTGACATGAGTAGTGTGCTAAAATTACATGTCGCCTGACCATGACTTTTTAACTCTTTAGTCTCATTAATGATGTCTTAAACTCCTGTTCAGATACCCCTGCCTACATATGGGTCTACAAGGTAATTTTTGCTGGTTTTTGAGTTTCATATATACGTAAGGAAATATTCCATTTTAAAAAAATTAGTTTGTGAAATTTTGCAAAGATCTCATTATTTTCCAAGGAATTGTTGGATAGTCGGTGCACAGGGCAGATTGCGCCAAGAGGCTTGGCTCTGTCCAATATAGACTGCGGCACACTTTGTACGTACAGGAAACACAATGTAACGGCAGTTGAGCACATTGTCACAGACTACCGCATTTCATGTCATACTATGTCGGTATCTGTAAAATTTAATGGAACTACATCTCATCAGACAAGCCATGACATTTATATATTTAGGAAAGCTGCCTTAGGCGCATTACTGTAGATTGTGAAATTGATGAGAAAGTGAGCTAGAGTATTGACAATGACTTTGACCTGCAAAGACGGCTTGGTCACTAATCTGCAGAATCAGAATCTTGATTTAGACTGGATGAATCCAATGAGCTATGAAGCTCTTTTTCACAGGTGTCCAGTAGGGGGGGGAGGGTCAGCAAGCTACAACAGCAAACAATACAAAAATACAACATCCAACCTTCTTTCAAGGGCTCATCAGTAAAAGTGCAAATCGCGAACAGGAGTGACCTCTCTGGCACAGAATTGGCTCGGTGTGCCGGCAGTCACGCATGTCTATTAATGTACAGTGGTTTGAGTTGTGGCGATTAACAAACGAAAGCGCATTACTGCGAGCATAAAATTCGGTGTCTGTCCTGAGAAGATCCGCTTTACTCTGGCGGCAACAGCAACGGAATGTGACAGTGCAGGTGCGCAGCAGCTGTAGTGGTGCGGTGTCTCAACTGCTGCATGCGCAGCACTGCGATCCGCATTCCTCGCGTGTCGAATGGGAGTCCTTGTGTTTGAAGAGGCAGGCGTAGAGGAAGGGTTTAGTGACTCCACGCATTATGGAGATTCAAAAACGGTGGGCTCGTTGTTGACGTTATCATTGCTTCCTTCCTGAGTTTACTATGGACTGCTGATAAGACACTACGAAGATTAGAAAAGCTGTAATATTTGAACGGTAACATTTCATGAAGGCCTTGATTATTATGCGACTTCTTTAGACGTGTTGAAACCCTACTGTATTCCCGTTCGACGGTGTTCACGGATGCCCACCGGCACGGACGCCCACGAACACTCCGTGCCCTCTCTTTTTTTGTGCACAGATCTTCGATGTGGGGGACAGTCTGACGGTGCCCGACGAATTCACGGAGGAGGAGCGCAAGTCGGGCATGTGGCTACGCCAGCTGATGGCCGGGGGGGCGGCCGGCGCCGTGTCCAGGACGGGCACCGCCCCCCTCGACCGCATGAAAGTGTTCATGCAGGTACCGTGCTGTTGTGCTTGCAGTACATAATGAGCCTGGTACTTGGACACCTTCATGCGGGTTCCATGCTGTGGTACATGCCATCTACAGGCTGCAGGGATTTAGCCCGTTGTCGATTTGATGCATCGATAAGTCAGTTTGATGGTTAAATATCATGGGTTTTTTTTCCCTCTTTATAGCTTATGTTTACAATTTTTTATTGATGTACGTATGCTGAACTTCTATCGCACCATACGTAGCCAACCGTGCTAATCGGAGTTGCGGGGGAAGGACAACAAACTAAACACAAAAATCAGTTCTGTCTTTAATTTGTTTTCCTTCCCCCGCGCATTGATGTAATTAAGTACACCAGTGCATAATGCAAAGTCCTGAACCTTAATTTGGTTGCATACATTGGTGAACAAAATGCTGTCACTGCACATCAGGCTGCAGTGTTCCCTATGGATTCCTTCCCGGTATATTGTATAGACTGAGAGTTGAGCACAGCCCTTGCGTGTGCCTAGTATTTCTGGAATATCACATTTGAAACCTGATTACTTAATTTTTCTTGTGGTACATAGTGTCTGTTTTGTACTGTATTTTGTGCATTGTCTCGCCTATACTCTATTTTGCCTAGTTCGCACTTTATTTTTGTTTTCATCTGTACCGTACTTGTCTTTTATGCACTGTCACATGTTGTACTTTTGTGTTGTCTTTTTGTACGGCCTCATCTGTACTATACTGTTTTGTCTTTCATATTTCTGTATTATCCACCTCGTTCTGTCTCCATCGCAATGTCTGTCTCCCTGTCCCGCGTTGGTCTGTGAATTAACATAAGAGTAGCATATCTAAGCACATCACTTATGAATCATTGTATAATCAAAAATAATCTATTCTTGGGCAAGCATTTCAACCCATTTTCATTTGGCTCAAGAATCCTTGTGCAATTGTAGTGACTGAGGAACGGCACGGGACTTCAGCCAAAATAAGCGTTTAATTACAGCCAACGGAAATACTATAATGCGAAGTTCAGAACTCTGAGGCGCAAACTTTGTAACGTGACTTATCTACATATACCCCATTTAGCTGCATACCCTAACCCATACGTGTTATCTCATTGCGCACACTCGATCCGTCTTGGGTCTCCTCGAGCAGCTACTTCCTCTGCTACTCTGCACACTTCTCTACCTAGAAGGCACACCTGCTCTGCTGCACTGCTCGCATCTAACCCTAGCAGATACATCTCCTCCGCTTGTCTTCGCTAGCTGGCAGGCAGCCTTGACACTGCACGATGATGGCTGTCTGACCCAGATGAAAGCCCAGCTACAGGCTGTCCTGTCACTTTTATCCATTTCACCTAACCCCGCCTTGTCGAAACTACTAAGCCCCACCCTGACTTTGCACTCACTGCTCCCTTCATGCAACATTCTCTTTAAAACGTGCATTGCCCTACCCAACGGCAAAACACTTTGCATAATTTGTACTTTCAATGCACGTCCACTCGCCGTCTCGTTAACTTCCTAACCATGGCAACCCCACAAAGCGCAACATTAATTTGTTCTATCCATGCCTGACCAACGCTTCATCTGCTCAGTCCCTTTGCCTGACCAACCTCTGACCAACCATTCATAATAAAAGTCCCTTTGATATTCAATTATTATAATACTTAAATTTCCCATCTGAGGAGAGGTCACTACACAATGATGCGTCGATCGATGCATCGTTCCGGCCCGGGTGCAATGTGCGCGAAGCTCAACGTGCCGTACGATATAAAACTTTTGTGCCGTGTTATTGCGCCTACAATTCGCAGCAAGGCATCTCCTTTGTGTGTCGATTATAGCCTGCCTCCAGTTTGACAGTTGCAGTGGCGTTGCGTTTGTCTTCGCAGGTGCACGGGTCAAAATCCAACAACATCAGCATCCTGACGGGCTTCAAGCAGATGATCAAGGAGGGCGGCATCGCGTCGTTGTGGCGAGGAAACGGGGTGAACGTCATCAAAATCGCTCCGGAGACCGCCATCAAGTTCATGGCTTATGAACAGGTGTGATTGCAGAGAGTTAATAGAAGTCGAAGAAGGCGGGGTCTCTGTTGCCTTTTCAGATTTAAGCTCCGGTGACATAATGAAGCAAAGTGACAGGAAGAGTGCCGCACAAAACCTGACATGGCTCAATTAATGGTGCTGAAATTTTTTTCTCTCCCAGAAGGCCGTGCGGCTGATGGTTTGTGTTAGAAATACTTTTAGGTTTTTACGTTGAAAGACGGGTAAATTAAAATAAACATTCCTTATTTATTTTGTTAAAGCAAAATAACAGGAGGCGTGCTGCACATAACCTGGCATGATTAAGACATCCTCACATTTAAATCCTAATTGATGCCATTTTGTTATTATTAGTGATGTATTTGTTATTATCGGTCATCATCTCACCACCTACTCTAATGCAATTGCATTGTTGAGTCATTGTCTTATCGATACAATACTATGTCGTATCAGCGGTAACATTTGCTTTTTGATTTACTTTGTTCTGCTCAGATAAAGAAGTTCATCGGAAGCAATAATGTGAGTCTGGGCATCCATGAGCGCTTCATGGCAGGGTCTCTTGCTGGGGCCACAGCTCAGACCATCATCTACCCGATGGAGGTGAGCACTCATCTATGCTGCCGACAAAGTAACCACAACATAAAAAAATCAATTACACAACGGTAATAGCCACGGCACTTTAAGAGAATGGGATGATGGTGCGCAATTGAAGAAAGTTCATATCGAAGAGACGGTCTCAACTTACGCACAAGATAACCGGCAAGGAATAGATACTGTACAAAATTATAGGGATGCAAAAGTTATGCTTCTTCAATGCTTTCTAAGATGAATGCTAATGCATTAGCCTTCTGTTGTCAGTCTATAACTGAGGTCACAATACCTCTCGCAAATGTAAAAAAAAAATAGTATAAACTGGTGTTGCTATTCATCGACCTACCCTCCAGAAAATTGGTCGCATTGATCAAAAGGTTACCCAAAGCTTGCTGATAAAGAAAAACCAGCGCTAAAAGCAGTCCACTCCGATTGTCAAGGCAATGACATCTCACGTCATGCGTGCACCTCGGCACTCTACGACATCATCATGTTCGACGTCGTCTGATTGTGCAGCTCGGTAGGTAACATTGCCGTATTTAACACTTCCCAGGACGACCTCGTATTGGAAAGCGTTACAGAATCCAAGCATGCGCGTCACGTTGTCACGTTCCTTGATTTAGCACTTTTGTTTTTGCTCTGCAGGTTATGAAGACGAGGCTGACGCTGCGCAAGACGGGGCAGTACTCTGGCATGATGGACTGCGCCAAGAAGATCTTCATGAAGGAGGGGGTGATCGCCTTCTACAAGGGCTATGTGCCTAACATCATTGGGATCATCCCCTATGCAGGAATAGACCTGGCCATCTACGAGGTCAGTGCGGATTGCAACACTTCCTGTCCGTCATTGCCTGACTGACCCACAAAGGATGGGTTAAATGCATGTAGCTCGATGTAGCTGTAGCATTGGAAATTATGCCATACAGCTTAATGTATATTTCCACATGTGTGGAAATATACATTTGAATGTATTATGCTTAATTTCAATGAATTTTTGTTCAATTGTGTTATACACTTGTGTGTTATAGCATGTGTGTTGTGGCGAGCGGTAGTATAACGGTTAATGTGATGCGCTACGAACCTGGCGACCCGGGTTCGATTCCCGCTCACGGCAAACACCAGTGTCGATTATGTGAACCGGTCCTGGGCCTCCCCTAGGTCGACTCAGCCTCAAACGAGTACCTGGTGCGGTGTGCAGACATCGCCACTAGGCAGACAAAGGCGGCCGTGTGTGGTGCTGGCCACCCACCCCCTCGTGTACCGTTCCGGCCTTCATAGGTGCTCGCTAACAGCACTTGCTCCTACAGTCTGTTAAGGCTACACGGGGGATCTTTGTTATGTCTGTGATCAAATAACCCAGAATGCACCCGATAGTGTCACATCTCGGAATCCGATTTGAGCTGCTAAGTAGGGTTTAGCCTGGATAATGCTTGGATGGGTGAACATAATTGTTTTTGTTACCCAGTGCCTGAGCACAATCCCAGAGGCTCAATGTGTCAGATATCCAGCGAAAAACGAGCGCTCTGAAAATCGATGAAAATGAACACGTTTCTTGAAGTGAGCGAGGTTAATAAGCGCTTGGGATAAGAGACTATTGTGTAGGGAGTTCCAAAGTCGGGCAGTGCAAGAGAAGCAGAAATAGAGAAGTGTTTTGACCTGCAGTATTTAAAACGCATGTTGTTTGGTGACGCTCTTTGGCAGCGGTGCACAAATGACAACAAAAACAACTCTACAAATTCATCAATAAGACTGCCTTTGAAATATTAATTACATAACAGGCGACATTTCAGACAGTGGCCCTTGTTCAAAGCACCGAGGGGTCAGACAAGTAGTGTCTCCACCTTTCTGGCCTCTGTATATCATAGTATACAGATTCTTATTAAGGCAGTGTTGTTGACAAACGTGTTGCGTTTGCAGTATGATAAATAAAGAGGTTGTAACTGGCTGCATGGCTACGTTGTTGGCAGTAAGAGGACAGTACAATAATATGTATGATTCCCGCCTTCGCAAAACCCACACTGTAGAGCGTAAAAAAGTCCGGTCAGCTTAACGTCATTTCACCGCTTTATTAACACTCCTCTCGTCTAGCTTCACGATTAGTGCTCTGCCTTGGTGCGCTTAATGGGGTTGTTACATCGTAAAAAAATTCTACGCTTGTGTTTTTTTTTTGCTTGCTCTTAAAGACGTTGAAAAACACGTGGCTGACTAAGTACGCCAAAGACACGGCGGACCCCGGCATCCTGGTGCTGCTGGCGTGCGGCACGGTGTCCAGCTCTTGCGGGCAGGTGGCCAGCTACCCACTCGCGCTGATCCGCACGCGCATGCAGGCGCAAGGTACGCCGAGCGTCGAGGGCTGACGTCACCCCGGCACCCTCGAGCCTCGTTGCTTTCATTTAGTCAGTTTTAGTTTGCGGGCAGGGATGAATGTTTACACTGGTTTAAGCTGTATTGCAGTGCATAGATCACGTTGATCTTGTTTGAGAGATCTTGCAGTGTCGCCCCCAACTGGATGGTCTGCCAACACTGGAATTCTTGCCACGGCTTGCTGTGTCTCTGTTCTGAGCTGATGGCAAAATTAAACTTTTAATTGAGTCGTCAGATCTCTTGGCGCCACAGATTGTTTTTTTTTATTACTCTAATGTGGAATTTACACACATGTGATAACATTCGTAAAAAAATGTATACATTGAAATTAATACTTGTATTTTGGTTATTTTGCCTTTGATGTTAAAGCAATTGAGTTTTGGGGGTGTTGAGTGTTTCTCAGCAGAACCAGGGAATCCTGAACCAAGAGGTACGTAGGCCACTCGGCCAATCCATGCTCGAATGAAAAAGGGTGAGTGAATGATTAAATACGATGCCTCATTATTACCCTGTGCCACCACCTCACAGCGTCAATGGAGGGAGGACCGCAGCTATCCATGGTGGGGCTGTTCCGGAACATCGTGAAGAACGATGGCCCGCTAGGGCTCTACCGTGGCATCGCGCCCAACTTCATGAAGGTGATCCCAGCCGTCAGCATCAGCTACGTCGTCTACGAGAACTTAAAACGGGTGTTGGGTGTCACTTCGCGGTAAAGACAACTTCACAACTGCGAGTGATGGAGGAGAGGGGGGGGGGGATTCCATGAAATATTGAAGGGCCCCAACTCTTCACCACTCTGCCAAACTTGTCTTCCGTCTTTTCGTTTGTTCGTTGTGTTGGCCGTTGGCTACAAGCTACGACTTGCAGATGAGAAGCAATGAACGCGTTGTGCGGCTGTCTGGCGTTTTGGTTGGATGCTTTGTTCAGGGAAATTCGACTTAAGTCACTTGGGTGACAATGGGTGGGCAAGCTCGGCTTGTGTGAGGTGTAATGCCAATTGTTTTGTTTGTTGAGGTGTGGTGTTTTGTGCTCCCAACAGTAGCTATCTTTCTTCTGCTTCCATAACAGCACTGAGATCTGTCCCGACAAGCTTGAGAGCAAACTATCGATTTCGTTACATGTCCTATTGCTTTTGTGAGGTGATTGATAAAGGTTTACCAAAGCAATTTCAGCCACTTTAAGGTTGTTGCTAATGAGTTGCTGATTTTGTTGTTAAGTGTTTTTTTTAAATAATAATATGTTCAAGGTGTGTTTTATTATGTTGTTTTTGTTACACTAATAACATGCTGGTGATGGCAAACTATTGGTGGGAAAAAGCATCTTATAAAATTCTGTCCAAAGCTCTGAAGTTATTGGCAACGTTTGAAAAGATGGTTTAATGGTCAGCTGCTGTGTACAGGCACTTCTGTTATCAGTTGTTTACAAGGCCTTGCCAAATTCGTGCATCACATTAATAACCTTTTGGAGATTTAAAGATCAAAAACTCGTGGGTTTTTAACATAGCTAAATGCAGTTACAAGGTAGTTTATCTTTGTGCAGACATGTGAGTTGATTGTACACACTTTGTCAAGACATTCTTTTAATGAAAATATGCATACTTAAAATGCACACTTGCCCCAAAGTAAACATGCATACACTTCCTAATAAGCTCAGAAACTCGTGTAATATTTTGACATCTCTTGGTGATTTTGTTTTTTTCATTTCTTCTGCGAATTATACGTTTTAAAAGTTCTTGTTCGTTCATTGATAACAGATCATAAAACAATGTGGAAATAATTAAGTTAATGTTTTGTATTGTATGCCCGTGTTGACAACTCGTTTGTTTTTGCACAGTTGCTGAGCCATGGGTCCATAGGCCCAAAACTTTGAGCTGCGAGCAGCTGACAACCCTATCAAAATTGTAATGGGCAAGAGTTAACGCATTTCTTGAATTGACCAGGGTTACAAGAACTGTGAAGAGTTGACATACGGGAGGAAATTGCAATGTGGTGTGGAGCAGGGCGAGGGAAGAAGCTAAAAGATGTTGTGACCTGCTGTGTATGGTGGTTAAAAAAAGGACGGTGTGAATAAAACAAAACTGTCGAATTCTCATATTATTGTTTAGACCACCAACTCAAAAAGTTTAAAATATTGCCAGTCCAAAGTTCAGAGCTAGGGAGTTGATTGGTGGCTGAGACAATGCTAAGGGTGTTGTACATGCCATGTGGTGGTCACATGACATGCATACAAGGCATGATGGGAGTCCCTCCTTCCTGCTGTTTGTGAACAGATCTTTGAGGTGTTTATTCAATTTCTTTCCAGCCTGCATGCATTTGCCTGTTGTTATGGGATTTCTAATTATCTACAGAAAGTGTTTGATTTAAATGTAAATGTACATAGCCAAACTGTGTGTTTTTTTAATTGTTCTGTGCATGTCTGTGTACTCTTTACGTCTGCAATGAGCAAAAATTATCCACTTAGTGTGCCATATATAAATGTTTACAGATTACATCTATTGTTAGGCCTTCAAAATGTACTTACTAGCAATTGCTGAATATGCCACGTGACATTGGACACGCAGTACTGTTATATACCTCGTTTTATTTTTTATTCGGTTCACATCTTATCTTTTCAAAATTGACATATAGCACACATTGACGGATTTTCCAGTTTGATCATAATTACTATTTGTATGCATTTCCTTACGTTTTCTGACACTTAAGTTGCTGCAGTTTGCTATTAACCATTCCATTAGCACGATTGGCTACATACGGTATGAAGGAAGTTCTACATTGAGGAAAAGCGTTGGGGAGATGGCATTGTGGCACAGCTAACGAGACAATTTTTGCCAAATCCGAGGTTAGAATCTTTAGCAGCCAATGTCTGGCCCAATGCGATTAATGGGTAGATGCGATTAATGGGTAGATGCGTTTAAAAGGTACCATCTTCACTGCCTCTTATCCCAGGTTGAATTCCAACGAAGCTAATATCCAAGGTGTGAGCAGTGCAGTGCCTCGGCTTAATATACTGGCATTGTTGGTTGTTTCACTTTGTAACCTTTTTTCCTGTAGCCAAAGCGCTCCTCTTTCCTGCACGAGAGATTTACTTCAGCGCACGTGTACACATGAAAACGCACGTGAATTTTCATCGTGCGCCAAGGAGCCAAACATCAAAGTGAAAGCAGAAGCACATAAGTCCTTATCTAGCTCAACCAAGAAACCCACTGGGTGAACATGGCTTTGGTCTCACACTCACTATCCACCTGCCACCTTTGAGGGTTTAACAGAAAAGCGATCCATTGCCCACCGTCACATAAGTACATGGACTGAACTTCAGAGTATGCAATGCAAGTATTTACAGGTTAACGCAGCATGGCATTAAACTTGCTTCCCAGGCAGAAGCTGTTAATGGTGCCTTGAATGTGTAAGTACGCATACGACTCGTGGCTTTATTTTTCCAAGGTCGATTTGGCAGCGTTTGCTGTAAATTCAGCAATTTGCCACAAACAACCGGTCGCCAATAAATGTGCCCGTGGGCCACCTTTACGCTTTCGAATGTTTCAGGGCCGCAAACAAGCTATTATTAATCTCCTGCGTCCCCTGCTCGAAGTCCGTGTACACTGTGGGACAGTGAATTGATGACGTCATGACTGCGGTGTGGCACAACTGATTCGTATTGTTCACGGGTGCCGCTGGCTTTGGTAATCTGCCTGCACTTTGCTTTTTTGAACTTGTATGGCTGAATGGTTTTGCTGGTCCGCGTGCTGAGGGTCTTAATTTTTTTAAATAAAAAACGAATTACAGTAATTCACTTTATGAAGATGTTTTGTTGGCTTTGAACATGTTTCTGTGTTCATCTTTCACGAAAGGTTTTTTTTTGTTCCACAATCGTGCAAAGAGTTTGTCATACTATCAAATGGAATATGGATGAAAGTGACTTTTTACAGATGTGTTTGTTTCACAGAGGTAGGGGTGTTTATGTTATAACCCAAACTATCATAAACGTGATATTGTAAAATGATAACTGGTGTGATGGACAACAAATATGGAATACATTTTCCCTTTTTTGTTCAAAATGTCCTTACATGCGCGTGTGGTATTCCTATACATGGCCCTAATTCGTACAACGGCAGGCAACACTGGCAAAACACTGTCGCACACTAACGTCTACACTGAACACATGACCTGGTCGGCACCGATGATCCTTGCACCAGGTTCTTTAACGCACACCGTTGTGTCGCGTGCAAAGCACGAATACAACACCTCAATTGATGAGCACAGAGTTCCACATGCACACAGTTTTATACTTGTCAGTGGGGCCGTTCTGCACCTCCGATTGGCACGGTTGGCTACGTACAGTGCGAAAGAAGTTCAACACATACCTATTGCATATATAATGCAGTCACGAATCGGCAACACGATTTTAGACACCGTTTAAGCTACAATTATGTCATACAAATGATTCCCCGATTCATTTTACCAGGATCTTTATGGCAGGAAGTTGTAGGGAATCTTACTTGTGGCTTAGCTGTTAAGTCTGCACGGTTCTTCAACCACTGGCCTGCACGTGTCTCAATCAAATCTGTAAATGACAAGAAAACCTCTATCGCAACAGAATAGTAAGTGAATCTTGAAAAAAGATACAAAAGTATATATAAAAAAGCACAGCCATTGTGCATATGCAAACATCCATTGGTACTCCTGAAGAAGTGCATTGTGGTCCTCTTAGACCACCGTCAAAATGAATTTGCTTTGGAGGACGAGACCGATAAACAATAAACATGAAAATGCGCTCCGAACTTTCATAAGCTGCCCGACCTCGAAGTGCGCAGCGCTCTCAGCGCGGTGCACTGCGGGTTATGGAATGCATTATGGATTATTATGTAAAGGATTATGTAATTGATTATTATTTTGGAATTCATTATTATTATGGAATTTGTTATTATGAAATTGATTACTATGGAATGGATTATTAAGGAATGGATTGTTAAGGAATGGATTATTATTGTGGAATGGATTATTCCGCGCCTGGAATTGATCTAAAACACCCGTGGGGTAAACGCGGATTTCAGGAGCTGTGCGCACCCGCGAATTATTTGAGTTCTACCGCAAAGTAAAGTCACGTAGGTATAAAAGTACATGTTAATTCATTTTAGATGTGATGTCGGGTATAGCGATGTTGGTAATAAGTACATTGCCCAGGTTTTCATTGATTCCGACAGCTAACACGACTCTTTGGCTCGCCGGATCAGTGCGGCTGCCCACGTACTCATCTGAGAACGCATCTTTTTGAAGTAAATTCGGTTCTGCAGTTTCTCCTGAACATAAATAGATAGGGAAGTGTTGCTTTGACCCATCTTTGGGACACGAATAGCCTTGAAGAGCAGCGAGCTTGCATTCACACCGAAACTAAAAAAAGCAGGGGTGCTGACAATATACAGTATCTCTCAACATGCCAGATATGTTGAAAAGGCTTTCTATGAGCTTGTACACATTTCACTTATGTAAATATTGATATTTAAAAAAAAATACTTCAGATATCCAATATTGCTAAATCCAAACACCGCTTTGCAAAAGTTCCACAATTTAAACACGTTTGTGATGTTAAAATGCAGACTAGTCTGTGGTTTTCAAATGAGAAAACATTGCGCAGATCAATGTGGCAGGAGCACTTCGCGTGAATTTGTTAGCAATTAGCAAGTGACACCAAGGGGGTGAGCGATTGTGGTGTAGCGGTTAGCGCCACGCTGCGCTACGAACCCGCCGACACCCGTGACGATTGTTTGAACCGACCGTGGGCCTCTCCTGGGTCGACTCAGCCTCAAACGAGTACCTGGTGCGGTGCGTTAAAACATCGACCGCTAGGGAGACAAAGGCGGTCGGGCGTGGTGTTGGCAACCCACCGCCTCGTGCGCCGCGCCGGCCTTCATAGGCGCTTCTCGCGAACAGCACTTGCCCCAGCGGTCTGTGAAGGCTACACGGGGGACCTTTGTCTTTGTAGACCATGGTGGGCACTTGGCAATGAATGGGTTAACTCCACAGTTGCCCCCCGCCCCCTACGCCGTCACGTGGCGCAAGAGCGACAATGCAGATGCCCTTCTGAGGATCCCTCTCGCCAGTGCAGCTCTCGACCAGCAGTGACCCATCCTCGTCCTCCCGTTAGCAGCCCATTTGGATGCCCCCTAATTGGCACACCTGCTGACCCCCACCACCACCACCGAGTGACCGTCGTGGCAGATTTGTTATTTATTTGGGAGACATACCCCACCCCCCGGCACCCCAGCACAATGTCGACTCTGCAGGCAAGGGCAGAGAAGCTGTTTCACAGCCTGGACACGGACGGCAATGGTCGCATTGATTTCAAGGAGCTGAGGAATGGCCTGCGCAGCCTGGGGATGACCCTGCTGCCCGGGGACGAGGAGGTGAGTTGGACGGCCAAAACCTTTTGCGAATGACCCCTTACCGACTGTCGGAAGGTCGGCATGTGCTGCTGCTGCTGGCTGGCTGGCTGCTGTTGCCTGCTGCTCGCGTGTGACAACACCGCAGCCGGCGAATTGAGAGCCCCGGTGTTCTGTCAGACTCGCGCCTGCTGTGCCGCAATGTTGCCCGCTCATCACAACGGGGGCACGCGGGCATTGCGCGTGCGTGCGTGCGCGTGCGTGCGTGTGCACGTGGCTTGTTGTTAATCGTGGAGATTAACTCGTTCGGCAGTTCCCGATGTGCGCACAGTTTAGCCTTTGCCCGAATGCGTGCTGCGAGCGGGCGCCTATCGAGGCTGGCCTGTCTTAACAACGTGGGCTTTCGCGACCAATGTTAGCCACAATAAGAGGCGTTTGGGGCCGGTTAGATCCCGTACATATAAATGCGTGTTTATATTTACGATGCGAGGTGTAATTACTGGCGAAACGTCGTACTCGAATTGTAAACGTTGTGCGTTTTACTCTGCAACACAACCGGTGTTGCTGTACGAGTAACGAATTGCCACGTTTTGTTTACGCGACAAACCTCACTAATCGGCTGCGTCGGGTGGTGGCGGGTTCAACGACACAATTATCACCCAAACCCCTCCTTACGGAAGGCTGGCTTGGTTTGGGCTTAGTACGTGCCCAGGAGTAGGGATGGCCAGCACCGTGCACGGCTGTCTTTGTCTCTCCAGCCGGCTACGTTAACACGCCACACCGCGTGCTCAACACGTGGGAGGGCTCAGGACAGGTTCAGACACAATCAGCACGCAATAGGCACCGTTAGATATTGCTGGGATAACGCAAACAAAAAACTACACGAGAGATGGTGGAGTCATTTGCGAGCCGATTAATTTAACACATCGTTGATGGATGTTCTGCACAGATTCGCAGTGCCGTTAACTTCACGTGCCACATCGCGTGTGAGAAAGCTTCGCCCACTTTACAGCCCTCGACAGATTTGCAGACAGCGTTGGTTGCGCACGAGGGCAGCAATCAGCCCTGTGGGTAAACGAGAGTTGGAGGGGCAGCGTGCAAAGTAGAGACGGCACCAGCTTCTTCAAGACAACGAGTGTCAAACCCAGCAGCGCCTGGGTGGTTGCAGTGATGTACGCTGCATGTCATAGAAATGCATCAAGGACAAAGATGAGCCTCCCTCTCCCGTATAAGCCTTTTAACAGGCTGTTGGGACAAGTGCCGCTGTTTGCGAGCACCTATGAAGGCTGGCATGGCACACACAAGGGTGAGGAGTAGCCAGCATCACGACGCCTGGCCGCCTTTGTCTCCCGAGTGCTGATGTTTACACACCGCATCAGCTACTCGTTTAAGGCGTAGTCGACCTAGGGGTGGCCCAGGAGCTGGTTCAAATGTTCGTCACTGATGTTGGTAAAATCGAGCGTTTAGAATCACGTGTCTAGAGTATCTGGCTGCTATACATTTGCACGTGGTAAGCCACTTCGTTGAGCTATCATTTGTGGCCAGATTGCTTTCTGCAATTGAGCTATGTAGCTCGGTGGCCTTACCTGGTAAAATAACAAAAATAGAAAAAGTTTTATAGTTTGGTCACAAGCGAGAATTGAACTCGGGTGACGTTGTGCGCTGACCACGACACGGACCGCTCTTTAATACGAAGACAAAGATCCACCGCATAGCCTTAACAGATTGTTGGGACAAGTGCTGTTAGCGAGCAGCACCTATGAATGCCGGCACAGCACACGAGGGGGTGGGTGGCCAACACCATGCCCGGCCGCCTTTGTCCCCACCCCCCCCCCCCCCCCAGTGGCGATGTTTACACACCGCACCAAGGGATTCATTTGAGGCTGAGGCGACCTAGGGGAGGCCCACGACCGGCTCAAATAATCGTCACCAGTGCTGGTGGCCGTGTTCGTAGAGCAGCCGAGCGCTAACCACGACACTGGCGCTGCCCACACACCACGCGCACTGTCACTTTGGCCACAGCATCTTTTATTACTCGCAGAGCCGAAGGTCCTTTTGTATAAATGTAGCATTGCACTGGATCGAATGCGTGCTAATACGACGCCATCCATTGATAGATGCGCCCAGGTGGTTAGTAAACTTTGACCCCCAGTGTCACACACCACACTGCTTACCTGGCAAGCGCACACAGTTCGTTTATTTCAATAGATGAATGCAGTTTGCCGTTTCCATTGAAACGCATGCTGTCGTGCAAACACTGTATTCACAAATATCTGGGTATAGTATCCACGTGTAAACTCTACTTAATAGTTCCAAAGAATATACTCAAATTATAACAGGTTATTTTGTAACAATTTCCATTATATTACTTAATGCGTAACGCACGCACGCAACTTACTCTATAACAACATTTACACACACGCCCTCAATGTGATGTACGTATACAGTACTGTATAGAGTGAGCTTACAAATCGATATTTATTGATTAATATATGCAGTGGTCCACTCACAGCAAACATAGAGCCACAACCACGTGTTGGTGAAACAGCCCAGCGCTGATGAGCTTCTGCAATTAAAATGTGTCTGTTTCAACAGCTTGCTCAGGGTGTTGTGATGAGACCGGTGTTGTATATAATTATAATTACAGGTACGGTATAAATATTTGACAGTTAATTCAGTATTATGTTGAACTTCATTCGCACCGTACGTTGCCAATCAAGCTAATCGTGGGTGCCGGGGAAGGACAACAAACTAAACACAAAATGCAGTTGTAAAGAAATTAGGGTTTTTTTTAAAGACTTTCATGCGGGATTGGCAGTAGGGTCGGGATGTCGGGTCAGGCATGACAATGGGCCCCACAAAGCTTGTGACCAAGGAGAGGACCTGGGATATTTTTAGGGCGCATCTTGGATGTGTGTCTTCTGCGCACAGCTGCACAGGGCCTGGCAGACGGTGAAAAGCGTTGGCAATGTGGTGGTGGTGGTGGTATCAACACGCTTTGGCCACGGTGACATCTCGATGTTGATGACCATCGTCGTCCTGTCTCCACTCTCTCCGTAGCGGCTCATGAGAGAGGCGGACAGCAATGGGAATCACCAACTCGACTACGAAGAGTTCTGCGTCTTCCTGGAGAGACGCAGGGACAAACTCAAGGCTGTCTTTTCCTCAATCGATAAAAATGTGGATGGTATGGCATTCCTCATTTCCCCGACTGAAATTATTTTGTATGTTTAATCACAGAACGGTAACTGACGCATTAAAATATAATATTGTTTAATTGTACAGTACCGTATATATTTGTGTACATAGTACAGTATTATAATGGGGGTAAAGGCGGTGGTGCAGTGGTTAGCGCACTGTGCTATGAACCATGGAGAGATGTTAACTACCTCGCCTGGTATACAAAACGTCGTGGGTTCGAGTTCGATCCCGACCCTGACGCCTGCTGTATATTTGGAGTTTGTCTCTCTCACTCATCATCACCAGGGTGGCTAGGAGATGTTAACAACCTCGTCTGATATCCAGGAGGTCGTGAGTTCGATCCCAACCCTGACGCTTGCTGTTGTATATTTGGAATTTTCATGTTCTCCCCGTGGTGGTGTGGATTTTTATCAGAGTCCTCCAGTTTTTACCTCCACATTTAGAATCAACATGCATTCAAAGTATTTGACTGCTGTTACAAATATCCACGTGATTAGCAACTTCGTTGAGCTATCATTTGTGACCAGGTTGCTTCTGAAAAAGAGCTATATAGCTCGGTGGGCCTTACCTGGGATTCCCGGCCACTGGTGTTGTGATATGGCGACAGGTCTATGTCGCTCCCCTGCACCATCTCTTTAGGTATGGTCAGGCAACTCCCATGACTGATACAGCCTCGGGAGGCCTTTGTCCAACAGTAGATTGACGAAGGCTTGTAAACTATTGTGTTATAATGTACAAGAGTATATCGGCTAACACCAAATCGTTTTCACTCTAATTATGGCACTTACAGATATTCAGTAGATATTACCAAGTGAAAGTACAAAAGCCCATCGAGACCATGAGGCTATTTTTCAAGAGACGGGGATTTACTTCAATACGGCAAAGCAACAAATTCCAATTTGTGAACAAAGCAAAGCGATAAAAAAACACATTTTGAAAAATTAACAGCTGAAAAAAAGAATGAAGCTGAAATTGGTGATCGCCTAAAGTTGCCGAGTGTTGTTGGAATGGGGCTGCGAGGTGGGCACAGCTGAGTCTACTTACTCAGTTCGTCCATTAATAGTATTGGCCAAATATCCCGATGCTCCAGAAAAAAAAGTCTTGAGACACACATTGAGACTTTTCTCGGTAAGCAATTGGCACGATAAATACAGTAATAAAAATAAATACTTTAAAATTTAATATTAATATATTGTCCATTTTGGTAACCCCTCCACTAAAACGTATGCGATTATACATTTTTTATTTATTTTAAGTCACTTAAATGCCTCTCTTAAAGAGCGTAATGTATCGAGCGAGGCCCATGGGATTGTCCTGCGAATGGCGTTTTCTTGGGCTCTCCTCTCGGTCGAAGTGCCCGCGTGTTGCCGGCCCGGCCGCTGTGCGTGACGCGTGGACGTTTTGCGGTTGCGGTCTGGGCAGGCAAACTCAGCGTCGAGGAGATCAATCAAGCAGTGGAGGAGCAGGGCCTCGCGCTCAACCCCCGTCGGGCTAAAGTTCTCCTGCACAAGTAACAATCCCCACCCCCACCCTACCGGGTGTGCTCGCTCCCTTTCGCTGAGTCTCACACTTGGGATAATTGACCCTCCAGCCAACCTTACGCTCAGCGTCCAAACAAAGACAAATATCTTGATTTGAAGCTTTCGTGGCTGCAGGAATCCATACTCTTTGGTTCTTTCGGTGAAGTCACGTATGTAGAAAAATAATAAAAGAAAACACGACGTTTCGGTCGCAACACAAGCGGCCGTAAAATTTTGATTTAAAGCTTTCGTGACTGCATGGATTCATCTTCTTGGTTCTTTCGGTAAAGTCACGTAGAAGGGAAATAATAAAATAATAAAAATAAAACATAATAAAATAAAATTATCACGACGTTTCGGCCACAACACAAGCAGCCGTCTTCAGGTGAAGAAACAGAACTGTCGGGAAGACAGCGTTCCAAAACTCATTGGAACGTCGTCTTCTCGACAGTTCTGTTTCTTCACCTGAAGACGGCCGCTTGTGTTGCGACCGAAACGTCGTGATAATTTTATTGTATTATTTTTTCTATCTACGTGACTTTACCGAAAGAACCAGAGAGTATAAAGACAAAGATCCCTCCCCTCCCCCCCCCCCCCCCCTGTGTAGCCTGTAACAGACTTGGGGTCAGGTGCTGTTAGCGAGCTGCACCTATGAAGGCCGACATGGCACACGAGGGGGTGGGTGGCCAGCACCACGCCCGGCCGTCTTTGTCTCCCCAGTGGCGGTGTTTACACACCGCACCGGGCACTCATTTGAGGCTGAGTCGACCGAGAGGAGGCCCAGGACCGGTTCAGATAATTGTCACCGGTGTTGGCCGTGAGCGGGAATCGCACTCGGAACGCCAGGTAATGTAGCGCCGCGCACCTCCGATTGGCACGGTTGGCTACATACGGCGCGAAAAAAGTTCAACATACATAACCACTGCACTACCGCCCCCCCACCTTCACTTCGCCCAGCGTCCTTGCACGCACGCGTGCAGGCGCACGACTCCTTCACGCAGGTTCCCCACTCGTCGCTCCCCACAGGTTGGACCGCGACGGCTCGTCCACCATCGACTGGGACGAGTGGCTGGACTTCTACCTGCTGCACCCGGCCGACAGCATGGAGCAAATTGTGCAGCGCTGGACCCACTCCATGGTCAGAGCCTGCCCTAGGACACGGAGCGTCGCGGGCAAATGACTATCGCTGGTCGACGCAGGAGACCCTCGTACACCGAACGTTGATATCACACCGGTGCCGTGCACACATGTGGTTACGAAAGCCCTTTCTCTAGCCACGGCTGAGCGGGGACCTCCCCACTCCGCGCAGGTTTTGGTTGTTGTTTGCGATGATTACCTGCAGCCGTAGCAAGAGGTATGTATATTCCAGGTCGCTGACCAGGACAAACCCGGATGATTTTAAGCCCAGGCTATAGGCATATATGTTTATCTTACAATGACGTACCCGTATGTCACTGGAACGAAATCGGAAGAAAAAACTGATGACGTACACGCATGTTCCGATGACGTAGTGTACACACAATGAACACCTTATTTGCCCCACCCCTGGCCCTGCTTGGTCCAGAGATAACTTCGGATGTCTTGTGAGGCCAGAGTTTCATGGCGTGGTGCCAGCTGAACACGGCAAATAGCCAATGGAAAACCACCCAAACCACGCCTTGGCTTTCCTCGAATGTGCCAAATTGATAATGGAGTATGTTTGTTGTGGGGAGCGGTAGTGCAGTGGTTAGCGCGCTGTGCTCTGCGCCACGACCCGAGTTAGATTCCCACTCACGGCCAACACCAGTGACGATTATCTGAACCTCCCCGAGGTCGTCTCAACCTCAAATGAGCACGCACTTGGTGTTTTGTTTAAAACTCTTAAACATCCCCGCTCGGGAGACAAAGTCGACCACACCCCATCCCCTTGTGTGCCGTGCCGGCCTTCACAGGCTGCCGCCACTCGCTAACAGCGCTTGCCCCAACCAGTCTGTTAAGGCTTCACACGGGGGAGGTGGTGTTGGGGGGGGGGGAGAGATTTTTTGTCTCCGTCGACCTTGCAGATCTTCAACGCCGGCGACGGGCTCATCATCCCGCAGGAGTGCGAGGACGGCGTCACGTGGTGGCGCCACCTCCTGGCGGGCGGCGGGGCTTGCGCCGTCTCCTACTCGAGCACCGCACCACTCCTCCGCCTGCGCGTGGAGATGCAGGTAGCCAGAGCCCCCCCCCACCACCCCTGCCTTTGTCTCCCTAGCGTAGCGGATCGCACCAGGCACTCGTCTAGTGGTCCGAGCCGATCTTCAGCCGTTAATTTGTCCGTGTTGGGAAAAAGCTTCAGCTCATCTGCTGCCTGTAATTTAACTGACGGCGAACAAAATATGCACGGCACGTATGTACGACAGAATCCCAATAAGCTTTGTATGTAAGAAAGTTACTGCCATTGAGCAAACTGCGTACAGCCCATTGCCACTCCACTGCTGGAATACAGTTTTCCACTGCAGTTATTTGACCATCTTTCACCACGTTGAAGCACTCGATTTAGCCACGCATAGCTTGCAAACATAAAACACAGAGTCGTTCATACTGTGTAAGTCAAAGTGAGCTGTCAAATACAGGCCAATCCTGGGCTCCGAATGACGTGAGACTTCCGAGGTGACGCACGCAATGCTGGGTTAGATTTGAAGGGGCAACTCGCAGTGAGCCCATTTCTCTCCCTCTCCCCCAGCCTGTGAGCACAGTGTTCGGGCATTTTCCCGTGGAATTTCTGTGCCCCCTTCTCCTGTTATCGCTCGCGCTCTGTAACGGGCTCTTGTTAAATAAAAACAACCATACGAATTGTTTTTAAAGGGCATAAGAGACATTGGGCATACCCCTCTAACATGAACAGAACACCGTTCTGACGCTGAAGCACATTACGATTTTAATACGTTCAACGCATTTAATGTGAATCTATAGATTTATGGACAGAATCAAAATACTTTTTTTTTACCATCCGTATAATTTGACATGGGCTTGAAGCGGTGGCACAGTGGTGAGCGCACTGCGCAATGAACCCGGCACTCTTTATTCAGTTCCTGGCCAAGGCTGACACCAGTGGCGTGGGGGTGTCTGAACCAATCCTGGTCTCATCCCCCTTCGACAAGTCGCACTGACCAGCGCGGTGAAATGTGATCAAACAACCCCCACAAATGACACCACGTGTGGAGGCCTCATTAATACTCTTAATGGTTATGAACAGGTGAATTGTCACAGGCATCTGCGTGTCTGTGCTATGATATTGATATTTTCAACTTCCAATAATAGTTCTCTCACGGCACTGGCTACGCTGTGGGCAACAGAGGGCAGTTCAGTGAAATCCATTGTTGTACAGTAGCGCTTCTATGCTCCCACGTCTATGCTTCCCCCAACGCTCAGTGAACCAGGCGTCGTGAAATATCCTCCGTGGGGAAGCCACCACGTGGCAGCGGCCCTGGGCAAAGGGATGTTACGGCACGGTACGCACACGCCTCTAATTTACGGGCGAGTTGCGAAACTCGTCCGCCGTGCCCTCGAGACGCCGACTGTGTGTTGGTTCCGCGCGCGTGCGCGTGGCCCCCAAGGTGCGCGGCACTCCGGAGCGGCCACTGCACATGGCCGAGAGCGTGAGGAGGATGATTCGTGAGGGCGGATTGCGCGCCCTTTGGAGGGGGAACGGCGCCAACGTCGTCAAGATGCTGCCCGAGTCCGCCATCATGCAGATGACCTACGAGCAGGTGACATACACACACACATACAAAATAAACTAAACGCGAGCCGGCAAGTTCACGAATTTCACTGGAGATCTTGACCAAAACAACTATACAGATCCGGGATTTTTGTTGGTATTGGAAAGCTATATGAGCTTCGTACCAGATGGTATGTATGCATATATATGGGACCTTTGTGCCAGTATCAAGACAATACAAAAATAAGATTTGGCTGGAAAAAATACTCACGTAGGGGCAATGATCGGGAGCGTGGTATTTTTAGGGGAGGGGAAGATGAGGGAGGTGGGTGGGGGAGAGAAGAGACCCAAGCAGAACCAAAATATAAAATAAGTCAGTTTTTAATTCTTGAAATTCTCCTGAAGCAGCGGACACCACTACCAAAGAAGCGATACGTTAGGAGTCCACCCCTTCTCCTCCAGCCCCCAAACGCACGCTCACTCGCGCTGGATTTAGTATAAACGGGGGACGATGTAATCTGTTGCTAACGACGACCTTCGCGGGTCTCAACAGCTGAAGAAGTATTTCCGCGGGGAGAAGCAGCGAGTCAGCACGAGCGACCGCTTTGCCGCAGGCTGCATCGCCGGTGGCGTCTCCTCCTCCATCATCTACCCACTGGAGGTACCGCCACCACCCTCACTGGAGGAATGCCACGCTCTGGCCCAGGGTTGGGGAACCTATGGCCCATGAAAAACTAATCGAAAAGATGTTTCAATATGTTAGCAGGCAAGGCCCACTGAGCTATATAGCTCTTTTTCAGAAGCGACCTGGCTATCACAAATGATAGCTCAACGAAGTGGCTTAAAGCGTGGACATTTATAGCAGCCAAATACTCTAAAAGCATGTTGATTCTAAATGTGGAGGGAAAAACCGGAAGATCCGGAGAACGATCCACACAAACTCCAAATATACAGCAGCAGGTGTCAGGGTTGGGATTGAACCCACGATCTCCTATATACCAGGCGAGGTAGTTAACATCCGCTAGCCACCATGGCACCCATGAGCCGCATGCCATCCCCGGGCATCGTTTCACGCGGCCCACGGCCACTTGCAGCCTCCTGCTTCCAAATGGACCGCAAACAAAATACACATCCGTCACTGCGAGTATCTTAGCCACACTACTCGGGTACTGTCGGGGAATAATTTTTGACCTGCCAACACTGTTTAGTCACTCCTGTCACTGGAAGGGCCTCTTGCAGTCTTAGGAGTGATCGAGGTGTGCATTAGTGTGTGTCCTGTAAATCGTATTTGAATGTCCTGTATGGCCCTTAGAACAGCAGTAGGCTTTTGGCGCGGTGCGGTGGCATAAATGGCTTTGGTTATTGTGACATCTTGATCTTGAAAGGTTTCCACTCACCCATGGGCTATCCCAACAACTGACCCCCCCCCCCCCCCTCTTCCTCTGCTCACACAACCCCCTAGAGGCTCCCTCATGGGATCCTCCCTTAGGGATTGAGTCACTTACAGAACCTCATAATTATAATCTTGATTTGATGCTCGCAATTACTCTTTGAACACCCCCTATGCCCAGCTACGTGAACTGGCCAGGTTTTCCTGGCGGTAGAGCTAGCGGCTTGCAATCGGAATGATTGCGAGTTAAAAACCTGGCGGAGGGTTGACTCAGCCCATCATCCCTCTGAGGTCTGTAAAATAGATACCACTTTCTGTGGAAGACAAAAGTGGCTAACCTAAGGATAGACTCGCTCCTGCCATAGGAAAGTGGTATTTCCACCACTGGCTCAGGGCCGTAAACAGTAGATGACAATGATAGAAACACCATCTACAAGCGCCAAGAAATGGTGAAGCCAGTACGGTCTGGTTGCATGAATGAATGTCTTGGTGGCGCGTGTGTGTGTGTGCGTGTGTGTGTGTGCGTGTGCGTGTGCAGGTGTTGAGGACGCGTCTCACTCTGCGCACGACGGGGCAGTACGCGAGCATGGTGGACTGCGCGAGGCAGGTGGTACAGGCCGAGGGCTGGAGGGCGTTCTACAAGGGCCTCACTCCACACATGGTCGCCCTGCTGCCTCACGCTGGCATCGACCTGGCGCTCTATGAGGTGACATCGCCATTGCAATCATCCTCCCATCCTCCTCCGCATTATGTTAACCTGCATGCCCAGCATCGTGACCATCGACGATGATCGTAAATATCTTGCTGGTGGTGCCTCCTTTCCCCGTCTGCTGCTCAGTGAAGGTACATCTTCCAAGTGTCCTGGTTTGGCTGGCACGGTGCCGCTTGCAGAAATGCTGTGCCAGTGTCCCCGAAGCATTTGAGACTATTGATATTTATACCAATCTTGCATTTTCTAGCCACGTGCTCAATTCATGATATAGGCGAGGGGCGGGGATTCCTGAGTAGTGGGTGAGGTATATTACTAATCGTTGGGGCTTACGAGCAGAGAGAGCAAAGCCTCTCACTGGGGCAGGGGCAGGTGGTTGAGTCGGCGTGGCATGCAACAGAAGGTTTTTGCTCATGGAGGGAAGGGCAGACAGCTCACCACGTGTCCTGGTTGAACCTCCCAGACATGTTGTAGCTTCAACTGAAGGGACCGCTCTCATCTAAGGAATGCCGCAATCACTGAGATTTCTTTCACACACACAACAACAAATGATGAAAAGTGTACCATACAGTTTTGGAAACCTGCCAGTAACGAACAACAAGATGTTAGAAATGCTGCAAAAAAAACGTCTCCTTTAGTGGCCGATGGGGCGTGTGTGCATGCGGTGCAGACCCTGAAGGAGCTGTGGCTGCAGCACTGCGAGACTGAACACACGGAGCCAGGCTTGGGGGCAATGCTGGCGTGCGGCGCCGTGTCCAGCACGTGCGCCCAGCTGGGCAGCTACCCCCTGCTACTGATCAAGACCAGGATGCAGGCCGGAGGTGGGTCTCTTAACGTGGTGGGGCCTCTTGTCATTTGGGGTGGTTTCAGTTCAAGTCCTCCAAGTCCTGATGTGAACGATGAGACTGTATTGCATCTCCACTGCCCATCAGTCACGCATGGATATGGGCACCAGTTATCCAGACGGTATTGGACCATGGCCAATAAACCAGTGTGTGGCTCTGTGGCATGCAGATGTACCATCTTGGTTTGTGTGCCACCCCTACATGTGACTGCAGAGCTGCCCAACAAACACCAGGTCCACGTTGCTGAACACTGTCCCTTATGGCATCGGGAAGGTGGATTGAGAAGGATGAATGACCTGGATAAGGTGGAGATCAAGTGGTTGAGTGATTTAGATATAGGGCAGCATTATTCACAAAAGTGTTGAGTTGTTGTTGTCGTTTGTGCTTGTGCACCACTGCCAATGCAGTTTCCCCCCAAAATAACATTGTTTCAAAGTGAGAAATAAATAAAAAATCACTCAGTGGCGGGTGGGGATTCATTTATTCCGTCTCATTCAGCCGTGCTGAACGGTGCTCAGGGCTCGGCGCAAGTCGGGATGTGGGCCTCGCTGTGGCAGCTGGGGGCACGCGGCGGCCTGCTGGGCCTCTACCGCGGCATCGTGCCCACGTTCGCGCGCGTCATCCCAAGCGCGGCCGTTTGCAGCGCCGTGTACGACCACATGAAGCGCGGCCTCGGAGTGACGCACGACGCCGGCGAGCAGTGCCGGTGTGCTCACGACGAGGAGGACCTCGCCGGATGAAAGCGAGCAAGGGGTGAGCGGCGAGCGCCTGTGACATTTCGTCGCGGGTAATTTCAAATAAATACTAGGATTGAGAGGTAAACCGGGTAGCTTAGAGGTCCGAGTGCTGAGCTGGTCGACCGAAGATCCTGGGTTTGTGAGTCCAAATTTCAGCTATCTACTGTATTTTTAAACTGGAGTCTCTGGTATCGCGTCGACGGTCTGAGCTCAGTGACAAACGACTTCACAAAACAAATACAATTATAGTTGGGTCTGCGGTCATTTGGCTAAATTCCAGCTCTGAGAGTTACACATCTGTGTTGACTGTCATGCTGTGAACATTTACTCTCAGTGGATGTTTTCAGTAAGCCTAAGAAATAAGCCACGTTTTCTACGAGTGATATGATCAATGCCCGATGGTGAACGGATTACTCAAGAGAGAAACCGTCATGGAAGTGTCTATGTGTGGTTTGGCAAACGCTCGACAGCACGACCCACATTTTGATGGTTTGCTGTGGAGTAGTTTCCTAAACCCCAGTGCTTGAAATATACCACGGCAAGCCTTTCGATCACATTTACAAATGAATTCATTAAAAGCTGCATGCGACCGACGATTGGTAAACACAGTTCACATGACGTCGAGAGAAGCACTGATTCAGAGTAAGAATAATTTTATTTGAACGAGCTCTGTCATGGGTGGTGTACATGGACACACATACACAGCATTCACAATTTGTCTAACCCAAAAGAAACCAATTATGGATCGTAACATTGGTTGTGAAAGCACGCACAAAGAATATCTTCACCTATTTGAAACCATCACCCTTAACGTCACGTGGCACATGTCTGCCCATCATCAGGCACGTGCAGAGCGCGATAACGAGAATTGTATTTGAAGGGAGAAGATAGGTAAAGAGAGAAGATAGGTCGTGAGGACTGCAGTACAATACTGTGAAGTAAACGCTTCCTCGAGGACAGTGGTTCTTAACATGGGGTGCACGCAACCACTGGGGTTGCGAGATGCCCTTTCCGTGGTGGGTGCGATACATGGCCAGATTTTTTTAAAGGTAAATAATCGAAAACACAAATTAGGCACGGGCACGTAAGTACAACTACTTTGTTTAATCAAACCGACGTATTTATTAACATTCTACATTTTTTTTCACGATTGAGAACCAAAGGGGTGCAAGGCTGCAGAAAAATGTTTAAGAACCGCCGCTCTCGGAGATGCTGGCGATATCGAGTGCAGCAGAGGGCGTGCTTCTGGTGGTGATGAGATTGCGGGAGATTAACCGCGATGGTCGGAGAGGAAATGGCCTGGAGGATGCCGTGACGAGGTAAGGGTTCGGCAACGGTGGGCAATCAACTCGATATCCCTTCTCACCGACGGACGCATCGTCCGCATGAGCCTTGATCAATCCACTGCTGGACGAAAGCTTCCCCAAGCCTTTGCCTTCTCTCATTGGTCCAGCAAAGCAAGGATCCATGTAGCTACTACACACAAGCTGATGTTATCGCGCCATCTCCATGGGGCATGTCCTCTTGGGCGTGTTCCCTCCTTTGCCTGACACTCTGTCGTTAGTCTCGACCACCGCTGGCCATCATCCCACTTCGTGACACGTCCAGACCAAGCTCAATAACTTTTATTAACAGTCACGTATTGATATAATGTATTGACTCCTGGAGGATACATTTCCGTTAAATTAAAACTAATGCTGTATGTATATACACAATTTGTATATATACAGTAAACCCAGCTGCTGGCATGCCTTATACCTTGTTTAATTTAAACACTTGCTTGATTGTTTTGAGGTGATCTATTGGTTTTTTGCCTTTGATATACGAGTTGTGAAATGACTGTTACAACTTGTGCCACGCAGGGACCGCTGTCATCAGTGGGTCCCTTGGGCTTAAAAAAAACTATAATTGGCTATTGGAATGATTGAAATGAGATGTAAGGTGATTGGAGATACTGGGGCATTTAAGAGCCCAATTAATATGCAAATACGAAATCCTTTGCACGGCGTGTTGGTGGGTGAACTAGGGACGGGCCAGGACCCGTTGAGATATGAACCACCACTGATATTTTAGCCATAGCTTCGAACATATTCATTATACTGAACTAATGAATGTGCATTAATATGTCTGGAGTGCCATTTCTCCTGAGTTACACCAAAAGTGGACTGAAATGAAACAATGCAATAATACTGGTCTTCTTTCATTAATAACGAGCCATTTACTTGAATACACGCCTTTTGGCGTCCTCTGGTCTAACACCTTTTTGAGACTAGGCTCAAAAGAAAGCTGTCTCTGGTGTGGACCAATCAGTTTCAAAGACAATGCATATATTATCAGAGTTTTTTGTTTGCATTCTGACCACAAGCATTGTGGTTAATGTAGACATGATTCCTTGTAAAATGTTTCAGTTTGGTGTTTTAACATCTTAACACCTGTTTTGTTGCCAGACAAAAAGGGGAAAACCTATTCTAATTTACTTGAATACATTCACAGTATGCAAACAATTGTCATTGCCCTGGCCGTGTGTGAATATAGTACAGTAATGTGTTACAATATTCAAATCACCGTTTTAAACGGTCTTCCGAGTAGACTTGAATGTAATTTTACTGAGTTGAATTAACTGTTCATTTACAGCCGTATTTATTCGTTCAGTGCACCGTATAAGAACAACCATTTCATATCATTGCCCTAAGTGCATTTCATTTCTATATCTCTATGTGCGTGTGTGTGTGAATCGCTAAACCACATCGCTTTGATGAGATCGCCTGATCGGGAGACGCTGTCTCATCGTTTGCTATCGTCCGAAGGATGCGTGTGCTTTTCTGTGAGTGAAAAAGTTGAAATAAAAAAACAATGTTCTTGACATGCTTGGCAAGATGTTATAAATAACCGGCACCCATCACACTCACAGCGATTCAACTCATTTACACGGGGGGAGGTGGGGGGAGATGGGGGGGGGAGTCACGGTTATATTCAAGAATAGATCATGTTCTGTATAATGTTCACCGTTTTTCATTTGTCGTCTTTGTTTCATTGTGCAATGTGTACGGGTTTCATTGCCCAGTTATGTTCATTGTTTCTCATTCGCGGTCTTGGACGATGCGTGCACCAAGGGGGACTCAATTGTAACGAATGAGTCATTGCCTATTGCAGTGGCCCTCCAACCTTCTTGGAATGGTGCCCCCCCCCCTTCTTGGAATGGTGCCCCCCCCAATCAAGTACCAACTGTTCCCACGCCTGCCACCCACCCACCCACACACCTCCGATTAGCACGGTTGGCTACGTACGGTGCGAAAAAAAGTTCAACGTACACACACACACACAGACCGCCAGCCCTAAAACACACAACTTATCTTACCAAGTCCACCACACCAGAGAGATTCCATGCCCACAGTCGGTTGTGTTTTGTGTTGGCATTTTGTTTTAGTTTCGTTGATTACGCTTCTGAGCCAGCTGGTGACAATCGTGCAAAACTCATCCCACTTTCCACCAAGGCAACTGGAAGACAACAGACTTAAGTATTTATAACCTAACATTAAAACTAACAACGGCGTTTGTGTGTGTGTTGTGTTAAGGCATTTGTTTTAGTGTTGTGTTTGTGTTAGTACGGCTTTTGTTTAGTAAGCGGTAGTGTAGCACTACTAGTTCGATTCCCGCTCGTGGCCAACACCAGTGACGATTATCTGAACCCGTCTTGGGCCTCCCCTAGGTCGACTCAGTCTCAAATGAGTACCTGGTGGTGCGGTGTTTAAACATCGCCACTGGGGAGACAAAGGCGGCCGGGCGTGCTGGTGGCCACCCACCCCCTCGTGTACCGTTACCGGCCTTCATAGATGCTCGCTAACAGCACTTGCCCCTACAGTCTGTGAAGGCTACACGGGGGTGGGGGGGGGATATTTGTCTTTGTGTTTCATGTTGTGTATTCGAGAGTTCTGTGCATTCGAGTTCCGCGCGTACATTCCAAATTTGTCCTGCACGGTATCCATGCCGCTGACCTAGTGTTAATACGGTAGTTATTACTGACACACTCACACGTCACAGTACTCGTGTTGCCACACTGAGGTTAAAAAAAAAAGTATGCAGACAAACCAAATAAATAAAGTGCGAATAAAAAAAAGTGTCACAATAAATGTTGATATTATAACAGGATGCAATATCTTCATAACAGTATTTATCAAACTTCTATTCATTTTTTTGTGATTTTTTTTATCCAGAAAATCCTCACCGAGCTTCATGACTCGTCTCTATTGGGACAGTACTCAGAGAAAAACCCACACGAACAACGGGATCCATACTCAACGATCCCCAACAGACGGGTTCACAAACTTGCTTGCTTTGACGGCGTCGTCTGCTCACCTCAAAGCTCGGTGGGTTTTATCACTTTACAAATCTCTACGTGATCCACCGACCCTTGCCTCCAAAGCACTGGATGAATGGCGTGCGTCACCGCACCCAGACATCGCGCGCTTCGCCATGATGCAGGTTTACTCCACTTATCGGGTACATTAAATGTGTAACAACAAGGGTTTAATTTCAGTCAGGTGTGTCTGGGTCAGTGATCTGGAACACACCACATCCAGTATATCCAGTCACTATGACTGTGCCTATTACTCACATGCCACCTACTCCAGTTTAGCAGTGATCTGGAAAGTGCTCAGTGAGAAGTCAATTCTTGGTAATAACTTCATATGCGTGTAAAACGGGAGATCATTTTGGAGACCGATGGAGAAACGTGACTGCGGTGCATTGTGAGCAGGGCCATTGGGGAAAAGGCTGACAATTATCCAGCGATCTACACTCACGACGAGCTCACATCCACCACCAGGTGCCGGTAACCCTCCCGACATAAACTTAACTACCACTTTGAGAAATGTAACTTTCAACGCACCTTATCATTCATCCCCGTTTAAAAGAGCAGCGTTGCGATCTTTCATCGGTCCACCGGCGAACCGGTCGCGATGGCCTGGCGCCAACTCCACCAGGCAGCACGCGTGGTCCACCAGAGGCAGCGGCAGCGGCTCCTCCGCTTGCACCACGGCCGCCGCCCGTTCCTCTTCCTCCTCTTCTCCTCTCCCTGTCCTCAGTCCGTCGAGCGCCACCACGGAGGCCTCCTTGCGCAACCCCGTCAGGGAGCCGCCACCCAGCACGAGGACGCGGCCGGGCCGCGTGACGGCCGCGCCGAACTGGCAGCGCTCGAGGCGCGGAGCTTGCAGCACGCTCCACTGGTCGCTGCCCGCGGAGTAGGACTCCACCTCCAGCACGCTGACCCACGTGCCCGCCTGCGGCCCACAGCACACGGGGGCGGAGGTCAAGAGCCCGCTCTTCGGTGTCGATCGCCTGCATCCTCGCAGCGGCGGCTTTTGGGAGGCCATCGAACAAAGGTGGTCACCGCATCGCGCGCTCTTTCAGGTGCGCTTCTGCGGCCGTCTGGAACGCTCTTCCTACCGATATTAGGAAGCCACTGGAGCGATGCATTTTTAAATCATCTAGGTTGAAAACAAATTTCTTTAGAACTGATTTTTGTCTTTAGTTTGTTGTCCTTCCCCCGACACCTCCGATTAGCACCGTTGGCTACGTACAGTGTGAAGGAGTTCAACATACATACATACGGATTTCCTCTCACACCTGTCCCGTTCTCGCCACACCTATTTGACCACTTTGCTAATGTACAAAGTAGCCACACGGGGACCATGTCGAGCCAGCTCAGGTGGCTGGCCAAGTTTATTTTTCCAATTGCGGAACCCGAGCCATGCCGCTGATGTCACACACAATGACGAAGACGATAAACCCCGCCCATGGCCCTGCTTGGCCCCAAACCAGATTCAGATCACTTTGGAGGCAAGAGTTTCAAGGTCTGGTTCTACTTTAGCATGGCAAATAGGCAGTGGAAAACTACTCATGCTGTGAATATGATTAACCCGACCACTGGCCATTCTTGTCCCTAACCCAGATTCAGATAACTTTGGAGGCCAGAGCTTCATGATCTGCTTCAGCATCAGCATGGCAAATAGCCAGTGGAAAGCCACCCATGCTACGAAGGGCCCCGCGATGGCGCGGCTCGGACGTGACGGCGAAAAAATGGGCGTACCTCGTCGAGGGCCCGTCCGCCCAGGCAGTAGACGAGCTCGCCGGTGGAGGCCATGGCGTGCTCACAACGCGGACGGCAGAGCGGCCGGTGGCCCAGCCACTGGCCCAAGCGAGGGATGTAGCTGGTCACATCCCCCAGGACCCGACCCCCAGAGTAGCCGCCTGCCCACGCAATGCACGGGAAGATGCGCGCACAGGGAATACCACATTGGTGTCTAAATGGGAGGCGGTGCACATTGTATGTATGTATGTTTCTCGCACCTCCGGTTGGGTACATATGATGCGAAATAAGTTCAACGTACATACATACGTATATACATACGAGGGATTGCTGTACGTCAAACTTTCTTAGCACCGTACATAGCCAGTCGTGCTAATAGTAGTTTTTTTCTTGACATATTGTTCATCATTGGCCTATTATAGATATTAGTATAATTTTGTAGATATTAGTATTATTAGTATTATTTTACGAGTTGGCTGGTTCTCTCATATATGCATACAAACAAGTTCTTAGGTAAAACCATGCATATGCATGGATTACGTAATGTTTTCAACTTTGCGTTTGTTCTAATAAATATTCATTCGCAACACACAAGCCGAGAGGGTATCCGTCAGGGTTAAAATTAATCGGCTAATCTGCACATTAATAGATATTTCTTTACTCTCACGCGCCCAATTCCTCAAGATCACTTTTAAAACCGCTGCACGGGGGAATCGAGCTGCGGCCTCACCCGACACGAAGAGCGTCCCCCTGTGCAGGGCGCCGGCGTGGTCCGCCAGGGGCCAGGCCAGGGGCCTCAGGGCCTCCCAGGCGTTGGTGGCCGGGCTGTAGCGCTCGGCCGAGCTGCTCGCTTCGCCCAGGAGGTTCCTGCCGGCCACGGCGAGGATGGTGCCGTTGAGGGCGCATGCCACGAAGCGCGTGCGGCGCTCCCGCATTGGCGCCACCTCGAGCCAGGAACACGAGCGCGGGTCCAGGCGGAATACCTGGGGTCGAGACGCGCGTGGGGTGACGGCGGATGATGATTGGGGGGGGGGGGAACATCGTTAGGCTTTGCTTTGCCCTCCCCGGCAATAAGAGAGACTCGTTGACCTGCAGTAGGGGTCGATCGGGGAGCCGCGGTGGCGAGGTGTTAATTACCTCGCCTGGTATACAGGAGGTCGTGGTTTCGATCCCGACTCTGAAAATGCCTGTATATTTGGAGTTTGCGTGTTCTCCCCGTGGTCGCGTGGATCTTTCTCCATGTGCTCTTGTGTTTCCCTCCAAAGTTAGAACATGCGTTTCGAGTATGTATATACATTTCCACGTGATAAGCCACTTAGTCGAGCTATCAATTGTGACCAGGTCGTTTCGGAAAAAGAGCTACATAGCTCAGTGGGCCTTACCTGGTAAAATAAAAAAAATAGTTTAGTTTCCATTTGGAGTTTGAATATCTTGTTGCCGGAAAGGGTAAATCTTAATACCGGCATAAAGGGTCCCATAGATATCGCTGTTAGCAGATCACACCACGAGTATAGCTGCCATTGGGTTGTTCCGCTTGTGCCCTGTGGTATGGATCTCCAATGTGTTTGATTGGATGAGTATATCTATGTGACAGCTACAAATGACTTCTCACAAGTGATTGACCCTGGAGGGATGATGAAAGGATGTTGACACCAAACCACTGCTGCAGAGGAAACGTAAAAGAGACTTGCTGTCTCACACTAATGCTAAGTCTTTACTTTTATTTGATCAGGCACACTAAGCTATGTAGCTCATTTTCAGAAGCGACCTGGCCACAAATAATAGCTCAACAAAGTGTCGTATCACGTGGAAAACTAAAGCGGCCAAATGCTCTAGTGTCAACAAAACTACAATGCAAACAAATTTGTATTTATCGAGCGTCCATATGTAACCGCATCTCAAGATGCTGTAAAAAAATTATATACATTCTGGGACGCGTACGAAAATACTTTTACTGTTAAGATATTTGTCATACAGTGCTCCTTTCAGTACAGCTGTGATAACCAGGCAGCAGCAGAGGGCAGTACAATGTCGTCCTCCGACATGCAGTCGAATGCTCCCGTGCATTCACCGACCCGAACTGCCCAGCGCGGTGAAGTATGGTTAAATTAAATCCCCGGTACACGCACGGACGTGGAGAGGCCCTCATCCAGCAGTGGAGTGACATAAGGAGGGCTGTGCATGCACGCGTCGACTGGACATTTGTGAAAAAGAGCTTTATGGCTCATCGGGATTCCTCCAGTATAAATAAATGTTCTGATTCGGACGTGCATAGTCTCAACTTGGTCACGCTTGCATGATATCGCTTGGCTGTTTTTAGCAAACGTCACACATTAAAGTGGTTGATCACTTTTATAACGTGACTGTATTTATATACAAGTAGTATATATATATACACTAATTCAATTGCACAAGGTTACAAACAAAAATCACAACAGCTCGTATCGACGTAATGACCAGCATCACCCCAACACCTCCGATTAGCTACGTACGGTGCGAAAGAAGCTCAACATACAGACGAAATGAATAACTCCCAGACACGAGTCGGCAACACGACTAATATAGTGTTCATACAAAGACAAAGAGCCTCCGTGTAGCCTGTAACAGACCGTTGGGGCAAGTGCCGTTAGTGAGCACGGCACACGAGGGGGTGCGTGGCCAGCACCACGCTCGGCCGCCTTTGTCTCCCTTGTCGTGATGTTTACTACACACCGCACCAGGTACGCATTTGAGGCTGAGTCGACCTTAGGGGGAGGCCCAGGACCGGTTCAGATAATCGTCACCGGTGTTGGCCGCGAGCGGGAATCAAACCCAGGTCGCCAGGTTCGTAGCGCAGCGTGCTAACCGCTACACTACTGCTCCCCTGTGTATACATCACAGCTGTCAACCCATATACTATTTACTCCGTATTCTTGTACAGGGAAATTGAATTTTCAGGTCCATACGGCGTACAGCCGTTTCAATATGAGCAAAAACATGTTTTTGCCTTTGTGCTTCTCCCTTGTGATAGGACTTTGTCGGATGAATGTTGAGATTTTCCAGGGCACGGGGTGACCACTAAGGTCTGAATTTGTCTGTAATAAGGTAGGGCACCGATAAGGGGTTGACAGGAATGATACATACACAAGGGTACATACTAATGACCATCACCTGATTTGTGGCGGACGTTCCTTGGGGGTCGAATCGATGTTGCCCTCCAAGGACGAACACGAACCCCCCCAGTGGCACGGCGCAGTGGTTGTAGACCGGCACCGGCGTGTCGCACAGTTTGCGCCACGTGGCCCTGCGGTGTCCACCCCGCAAGCCACCAGCTCCTCCATCACCACCACCACCTCCACCATCATCATCATCACCACCACCATCATCATCATCATCCACGATCTCCTCCTGCACCTGCGAAGCCCAAACCTCGCCGCGCACCCCATTGTCTCCGGAGCGACCTCCAAGCGCCAGAACGTTGAGGCGGGCCCCCCGGGGACTGGTCGAGGGGCTCTGCAGCAGCGGCTGCGCGTAGGGGCGCCCGTGGTAGCGCAGGGCCTCCTGCAGGTGGTCGCGGCAGCGCGTGTCGCGGCTCATCGCCGGCACTCGCGAGAGGAGTTCCCTCAATTCGCTTGGAGCCACCAGGGCGAAGCGCACACAGTCCAGGAGGTCGGCAGCGTGGATCTCCATCCTGGATGGGGACGATGACGACGAAGTTGAGGAGGAGGAGGAGGATGATGATGTTGAGGAGGAGGAGGACGATGAAGAAGATGATGTTGAGGACACGTCAGGCTCCGCGCGGAGCCACGCGGTGGCCATGTGGAGGAGCTCCGTCTCGGAGGCGCCACAGCCCCCGCCGTGCGCGAGCAGCTCCTGCATGGTGCGCACGTCCACCCGGAGCAGGTGAGCGCGACTCCGGCCGCACTCCATCGCGCCGCGAAGGTTCCGCGCCACCAGTCGCACCGCCCGGCGCCTCAGCTCCGAGGCGCCGAACCTGTGCGCCAGGGCCAGCACGGCCGCGCAGTTGTCCCGGCGCAGGTTCGCGCCCAGGTACTGGAGGCACAGCTTGACGGCGTCGCGCATGAGCAGCGAGTTGGAGGCGGTGAGGATGTCCTCCATCTCGTCCATGCTCAGACGCATGCGGCCAGAGTAGATGAAGTCCAGGACTCGCTCCAGACCCACCGGAGTCACACCGTGGATTTCCATGATGGTGATCTGCTCGTTGTTTATCGGTGATGGTGGTGGTTGTAGAAGTGTTGTTGTTGGTGATGGTGATGATGGGAGTGTAGTTGATGCTTGTGATGGTGCTGATGTTTGTGACGATGAACTATGAATAGATGAATTGATAGATGACGAATATGATGATGATGATGAAGACTTCCTAATATAAGACGAGACATCATTGAGTGTTGGTGGCCGAGAGAAGAAGGACCTGCAGTAGGAGCTCGCTGAAGCCAGCACGAGTCTGTGCGCCGGGAAGGAGACTCCTCTGGCCATGAGCAGGGCATCGCACATCCATCCCTGCCCTCTGCATGACCTCAGTCCTTCTAGCAGCCGCTCCGGGTACGAAGGGGACTCCAGGACGAGGTGTGCGGTCGATTCACTTGTGGCGCCCATAACTGCTGTGGTATGTGTGCTTGTCTACTGGTGCATATGTGCCTGCTATATTGATATGCCTGCAAAATTGTTGTTTGCTATGTTGATATGCCTTCTACATTGATATGCCTGTTAAATTGATGTCTATGTTGATATGCCTACTAAATTGGTATGCCTGCTATATTTATGTGCCTGTTATATTTAAGTGCCTGCTATATTTATGTGCCTGCTATATTGATATGCCAACTATATTAATATGCATGCTCCGTTGACATGCAGTGGTGGTCGTGACCGAAGAGAAAAAATAGATTAGGAGCCCCCAGCCTTTAATTGATAGATTCCACGTGAGATGACGGAAGATGTGTAAAGGGATATGGATGTAGCGACATGAGAGATGTAATTAAAAGGTGTAAAGAAGAGAGATGTAAATTTGCCTTATGTTGATTATGATTTAAGATTAAATGTGATGTACCCCGAGTTTTCACAAATCCGTGACTGCTTGGTTGGCGTATGCCGAACACCGCCTGTGTCGGCTGAAGCGGTGGTGCGGTAGACTCGGACCTGAGTTCGACTCCCGGTCACGGTAGACACCAGTGGCGACCGATATCTCAACCGGTCCCGCTCCCCTCCGGCACCCTCTTTACGCACCTTCACTGACCAGCGTGGTGAAGTATGGTCTAGCAACTCCCACGATCGACACTGCGTGGGGGAGGTCTTCATCCAGCCGTGAATTAACAGCTGTAAAACAAAATTAAAACCCATTCTATGTACAGCTTGGCCATCTGCGCACTCAGTTTTAAGAGCTAAAGCCTAGGTTTAATCAGGGTTCGGCAACCAAAATAAGGACATTTTTGGGGGGAATTCGGTAAAAAATAACAACCTCGGCATGTCAAAATCCGCAATGCATGTGAATACGAGACGGTTTGGTCCTTAATAATAATTATTAACGGCACGAAGCAGTCCTTAAATATCCGCACGTTGCCGACCCACTGGACTGTTAATGAACATTGGATGAGAGGTACCTAAGTTAACCCGAGCACTGCGCAGCTGATAGATATGCAGAGTAGACGCGGTTTGTTAGAAAAGCAGGACGTGTTTATGTAAGCATTTTGAAAGCTCACAAGAGCACTTACCTGATGCTGCTCAGTGGTCTTCAGTCGTAGAACTACGCTCTTCACTGTACGCTCTCCAATTCACAATAACGTCCACTTAATTGCGAAAAGATTTTAAACGTCAAAGACCTGCCTATATAACAACTAGCAGTTGGACGGCAATGAATTATGGCCAAACAACCACCACGACGATCAACGTGGGGTGGGAGGCCTTCATACAGAATTCGATTAACAAAGGGCTGACAATGTAACACTTAGCCACCTCTTGCGATGCGACTTGAGATACCACATAGGTTTGCAATGTTCAACCAAGACTGACTTGTTTTCAGTCAGACGGGTGTACAATACACAGACGCGAGCTTTTGGTCTACAAATAAATCAGCAAATGTATGACCGTGGCCCAAGATATAAAAAATGAGCTGTGGATAGCACGCAAGTTGCATATATATAACGTGCGTAGGTCACCTATTACCCCATCTCCACGCAGAGGAGAGGGGTAAAGCCCCCTGGCTGTATAACGCATGACCCGCACTTGTCTCAACACGCTTCTGGTTGTTGACTTTACACTCCCGGGTGGCGGAAACAACACAGCGGACAACACAGAGACCACGGCCCCATGCACCTCCCACTGACAACTTCCATCCCATGCCGTGACCCACCCCCATCAATGCAAGCCGTGCACATACACGGGGTTATGCATGTCCTACACGACCGCATACTTTATGCACTCACCTCTTTGTCTGGATTAAGTAGAATAGGGGGGGGGGGAAATACATCCGAAGTATTGCTAAAGCAGTCGTTCAGAACAAAGGCCACGTTTGCTCATACGTACACGTGGGGCAAATGAGTCTCGGGTTACTCATGCAGCGTGTTTTAATTTCAATAGGTGTCAACCAATACACTATTTGTTATTTACGTACAGACGATCGTGACCGACCGATGCAAATTCTGTTAAATAGATAGGAAGGTGAAATTTGGCACAAATTCTAGTCGAGCATGCTGTAAAAAAACACATTGTGCGGCCCTTTTGTCAATCCACTGCTGGATGAAGACCTCCCCACGTCATGCCGGTAAGAGGGATTATATTCAGTAAATATCAGTGAGCACTGATGCACGCCGTGGGCCTGGAATTAAACTCGCGTATCTCGGTTCACAGCGCAACGCACTGACCACTGCGCCACCATTCCAACCCAAGTGTATGCTTGTATCTAAACCAGCAATTATAACTTTGTGTTGCCAAATATTACAAGCCAAAGTTTGATTGGTTTTGGACAATCTGCCTAAAGTTCTAAATAGGTTAAAGTGTCACATTGAACAATTACAAAACAGACAATACATATTAGTGAAACAAATAATATAACCTCCATGGAGTTGAGGCAAAAGTCGATAGAAATCTGTTGAAGCCACTACGGGTTAGAAGTACCATGTATCTACATGCACTGTCTCATATCCTTGTGTGTGGATGTTCTGCACACCTCCAGTTTATTTGCAGAGAAAATAATCCAAAATAATCGCCACAAATAATTCTTACTCAATTACTAAAATTGGTAAATATATTATGGGGTGGAGCAGTAGCAGAGTGTTTAACCACTTGGTTATGAACCCGGCGAACCGAATTCAGTTCCCAGGTCACGTTACTGTATATGCTATGCTGTTCTATCCATGTGTATAAATATTACATTCAGAAATCATATATGTAACAAGGATGAGCAGAACAAAGCACAGAAGTCTTTATTCGTGAACGTACCGGCAGTGCTCACACCTGTAAACACGCACCGCTCCACCACCTCTTCACCTGTGTACATTTTTATCAATGGATGCCCACTGTGAATTCAGTTGGACACGAGTTGCAGGAAACCTGACACCCGCAGGATCCGGCAATTTCATGAAGTCTTACGTTAGTTTAATTGACGGGTAAATTCATTATACAAGTGCAGTCGATCCCAACAAATTTAAATCTAAGGTACAGAGAAAGCAATTACATGAACATCACACCCAGCCACATTAGAATGAATTGCACACCTTTATATACAGCATTAATTTACAGATCACTTTTAGCACTGCACCCGTGAGCTTAGAAAAATAAAATCAACATATAATGCTCTCTTTGAACTCATCTTATTCTTTTAAACCATCTGGCACAGACTCAATTATATAATTTGACATTTCGCAGCTGTGGGATTATAAATTGTAATCAAGTATAGTATATACAGTGAATGTTACTTGTGAAACACGATGTGCTGTCAGTTCAGGACATCAAAGCCATATTGAATGACATCCTCCCGAGCTCAGAATGATGCACCCACTTAACATTTCTGCATAATTGCTCTCCCTTCCCCTGCACAGAAGTTCGCCAATGTTAATTTGCTCATTAGTTTATGTCGCTAAAAGTGTTAATCAATCCATGATATTGACATAGATCGATTGTAGAGAGGCAAGGGGTTATTTTTAGGTTTGTATTGGGCTGGGGTCGGCAACCTGCGGCTTCGGTGCAGCATGCGGCCTATTTAAGGACTGCCTCGTGAACGTCATTTATTAAGGAGATCACCGTCTCGTATACACAAGCATTGCCGGCTCTTGAGATTGAGGAAATTTGACCGAATTTGAAAAAAAATATCTCCTCTTGTTGTTTTGGTTGCGGACTCCTGGTATAGGGTTAAATTTTTGTTTTATGATTGTTCAGGACTGATCGCTGTAAACCATTGCCTTGGCACATCATGCAAGGCGTATGCATTACGCTTCCTACAGGTTGTTATTATTAGTTGCACGCAATTAAGGGTTTAAAACCTCGCTGGCTATAATCAAGCGTGGCTCAAATGTACGCAGAAAAATCATTGCGTCTGAAATTTAACGCTCGTTGCTCGGCTGCAAAGCTGCCAGTTCCAAATTCGGCACGACATCGCACCTCATCACCACCAATGAAAAGCTGTCACAGGGCTACCACAATAAAAGACGACTTGTGACAACAAAAGACATTTCCGTTACATTTCACGCGGTGCTGCGATATCCGTCGCTGCAGGTATTACGTTGGCTGAAATGACATTTGGGAACACGCAAACAGAATGGCAATCGAGTCGAGATATCGATCTCAATTGCCTCCACTGTAGCATGCACAAAAATGACCGAAAAATATTTACACCCAAACACATAGTGTTCATATATGCCTGGTCGACTTTCGGAAAGTTTGCCATTGCACAATGCCTCGGGTTCTCTTGTGCTACCAACGCGTTCAGTTTGAACTCGGCAAAGTGCAACAGGCATGGGCCACGGTGGTGTCTCTTTGCAGGCTGCATGAACGATTGCATCTAGCAATTATGGGCACTGTAATACAAGCCCAATGGGAAGTGATCAAAACTTTGGCTGAAAGGTGCTGGGCAGGCTTGGGGAAGGAAAAAAACCCAAGCTGGATTATTCTTGCCCGATGGATTTTCTTATAATTTACAGAAAGTGTTGGATTTGAAACTCAAGTGCCCATGTGCAATCACAGAACATAGGCGTTTTTTTGCCCGTAAAAAATTAAGTAAACAGAAATAAACTGGCCAACAACCACTCCCAAAATTAACTAGACACCTTGACATTGACATTAAAAGGATTTCAGTAAGAATTTTGATTCATTGTCAAGTAATAAAAAATATTCATGTACCGTAAGCTAACATCATGACTCCATTCCACCCACATGGAGTAACCGGTTCAGGGTTAATAGAGCACTCCGGCATGCTAATGTGCCCATATGTATACATCTATGAAAGTGGTGAGTGAGGAATCACTATTTGAAGACATTTGGGTATTGTATGCATGGCCCTTTGTCAATCCACTGCTGGATGATGGTCCTCCTGTGTTGTCAAGAGTGGTGGGGGCTGTTTGACCATACCTCACCACCATTATCAGTGTGGTTTGAAGGCAGGGAGCATATCTGTGGGAGCATAGAAGTACAGCGCAACAATCGATTTTGCTGTGCTACTCACTGTGTAGCCTGGCAGACCTACAAAAACTTGTTTGTGCATGGTGTTCACCTATCCAAATAATATCCGGGCTCAAACCTGCCTAGCTTCTAAGATCGGATGAGAATGGGCACATTTCAGGTGAGAAAGTTCACATGGCAAGGGGTGAAGCGGTAACACAGTGGTTTACGCATTACTGTATAAACCTGACGATTTGAGTCAGATTCCTGGCCACAGTAGCGAGTGAGATCTTAACAGGTCCTGGGCACCCTCCCCATCACTTGACTAACCAGCACGGCGAGGTTATGTTAAACAACGCCCATGATCAACATGCCTCGAGCAGCCCTTTGTGCAGTAGTACATTTACAAATTGCTGTAAATTATGGACCATCTAAAAACCAACATGGTTTAATATTCACAAACTGGAAGAAATAAGTGCCTTACAGGTACGATGTACACTCATAAATCAAGCGAAACTGGTAATGGGCAATGAATAACATTCTCACCATAAATTAAAGAAGCTAACACTTTCAGTAGTGTTATTACATTCACAGTACTGGAGATGATTAGCATTAATTTACATTTACCCCTCTGTGATAAAATAGAAATGACACCAAAGCTGTGGTTATTTCCCTCTTCTAATGGAGCATATTATTTGTATTATTACATTTAGGAATTAACACTCTTTAGGCAAAACATCAGATTCTACTGTTAAATCAGCACCCCAGCTTAAATGGATAAAATTGGAGCAATATTGATATGGCTACACAATACATTCCCAATCGAGAATCCTCAATGCACCACAGCATTCACCAGTGCTCCATCCACTCAATACAAGACATGGGGATTCTGAAAACCCGATGACAACGACACGTGAGACATTGGTGCCACAAATGGGCACCACAGAGTGGATGGGTGGGTGGTTGGGTGGTTCGGGTGTGCGGGCAGATTGGTGGCCCCACCGGCCCACAGGAGGAGCCGTCCCACTGCTCCGCCTCAGCCCTCCGTGCGGATAGGGAAGGCGTGCGCCTCGGTGTTGAACACATGCTTGTCGGGCGAGAGTAGCGCTTTGTTGTCGGAGAAGAGCAGGAAGAAGTACTTGAGCGTCTCGCCAAGGAAGAAGCTCTCCATCTTGTCGCGGGGCTCCGGGTTGGAGGGGCTCCGCACGTTGTTTATGGAGGAGTAGCCGCCCGTGGCGACCTGTAAACATTAAACACGCCGGCGCCCCTCGTTTATACATTTGGGGCGTAAGCAAGCACTTGGTAAATGCGAGGCATCTTAAACAAAATAACCCTCCACTGATTTGGCTGGGTGGCTCAGGATTCAAGAGCAGTGAGCCGGCACTGCTGAGATCCTGACTGCAATTTGGGTTTAACCTACTCGTGAATCAACTGGGCTCTCAAGTGTAGCACGTTGATGGTCACAGTTCAGTCAACGATGACCGCACATTTAATTGTTTTTTTTCACTTCGTTTGCCAAAATCCCAGTTCTGAGAATCAGAGAAAATAATTGGTTTGACTGCTATATAACAAACATCTCTCCATTTAAAAGTGAGCACCCTCGTGTGAATATCTAAAAAAAGTAGTTTTGTGATCTGGATTCCATTCTCCAACACAGGGTGATGCACTGGTCTATCAGAGTTCTAAATGAATGCTTAGTCTCAGGACGTGATGCTGATGGCATCAATTAAATACATTTTAAACCAAAAAATATACGTTTAAAAAATTGTCCTCCAATTAGCAACATGGGAAATATTCTTCAGATGTGAAAATGGTTAAGCAGAGTATTCATCCTTCGGAATTTTTTTTATACTCATTAGGATTAATGTCCATGTTCATAATAGAAAAATCCCAGCTCAGCACATCGTTACTAGTCCCAGCCTTTACAAAGATACAAACTATACACATTGCTACAATTGCATTTGTATTCAATGCATTAAGCAACTGTGGCCTACATACACAGTTATGCCAATGTACATATTTATTAATGAATGGAGCATGGCTTATTTACACCAGCTTTTATTGAATGAAACAGTTTACATACACCAATGTACACTGTATCAACAGTGGTTAATTGACAGCCCCACAATGACTATCCAACTCGCCCAGCCTCCTTGGAAACACCATCACGTGTAATTAGTGTTTGGAAGTGAGAGAAGTCTGGCGTAACAGTGACGACAATCTGCGTGGCAACATGACAACACAATTAGAGCTTGCCGTGCTGCGGCACTCTTGCACTGCCACAGTGACTCAGAAGCAAACAGGCATGGTGACTGGTACGAGAGGAAACGTGCATTTAGAGAATTTGGCAAGCCACTTCAATGAGCTATCATTTGGGCCACATCACTTCTGAAAAAAAAGCTATATCGCTCAGTGAGCCGTAACTGCCAAAATGAAAAGTTTAGTTTGTAGTTTAGATTGAGGTAAGCAAGTAATGGGAGACTTTTACGAGGGGCGGTAAGTGACCGGTCTTTGACGTTATCTGCTCTGGCAAGTTCTCCAAACGTGGCGAAACAAGCTGGGTTCGCTGTCACCCCACTCCCACACTCCCACACCACCTCTTCTCCCCACCAACCCCCGACCCCCAACTTAACCTTTTCCACATTTGTGTGCGCTGGGGCCCGTCGAGTACAGCGGCTGTTGACTCTCCGCGCTCTCGGGCCTGCCCCAGCCTGTCCCCTCGCCCCCCACAAAACATGTGCACTCGCGTCTGCGTGGCAGACAAACCTTGATGTGCGCCGCAATAGCGGGTTAAAGAGCAACTTCTCATCCACTCCGTGCGGCTCTTAGCTCCTAAACATTAATATGATTTCACTGTTGTCTTGCAAGAGCCACCGTTAAAAAACAATTCAAACAATCGTATCTCTACCCGCAGTGCTGCCTGCCTGCTGGCAGGTTGTTTTTAACCTCACAGCACTCATAAAATGATGTTACCGTGTGAGTCAAGCAACCAACTAACCTCTTGCAACATCCTTTGTTATGTATAAGTGTGGTGCTGTAAGTCAATGTTCTATCATGCTATGCTGGCATGGTTTGCATTGCTTACTTAATGTGTAAATCTGAATAAATTTTATTTAATGATTTCTGAGCTGGTATTCTTGGGTCTTTCGGTAAAGTCACGTAGATAGGTTCAAAGAAAATAAAAAATATATATATATATTTGAACCTAACTACGTGACTTTACCGAAAGATCCAAGAATATAAATTAGTGCAGTCACGAAAGCTTTAAGTTCTGAGCTGGTATAAACATTAGTGAGAGTTGCAATTATTTTTTGGCTTAAGGCAAATAGAATGAATTCTTTATCAACTCCAGTTATCTTGCTGAGTCTCAAAACACATTTTAGGCGAGTCCTGCGTTGGGATGCTTGGCCAACTATAATCAAGGTTTCAGTGAGAGGAAAACACAGTGCCTGGAGAAACCCCACATATGATGGGAAAACTCCATAGAGTCGCTTGGCAACCTACTAGTTGCACTGCCTCTTTGGGACCTCAGAAAAAGTGTATCAACAGAGACTGATGACAGTGAGCAATTATTAGTGAACGTGTACTTGAGCACGGACAGGGAGTGATCGCCACAGATGGTTGGGGGAAAGGAGTTCAAGACAATGTGGGCAGCAGCAGAGAATAAGCGACCTCCCACCGAGTGAAGGTTGAACGGAGGCTTCGATAGAAAGTTTCGTTTACTGGAGCAGCGAGTCCGTGGAGGGCAGCAGAGTAAACTAAACTATTTTTTTTATTTTACCAGGTAAGGCCCACTGGGCTATATAGCTCTTTTTCAGAATCAACCTGGCCACAAATGATAGCGCAATAAAATGGCTCATCATGTGCACATTTATACTAGCCAAATACTATAAACGCATGTTTCTGCAAACACCAAATATACAGACGTCAGGGTCGGGATCGAAACCACGACCTCCTGTATACCAAGCAAGGTAGTTAACATCTCACCACCATGGCACCCCTCATGTAAGACGTGAGGATGTTTGTAATGTGCACTCATTGAGGACTGTGTGAATGCTGAGCCATCTGAGTACGTACCCGTGTGTATCTCTGGAAGCTCTGGAAGATCTCCCATCCCCAGTCCTGGTACTTGACTTTGTCGGTGAAGCGATGGAGGTAGAAGAGGCTCTCCACCGTCTCAGGTCTCAGCAGGTTGTGCCTATCAGCAGGCTGTAAGCACACAACATCCACTATGGTGCTTGTACCAGGCTAGGTGCAGTTTGATGCCAAATTAAGTGGCAAAGGCTCACTGGCAGGAAGGAGGTCAAGATACACAACTTGTGTATGTTCTCATTGTGTGTGTGCACTCCCATGCATATAACCTGAACAAACTGTTAGGCCATGCTGTGAGCATGCACCTATTTATGCCTGCGTGGCACACAAGGGAGAGCTGTGTATAGCACTACGCTAGACCGGCATTGTCTTCAGGGTAATAATAATGGTTACACACTGCACCACATACTAATTTAAAGCCGAGTTAACCTAGAGGAGGCCAAGGACTGGTTAAGATATCACTGCGATGACGTTAGCCATGGTTGGGAACTGAACTTTGTTCTCCAAGTTCGTAGCACAGTGCGCTATCCACTACGCCCCCTCCGCTCTTCATCCATACACGTGCTCACATGCACACACACGACAGCATGCTACGCATAACTCACTCTTGACAGGAAGGGTTATAAGGTGCACATCTGTGTTTATTTTAAGCTTTAAGAGCTTGGATTGTATACTCATGTCCTGCAGGGAATGTGCCTCGATCGGCCAGTTACAGCATGCGTTGAGAGAATTTTCCCTCCTCTTGCTGTGAACATTATCTGTGAGTGCTGAGCATTATGAAGTGTTTGTCAGAGTCCATTAGTTATGGTTTTGAATGAGTGCTATGTGCCTTGATAGCATACGATGGTGCTGTGACTTTGCCGACAAGATCAGCGCAGCACTCCCACTCACATGAGACTCTGCAGATCATGGAATTTATCTCGATTCATTTCTTTTAGGTTTAAGTTTATTTTTGGCAGAATGGTGATAACTTCACACAGTTTCACTAATTTCTCTTTTACCTGATTAAAAGTATAATATGCCTCTAAAAAAATGTACACTTGAGTCTTATGAATATCCTCTCAATGCAGTTGTACTTTCTTTATCGGAAGGAGCAATTCCAACGCAATAGATGACTGATGGGATGGCGTGCAAGCTTATGCATGTGTGTGTATTCAGGAGCAAACATGCATGTATGAAACTGAATGTGTGGGGTGTGTGTGAATGTGCATTAGCATGTATGAGTAGGTAAATAGGCTTATGCACGCGTATAAGTGTGTGCTCATGCCTGTGTGCGTAAGTATCTTGCATGAGCGTGCGTGTCTATGCGTAGATGTGTGTGAATCTCCCAGGAGCATTTATATTCCTGTGTGGCTATGACTGCGTCTATGAAAACAAGTGTGAAAATGTGCATGTATGTGTGGAGACAAAGGCGTGGTGTTGGGCACCCACCCCCTCGTTTGCCGTGCCGGCCTTCATAGGCGCTACTCGCTAACAGCACTTGCATCAACAGTCTGTTAAGGCTATACGGGGATCTTTGTCTTTGTACGTGTGCATATGTGTGAGCACGTTCTCAACCGACCTTGACTTCGATGTCGTGCGTACTGCCCGCCTGCATGTTGAAGTGGCTGATCTCGGGGCTGAGGCCAGTCTCCATCTGCTGGTACATCTGGTAGCAGGTCTCTAGCAGCTTTTCAGCCAGCTCCATGTGCGAGGGGTCCAGCCCGTGCCGAGCTCCGAGCGCTAGCGTCCCCGGCAGAAAGCAAACCAGGTGGTCCTACGAAAGTGGGAGTAGAGAGGGAGGGGGGGAGGCTCAAACAAATTCAAAGGTGCCTCGTTCAGCCTTATATACTCTGTTTGGCCCAGTGATGTTGTACATGTACAGCTTTTTTTTCCACCATTAAGCAAACCTGCTTTAACACTCAACCTTCAACCCTGTTTAGCCTCTGTGATCTAACGAGATCAGCGCGGCAGGCTACGTACGGTGTGAAAGAAGTTCAACGTACATACATATATCAGGAGCATTGGGAGATATTTTGGTGGAGGCGAACATATGCTCGTTTTTAAAACACAGCAGCCTTAGCGGTGGGCAATCAAGGCAGGATAGTGAAGATAAGGGAGGCGCGATGCACTCACCATCTTCGGCTTGAGAGCCCCACTGATGAGCTCCCCAATGAACGTCAGGTGGTTGGGCTGCGACGTCCCCAGCAGGTGCTTCTGCATCCCACTCATAGCCTCCAAGTAGCTGTTAAGTAAGCTGCACCAAGAAAACAGCGGTGCACGCGCAGAAACTCATCAAGACCCAGTGAACGAAGCAATGCTAAATCGTTGAGTTTCAGAATTTCCCCCACGGGAGCCGTGTTCAGGCTGCCAAAAAAAGAAAAAAATGTCCGCTCCAAATTCCGGGAAAGATAAATGTTGTCCGTTTTTTTTTAATGATTGTGGGCTAATAGATGTTTACAGCCCAATTTACATTGGATTTGCATTAACCGTGTGCCTTGAGTGATGGCCCCGCGGCAAACACCCAGTACGCGCGCGCACACACTCACTGCTTCTCGCGCTTGCCTCCCTGCAGCCACTGCTTGAGCAGGTATTCATAGTAGCTGTCGGCGCGCGCCCCCATCGTGTAGACGCCGGAGCGGGAGAACTGCCCCGAGTGCGTGTTGATGAACATGGGCACGAGGCCGTCCAGCTTCCCGCTCAGCCCCAGCACGTGATGCGTCACCGCGTCTGCCGCGCCCTGCATGCCGCCGCATTCCGACAGAGGGCGCTGTCGTTAAGCAGGCTACTTACCGGTTACCTTTATCCTATTTTTTCCTGTGACCAAACCGATAAAAAATGTGCCCGATCTCGTCAAACCTCGGAAGATAGCCAGGGGTTGAGCCCGCACATTGCTTAGATAGGCGACCACCGTACACAACAGGTGTTAAAGGCTGCTGCGGCGCTATGTTCCCAGCAGGGAACAGTGCAGCAAATGCCATTGTTGAGTTATACTATGCTACAATGTTTACGCTCTACACCTTCACCAACCCACACTGACCAGCATGAAATATCATGGTCAAAAAAACAACCTGTGACCCACGAGGTGTGGGGAAGTGCTCATCCAGCAGGGGATTGACAATACACATGAACATTACCATTCATGGCACTTCATATTAACTTGAAAATAACATATTTCTTGGTTCTTTCGGTAAAGTCACAAAGATAGAAAATACAATTATTATAAATGATTAATTTTATTTATATTTTCTATCTACGTGACTTTACCGAAAGAACCAAGAACATGAATTCCTGCAGTCACGAAAGTTTTAAGTGGAAAATAACAGCCTATTATTAACTACTGCTGCTGACAGTGCTCTGTAACGTGAGCGCCAAGTGCAGTCAAAGAGAGGCCCAGCAACGGTCAAACCTCTCGCACCTCCGAATGGCACGGTTGGCTACGTACGGCGCGAAAGAAGTTAAACGTACGTACGTACGAAAACACAAACCTTGTACTTGGGGTCGCCAGTGAGGTGGCTGAGCTCGCGGAACTCCAGCTGGATACTCGTCACCTCAGCCACGGAGCTGTCGGACGTCCACTTGGGGGGGTGCGCTTGACCCGTCCCCAGGTTCACATCCGAGTAGGGCACCTTGGAGGGCGTGTTGAATGCCGGCATTAGCCGGTTTCCCAGGTCGACCTGCCAAATGGCATGAGGACGATAGGTTTTGAGCAAATAATTCTGATCAGCTTCTATCCCCAATTATGCTATCGGTGTCATGCGACGAGACGAAGAATCCTTTCGGGTCTCTCACAGGGCACAGCGACCCCCTTGTGTTCGAGAGAGGCCCACGGAAGTGGATTCACAGAGCTACCTCTGAGCACGCGACATATGGGACCACAAGGGGCAGCAATTTCCAGCTAGCCCTGCCACTGAAAGTAATGTTCGTTGCATGTTAGGAGGATGATGCACTGACTGCACATTGTTTATTTGGACGTTTATTTTTTGTGTACTTGCTGTATCAGCAGTGGGCGATGGAGCGTTGCATGTGGTCCTACAATAACGTCCATTCTTGTCTTAAAATAAATGTACTTCCCTCTCCCAATAATGTGAAAAGGGTGCTTTTGCAATCCTGTTACGATGCAAAAAAAATGTCCACTCAGAATTCTGACCAAAAGTAGTGCACCACCTCATATCAGAGAACATCCCTGGAAGATGTCACAGAACTACATCTAGTACTTTAACCACACTCAGAGTACATGTTTTAGATTTTTCGCAAAGTTTGTTTGTTGATTGTTAATCAAATTCATTTTTTTTTAATTCTCCGAGATTAAATATATTTAAGTAAAAAAAGACTCGATGGTATTTTTTACCACCTCTAACATATTATTTCTTGTCTGTTGTCTCAAGTGTACAACTTTCTTGCTCTATTATTATTGAAAATGTTAAATCAGTAAATAATTTGTATCTAATTTGCATACACCATAGCTGATGCATTCTCAAGTAATGGAATTATGCATATATTGTGAGCAAAAGAATACAAGTTGGTGGCTAAATTGATGCGTCACACAAGTCCCACCATCTTCAGATGCAGCTGCATTAAGATGCTACGCAAGTCCTGCTTGTGTTGTATATCGTCACAGGCCTAGTACCACAGCCCTGCGAGCCAACCAGCCACCTCGGACTCACAGCCTTGTCGAGGAAGAGTTTATCTCCCGTGAGGTGGAAGGTGCCCAGCAGTCCCCCCATGATGCGGATCGTCGACTCAAACAGGTTCACGTCCACGTTCTTGGCGAAGTTCAGCTTGGTGCTCACCCACTGCCGCGCCTCCTCAAACTCTGCCGCACACAATATCGCGTCGAGCGTCAACCCAGCGCCTGGATGGTGCAAATGTACACTGCATGTCATAGGAATGCATCAAAGACAAAGATCCCCCTGTAAAGCCATTTGACAAGACTGTTGGGGCAAGTGTTGTTAGCGAGCAACTATAAAGGCCAACGGGGCACCCGAGGGGGTGGGGTGGCCAGCACCACGTCCAGCCACTTTGTCTCCCTAGTGGCCATGTGTACACACCGCAGTAGGCACTCATTTGAGGCCGAGTCGACCTCGGGGAGGCCCAAGACCGGTTCAGATAACCGTCACTGGTGTTGGTGGCCTTGAGCGGGAATCGAACTCGTGCCACCAGGTTCATAGCACAGCGTGCTAACCGCTGCATTACCGCTGACCATAGAAATGCATCACCAACACGTTCACAAACACATGCAACACGTCCGTGCGATATAAACTATAAGGGCAGTGCTTGACACTCGTGGTGGAGGTGAAGTAAGCAGGACGAGTGGCAAGCGGCCGTCCTGCATGCGTGTCTCCGCCCACCGTTCTCGAGGCCCATGATCCACATGGTGTCGAGCGCGTCCAGGATGGTAAGGCCCAGGCCGAACCACTCGCTGAAGGAGTGCGACAAGGGCTTCAGCTCGTCGTGGCCCCATGCAAACTCACGGTAGCCTCGCCACGCGTGCAGGAACGCCTCCACCACCGCCTGCTGGCGCGGGTTCAGGCTGTGGACTGAACACAACCAAAGATTCACGAGACTGGCAAAGGCCTTGGCCACGTTAAAGTGTATGCGTGTCGTTTTACTTGTTTACTGCCAAATGCTGGGCATGACGTCGTTTAAACCTGTGTGTAAAGTACAGCCCGTGGGTTGGTAACAGTCCTACAGCTCGTGGGTTGGTAACAGTCCACGGTATGGTTAAGACCGCCCTGTGAGCTTCAGGGGTATGTGACCGTTTATCTAACAACTCTGCGGGTTTTTTGTTGCTAACAGGCTAGCACGCCCACTTTTGTTCACAAACGTGACATATCCACAGATGCGTCATCACGTTCATAAATAGTCTTGTCTGCCAATGAGACATTTGTAAACGCGGCATCAAATTCGTGAAGTTTCCAAGTGATTCTCTCCACCTGTGCAGAGCTAGGAGGTTCCCTAATTTGGTACGAGCTCAAAAAAACTTGCACACGCCTAGCCTAAACAATATTGGCTAAATGATCAATCGATTCAAATAATTCTTATGCTCATGATACAAGCATCGAATTGTGCATGTAAGAATCAAATGCTGTTTTGTAATTTGTTTGTGCGAAACCGTGCAGCCACCATACTACACACGACTGAAGTGCAATAAAGCATCGAATCATGAATAAAATCGTGACCCCAAATTGAGACAACTCATAAAATCTTGGAGGGGAGCAACCGCTACTTCTCTACTGCACAATGAATCCGTCCGTACACGTGCAATTTGTCTTGTTCTGCGAAAAGCCAATTCGTGGGTTTAAAAAAGTGGGACAGAGTATTGGTGCCACTATATCTTAATTTCTTTCTGCAACTGAGGCTTTTCATTCAAAAGAAAAATTCAGCACAGTCAAAAGTTGAATAGAGTACCACTCGCTGTCACGCTTACCCTTATTAGGTTCCTGATTGGCGACTGCACCATGCAAATTGGATTCATCCTTCCCGTCAGCGACGATCAATTTTGAAGAATTCACTCCCAAACCATGATCCCTGCAAGGGCAATGCAAGGAAAGTTCTAAACAGTAAGCCGATACAGTACTTTGGCTCGCAGCGTCTGTAGTGTGGGCATGAAGTTGAGCTCAACAATTAGACTCTAGCGACCAATATTCAACTTTCACTTTCAATTATTTGGATGTCAATGTAAAAGTGAATTATATAATACATTTCAAATCATAATATAATTTAACCAAGAAAACCACACGAGCTATACCATTTATTAAGAGGGTCCACTCTTGGGAGATTTAAAGCATTTATAGGAGGGGATATCAATTAAATGGGATCAGGAACCCATTTGCAGTACTGCTATCTCCTGGCCAACTCTCAGGCCAATGAGTGTAGGAGTTTCAGAAATCTACATGATCCACCAACCCAATATTGCCAAATCACTGCATTACAGGCATGGGTCACCACTTAGGAGGTCCATACACAAATTGTTTAAAAGCAAATAACTGATATGAAAATAAATGTTCACTTAATTTATGTAAAAAAATGTAAAAATTATTCTTTCAATTCATATTTTGAAATTTAGGGGCCACGTGGGATCTTCTCTGGAACGTTAAAAGACATTAAAGATCTTAAGGAAAGTGAATGGACTTGGGCATAAAAAATCACGACAATAGACGAGGGCTGATCGCTGAGACCAGTGACGCAATGGGAGCCAAAGTAGAGGATGGGCCCAAAAGCTACGACCACCTCAGAGATGGAGCAATGAGATCAGCTGATGTACAGGAGCAAGATTGATTGTGGCATCGCAGGACTGTGAGGGATAGCATCAGCGTGGGGAGGCCTTCAGCAAGCAGGCGACAGACCGTGCCTCATTGTGATGATGAATGTGCACAATGTGGGATAGCATTTTCACTAGATTGGAACAAAACAGTTATTGTTGGTGTTGGCAGGTGGTGTTAATGACAAGCAATAGCACTAGACCTGGCTTCCAAGGGCTTGGCAACCTGGCCCTGCTTTAGAACAGGTGGGCCCCTCCGCAAAGGCTTCTTGGGTTTCTGCTCAAATGGGCGCGCATACAAACACACACACAAGTTTGCCACCGTAAAGTCAACGTGCACTTTGCAAAACTAATACCCGTGCACCCCAAAGCGCTGAAATAGCACTGTTATGATTAGAGAGACAGAGGCTGCCTTGAAGGCCATATAAAAACAGCATACCTTCAAAACTTGGCACAGCAATTGTTAATTTTGCTTAGGATTACCTTGGACCACCATATCAAGTGTGAGCATTCACTCTCCTTATGTAAGCATTGGATTCAGGCTACCAGCACAAAAAGCAACACTTGAACATTTTAGAGACAGCCTTATCATAAGTTAAACAACTTGCTGATGACTTAATGACAAGTGCTCACTGTGCTCTTTATGAACATGAGTTACTGTGATATATGTATGGCCTCTTGCCAATCCATTTCTGGATGAGTCCTAATCATGGGGGTTATTTTAATGTATATCACCATTCTGGTCAGTGCGGGTTGGTGAAGGCAGGGAGCACAGACGTAGAAGCCACCGATGTACAATACAACCCCAAGTAGCCTTACAGCCCCCATGACAACATGTTTGCGCATGGTGATCACCCATCCAAGCACTAATCCAGGATGAATCCTGCAATGCCTTTGAGATCTGAGGCGATCGGGTGCATTCCACATGCTAGGCTGTGTGCTGGTATCAAACTTAATTCTGTCATGCAGATCATAAGGACAAACTTTGCTTAAGAAAGTGACCATTTTACCCGACTGGCAATTCCCACATACTGGTCTGCAAAATGAATGGTGAAATTCTCAGAGACTGCATGATTTACCGGGTTAAGTTCCTGGGCGACCTGGCGTTGCGGATTTCTGTCAGGATCAGCATCGGGAACGTGTGGCTTCAAAGTGCGAACCTCCAAGACATAGCGATGGGATTCTCCTGCCATGCAGACGTGTAACAAGTCAGCAGCATCTCACAGCACGAATAAGAAGCCAGGGCAAACTGTGGCAGTGTGCATTTCTGCTCAGAAGCCACACCGAATGATGTCAAACCAAAGTCACAATCCGTATCGAGTACAGATGAAGGGGTCACTGCCATGAGTGAACATTGCGGATTTTCGTGAACAGAAACGACCGCATGGTTGTGAGCATCCAAGGCATTTATTGTCCAAAATGGTCTCATTGTTAACCGGTTGGGATTGTTTTGCTTTGAAGGGCTCCGCTAGTCTTGGCTCATACACTCAGCGCGCTGGCATGCCTTGTTTGTTTTTAAAGGGTGCAAATCGTGCGGTGCTATTTTTATTTTCAATGCTGGCCCCGGGATTTACGACACGCACAGTGACTTGTTGGGGCCATGGCCAGGATCGCGTTGAACGTTATACCAACTCGTGCACAGCCATGAGTGTACGCGTACTTATTCAAGTTATCATTACCGTGTGTCATAACATTAATGTAAATGGCTACACTATGTCCCAAGTATGTGATGTGGTTTTTGGTGATTGCGTAAAAATATAGCAAATTCAGATATAAATTGAAAGCTGCACACCCGAAGCTCAAAATGTGAACAGCATGCGGGGCAATGCTCAATTATTGTGAGCGGTTTCTAAAATCTGTACAGAATCGTCATGTGCCAGAGAAAAAAAAAGAGCTACACGAGGACACTAAATCCCTGGTTTAGCCAAATATTTTAAGAACTGTAAACTATAATTTCTGAACAGCATGGCACAAACAGGCTAACAAGCGTGGTCAGCTTCCATTTGTAAAGTGGCAATGGATTTATTGTCCATGCAGGCAACTGTACCCTGTAGGTGGTAAGCAGCGAAGGCAGTTCCCAGCACAATGAAGAGGAAGAGAAGGATGCTCCGCTGCAGTCGAGATAAGCGCTTCCACCTCTGTAGCAAGAACATATTTTCACAACAGCAATGTGACACAAACACAGCACAGCCCAGCGCTGCACAATCCCCTTACCGAGACTCCAAAGTGCACCGTCTGGTGCTTTCAAGGAAAGTGAAAAACACTCGTAAATAATTAAAGGGAGGCAGGATTCAACATGGGAAGAGCACGTGCGACTGCCAGAAATGCGCTCTCTCTTCAGAATCCGAAATACATTCTCATACCATTTGATAGAACCATTTAATGATTCAAACCTACCCCAGCAGCCATTCAACGAACTGTTGTGATTTGGGGTGTCTAAATTAAAGAATGAGCTTTTTGACGATTTTGTCGTGTGCCCCAAATAGTTGCAGGGATCATGTGAACCAATTACATACAAAATACAATTATTGTCATTTACAGCCCTCTGTCAACTCACTTATGAAGGCATTCCCACACCGTGTTGGTCATGTGGCTTGTTTGACCACACGGGTCAAGAGTATGTTGGTAAATTAAGGGTCCAGGACCAGTTCGGGTATTGCTCATCACTGATGTTAACTATGCCAGGAATCAAACTCAGGACGCCAGGTTAACAGTGCAGTACGTTACCACTGCGCCACCACTCCAGCCATATAGGAATAAAAAAAATAACGCTCGATCCATGCTTGTAGTCTGCATTTGGAAAAAAAAGGTTTACTTTTACACAGGTGACCATTGTAAAACGGATGTTTCGTTTCCATGTGTTCTCACCGAGTAAAGTAATGTCAATAATTAAGTCACTCATTTTAAATTAATGAAGTGATGCATCCTCATAGCCTTAATTTGCATACAATTACAACACCATTAACGTACAATTACAACACCATTAATGCATGATGGGGACAATCTGTCTGAAGAGTGGCCAAACAGGATATTTCGCCTCCATTTATTTGGTATAGCCCTGTGAGCACAGAATGGGAACACCCCACTCATAGAAGGTAGCTGGATATAATTACTGCCAAACAACAAGTTGTGAAAATCCTTGGGTGTGTACCTTAACACACAGTCTTCTTGTCCTTCTTATTCGTGACGTGTGTAGAGTATTGTGAATGTGTAACCGCGCTGGCAGCTGAGAGCAATGGGAGCAGGAGGTTAGGAAACATATGCGTGTCTTTGGTGCAGCTGTGAAGTAAAGGCAGCGCTGAGTCACTGTGACGTGCGTCCTTGGCTTCCTGCTCTGTTACCCAAACGTGTTGATGGATGAGAACAAAAACATACTATGGAACAGTGTGAACTTATTTCCTTAAGGACAATTGAAATGTGATTTTCGTGTTTATTTTAATAGTGCACAGTGATAACGGAAGGCAAGGAGAAGAGGCAGGCAATTGAACAAGCCATGCGTGTATGACATCAATTGTGCCGCGCCAAAGACAAATATCGCCTGTAGAGCCTTTAACAGACTATTGGGGCAAGTGCTGTTCGTGAGCACCTATTAAGGCAGGAACCGCACACGAGGGGGTGGTGTGGCCAGAACCATACCTGGCCGCCTTTGTCTCTCTAATGCTGATCTTTATACCACACTAGGTACTAAATTCAGGGTGTATTGACCTATGGGGAAGCTCAAAACCGGTTTAAATATCACTCACCACTTGTGTTAGCCGTGGCCAATAATCGAATAAGGCCGCTGGGTCCGCAGTGAGCGAACCACGACATCACTGCTCCCCACATTTACCAGGCCATGGTTTACATCAGCGGCGAGTGTTATCTAAACAAGTTCTGGGCTTCCCTCCCTTAAACACTGGGGAGACAAAGGCAGCCGGGCGTAGCGCTGACCGCACACCACACTTCTGGAGCACCGAGCCAGTCTGGTTAGATGCTCGGTCACCACTGGGGAGACAAATATGCCCAGGCCTGGTGCTGGCCACACAAACCCCGCTGAGTGCTATACCAGCCTTGCAAAGATAGTTGCCAAGAGCACTTGCCCCCAACAGTGTGTTAAAGTTCAACACGTAGTAGGCTTTCACGACCAATATCATCCATAATAGAGGTTTCGGGGGGTGAGATCGCGTTAATATGTAAATGTGTCGTTAAACCCGCCACCACCTGACACAGCCAACTAGTAAGGGTTGTCACATAAACAGAACGCCGGTGTGCTGGAGAGCCAAGCCACGACATTTACAATCTGAGTACGACGTTGGGTCAGTAATTACAACTAGTTGTAACAACACATTTATATATTTACGCGATCTAACCCAGAAAAAACCCACTATTATAGTGTGTTAAAGACGACACGGGCGGGGGGGACGGGTCTATATGATGCTACACGCACCACCAATACTCAACCACCAGGGGTCATCCTCTCTGTCCACCGAGTGTGTGGCCAGCCAATGGAAGCGGTGCTCACTGCGTGTCACTCGAGTGAGCAAGTCGCACTGTCAGTGGACGAATACAACTGACGGTGTGGGCCGTCCGTATTGGTTGGGGATTTGAATGGGCGTGGAGGTGGTTGTGGTGCGTCGTGAGCAGCCACGGCCATCTGATTGGCTAGCAGGTGGAGTTGTCACTTCGCGAATTCCGTCGTCAGATGGCAGCACCGAGTAAGCACGTGCATGTGACGGGCAAGGCAGCACAGGCCGCCAAAGAATTTGAGTCTGTAAATGTAAATGCATCAGAATATTTATTTAGACTGGAGAAATCCGATGAGCTGCGAAGCTATTTTTCACAGATGCCCAGGAGGCGTGTCACGATGCATCGGATCATCAATTAAAGCCGATTATTAAGCTCGTGACAAATGCATTTCGTTGTGACAATTTTTTTGAAAATACAATTTGAAGGAAAATATCTGCAAATGATGAGCAAAGTTTACATTTAGGGAAAGCGAGCAAACAAAACTATGCAAATCAGACAGAAAAAATAAAAATATCGAGCAGACAGGAGAAAAACATAAAATCAACTGATACATGCTGAGTAATTACATTATTCTAAATGCTATCAGATTTTTGTATAGTATTTGGATATTGTGGAGGTCGTGGGTTCGAACAAGACCCAGACGCTTACATATTTGGAGTTTGCGTGTCTCTATCCCCGTGGTTGCTTGGATTGTTCTCCGGCTCCTTCGGGTTTTCCCTCCACATTAATAAACATGCGTTTAGAGTATTTGGTTACTATACATTTCCACGTGATAAGCCACTGCGTTGAGCGAGAATTTGTTGCCAGATCGCTTCTGAAAAAGAGCTATAGCTCAGTGGGCATTATAGTTAAGTTTAAATCTCATTTTATAGTGTATCCATATTTTAAATTGTAATACATTTTTGTATTGATATTTCTACATCTGATTAAACTGTATCACGATTGTTTTGCTTTGTTTTCATTCAGGCCTACAATTCACTTTTGGTCCCATTGGACTTGCGTGAAAAAAAGGTAACATTTAATTTTGCCTGCTATTATAAGATGCAATGATATACAGCACTGTAATATTAATTGAATCTAAAAAATTAAGGCCAGAATAATTCATTGATAAGCTGCAACCACATTGATTAAGTCATTCAGCTAGTTTCAAAGTTAATTTTGTTGAACCAGGATATAACTCAAAAGACAAAGATAGTCTCAGTTGCAAGAATGACACTGGGTCATCAACAAGCAAAGCATAGCAATGAAGCAAATAGAAAATCAAAACAAAAAGTGTATTACACTGAGATATAGAAAATATTGCACGCAAAAGAAATCTGTTTTAAGTAATACATTCCCAGTTGCCTGTTGGCTTGGGCAGATTGTTTTTTCAACTGATTAGAGTACAATTCCAAAAATTAAGTTACACAAACATTGAAGAGGTATAGGGTGACTATTATACTAATATGTTAACAGACAAATATAACTGTAAACTGCAAGTGAAGTTATCGTAAAGATTCGAGAGATTAGCATCAAATTGTAATCTATATGGGACAGTAACCAAGGAAACATTTGAATCAACGGAATTCAAGGTGTTTGGGGAGTTAACAGAGAATGAGTGATAATCATGAGTTTTTTCTCCTTGGAGTGTCTAACATTGAGGATTTTGGACCTGTATAAACACTTTGGAAAAGGAACGAGTTAAGTGTGTATGCGTTAAAGATTAACTTGGCCCAGTGAATCTCCCTCTCAGTTGATCCAAAGAGGTTTTAGAGGTTGATTTGTATATGATGTCAACAGTCTAGGAGAGGCAGAGGTAGCAGCTGTCACGTGTTTCCATGTAGAAGAGGAATAACAGGATATGTTTCTATTCAAATGTTTGATGAGGTATGAAGTTGACATAAGAATTGAGCCAGATGTAAAGATAATTGTGTATAAGGAAACATGTAAAATTGTTGCACTGCAGAGAGTGGGTTATGGCCAAGGTTCAATCGCCCCAAGCTGCAGTAGAGAAATTTTAAAAAATGTTGTCTCGTGTAACACATCAACTAGGCTGTCCATGGATGAACCTAACAAAAGAATAGCGTATTTCACATATAGCATGTAAGCCTTAGAGACTTAATGCAAATATGCACGATAAAGCTGAAAAAATACAAACAGGTGATCAGATGACCGAGCTGGCATCAGAGAACTTGGTGTAAAATTCAGGCAAGACATTGTGATTTAACCAGGCTTTCAAGTACAGTGAGTTATGGTTTCAGCCTGGTAACCAATGACGACACCAAAAAAAACAAACCCATAACATTGCATTTGGTTCTGCAATTAAATCGGCAAATTTCCAGCTCCGAAATTGATAAAATTTTTATTTAACTGTGTAAAAAAAAGGTTGCTTGATGGGATCTTAGAAGTGGTTCTGGTATTCACTTCCACGGGAATAACGTAAAGGTCTGCACCACTCCACGAGAGTTCCGCATCGGTACTGTCTCTAGACATGATATCGATAGGGGCAATGAGGATAAATAAGTGGGACAAGATTTGAAAAAAACTAATATTATTCAATACAGATTCCACTGCAAGGTAAATAATGTAGAATTTTTAATTTACATTGGGATCCACGTGTAGCTTGCGTAGAAATTACATTTACTTAATCTTGATTTGAAGCTTTCGTGACTGCAGGAATCCATACTCTTTGGTTCTTTCGGTAAAGTCAAGGCTCTGCACCATGGAGCCCAATGCATATCCGACCAGGACGACATAGCCAGTGAACTCAAGCACGTATACCAAACTCTTAAGGCTAATGGTTACTCCGACTACACAATCCGCAATGCTATCACTCCAACCATGAAGAAGGACCCTCTTGAGGAGCCATTCAAAACCATCACTTTACCCTACATTGCGGGGATCACAAAAAAGATCTCCAAAATCTTGAATAAACACAAGATCCAGGTCCGATTCAACACATTACATAAAATCCGTGATCTGGTTCTGTCTGTACAAGATGTGATTCCGGACATACAGTACCCTGGCGTCTACAAACTAAATTGCCTCTGTGGAAGTAGTTACATTGGAGAAACCAAACGACATGTCTCGGACCGCATCCGTGAACACAAAGCAGACCTAAAACACGGTAGGACCAAAACCTCGGCCGTGGCAGATCACTGTTATAATTCAGTAGGCTCACATGACATTGACTTCTCCAAGACAGAGGTTCTCTGCAAGTCATCTGGCTACCATGAGAGATTCGTTCATGAGGCTATCCACATATACAAACACAGAGACAATTTCAACCGAGAAGATGGATTCTGGCTTAGCAATCATTGGATGGATTTGATAAACCATTTCGGGTCTTAATTGATTGATCACGCTTAAGGTGGCTTTCAGACCGCATCCATTATTTTCGTCTCCCCCCTCCTCTTTTCCGAACATAGATAGACTCGTCCATCTGAACAAACTGTCAAATCGCTCTCCGTGGTGCCAACGTTAAAAAAACGCCACTTTTTTTCAAATGTTTCTTGCTGTGGTTTTCACACCTGATGATGATTGCTTGTGTTGCAGTCGAAACGTCGTGAAAATTGTATTGTTTTATATTTTTATTATTTTGTTTCCGTTCTCCGTGACTTTACCGAAAGAACCAAGAATATAAAGTCAAGTAGTTAGAAATAAAATAAAACAAATCACAACGTTTCGATTGCAACACAAGCTATTTTTTTACTGTGGTTTTCCTAGCTGATGATTGTGTTGCAATTGAAACGTCGTGATTTGTTTTATTTTATTTCTAACTACGTGACTTTACCGAAAGAACATTTACTTAATTAACTTACTTAACCACAGCTTGCCAAACACCAGCCATTGCAGCCCAATATTAACCTATTTTTTTCTTTACAATCTTCTAATTTCATATGCAGATTTATCTATTACACATGACAGCAGCTGATGACTGGTAAAAAGGCAAAACTGGACAGTGATGAGTTATAAGGACTGGGATTTGGAAAGCCATACTTTACAAACACATTGCAACTCAATGTTACGTTGGCATACAGAGGTGTACGTGGATCGTTGCATCTGAGGTGGTCCATGATGGAAAGCCTGGATGCAAATCCACTGCCAAATGAGGGACTATCTATGCCGTGTGGATTTCTGGGGGTTATATGACCACACTTTATGCTGATCAATGCAAGGTCGAAGGCAGGGTGAAAATCATTTGGAGCATTTTAATTCAAAATTGGTTTGCTGCACCGCCCTGTGCTGCCCAACACACAACACTGCCGCCCTATGACAACCTATTTGTGCACAGTGATTAACAAGCACTATCCAGGCTCCAAGCCTGCTTAGGTTCCAAGATGTAATTATATTGGGCATATTCCAGGCATTTAGTCGTAAAGCAAGCACCACCTTTTTTCAGTGCACCTTTAATGCCACGATGGGCACGAGAGGACCCATGCGCCTGGGCTTACCCGCCAGCACGACTGACTGCGAGGCGCCTTGGCGTTGCTGTAGCCACCATCCAAAGTGACGGATATGAAGTCTCGCCGCTGTGGGTTGTACATGGCTGTGGTGCTCTGCTCTGCGAGTGGGCTGCTACGGGACCCCGGCACTCATCTCCGCTGCGGGGCTTTCTTCTTTCACCATCGGTCGCTGTTCACGCCGGATTCCCATTCACCCTAAAGTGGGGGAGAAAGGCAACGTTGCAGTGGTGAATCCAGTCCAGATGTTCCCATGTGTTTTGCCCATTTGACATGCACATGGATAAGATATCTTTAGGTCTACCTTGAAAATAAAGACGTAGAAAGTCTCAATGGGCTTCCACACGCATTAATTAATGACTATGGCCTGAATTTGGACTTTTCATGAGCTGTAGTAGCTGCCTTCGCTGGAACGATCATTTGTGGCCAGGTCGCTTCTGAAAAATAAGTAATACCTCAGTGGGCTTTGCCATGTAGCAAGGGGGTGGTTTAATTTGATTTGTATGTGTTTGGGTGATTTATTTTTTAACCTTTCTTGTACTTTGCACGACTATAATGTTTTTGTACTGTTTGTTGTTGTAGAGTTCTTACCCGCCCGTAATGGAAATCTGCGAAAAAGAGATTCACAGCTCATCGGATTCCTCCACTGTAAATACATTCTGATAACATCTCTACTCTGTACCCCACAGAAGCCTTGTGCAATGGAAAAAGCGACATTATAAATATATGTACACGACAGAGCAGGTGTCTGTGGCATGAATGGGTGTCCAGTGCCCATGTGCCACGTAGTACAGATCACACGATGCCCAATTAAAACAAACTTGACAGCTATAACGTAAATTTTGATTTAAAGCTTTCGTGACTGCAGGGATTCATATTCTTGGTCCTTTCGGTAAAGTCACGTAGAAGGGAATTAATAAAATAAATATATATATTGTTTCCCTTCTACGTGACTTTACCGAAAGAACCAAGAATATATAGCTATAACGTAGTTTAATTGTATGCAGCACAAATAACTCGTCCTGTTATTACTCGTGTTATCTGTCCACCGACAGGTCCTCTGGCTCATGTTCATATGATTCTGTATGATTTCATGTCACCTTTGAAACTACAAAAATTATAGTACTACATACTATACGCTTCTTGAGTCATCGCTAGCTACACAATTAGTTAAAGCTGGCTTTCCATTGCTTTATTTTACACTGGTGATCCCACAACCGCATACATGGATGAAGATTTTACCTCGATTAACAAGCAAAAAAAATAACACAATACAGTGCAAGTAACAGATTAGTCCAAATTCATTGAATCAAAGGCCACACGAAGACAACCCCCCAGAAAACAATCTTATCTAACGCTGCAGATAACGATCTGTGTTCCACATTAAGACAACAGTATAAAAGCGTTCTTGACGAGGAAATAAAATAATCTTCATGTCACGATCAGGAGCCTGAATTACCAGCGCTTTAGTGCAGTCATTTCCTTTATTTACAATGGCTATTTTCTTTGGTTCTATTCGGTAAAGTCACGTAGGTTAAAAAAAATCAAAAAAATCACGACGTTTCGGCCACAACACAAAGCGGCCTTCATCAGTGAAGGGACCAGGCTGTCTCTGTTCCCTTCACCTGATGAAGGCCGCTTCTGTTGTGTCCGAAACGTCGTGATTTTTGTTGTTTTATTTTTTAACCTACGTGACTTTACCGAATAGAACCAAAGAGTATGGGATCATTGCAGTCACGAAAGCTTCAAATCTAGAATGTCTATTTTATCATCGTCGTCTGCAATCTCCTGAAGACGGAGGGGGGCACGGATCGTTGTTGATAACTTCGCCCCGCCTGAGTTCGATTCCCAAGCCAGGTGTAAACATCATCGCGGCGAATGAAATCTGAACTGATAAGCATGGTAAAGTATGAACGGCTGATGAGTGATTTATCACTATCAGTACAACCCGTACCCGCATGCATTCCGACAAATTAAGACATTTTACATCGCGTTCATCTTCGACACGTTCTCATAATATCTCCCAACTACATTGCGCGATCGTCATTATCACGACGTAAAAGCAATCACGATATTACAGACGAGACAATACCATGTTATCCGTACATGAGATAACGAATGGCCGATACATTACCCATCACCGCATATCGTTATCGCTGCAGGTTGCTTCTGCTTCGACGGTCACTTTAAACCCAAACACACACGGGGAGCCGAACCAACAAACGCCCACAACACTCACCCGACACACGGCCCATGCAGCAGCAGCAACAACAACAAACACGACTGACAGCCCGATTAACTACTAACGGATCCGCCCTATCTCACCGATCGGTGATTTAATTGATTGCGCGTCGCGGTGATCCGAGCCGATCGCGCTGAGCGGCGGTGCTTTGACGGCGCGCACGCCGCAGGGAAACATCGGCCACGTTCGTCAGCCCCTCGGTTCACTCCGGGTGACTTGAAGCCACTGGGAGGGAGCGGTCCCACGGCGCGGCCATCTTACGTAGGGAACTCAGCCACACACAAACCCCCCCTCTCCTCTTCAAGCCCCCCCCCCTCCTCATCAAGCCCCCCCCCTCCTCATCAAGCCCCCCCTCCCCATCAAGCCCCCCTCCCTTCCCATCAAGCTCCCCCCCTCCCCATCAAGCCCCCCCCATCAAGCCCCCCCTCCTCATCAAGCCCCCCCCCCATCAAGCCCCCCCCCCATCAAGCCCCCCCCCATCAAGCCCCCCCCCATCAAGCCCCCCCTCCTCCCCATCAAGCCCCCCCCTCCTTATCAAGCCCCCCCCCTCCTCATCAAGCCCCCCCCTCCCCATCAAGCTCCTCCCCATCAAGCCCCCCCTCCTCATCAAGCCACCCCTCCCCATCAAGCCCCTCCCCATCAAGCCCCCCCTCCCCATCAAGCTCCCCCCCATCAAGCCCCCCCCCCATCAAGCCCCCCCCCCACCAACTACCCCCACCAACCCCACCCCATCAACCCCCCCCCCCATAACCCCACATACCAACCCTCCCCATGTCCCCACCATCCCCCCCACCACATCTCCACCCCCCCCCCACATCCCCACCCACCAAACCTCCCAACATCCCCACCCACCAACCCCACCGACACTCACCAACCCCCCTCACACTGCCACCCAGCCACCCCCCCCCAACTCTACCCCGCACCCACCCCAACTCTAACCCCCACCCCACCCAGCCCCCCCCTCAACTCTACCCCCACCCACCCCAACCCAGCCCCCCCCCCAACTCTACCCCCACCCACCCCACCCAGCCCCCCCCAACTCTACCCCCACCCACCCCACCCAGCCCCCCCCCCAACTCTACCCCCACCCACCCCATCCAGCCACCCCCACCCCCAACCCACAACCCCGCCCAACATCGCCCCCCCCCCCACCCTTTCGCCAACTCAACGGGAACCCTGCAGTGACGACGTCATCGCCCCGCCCCCTCCCGAGACGCACTGGTCCCCCTTTGTACCCCTTGCGCAAGATGGCCGCCGAATGCCCCCTACCGGCGAATAACGTCACGAACGACGTCACGAACGACGTCACGCGCCGTCGAGGCGTTGCCGACTTCTCGTGCGAGCGTCGCTCCGGCGTCTTCTTAATCGCTTCCGTGGTGGTTGTTGTTGTTGTTTGTTTTTGTGTCTACCGCTTCCAGAAGACACTCTAATCGAACTCGCGTGCGTCTTCGAGAAGGAGGCCCATCACCCGAAACGTTTACGATTGCCACTCGAACGCGCGTGCGTCTTCTGGAAGAGGTCCATCACCCGAAACGTCGCCTATTACAGTACATATATAATTCGAACAACATCCTTCCAGTGTATTGCTGACGAACGTGTTCAGGTTTTTATAAAGCAGAAGCGGTCGTTTTATTCGGGCACGACGGTAGGAGCCTTCTGCATGTGGCATGCACCTAAGAGAATTGTTGAGGGCTGCTGCATGGTTGCTTAGACAGTTCTGTTCCTAAAATATTTACGGCACGTGTAAGTTCGGACATAATTACTGTTAAATAGTTCATAGTTCATTTATTTTTGTATAGCCCTGTGAGCCATTCGGCTCTTGAATCGGGTGCAACCGCAACAAACAAAAACATGAACAAGAAAAAACATCTTAAAGTGACTTTGTGTGACTGTGCAAACAGAAAAATCCAGGGAGAAAAAAAACATCAAAATATTCCTGAAATAGCACCGTACACCAACGCTGTGTGCAAAAATCCCAGTGGGATGCAAGTCAAACAACAACAACCACAAGACAACTAAGATTAAGGCCATCAGTCTAACTCCGTACTACAATAAACAAAAACATGGCCAAAAACTAAAAAAAAACTTTTCGAAATCACCAAAATAAAATAAAGAGTGCGAAGTGTGGTCATGAGCAGGACCCATCCACCTCAAGTGCTTTCCACCTAAACAACCGTGCATCAGATGCCACCCTTGAAGGGTCTTGTGGCACTGTAACCCCACAGTGCGCCCGTGACCCCCCGACTTCCAAAACATATCATTTGGTTTATGGATACAAGCCTGGACCTTATAGATCCCACATCAAACAGAGAGTGGCTGTGAACACACACACAAAAAAAACCCCGAACCGAGAATCGCCCTGCTACAGAAACTTGCAGGAAGCACCTGGAGTCCCACTGCTGATTGTGTTCCGAACTTCCGCCCCTTCACTACCGAGTGGTAAAAAAAAGGAGAATTGTGCTCCAACCTGGTCCGGAAGCTGCTGCATTACAACTGCGAGATGCACAACATGAACAACGCAGTACCGGCATCGTAACACTGAAACCAACACCAATCCCCCAGAACATTCCGCCCACTATACGCGGACGTGCACATTGCGAGAGGGGGAGTCTACGCTTGTTCTTGTTTCCGACAACTTATCCATCAACCGAGACCCCGACGGTGTACTTTCAACTCAATGTCGCGCTTTCACCGTCCTAGAATCGCAACTCAGATCCGGAAGATCTCTGGCGAACGGAGTGGAGCAACGCGGACATCTCCGTATTTATATAAAAGGGGAAATTTGTAAATATGTGTGTCTTCGAAATGTTTAGCGTAACTTCCCGACATGCAACAAACTTTAAATTTGGCATGTGGGTACTTTCCAGACTGTGTGGTGTGTCTGCAGCAAGCGCGTGTATGTGTACCTATGGACGCGCACGCGTTTGTGTGTGGGGGGGGGGGCGGTAGTGTAGTGGTTAGCGTGCTGTCTGTGTGTTTGTGTGTGGGGGGAGCTGTAGTGTAGTGGTTAGCGTGCTGTGTTTGTGTGTGGGGGGCTGTAGTGTAGTGGTTAGCGTGCTGTGTTTGTGTGTGGGGGGGGGGGGGCTGTAGTGTAGTGGTTAGCGTGCTGTCTGTGTGTTTGTGTGTGGGGGGAGCTGTAGTGTAGTGGTTAGCGTGCTGTCTGTGTGTTTGTGTGTGGGGGGCTGTAGTGTAGTGGTTAGCGTGCTGTCTGTGTGTTTGTGTGTGGGGGGAGCTGTAGTGTAGTGGTTAGCGTGCTGTCTGTGTGTTTGTGTGTGGGGGGCTGTAGTGTAGTGGTTAGCGTGCTGTCTGTGTGTTTGTGTGGGGGGGGGGGCTGTAGTGTAGTGGTTAGCGTGCTGTCTGTGTGTTTGTGTCTGTGTGTGGGGGGCTGTAGTGTAGTGGTTAGCGTGCTGTCTGTGTGTTTGTGTGGGGGGGGGGGGGGCTGTAGTGTAGTGGTTAGCGTGCTGTCTGTGTGTTTGTGTCTGTGTGTGGGGTGGGGGGCTGTAGTGTAGTGGTTAGCGTGCTGTGTTTGTGTGTGGGGGGGGGGGGCTGTAGTGTAGTGGTTAGCGTCCTGTCTGTGTGTGTGTGGGGGGGGGAGCGGTAGTGTAGGTGTTAGCGTCCTGTCTGTGTGTTTGTGTCTCAGTGTGGGGGGGGGGGGGCTGTAGTGGTGGTTAGCGCGCTGTTTGCGTGTGGGGGAGCGGTAGTGTAGTGGTTAGCGTGCTGTCTGTGTGTGGGGGGCTGTAGTGTAGTGGTTAGCGTGCTGTCTGTGTGTTTGTGTGGGGGGGGGGGCTGTAGTGTAGTGGTTAGCGCGCTGTTTGCGTGTGGGGGAGCGGTAGTGTAGTGGTTAGCACGCTGTTTGTGTGTGGGGGGAGCTGTAGTGTAGTGGTTAGCGTGCTGTCTGTGTGTGGGGGGCTGTAGTGTAGTGGTTAGCGTGCTGTCTGTGTGTTTGTGTGGGGGGGGGGGGGGCTGTAGTGTAGTGGTTAGCGTGCTGTCTGTGTGTTTGTGTGGGGGGGGGGAGCTGTAGTGTAGTGGTTAGCGCACTGCGCTACGAACCCGGCGACCCGAGTTTGATTCCCGCTCACGGCCACCACCGGTTGACGATTATTTAAACCGGTCCTGGGCCTCCCCTAGGTCGACTCAGTCTCAAATGAGTAACTGGTATGGTGTGAACATCACCACTGGGGAGACAAAGGCGGCCGGGCGTGGTGAATCCATAGTCCCAGGTGAAGTCGGGTAGTATCGCTAGTCCAGAATAAATGCCTCGGTCGAGACCCAAAACATCACACCTCTTGGCTTTGACGTTCCTCCTCTTCGAAGACACTGGTGGTGTCACCATCATACCGCGTCAGGACATCAACAGACTGATGTTGCAAATCTCCTTCATAGGTGCAGCATTTAAAGACAAGCAACAGTCGTGTGATTGTGGTCATACAGCCCCAACTTCAGATCACATCGTGAACCAGTGGTTTGCGCTCCTATCGAGGCCAAGTAAAACGACACGATCTCCTGAAACCCTCTCGTCGTGTCTATCTGACCTCGACATTACCATTTAGCTCTTGAACATATTCGCCATTCGCAGCCAAAGGAGGGAACACGTCTAATACCACCGCCGCATGGATGGAGCGGTTAACTCATCGCAAGAACCGTGAGAGGTGGCGATGGCTTGGGGAGGACTTCAACAGTGGCTAATGATGACTGAACTTACTCTACAATATTGAGATTACACGTGTTTTTCCCCCCAAAAGGATAGTTTCATGTTTTTTAATACTCGAGCGCGATTCACTCTTGAACACTACTCCCCAAGTTCGATTGCCAACCATAATCTTTATGTAACCATCTAAAAGCCCATTATCATTCCATCGTGATGTTCTCTAACTATCTCAGAACAAAGACTAATTTTCCTGCAAATTGAGTCCAGTGTTATGCAACATGTGAGAATCAATGGAAAACATCTCTTATGACATGTCCTTTGTTTAACCATGTTAGAGCCCATTGAGATTTATTATCTAATCGTGACGCATGCGTTTTATTATTAATCACGTGTGTGAGAGCCCACTGAAATACATTATCTGTGGACATTGATGCCCTTCAAACACTGAGTTATAATCTCCGTTTAAAGATGTATTAACCCACCTACATACGTGTACTCGTAGCCTAGTACTTTGGTACATTTACTATCGGAATGACTAAATTGACAAATACGTGTATGTAATATTAACAGGGACTTTAACATGGCTAGATATCAGCCAGTAACCAGCACAGACGTCGTGATTTAGTACTGCAGTAACATAGTCTTAATGTGTTCACTGTTTCCGTACAGCGTCTGAGATTGGTCCACATTTATAAAGTCTAAATCCAAATTGTATTGATGATATCTGAACTGATTCTGCCTCGCCCTTACCCCTTCATTAACCAGCGTGGTGAAGTATGGTCAAACAACTCCCATGACAGACGCAACGTGGCTCAGAATGCCTTCATACAGCAGTGGCTTGACACAGGCGTGTACAGTACATGTACATTACGAAATATATACAGGGTTGAAACAAATACACATATACTGGGCTTTGTTTTTAAACGAAACAATTATATAAAATGATGAGTACTATTGCGTGCGTTGGCATGGAATGTTAAGTGGCTGCATTGGCAGTTGTGTCTAAAGTTAAACGCATACAGACTGAGAAACATGCATACCTAAACAACGTCATTTACTAACACTACATTACAACTAGTTATAAATATGTTAAATTTATAAACCAGTGTGACAGTCCTTGTGATGAAATACCCTCAGCATGTGCAATCCTTGTACATGACATTTGTGATTTTAAAATTAAACGATGGAGCGCCTGACTTAATGTACGAGATGCTTTGAATGGTAATTGTCGGTTTAAAACATTCCTTCATGACGATGCTATCAGCAAACATGGATCGAGATATCACTAAAATATAAGCCAACCTCGGGCACTGTTTGCTAAATATGAGCAAACCCTAACTTTAGTCCGTTGAGTCATGACGTGAGAACGTGAGCTATGGATTTTCCAGTGACTTTAAATGATTAAAACCAGCATTCTCTTAGAGCACGGGGGAAGTGGATGGCTGGGTTTATTAATATTCAGCATTCAGCTGTGGCCGACCGGTTGAATTCTTGACTACACGCAGCTCTGTAAACACCCACCACTTGCAGTGGTAAGATGCCAAATACTCAGATAGGAAACTCGTGTTTCTTAGACTTTGATGGACAACGCTTCAGGCATAAAAACAATGAGTATTTTTTGGGGGGGGAAATTTAAAGGGAAGGTCAACGTGACCAGCCACGGCATAGTATCGTCATTAACAATTACACAAAGAGGTGCGCATGAATTTCATGGTAAACACATTTCTTGGCTCTGTAAACAGCAGAATTATCAGAGACTGCCAATGACCGTTGAGTATATCTTAAACATTTATGGTAAATTACCGGTGATTCAATTTAATGTATACAAAATAACATTGGTATGCTGTCTTAAAAGCGTACATTCTAACGGGCTGATTTTTAAAAAAAGTCACTAAAAGTACAGTTAAATTTCAAGTTGGCAAATATGGGCACTGAAAAAAACGCACAGGATAAGGGTTTGACCGGAGGATCGAGTGAACATACTATTTGCCTTCTTTCGGTAAAGTCACGTAGGTATAACCAATAAAATAAATCATGACGTTTCGGGCACAACACAAGCGTCCGTCATCAGGTGGGACAACCACAGCAAGAAACAACTGCAAGTCACGAAAACTTCAAATCTACATCGAGTGAACCTCAACCAGGGGAGATTCCATTGTGATAAATGTACTGCAAGGTGTTTAAATAAGACGGCATTTCCTGGGATTATGCAAGTCAGGTTTGTTTAGTGGTGTGATTGCCCTAGGTGCAAAAGCCACTGTTCAGTCATGCTCATTTCTACACAATTTTAAATGCACTTCATCGTGAAAAGGCATTACAGTACTTACCTGCTTCTGCTGAAAACAAATTCTGATCATTGTACTAAGATAGTCCACACCTGTATACTGGTAATACATAAGTACCAAGGGTAAATCCCTTAACAGTAAGTATATATATGCCCTGAAACATGCCAAAAAAGAATTAAAGCGGAGAGAACTTGGTTGAAAAGGATCTTGTGCATTGACTTGTACTTATAGCATTGAGTGCTTTGCTGTGTTAAGTGTAAGACGTACACTAACACATAGTATTAGAATTTAGTCATAAATTACACTGGAGAAGAACTAAAAGTCCATCAAAGCGGAAACACTGGTAGGTTCCTTTAGCTGGTTCTGTAACTTTAATGCTGTACTGTATATGAAATTGTATGTGTGTGTTCTCATGTTCCACATTCAGGATATTGTGGTTAAACCTAAAAAACACATTCATCGTTTGGCAATTTTCTTACTGTATATGACAGTGGGCGAGGAGTCTGTACAATCGAAAAACAAGGAAATACATTAATCTTATAACCAGGTGAGACAAACATTCCTTTGAAATGGAGACCGATTGGAAGTAAGGAAAAATAAACCTTCCATTTGTAGTAATGCTGCAGTTGGTGAGTTGTTTTATTGATTTCGCAACCTCACTTTGGCCTCCCCTAGGGTCGACCCAGACTACAATGAGCACGTGTCCTAAGCGTGGTTGTGTTTAAACACCGCATTCGATATACGTGTTCATGTTAAAGGACGTGCGGTGCTGTCCCTGGTAGGTACTCAGTTGCCAGCCTTAATAGGCGCTCGTTTTCATACCAATTACCACGACATCCTGTTATTCTTATTAAAGCTAAACAAATCGTGGGTTGTGTGTAGCTACGTATATGTATTATTTTGGCTTTGAGTGTTGTTGATTATATAATATTGGTCACCACCTCGCCAATTAATGTACTTTTATTGTATACAGTGCTGTGTATGTGTAGCCATACATATGATTATTGTACGAACGCCAACTCTATTTTGGCTGTAGGCATTTGTCTATTGGGTTGGCATTTATGCCATCCAGTCAGTCGGTCACGATGGTATTATCAATATTTACAGTGTATGTTTTACTTCTCTGCTATGACCAAATCACGAACATCATGAGCCTGGATAGTGCCTAGGATGGGCGACCACCACACGCTAAAACATGTGTTATTGGGCTTCTGCCAGGATATGTTGCTGTGAGCAGTGCAGAATCATTCCCAGTTTTAGGGCCATCCACTTAGTCCGTACGCAACAAAAATATGTCAAAACTTGACCCCTCTACCCCCCTTCCCTTCCCTGTACCCACGCGGACTTTTTACAGCTCCCCCCCCCCCCTTACCGAATCCTATAGAACGTTCGATATTTAATCCACGCAGAAACGATCAAGGATGAATAATTTTAACGTGTTTAAGCAAATAGATAGTCCACCGCCGGGCTATCTAACCCATTTGAAGGCCAATATAGACAAATTATTATCGAGGCTTCACCACCCCACCCCATACACAAGTGTACGCGTTTGGGTTAACCCCCACACTCCATGCGAACGTACTGAATGGATGTCCTCTTTACTCTTTGGTTCTTTCGGTAAAGTCACGTAGGTATAAAATCAAATAAATCACGACGTTTCGAGCGCAACACCATCATCAGGTGGGAAAGGCATGGTCTGCTGCTGAGGCAGACTGACCATGCTTAACCCACCTGATGATGGACGCTTGTGTGTTGCGCCCGAGAAACGTCGTGATTTATTTTAGTTTATACCTACGTGACTTTACCGAAATAACCAAAGAGTATGGATGGCCTCTTGTTGTTGCTGTACCACCCCCCCACATGTCACCTGCCTGCACCATCCTGCACTGTGACCAGCAGTGGACTCTAGATTTGAAGCTTTCGTGACCGCAGGGATCCATACTCTTTGGTTCTATTCGGTAAAGTCACGTAGGTAAAAAATAAAATTAAAATAAAACAACAAAAATCGTGACTTTACCGAATAGAACCAGAGTACAACAGTGGACTGTCACAATAGTGAAGCCGTCTTGTCATTTGCGTGCGTGTAGAAATTTGCCTAAACATCCATCCGTCTCTCTATGCAGGCACCACCTTATCTGCCTCCAAGTGTGTGTTTGTAATGTACACACGTATACATTTTGATTTAAAGCTTTCGTGACTGCAGGGATTCATATTCTTGGTTCCTTCGGTAAAGTCACGTAGAAGAGAAACAATAAAATAATACAAATATATATAAAATGTTTTATCGTTTCCCTTCTACGTGACTTTACCGAAAGAACCAAGAATATGTACACGCGTATGTTTGAAATAGACATATTTTGAGAGTTACACTGTGTATGTTTCGCGTCGTACGTAGCCAACCGCGTTAATCGGAGGTTCCGATTGTAAAGGACAACAAACTAAACACACACACACAAAAACACAGTTCTAAGGCAATGAGTTTAAAATCGAGATAACGTCAAAGTTGCATAGCTCCACAGTAGCTTCCTAATATCGGGAGGAATGAGCGTTCTAGATTTCAAGTTTTCGTGACTGCAAAGTTCCATATTCTTTGGTTCTTTGGGTAAAGTCACGTAGGTGGAAAAAAAGAATTTAAAAAAATAAAAAAAATCACGACGTTTCGATTGTTGATTATTGCTTGTGTTGCAATCGAAAAGTCGTGATTTAATATTCGTTGGCTCTTTAGGTAAAGTCACGTAGGTAAAAAAATAATACTAATAAAATAAAATCACGACGTTTCGGAGGCAACACAAGCTTCCTTCATCAGGTGTAAAAAAGGCACAGCAAAATAACTGTAGAAAATATATTTCGCTGTGCCTGATGAAGGAAGCTTGTGTTGCCTCCGAAACGTCGTGATTTTATTTATGATTTCATTTATGATTTATTTATCATTTTTTACCTACGTGACTTTACCTAAAGAACCAAAGAGTATGGATCCTTGCAGTCACGAAAACTTCAAATCTAGTCGTGATTTATTTTTTTTCCATAAATTTTTCCACCTACGTGACTTTACCGAAAAAACCCAAAGAATATAGGAACGAACGTTCCAGACGGCCGCAGAATCTGTCGCATCTGAGAGTGCTGCTACTGCTGCTGCTGCTACTGCTGCTGCTACTACTGCTGCTGCTACTACTGCTGCTACTGCTGCTGCTACTGATGCTGCTACTGCTGTTACTGCTGCTACTACTGCTGCTACTACTACTGCTGCTACTGCTGTTACTGCTGCTACTACTGCTGCTGCTACTGCTGCTACTACTGCTGCTGCTACTACTGCTAACTGCTACTACTGCTGCTACTGCTGCTAACTGCTACTACTGCTACTGCTGCTACTACTGCTGCTACTGCTGCTGGTACTACTGCTGCTGCTGGTAATACTGCTGCTACTGCTACTGGTACTACTGCTACTACTGCTGCTGCTGTTACTGCTGCTACTACTGCTGCTGCTGCTACTACTGCTAACTGCTACTACTGCTGCTACTGCTGCTAACTGCTACTACTGCTACTGCTGCTACTACTGCTGCTACTGCTGCTGGTACTACTGCTGCTGCTGGTAATACTGCTGCTACTGCTACTGGTACTACTGCTGCTACTGCTGCTGCTACTACTGCTGCTACTACTGCTGCGGTGGTGACCACCGCCTTTGTTGTTGATGGCTTAGCCAGAAAACCCCACTGCTGCTGCTCCTTGCTGCTGCTGCGAGGATGACCGGAGTTGACTTGATGATGGTTTGTGTGGCTCTCATTGACGAGATCAGCGAGAGGCATCGCGGCTCATTTGTGTGTGAACGAGTGCGAGAGACGCTTAACAGCCACAGCAAGCGGCAAGGCAATGATGGACATTGTAGCGGTGTCGTGAGAGCGAACGATGGAGCGAGGTTGATGGATGGAGGTGAAGAAGGCGGACAGGGAGCAAAGCCAACCTGCAGGGCCATTCCATTGCGCTGTGTGCCGGCGGGGCGGTGCTGGTTGGCGGCATCTTTGGTTAGCGAGATTCGGCGGTGGTGGTGGTGGTGCTGCACCACCGCCGAATCCACCAAACACCGGTGGTCAGCGATTATCTTGTGCCGCTCCTGGCACCCCCCCCCCCCGGTCAATGAGTGGTGTTAAACGTCGTCGATTGGGGAGACAAAGGCGGCCGGGCGTGGGCGCTTGGCCACGTCCCCACCCACCCCGAAATGGTGCTCCGCGGCCGCCGGCCTTCGCAAGGCGCAACAGGAACTTCGACTGGCAGCACTTGGGCCCCCCACCACCACCACCACCCACCACCACCCCACGACAGTGAGTCTGCCGAGGCTACTACTGCTGTGGTGGTGGGGTTGGTGGTGGTGGGGTGGTGGGGTGGTGGTGGTGGGGTGGTGGTGGTGGGGTGGTGGTGGTGGGGTAGTGGTGGTGGTGGGCTGTGGGAGGAAATCTTTTGCCTTTTGTCTCCTCTGCATTCTCGAGTCAGCGGTGGGTGGTTGTGGGTGGGTGGCTGTGTCAGTGGTTGTGGGTGGGTGGTTGTGGTGGGTGGGTGGTTGTGTCGGTGGTTGTGGTGGGTGGTTGTGTCGGTGGTTGTGGTGGGTGGTTGTGGGTGGGTGGTTGTGTCGGTGGTTGTGGTGGGTGGTTGTGGTGGGTGGGTGGTTGTGGTGGGTGGTTGTTGGTTGGTGGGTGGTTGTTGGTGGGTGGTTGTGGTGGGTGGTTGTGAGTGGGTGGTTGTGATGGGTGGTTGTGGGTGGGTGGTTGTGGGTGGGTAGTTGTGGTGGGTGGTTGTTGGTGGGTGGTTGTGGGTGGGTGGTTGTGGGTGGGTGGTTGTGGTGGGTGGTTGTGGTGGGTGGTTGTGGGTGGGTGGTTGTGTCAGTGGTTGTGGGTGGGTGGTTGTGGTGGGTGGTTATGGGTGGGTGGTTGTGGTCGGTGGTTGTGGTGGGTGGTTGTGGGTGGTTGTGTCGGTGGTTGCGGTGGGTGGTTGTGGTGGGTGGTTGTGGGTGGGTGGTTGTGGTGGGTGGTTGTGGTGGGTGGTTGTGGGTGGGTGGTTGTTGGTTGGTGGGTGGTTGTTGGTGGGTGGTTGTGGTAGGTGGTTGTGGGTGGGTGGTAGTTGGTTGGTGGGTGGTTGTTGGTGGGTGGTTGTGGGTGGGTGGTTGTTGGTGGGTGGTTGTGGGTGGGTGGTTGTGGTGGGTGGTTGTGGGTGGGTGGTTGTTGGTGGTTGTGGTGGGTGGTTGTGGTTGTTGGTGGTTGTGGTGGGTGGTTGTTGGTGGGTGGTTGTGGGTGGGTGGTTGTTGGTGGGTGGTTGTGGTGAGTGGTTGTTGGTGGGTGGTTGTTGGTGGGTGGTTGTGGGTGGTTGTTGGTGGGTGGTTGTGGGTGGTTGTTGGTTGGTGGTTGTTGGTGGGTGGTTGTGGGTGGTTGTTGGTGGGTGGTTGTGGTGGGTGGTTGTTGGTGGTTGTGGTGGGTGGTTGTTGGTGGGTGGTTGTGGGTGGGTGGTTGTGGGTGGGTGGTTGTGGGTGGTTGTTGTGGGTGGTTGTTGGTGGGTGGTTGTTGGTGGGTGGTTGTTGGTGGGTGGTTGTGTCGGCAGCTAGGGGCGTTGCGCTAAGCGATGTTGGGGCCCAGCCCACGCACGCAACGAAGCTCCCCCCCCCCATTGCGGCTTCCTCTAACACGGGGGCGGCGGTGTGGGGGGAGGCAAAGTGTGCTTGCTGCTGCTGCTGCTGGGTTGGTTGACTCCCCTCTCTCTCTCCCCTTACTCTCCCCTCTGTATGTGGCCGTGTGTCGTTGTTACAACGCTCCGGTAGTACCCGAGGAGTCCCTCCTCATCCTCCTCCTCCTTCCCCACGCCCCGAGAAGTAAAAAGCGGCACACGGCGCAGCGTTTGTCGCCCTGGCCGACTCCGTGCAAGGAAACCTTGGCGATGCGGCATCAGAGACGATTCATTTTGTAACGAAAAGTGTGCGTGTGCATGTGTGTGTGTGTGCTTCATCCGCTGGCCGGAGGAAGGTTGTTGTTGTCGTCGTGTGTGTGTGTGAAAGTAAACAAGCCGTGTGTGGTAGATACGTTGCGTTGGTACGTATCCACTTACCGGTTGCATTAATGACTCGTTCTGGGCTGTAGGCACCGGATCGTAGTAAATAGTCAACGCGAAACTGCGTCTGCAAGCGTTAGTCATTAATCGTTGTGTGTTTTTTTAAACTTTACTTTACAACAAGGCGATATATATCGCCCCCTGGCACACAGAGAGAGAGAGATTTTTTTGTTGTTTGTTGAGCAAGCCATCGTTTGGGAGTTTGTGGATATATCGGTGAAGTTTGAAATAAAACAACGACGACAAAACATTTATCCTTAGCCAAGTTTTGATTATTATTATTATTTTTCTGAACAAGGGACATCCTCAATTTGCGGTGAGTACCGAACTAAACACATTTACATTTTACTCACAAGCACATACACGTTACCATTGTGTGTAATACCATTGTGTGTAGCGTGTGCTGCTCCTATGTTTAAGGCTTATTATTTATTATAGTGCTTCTGTGTACAAGTGTACGTAGAGTGTGTGAAACATTAGTCTATGATGTGTAAGTGGGGTTTAGAAGACACTGACTGAGGCGCTTTGTGCCTTCTGATGATTATAGAGTATAGACCAAGTCCAGTAAGTTGCCTTGGACCAAACTGCGCAAGTCAGTACTTGGCACGTGTGAAGATGATTGCTGCTTGTGTGGGTTATCTAACAACATGTGTCATGCATGACACCGTACGGGCTGCGGATAATACCTAAGATTTAAAATACGGCGATGCATTCCCCACCCGTACCCACACAATGATAAACAATGATAATATATTTGCAACGAAGCCAATTCATTTTGTTCGGTCACTTATCAGTGCCAGGCCATGTGCCAAGCACATTGCACACTTCCCGATAAGATCTGCATAGCTTTCACCGTTGTGTACGAGAATAAACGCTGCAATGCACGGGTATGTGACCCCCCCGCCCCCAATACATTGTGTATTAATTGTCGAGTTGGTACGCAATGAGATCCTCTACAGTATAGTCTTTTAACAGACTTAATATAGTTTTTTTAAATATATATATAAATGTGTCGTTAAACCCGCCACCACCCGACACAACCAATTAGTAAGGGTTGTCACGTAAACAGAACGTGGCCAATTCGTCACTAGTACAGCAACACCGGTGTGTGTTGGAGAGCAAACCCACAACATGTACAATCTGAGTCCGACGTTTCGCCGGTGATTACAACAAGCTCCATCAGGCGACAGCCATATTTGTGTAGAAATCCTCCTGGTTGAACGACACATTTAGATTTACGCGATCTAACCAACAACAAAAAACTATACATTATCGATGATATTGGTCGCGAAAGCCTACGTGTTAAACTTTGAACGGACTGTTGGGGGGGGGTGTGGGTGGTGTGGTCATCACCACGCCCGACCGCCTTTGTCTCCCCAGTGGCGATGTACTTTTATACACACTATGTACTCATATTGAGTCCTGAGTCCCCACATACAAACACACACTCACACGCCCCATAGCCATTTCAACAGGGGACATTGTGCCCTGCCTGCACAGACGATGCATCAGCAGAATGGCCTGGGCGTGAGATCATCATCATCCACAGTAGATGCTTTGGGCAAAAAAAGACTGCACATTTTTTTAAACTGGACACATGCCTGCGAGTACTTTGGCTTTTTTTTCATCCTCCACGTTTCCCATCTCACTGGTTGGAGTGGGGGGGGAGGATGATATAAGCATATATGTGAACATCATAGTTACTGCAACATTTTAGTCTAATCATGTGTCAGAGTGTCATATACACACTCTACTTACACATTGCCTGTGTATAGACTACGGTACTCGTATCCACCGATCTGTTAGCCACACACGCACACGCAACGTAGAGCTTGTTACATGATGCGACTTGTCATTTGTGTTTTTTTTACGAGATCGCAAATTCTTGGCTATTTTCACTGCTTTGTTTTTCTTAACACTCATTTGCGTGAACTTCTAAATGACAATGAAGCAGTAAACCCCCCGCCGCCTGCAGTATTCAAAGCACAGGTCGCCTTGTTTGTGTTAAGTAACCTTACACTATGTTGTTTTGGGTCTTACTCCCCTATACCGTTAAATCATTGTCCCCGAGTGAAATGAGATTGGCATAAAGTACATGCAAATTGAACTGTCATCTGCAGGGATATGATTTGTCTACACATTTATGTGTGTGTGTATTGTTTTTATGAAGTACTTTAGATGTACAGTTTTCTCATGTTCATGTAACCACCCTTATGTCAATCCACTGCTGGATGGGGGGGGGGGGTCGCGTGTGTTCTATTTGACCATACTTCATGGTGCTGTTCAGAGGCAAGGTAGGTGAAGGCAATAGAGCCATATCCACGTGGGAGCATAGCAGAACAGTACAACATCTTGTTTATATACGTTGCGAAGTTACAATACAGTGTAGGCATATTTGTGTTACAGATTGAGATGTAAATAATGAACTTAAAGCAAGTAAGAGCTGGATGGGGGAGCCCTGTTGGAATGTTAAACTTGATAATGAAACGCAGCACACCGATGCGCTTGAAGAAAGTGTTAATTCATTCCATACCTAATTCAATCCACACCTCATTCATTCCACACCTCTGTCATTCCACACCTCTGTCATTCCACACAGCATTCATTCCGCCCTGCTTTCATTCCACGCAGCAGTGCTACGAGTGGCAAAGAATGCTAAAGAAAAGCTGAAAAATGCACACAAACTAAGCAGAGATGCATGCTTGAATTTACACTGCGAGCCAGGGAATAAACAACAGATGGTGGGACATAACAATGACTAGCAGTAGTAAGAAGGCGTGGGTCGGACAGATCCATAGAATGGGCGGTTGCTTATGGACAAGACTGGTGATGGAATGGTAACATGGAGATGAAGTGATGAGATGTCTTCATTGCAAAAGCGTGGGATTGGAGCGTACGGAGTAGCATTGCAGAACTGTGAAAGAGTGGCGATGGCATCGGGAGGCCTTCATCCATCAGTGGACAGACCATGGCTGTTGCTTTTGCACAGTGCCGCATTCAATATTTACACTAGCACGACATAGCGTCATTGGTCACAGCAATACAAGCCCGTACAATGTCCTTTATTCAGCATCCACATTTACTGCACGTCGTATAAAAAAAATCGATGTGCATTTATGTAGCGCACTTCACATTAGCAAATGAAATCTCGGAGCACTTAACATAAAATGCATGTTTTGCATTAGTATAGTTCTGCTTACTCGTGGAAGAATGTGGGTTGTGAAACTGATGACCAACGTTACTTTAGGCCCTGTGCTTCTCGGAGGACTTGAAGGTCTCCGAGCCAATAAGGCATTCTTGCGTAATGTCATCTCTTTTCCATTCCGCTCCAGTATCATTGGAAACATGTGGTAAATAGACGCACGCTTTAGTTTGTAAAGGAACCAGACAATTGTCGGTCGGCCCCTCTGTGTGTGGCGCTTTGGACGTGACCGCCGGTTACGTAATCAGGTGTCCGCGCACACACACACAAGTGTGTGTGTATTCTTTGAAGTGTTTACCTGTGCCCTCCACCCTTTTCAGGCCTTGTTTGTGTTTTAATATGGCATGTCACGGGGATGTGTTTGCGCTGGCTCCCCTTTCTCCAGACTCACACATAGATTTTTTGCATTGCAACCAGAGCTCATGGGTATCTTATGAATGTAGGCATTGATTTTTTTAACTGCAGTATTTATACAGTCGTTGATTTTACCATTGGTGCATCTGAGTGTTGATTGCAGAAAAGGGGCAATTTGCCATGAGAGACTTTTAAAAATAATTTTTCGGAAGAAAATTATTGAGGATTATTTATATTTCATTTCAGATTAGTTTTACATTTTATGATCCAAATTTGCTTGGATGCAATAATTATTGTATTACAGTAAAAACAATGTGTCCTACCCCCCACTCCCTCTGAAATAGCTGGGTGTGCATTTCGCAATCTAAATTTAAACAATGCTTTTCTTTTTGAACGGCCATCATTTGCACTCTTAAGTGCTCCCTACAAGTTCATGAAGCACAAACATATTTTGTGATATTGGGTTTTTTTGTGCACGGTGGTGGTGCTGCTGCTGCACGCTAAGACCAAAAAAGTCTCTGAACTCAAGGGCCATACGAAGCCCAGGAGATGTCATTTATCTCTCACGTTTCTGACCTTTCGAATGAACTCAAAATCCCAGATGTGCTTTCTTAGTCCGCCGAGACATTTTCTTAAACCCACTGGCCATTCGCTTGCCCCCAAATTTAAAAATGTTCAATCCACATTTATTTTTGCTGACCTCTATTTTGGCTTGATGTGCTATCGTTTACATTTTTTTTAAATACTGTATTTGCATTTTGCTTCATTGCTACACACCCACAACTTGCGTATTGAGGCATCCGGTCTGATTTCCATTTAGTGTTACAGCAGGAAACAAAAGGCTGCTTGGCTGAATTCTTGTTTTGCAAAGATAATAAATAAATATGTTGAGACACTTCCAATCACCCATTAGCTGTTACGGGCTGATGACTAAATCGGTACTGTACTGTGCCCCGAACAAACCGGTTGTCGGGAGCCTCAGCCTTTGGCAGGGAAACTAGTATCACGTGTCTGTGTTCCCATTAAAAAAAAGTCTGGTTCTGGTGGATAGGAAGGGCTTCACTTTGCCACCTGTTAGGTGTTGAGTTGTCGCGAAAAAACGAGAGAAAATAATAACAACATGGCCCACATTCTCATTACTGGGACAATGAATGACTTTCAGACCTTGTTTGCTGATGACTGATGGTTCTTTACAGGTGATGACGCAGTAAAAAGGGCTTGTGACTCATGAAAAGATAGTGTCGTGCAAGCTCCGTGCCTTTACTGACAATATTAAAAGCATTACGTGTTCTCAAACCATTTACGGAAAAAAACGATGTTGTAACCATATTTCATGCCGTCGGTTAAGGCTAAATAAAAAATAAATACTTTCTTGAAATTGAAAGACTTTTACGTTGTATTTGAACAGCTCCGACCAGCCCTAAATTGGTTGGAACGCGTTCCCAAGGGTATTTGGTTAAATCGGTAAATAGTTTGACTCGTCTAATTCGGGCATGAGACCTGGGTCATCATCCGGTTTCTTTAAAATAAAATTTCCAATGCCTGCTTTTCTATGTGAAGTGAAGGCTGTGAAAACAGTGAAAGGCACTATAAGCTGAAATGTGGTTGGTCATAAAGGTAATCCTATCACTCTGGTAACAAATTTCATAATTAAATGCTTGTGCTGTTATGAGAATCATCTGCTAATCATCGCTATAAACCTCAATCTTCAATTACGGTGATTGTAAACTTAAATTAATGTTTATTGTATATTTAAATGACATTCTCATTGCACAGTTGTGCGATGTCTTTTCAGATTGTACCGCGTGTTGTTTTGCATGATGTCCGACGACGTTCCCAAAAAGCTCCCATCACGTGGAGCAAAATGTGGGACATCATGCCTAACAACACGCGGTTCAGCCCAAACACACCGGACAGCTGTACAGTACAACCGCAAAAAACGTATGCAGTAGTAATCTAATCGTTTGTTCTTTTTCTTTGTCATGCCTACAGCCTTGCAGGATAAGGAGTCGACAGTTGTCTTCATTTAGTCCACTAGGACTCGTGACAGAATCCACGAGCGAAGTGTACCATGATTTGATAGAGAAAGCTGCTGCTGCCGACTTCATCTGCTATTCAGTCACGGGACCTCAAAGGCCTTTTCTCCTCGAGTCCCACTCGTGCCAGTTAAAACCCTCGCGAGCATCAACGGTGTCGCAGCCCCCGCGGTGGCCGTGTCGTGTTAACCGCTCGGCGCCTCCCATCGTCACCGTCGTGCGTCCGTGCAATCGCGAGCGGTGCCTCCGCCAGGCCCCGCACGGCAAGCCGCAAGCATGCTGCAGCAAATCCTACGCGACATGTTTATCGAGCCGGAGCTGCTCTCCGAGCTCAATGATGACCAGAAGCAGATCCTCTTCTTCAAGATGCGCGAGGAGCAGGTCCGGCGGTGGAAAGAGCGCGAGGAGCAGATCGAGAAGGAGCAGAAAACGCAGCAGAAGAAGCCCAACTCGAACAAGCGAGGTAAGCGATTGAAAGTAGAGCTTGCAGCCTTTAGTCCCGTTTTTAAATAGGGTCAATGATAGTCCAAATACCAGCCAAACAACAATTAATGAATGACCTATTTGTGGATTGTATCTCATGGGTGAATTATATACCACTGTCATGTAACACTATGAACCAACCGTGCTCATATTTGGATCTTAACTGCAGTGTTTATAAATGTACGTGTACACGATTATATATTGTCTGATAGCGAACTATATTAAAATTGCAATTCACAATGTTAAATTATTTACCTCTTGCGTCAGTGATGTGCACTTTCCTCGACTACCATCATGTTGTGTGTATACACAGCCCTTTGTCCTATATTTCACGATGTTGGTCAGTGCGGGTTGGCGAAAGTTGGGAACGGAAACGTGGGGCAAAAGGAGTATAGTACAGCAATTGATTTTACTGCATGTTCCCCTGCTGCCTACAATGTAGTCCCGTAGCCTATAACACCTGTTATGCATGGTTAGCCACCCATCTAAACACTGTCCATGCTCGAACCTGCTTAGCTTTCTTGATCTGTCGAGATCGTGCCAATTCCAGGAGATTTGTTCATTAGGCTACTGTATCACATTTACCCACGTTAGAGTGTTTTACAGACATGTCTGGTGATCTGTCCACCTTCCTGGATCGGACCATCTTTAGCTTTAGAACACCAGACCCTGGAGAGAAATTAGGCGACTCGTGCATGCCCGAGGGCTTCCGGCAGCAACACACCGTCGTCTCTGACCCCTTTTCTCGTTGCTCGCTGCAGATCACAGCAAGACGGTGCATTGGCAGATGAGGTCGGATGGTGAAGTATGGGTGTGCGTCATGGGCGAAGATCCCGCGCTCAACCGCTTCTCCCGAAACGACATCCAGCGGTGAGTGGTCTCCCCTGACGGTGACGGTGGGGATGGCATCGGCAGTGGTGCTGATGATGCCGTTAAACGTAGCAATGCCGATCGCCGTGATGGCGATTGGAGCTGGAGATTCAACGATGCATCGATTTGTTCGTTAAAATTGATTTGTTGCGCTCGCGGATCAAACGCTGCGAAGAACAAACGATGATTACAATCATGTGGAAATTACGTTAAAATATTATTTTACGGTTTGGTTATTGGGCCAAAAAATGTTACAATCGAGATAATATGAATGAGAAAATATACAAACAAGATGGTAAAATGAGACAAAATAGACTCTTTAACTGAACCACTACCCTAAATCCTAACAATTAATTGAATTGTTGATAATGGGGAGTGGGGAACAAGGGGGGGGGTTAATCATCTTAATGATTATAATTTAGGGTTGTTAAATAACAAGGGGGGGGGGACGAAAAACGATTTCATAATTTATGACAGTTTCTGAAAATTGGGTACCGGTCATCATTTGCAGTAGAATAATAATGCACTGATTGTCACACGCTAACGTACAATCAGTGCGGTGCCATCGTTTGTTGGTCAAAAGCTAAACGGGTAAAGTTATTTTGTTAGCTTTTTTTTCAGTGCAGTTTCCGGTATGGAAAAAAATTACGTCAACCCTTTTACAAATCTTTCATACCACCCACTTTTACAGCAGTGCACATTGCAATCGTTTCAAATATCACCTTCACTGAGCAATGTAATCACATTGCTACATCATAGTTTGTCATGGTGATGGTATAAGATGCTTGTATTGGCTAACATTCTGGTAATGATTGAGAAGTTAACTATTGACATGGTTGTGTGTGCAGTGCAATTAGTCAATGGTGGTAACAGATGACAATGGTGACAGATGACAATGATGTCATTAAATTTTATATTGATGAGTGAAGTCATTTATCCTTGTACAAAATATGCACTTCTCTTTTTATTAATCCACACCTGGATGAGGGCCTCCCCACACCGTCTGGGTCATTTGACCATACTTCATGCCGGTCAGTGCGGGTTTATGAAGACTGGGAGCACAGAAGCACAGTACAACAATGGCTTTTCCTGCACAATCCCACAGCCACCCGTGACAACCTGTTGTGCTTCATAGTCACCCATCTAAGCATTATCCCGGCTCAAGACTGCTTAGCTTCTGACATCTGGGAATGTGGTGCGCATGCCTTTTGATTTGATTGTAAGCATTGTTTTAATGATTTACAATGATAATGGAAACAGAGGTTAAGGACCACAGAGTGTGGACACACTGATTCAGGGCTGCTGCAGCAGCTGATGGTGCTTAATAAAGTGGTTGGGGCACTGGGGAAATGTCTGCACGGAAAGGGAATGTGAAAACAAAGCACGAGTATAGTGGGAAGTTGGCCGTGGATAATGCCTTCATTATTCAGCGAAGGTTGAGAGAGTACAGTGTGACGCTTTATTTTAAATATGAACTCGGAGGACCATCCGTTTTGTCTGTCTCGAGAATGTGTGCAAGAGAGCTCTGGTAGAGATAGCAGTTGATTGCCTGCATGGAAAAGGTGTAAATGTGCTGTGTGTTTAGCAGTGTGTGTGGAAATATGAAGCGGGGATGGACAATTCCAAACCGTATGAGACGAATTAAGTCTGTATTTATGATTCAGTCGGTTCTCAAGTTGTATTTTATTATGATTACAAATGATAGTTTACCTTATGGGATTAACATCGCATTTGCACGGTTGTCCCAGCAGAATGGTAGCAAGGCGTCCGATGCGTACAAACAAATCGGAAGATAACCAATTCATATTTCACACCAACAGTGATATTTAAGCTTATACACAAGATGACAATACATTTTTAAAATGCAGTGGAATTAAATAGATCATAGACAAAGATATAATGCGTGTAATAAATGCGTGTTCTCACGTGCATAGGAAGAGGTTAACCATAGGTCTAGTGTTAACATGATTTTTAACCGACCCTTAAGAGATGCGAGCCGTGGAAATTAGTCTCATTACGATATAACTGGTTCCAATCTCATGGTGCTCATTACGGCGACAGCTCTGCATGAAAATTACCCGCTGGTAGACTTGACATGAGACGTATTGAGTGTGAGAGAGATATATCCGACCTGTCGGCATGGTAAGCACTTATGTGAGCCTGGTGAGTGTTCAGAGTGATAGAATGAATGTATTTGTTTTTGAAAAGATGGATTTATCCTTTTTTATTCTGTATCTTAGAGTAGGATTTTTCAATAGGTGACCCAGAAGCCACTTGGAGTTGCCCACCGAGAGATCTCACAGAGACATTAAGATAGACAGATGAGTAAAAATGAAAGAGTAAACGAGATATCGAGCTAAGAGTGCTGTAGACAAGAGATAACGATAGTGATATAAACCAGAGAGAGATAAGAGATCTGGAGATATGAGCCACAGGTCATTGGCCCACAACACCATATTTTATGACTACACAGCGCCATTTGTGACGTCAGAGTTTTTGGGCATGGCCTGCCAGCACACGCTAGTTTTATTTTGAGGCCTGGAAAAAAGTATCGTTGAAGAATCTTGTCTGAGAGGGTTGATGGTGAGTGAGAATGCCAAGGCTATGGGCTATGCTTTGAACATATTGGTGCTGCATGTACATCATACCCATGACTCTGTGAACATAAATTTGCATCGAAAAGCGCATGCAAAATAAATAAATAACGAATCTCGCTGTTTCAACTATCAACCCGCATCGACCAGCGTAGTGAACTTTGGTCAAACCATGACTGATACGGCGCGGTCAGGCCTTCATCCAGCAGTGGACTGACTGACATGTACATATTCACACGACCAATCACATTTGAACGTGCCGTGCAGTTTGAACGTTCTCACCTGACAATCGGTTCGATTGTTACTAAAATGGAACTGGATTTGAATATGGAATCCAAACATTTTGGATAATCCAAAAACTGTAATCGATTCAGAACAACTCTACTCCAGGAACGCCACTAGGAGGGTTCTGGGGTATCACTCTCATCCTGCCGCCCCCCCTAACTGATAGGAGCTGGAGCAGGGCCTGCGCTACCCGTGGACCCCGTAAAACGTGTGCATCTGTTGTTCTGATTTCAATGCAGGAAGTCTGGGGAGGTCAACAAAAACGAGCGCTTCAAGGAGGCGAACCTGAAGGATCGTCCGCAGAAGCTCACAGCCGAAATGCAGCGGGAACTGCAACAGGACGTCCAGAGCAGCGAGCCGGAGGTCAGACATTAACTACGGGGGTCCAGTGAATGCCGCAACCTGCTCGTGTCAGAGTAACGAAATGTAGCTCGTGTAATTGTGTACAAATCGAGGCTGCCTTTGTGAATGTGAGTAATGCTTTATATGATGTGTGTATGCGTGCAAGTGTGTGTGTGTGTTTTGGGGGGGGGGGGGTGGGTGGTGGTGCAGTGGTTGGCGCACTGTGCTACAATCTCGGTGACCAGAGTTAATTTCCCACTCGCGGCCTAAACAGTGGCGAATATATGAAACGACCCTGGGCCTCCCCTAGGTCGACTCAGCCTCAAATGAGTACCTGATGCGGTGCATAAACTTCGCTACTAAGGAGGCGAAGGCGGCTGGCCGTGGTGCTGGCCACCCAGCCCCTCATGTGCCGTCCCGACTTTCAGAGGTGCTCGATAATAGCACTTGCCCCAAAAGTCTGTTGTGGCTGTCCGGGGGTTTTTTGTCTTTGCGTATAGATAAATACACATGACGAGAGGTCTTCATGATAGAGCTCGCGTCGTTTTGATATTCCTACTTTGCAAGAGCACAGAATACAGTAAAGTGGTTCGACCACTAAAAATGTTTGTTTCAATCTTGACCTTTATTTTTCATTCATTATATATGAATAATGTTCCAGCATAGTTTAATGAATAAACACAAGAAGAATGAGCGCCCATTTAGAGAATAAGTGCGTTTTGTGTATGGAAACGCTCCCTACTGTACGTACTGTATATATTATTTTGAGATTATAATGTCAGCGAGTGAGCTGTTAGAATTTTGTTCTGGAAAAATAATAACGTTGCTGTCGGTAAACCTAGCTGAGGCTAGCGTGACACATCACACTTCACCCACAGGCAGATGTCACGGTGTTTTCTTGCACCTTTTTCTCCCATCCCTATTTTAAGGCCCCCATCATCCGTCCATTAAGTAATTGGAAATCAGGAATGCGAGAGCAGCTGGAGGCATCGGGCTAACATTTCTCGTATTGATTTCATTGTCAATTATTATAATTGCTTTGTAAGAAAATTCATGGACGTTCGGGCCACCGACCAGTAAATCATTGGAGAACAAACGGGAGAGTGGGTTCAAGCAAAAGATGACCGGTTTTCGTAGAAATTTCAATCCATTTGTTGATCCACTAATTTGTCAATCCTCTGCTTGTTGGTCAAACTGGGTTTAACCATACTTGACCGCGCTGGTCAGTGTGGATTGGTGAAGGGTTGCACAGGACTGGATTTTATATCACTCACCTCTGATATTGGTGACAATCAAACTCCGGTAACCAGGTTCATAGCACTGCGCCAGCTACCGCACCACTATAATACAAACACGAATACAAATGGCCCCTTAATTTGTTTAGGCAAGCCTCACTGAGTCTCAGTATTTCTTCTTAGGGTCCTCAGGATGTTTTACCATTTCCTCAATGAGTATTTGCTTCTGGGAGGAAGCTGAAGAACCTGAAAAAAACCCCCCAGACATGCAAAGTGGATAACGCTAAAACAATCTGTACATATAGGTCACCAACTCTCTTGTGCTACTAAATATTGGAGATGGTGAATTCTGATTAAATAAACTAATCGTCATCATCAGCCATAGTAATTTATAGATCAAATTCCATCATGCCTGGCGTTTGTAGACTGGCATTTGAGTTGGTGGAAATTGATGTAGTCATCTAAGCTCGCATGAACTTATAGACCTTATAAAGAACATAAACCAAAACAGGAACAGCTATGCTGAGGTTGCAGTAGAAAAAAAATACTAAAATAATTATGAGAAGGGGAGTCTGACAAGGAGGCACGTTTTGCGTGGGTTATTCACGGCTACATTAGAACACATTTTGTAACATTTGGCTTTGGAGAGACATCAAGGCATTACAAGCAATGGAGAAAATATTGACAAGTCTCATGTTCGCGGGTGACAGGCATCATAGTGTTCTATTTCAATCCACCATTTCTAGACACGTGCCTGAGCTGTGGCAGGATCTTTCAATCCCAGATTGGTGTCTTTAGCCATCTTCAGACCCATGGATAATCGAACTTTTTTATGGAAGACAATCATCCCCGATTGTGAGGGATAGCCGATGGATGATGAGTGACCAGTGGGACAGTAGAGGTTAAAAATTATGGGTGTGGTGGATCGTGAGTGTGGGTTTGATGGACAGCCTCGGCTCCAGCTGGTGTTTGCTTGAACACAATCGAGTCTTATCGTGTTACGATCCCTATGTCCGTCTCGTGAGCAGTGCGTCATCTTTTGTAAATATTTTAAAACTCTGGTAATGCATATTTATGCTCTGCTCCTACTTAAGTTATTCTGTCTCGTTCATCTTGACTTTTAAGACGTTCGAGTAACAGTTGAGGTGAGTAATTTTTTTGTGTGGATGCTACTTCCAATTTGTAGATCTTGCTGATGGTCTTTGCGATTTTTTTTAACCTGTGTACTGTATTCATAGAATGGGTGCTTGTGAAGTTTATGCCGTATCACACGTAGTACTTGGACTGTCGGTGTAATTCCAAGTGTGTGCCCCTCTGATTCTCTGTGCATTGTTCTAATCCACATGCGATAACCGGTCATATGCATTTATTGAAAACTTTCTTCTTTCGGCATTTTGGTATGTTACCATTAATTGTTTTGTATATTATTATCATTAAGTGACAAATGGAACACATGGTTCAGGAGACAAAAATGATCATTTAAAGACATTGCATTGACGTTTTAGAAAAGCAAATGGGCGTGGGCAGGGCATACTGCTTTGAACGATGATTGGCAATTTTTACAACGGGAGTGACATTCAAAGGAGGAAACACAACAGAGATGATGACCACTGCGATTATTCCACGAGATTTTTTATTTTTCCCAGGAAAGTCTTGCCGAGTCTCGAGACTTTTTCAGAATGGTCCTGCAAAGTTTTAGCAGTCGGTGATGTTGCTGTGCTATGTGTAATGCCAATTGAGCAACCCGCTGGTGGGTTTTTTTCGCATTGGGATAATTGGCCAACACCAGTTTACATTGAGTGCATTTTTCAGCTTTGGGAGGAAACGGGGAAACATCGAGGAAACCCATGCACTACAGGTGGAGAACATATAAATTTCACGCAGAAACTAAACGAAACTTTTTTAATTCATCAGTTAAGGCCCACTGAGTTATATAGCTCAGAAGCGACCTCACCACAAATGACAGCTCAATGAAGTGGCTTATCATGTGGAAACGCAGGTTTCTAAATGTGAAGGGAAAAACGGGAGGAGCTGCAGTAATATTCCACGTGGCTCCCAGGAGAACCACGCAAACAACAAATATACAGCAGCAGGCGTCCGGGTCGGGATCGAACCCACGGCCTCCTGTATACCAGGCGAGGTAGTTAACATCTCCTAGCCACCGTGATGATGATGAGAGACACGCAAACTCCAAATATACAGCAGGCGTCAGGGTTGGGATCAAACCCACGACCTCCTGCATACGAGGTGAGGTAGTTAACATCTCTTAGCCACCGTGATGATGATGAGAGAGAGACACGCAAACTCCAAATTAACATCTCCTAGCCACCGCGGTGATGATGAGAGACACGCAAACTCCAAATATACAGCAGGCATCAGAGGTCGGGATCGAACCCACGGCCTCCTGTATACCTGGCGAGGTAGTTAACATCTCCTAGCCACCGTAATGATGATGAGAGACACGCAAACTCCAAATATACAGCAGGTGTCAGGGTTGCGATCGAACCCACGGCCTCCTGCATACCAGGCGAGGTAGTTAACATCTCCTAGCCACCGTAATGATGATGAGAGACACGCAAACTCCAAATATACAGCAGGCGTCAGGGTTGGGATCGAACCCACGGCCTCCTGTATACCAGGCGAGGTAGTTAACATCTCCTAGCCACCGTTGCACCCCTCTAATTGCTGCCAGCCAGCTGTAGAGATGGAGTGATGACGGGAGCTCGTATGCAGGAGCTAAATGGACTAGTGCATCACGAGACCATGAAGAATGGCAAAGACCTGGGTGGGGTGTTCAGCCAGTAGTGGACAGAACTCGACTGCTGATGATGTAGATGATGACTAAGTATAGCGGCCTGAAGTGGCGGAATATTTACGTTGCATAAATAATTAGGTAAATCAGTTTAGACGTAGATATGCCTAATTCATACAAATAATTGGAGTGAATTGTCTGTTATGTGTGTCTTGTGTGTGTTGTGTGCGTAAAGCTCAAATGCATAAATAATATGAGAAATAGCAGCTTTTGCCTGTAAAGGCGGCTGATGGCCCGAGTCGTGGGTACGATGGCGATGTCGCACGCAGGGCTCTGGATAGAGATTCAGAGCTCCAGGGAACTCTGCTCACAAAGGTCCCTCCCTGTCCCACGCATTGACAAACAAGAGACTGCTTTCTCCACTGATTAAATGGAGCAAATGGTTGCACCGCATCTCCCTTTGCAAACACAGTGCTCCTTTATCGTGGTTGAGTCACCAGATGTTGTCGAGCTAAACCAAGTGGAAAGTTTAGAAAGTCATTGGTTTCAGGCTGGGCTCTGAGCCACAGGCAATGTGTACGCAAGTCCATAGGGTTCTCTTTCAAAGTTCATTGTCTCTCGTCTATTGCATTATAGTTTTCAACAAACAACGATCTAAATAAAGTGCCGATGACTCAATTACCACGGAAACAACCCATCTTGACAGAAATCAAAAGGGAAGCAGGATTTCAGCCTTGTCTTCACCAACTCGCACTGACCAGCGTGGTGAAGTATGGTCACATAACCCCCCACGACCCCCGCTCTGCGTGGGGGGGGAAGGCTCTCTTCCAGCATCAGTGTACCGCGACAAAGGGCTATGTACCACTCGTGTAGTCACAGCTTCGTGGGGGGTTTTACGAATTGTAGCGTCGGGGGGTGGGCGACCTCCCACTGCCTCGGTGCTGCGAGAGTGAGATAAGTGCCAATTCGGCACTAACACCTACGGGCACACAAGCTCTTTGATTGCGCTTCACGGGACAAAGTTTGAAGGACATGGTCGCGCGTGTCCTCGCTTCACACACGTAACTGCAGGTCAGAAGTTCGGTTGGGGGGTAGGGGTAGGTGCCGGTCATTGTTGCGTGTGGTGCTTTTTTCTGATGGATGCCGCACAATTCGACTTGGTTTGCTTGGCTTTGGAAGTCCTTTGCCATGTTATGTTTTGCAAGAGTAACTTGTTGCCTGTGCAAATGTCCTTAATATGTCCGAGGGTTTTCAAGGCAGGTTGAATTGTTATTCATCGATGAAACTGCGCATCACTTCCGCAGTGTTTCCCGCTCACTAAACATTTACAAATCGGGTTTGTACAATGGCAGTGTCTGCACAGATAAGTGCAGGGAGACGGAATTCTGTACCGTAGTAACAAACAGAAAAAAGCGAATGGGTTTTCCCTCCCTTTGGTATGTTAATAATTTGATATTTTTTGTTTGTATTTTGTAAAAAGTTCCTTATGAAGATTGCATTTCCCTTTTGTTCGGCAACTTTGAATAATGAGTTTGAGGTGTGCGAAACGAGAGAAAAATGTTGGCCCACCAATTTATTTTCCCTTTGAGCATCTGTTGTGAGCAGGGAAACATCTTAGGTTGCCGACTTTGAGCGAGAGTATACGCGTACTCGCCGCTCGTGTCACGCAGTAACGTGACAGCGTGCGGCGTTGGGAACTGCTGCACAACGCAACGTAAACCGCACTGGAGAAACTATTTTCAGGGTAAAAAAAATAACACGCCATCTTTTGTGGGATCAAATCTCCCCCCCCCCTCCTTCCCCCGGCTTCGTGGGGGCCCTGGCTGCGGACGCTGATAATAACACTCATGGGCGGGTGGCTGGTAGATTTCCCGAAGGGCAGCTGGGATCGTTACCACCAGCACGACGCAAGCACCTTCGCACGCCAGACACCGAGCAAACATTTTACGTCTCCCTCATTGCGCTTTAAGTGACTCTTTTTTACGTGCAATTACGGTACTGTACTTTAGTGCGGGTTTACAATTGTTTGTTTGCTTGCATTGTCGTTCAGCGGGAACGGTGCAGGGGGGGGGGGCGCTGTTGAATTTCCTCCCGTGGTTGTGTTGTTTAACGGTGCATTCTCAGTTGGATTATGCCCTTCCATTAACAGCTTGCTTAGGTGCTTTTTTGAAAGTGCCACACTTGGCAGTGGTTTAGTTAACGCATCTCCAGGGTGCTCTATGTCCGGAATCACATCTTTTACAGAAGGAACCAGATCACCAGGAACACATAGCCAGTGAACTCAAGCACGTACAACAAGCTCTTAAGGCTAATGGTTATTCCGACTACACAATCCGCAAAGCTATCACTCCAACCATGAAGAAGGACACTCTTGAGGAGTCTTTCAAAACCATCACTTTACACTACATTGCGGGGATCACTAAAAAAGATCTCCAAAATCTTGAATAAACACAAGATCCAGGTCCGATTCCACGCATTACATAAAATCCGTGATCTGGTTCCGTCTGTAAAAGATGTGATTCCCCACATACAGTACCCTGGCGTCTACAAACTAAGTTGCCTCTGTAGTAGTAGTTACATTGGAGAAACCAAACGACATGTCTCAGACCGCATTCGTGAACACAAAACAGACCTTAAACACGGTAGGACCAACACCTCGGCCGTGGCAGATCATTGTTATTATTCAGTGGGTTCACATGACATTGACTTCTCCAAGACAGAGGTTCTTTGCAAGCCATCTGGCTACCATGAGAGATTTGTTCATGAGGCTATCCACATATACAAACACAGAGACAATTTCAACCGAGAAGATGGATTCTGGCTTCGCAATCATTGGAAGGATTTGATAAACCATTTCGGGTCTTAATTGATTGATCACGCTTAAGGTGGCTTTCAGACCGCATCCATTATTTTCGTTTCCCCCCTCCTCTTTTCCGAACATAGATGGACTCGTCCATCTGAACAAACTGTCAAATCGCTTCTCCGTGGTGCTAACGTTAAAAAACCGCCACTTTTTTCAAAATTTCTTGTTGTGGCTTTTCACACCTGCAGTTGAAACGTCGTGAGAATTTTGTTGTTTTATATTTTCATTATTTTATTGTTTCCCTTCTACGTGACTTTACCGAAAGAACCAAGAATATGAATCCCTACAGTCACGAAAGCTTTAAATAAAAAAAATTTACAGTTAATAAATACATAGGTTTGATGAAACAAAGTAGTTGTGCCCGTGCTTCATTTGTGTTTCGATGTTTGCCGTCTAAAAATATCTGGCCGTGTCTCGCACCCCTAGAAAGGGCATCTCGCACCCCAAGGGGGTAGGCCTCGGCAAGGCAAGGTAATTTACCTTTTTTACCGGGTAAAAGGGTAAAGGGTAAAGGTGTCGACATGCCAAGGGGTAAGGTAAAGGGTAGGGTAAAGGTAGCTCGGAAGAATTACCCGGTAGAGTAAAGGTAGCACGAAGTATTACCCGGTAAATACGGTGCCTTGTTTACTGCTAAAAGCTCCGTGGCGCAGTCCGTGGCCTCCAATTAATAAGTAATATTAAAAAAACATTTTTTTTAAAAACACGTTGTTATGAATTCTACGAGTAATGGCAGAACTCCACGACTCCAGGAAGTGGCCCCGAAGCTCGCCATAACGTAAGGGACCGTGGGCAATTACAGTGGACAATTAGACCCAAGCCGAAACATAACATAAAAAATAATCTTCTTTGGTTCTTTCGGTAAAGTCACGTAGAATGAGAAAATAATAAAATAAAGCAAGACAACAATAATTATTAAAATAATTATACTATTTATACTATATTATTTATTTATATTATATTATTTATATTATATTATTTATATTATATTATTTTAAAATTATTAAAATAATTATATTATTTTATTCTCATTCTACGTGACTTTACCGAAACAACCAAAGAAGATGAATCCTTGCAGTCACGAAAGCTTTAAATCGAAAAATAAAAAATAATGTTTAAAAATATTTTTTCTTTTTAATGATAGAATATAATATTGTCATAAGTATAACATAAGTATATCAAGTTTGCAGTCGAAACCACATTGGGAAGTGGGTTAAAATTGAGTTACAAGATTTGAGGATACAACAACGACAACAACAACAGGGTGATTTTAAAGAAAGCTTGTAAAATTAAAATAATCGAAAGTATTCTATATGAATAAAGCACTCTACCTAGCATTTACCTGTTATAAACCTTTTTCATGTGTAGTACCCCAGTAATTACCCTGTAATCGGGTAATTTGTTTGGGGTAAGGGTAAAAGGTAGGGTAAAGGTAGGCTCGTTGCTTTAAACCTTTTACCTTACCTGCTGAAGGGTAAAAGGTAGGGTAGAGTGATTGTATTGTGGTAAGGTAAAAGGTAGGGTAAAGGTAGGCTCGTAGTTTTTACCTTTTACCTTACCTTGCCGAGGCCTACAAGGGGGTGCGTGCACCCCGGGTTAAGAACCACTGTTATAGCCTATGCTGTACTCTTCCACGCTGGACAGAGATCTTGGAAGTGGTGGGAGTATACCCACACTTTACTCCGTCACATACATGGCCTGCCGATCAAATAACTGCGGGTCTACCCGTTTATACTGCTGGGGGGACGGAGGCAAAGGTGGTGTTTAAGAGAGTTGCCCCATTGTTTCAGCTGCCGCGCGCCATGGTAACTATTATCCGGCATGATAACCATGACGCCACTGCTCTGTGGCCATGAGTTCACAGCGATGCACGCGTGCGTGCACGGCTAAAAAGCGATGACGAAGCAGGGCACGATCCTTCGGTGAGGGCGCAAACTGACGGACAAACGGGGGGCGAGACCTGGAGGGATAGGTCGCACGTGGGTGACCTTTACATTTTCAGTAAAATTTTCGTTATCAATGAGCACTCGAGAGCAGAGCGTGTGACGTAGCCTTTTTTATGAGAGTCTTGGGCATGCATATACAGTATATAAAACGTTTATTATATTTGATTTAGTCTCGAAAAATATGCATAATTGGAATTAGATTCATGCTGCGGTCACATTATTACCTTGCGGGCAACGTCACAGCGTCTCTCGCGTTTGTGTCTGTGGCGCACGAGACGATTTGATGGTGCCTGTGCAACTGCGCCTGTGAACCGGACTAGGGCCTCCCCTAGGTCGACTCAGGATCAAATTAATACCTGGTGCGGAGTGTAAAAACGTCGCCACTGGGGAGATAAAGGCGGTCGGGGCGTGGTGTTGGCCAACCCACCCCCTCGTTTATCGTGCCGGCCTTCATAGGTGCTCGCGAGCAGTACTTGCCCCAACAGTCTGTTACAGGCTACCCTGGGGGGGGATCTTTGTCTTTTGTTCTGCAGTGGTGGCCACCTGTAAGATGGAGCCGTCGGTGTGGTGCACCCTGCCTTGCCGGATAACGCAGTGAGCAGTGAGCGCGCCTCCGTGGCGTGCATAACTCTCCGCTGGCAAGCACATGTTCGGAACATGTACGCCGGAATGAGCTCTTTGCTTGCGCTGGATGTATCTTCGTGGGCAGATAGAACAATTTAAGAATTGCATTACTCTTTCAGAAATCTAGTAAGGAGGTGGAGCAGCAGCGCAGAGGCGCAGTGGTTAGAGCACCGCACTATTAACCCGGCAACCTAGTTTTGATTTTAGGCCGTGGGAAACACCAGCGGGCGAGTGATATCTGAACCGGTCCTGGGCGCACCACATTTACCAACCCACACTGATCAGCGTGGCGAAGGATGGTTCAACAGAGCCCCGCAACCGACGCGGCGTGGGGAGCCCTTCATCCAGTCGTGGACGGACAAAGTGCTGTAAAATCATTAAGCCATTATTATCGGTCTCCAGGTCCCACAGCTGCTGGGGCTTTGCCCTCCCACGCATGGTGTTTGTATCTGCAGTTAATTGCATTTTCCGCTTTTTTCCTTACCGAGCTTCCTTGTTTGTGAGAACCCGCACCCCAGCGATGATGGCACTGTGCCGATACGACGCACGAAGATGGCGATGCTTCGAACGTTTGGGCTGTCTGCCGTCGTTTGAGAGGCAACGATCCAACCCACGCTTATCATCTCGTAATGATCGCCGTAATAAAAATAGAGACACGCGATGCTGCTACAGCGGACCTTTGTTTTGTTTTTATAAACGTAACTGTTATCTTGGCGAGTAGGTGAAGATTACATTTGTTTTTATCATTTTAACATGTGCATTTTTTCGTAAATGACTTTGAGCTTGTTCAGGTTTTAGTGTTTTTGGCGATGCTGGAATGTCACATAATCCCCGTGGAGGTAAAGAGGAACACCCACCGTGTGCTTTTCTGTGATATCTTTGCCAGCTCGGAGGCATGTGCAGTTACAACACAACACACCCCAAAACCTAGGTTACACTTTAAAGTGCAGTTGCCTAACATTCATTGCCACATTAGGGCATGTGTACGTAAGGAACATTGCTTGTATCATTGGGGATATAGTTGGAATTACGGATAGGGTACATGGGTAGGCAGCATGGATCAATGCAGGACAACTCAATGTTGCCCTGTACTCTGTATTCCCACATCTGTGCTCCCTGCCTTCACCAACCCGTACTGAGCAGCATGGTGACATATGTTCAAATAACTTGTATGACCTACACGCTGAGAGGAGACCCTCATCCTAGCAGTTGATTGACAAAGAGCAAGGATATTATGTGTATATGAGAGCAGCATCTTGACACAACTGCATTTGCATGATAGATTATTATGGGTGTTAAAATTCGCATCCGTTCATGCAAATGTAATGAATTGTCACGATTTGATTCAAGAATAAAACATGTAATATATATCATTGCTGTGGATGTAGTAGTCTTCTGGACATACTGTAAAGTATTGCGATGCCCTCTCTAGTGGTGGCGAGTGTTTACTAAAACATTTATTCGAATGAACGAAAGTCTACCAGCTGCAGGGATCATGTGTAAACCCATTAGTTGCAACCTATGTACGATTATAAATCATTGATTCATACCCATGCAAATTTGGTACGTGTATCGAGAGCTAATGGGTTGAAATTAATTAATGAATCCGATGCATTGTTGTGTCGCTTCACTCCACGCCTCCTAGACATTTCCAGCTGCGCCATAGCTCAAGGAAGCTTGAAAGATAAGCTGAATTGAGCCTGGTTAGTGCTGGGATGGGTGACTACCAAAAGGCTTGCCAGGTGTCGTAGGCGTCGGGGGGGGGGGGTGCTCCTAGGTGGCCAGGAGATGGAAGTGCTGCGTGTCACCCCCCTCGTCGTCGTATGTGTGTGGCGGGTTTGCTCCGAGTTGTTCTCCGAGGTCTTCCCACGTGACAAAAAGACTCCCAATGCAAGGGGGGAGCCTCCTTTAAATCTTGTGACTCAGTGAGGTCTTTTTTCTTTGACCCTGGGGTTAATAATTGGCACTGCATCTAAAAAAAAACCCAGGGCTGGAATTATTTTGAATGTAGGGGCATACCTCAAGATACAGCTCATAGATAGCCGGCGGGTACGTGTATGTGGAGTATTTGCATTGATCAACAAACAATTCCGCGACGTGATGTTTACATGTTGGCGTTATCGAACATACTTTATACGAGAAGTTTGAGAGCATTAGATTTCCAATAAACACCATTACGTAAACTCCTGGAAAAATCAAGTTATCAGTTTTACAAAAGCATAAATCGTCTACACTTATTGAGAAGTGCGTGTCAACAATTCCCAGAATTCCGAGAACAGATTCTAAAACCTTTAAGTAAATGTTTAACAGTACGGCAATTTTATTACACGTGCTGCTTTATGTCCAGAGACACAGAGCTGTTTCCACTCATCTGTGTTAGCGGCACTCTCTCTGTCTTAGCAACCGCAGACGCCATGGTCCACTGGGTGAAATAGTTCCTGGAATTTTTCCCATAACCGAACAAAGAAACAACAAAAAAATGTACAAACCCACCCCCTCCCTCCCCACCATAGTAGACTGCTCCTTTCTCAGCCTACTTTCCCCCATGCTTTCACGCTAAGCCCCTGTGCGTTCATGGCCACTCTCAATTCAAACGACAGTGCACTCCTTAAACGGCGCAGCGGCCTGCCTGCACACCCACTAGCTTTGTAAGCTGAATAAAAATAAAAATGTATATACGCCGTAGAAACTCTGAAAACTGAACTATTTTTTTTATTTTAGCAGGTAAGGCCTACTGAGCTATTTACGCTTTGTTTCAGAAGCGATCTGGCCACAGTTGATAGCTCAACGAAGTGGCTTGCCACGTGGAAATTTACAGCATCCGCATACTCTAAAACGCATGTTTGTGGGGAAAACCGGAGGACACGGAGTAAAAATTCACGCAACCACAGGGAGAACATTGCAAACTCCAAACATATATGCGTCAGTGTCGGGATTGAACCCACGACCTTCTGTATACCAGGCAAGGACGTTGCCTTCTCGCCACCGTGGCGTGTGTACAGCACGTGTGGGGATGCTGCCCTGGTGTAATGGTTAGCACAATGGGCGTCCATTCCAGAGGTCCGCTGTCTGTTCGATTCTCCAGTGCGACAGCTGAAAGAGTGGGATATTTTCTAAAATTCTCCCCCCCGCCCACTTCCACTCAGCATCTGTCCACCCAGCAGCATGAATGGGGTACACCACGTTTAGTCGATCCGCAGGTCTTGTCTGACTCCAGTTAAGTTCAGGTACTGTGACCTCTTCCAACGTGTCTGGCCAGTGTGAGTGGAAAAATAGGCCAAATACCCTCTATAGGGGCTCTATAGAGTTCCCTCCAGTGGGAGGCCCTGCTGCAGCAGTAGCATGAGAAAGTAACTGCAGGACTGCACCTTTACTCTTGGGAGTTGTGTGGAGAGTACTGTAGTGTCAAAAAGAATGCCAGCATGTTGCTATTCTCAGTTAAGCCTCAGGTGGTTATCACTTATGTTGACTGTCCTGAGACAGTGCTGGAAATTCTACATTTTTATGGCAGTAATCATGCTGTCTATGAGACAATAAATTTGCCTTCAACCAAGTGGTTTAATGGTGTACAGTACAAGTACACGTACAGTCCTTTTGTCAGTCTGCTGCTGGATGAAGGCATCCCCCATACCTTGTGGTTTTCGGGTGTTTTTTGTGCCATACTTCACTAAGCTGGTCAGTGCGGGTTGCTGAAGATGGGGAGCTTGGACAAGCGAACATGGATGTATAGTATAACAATGGATGTTGCTTCGCAGCTTTCTGCTGCCCCGTGACAATCTGTTTATGGTGGTCACCCATCCAAGCACTGTGTTCAGGCTCAACCCTGCTTATTTCCGAATATTTGACGGGCTCGGACATATCATGAGTGATTTTGGCGTTGGCGTGTACGGTGCAGTAAAAATGTCAGGATTCAGAGCTGCTTTATTAACGCTTTGGGTGGCACCCGTCTTGAATCATGGGTGGAAATTCTACATTTGCATGACAGGCACCGCAGAGGATATTCACATTGACTTTAAACACAGTGGGTTAATGTGCCTTTTACTAGCGTTGTAAGCTTCATTACAATGGGCGGTAGAAATAACAGGCGCCTTTCATCAGCGCTAAAAATCCTGTAAGTTGTTTTTTTCTTCACGTGCTGGCTGGCCTCTAAGGACGAAAAGATACAGATGCTGTGTACACACACACACACACGCTCGAAGTACACTCGTAGCGTGTCGTCGATGTTTTAGTGCGCACAAAGCGAAGCGTTTTAAAATACCCACTCGTGTAGTTTGCCGCGACTCCCTGTTGTGCAATTTCAGCAGCCCTTCCACCGGCGGTGTTAATAAAAGGGTCCAGTGGATTTCGTCTGGGCCAGGTGTGGTGCGAGTTGACGGCGTGGAATCACGGCGGTGCCCGTGGGAAGGGCGTGAGCGCCGCTTGTCCCACCGCCCCGTGTCCGTGCTGTGCTTCTCGCAGAGGGCTTCGAGTTTGAATGGCTGAGGCCACCGTCGCGATGCACATTCAACACGTCTTGCGCAAAGCTGGTGGAGCGACATTTTTTACCCCACCGTGCATTCCGACCGAAAATCCTGCACGCTGGCTCTTGTGCTCAGTTTCAGGACTTGCCGTGGTAATTCTCCAAGCAACCCTGGGTGTCACGGGTGTTAGACGTAGAAGATGTTTTCATAATGCCGCCAGTGCATACCTATCATTTTGACTGGTGGTGGGGGGGGGGTCTTGAGGGTGTGTAGCCATGCTGCGTGAAAGAGGTTGTGTTGCTACGTTGCGCAGCTGCGAGCGTGTTTGTCTTAATTGTTGTCATCGTCGTCGTCATTGTCAACGAGTCGCAGTGGAGGCAATCTGTTGACACGAGCACGTGAGAGAACGTGGTGCAATCGGCAGCATTACGAAGTGGCTTGTCGTGTGGAAATTGAATGCAGCCAAATACTCTAAACGCACGTTGACTCTAAATGTGGAGGGGAAAACCGGAGGACCTGAAGAAAATCCTACGTGACCAGGGGGAGAACATGCAGACTCCAAATATACAGGCGTCAGGTTCGGGATTGAACCCACGACATCCTGTATACCAGGCGAGGAAGTTAACATCTCGCAACTGTGGCACCCCTGTGACACTTCCCAGCAAACATGCGCACTTCCTGTAATTCTGTGACACTTCCCAGCAAACCTTGGATCTATTTATTTAAAAACAAGACTTATAAAATGATCAATGAGCCTGACATGTACCATTTGTAGCTTGCAGGTAAATATATATAAAACATTTATTTTCAGCCCTTTGTCATGCACTGCTGGATGAAGGTTGCCCCTCACACCATCTCAGTCATAGGGGGTTGTTTGACTTCACTTGAGCATGCCCGGTCAGTGTAGGTTCGTGAACGGGTGGGGGGGGGGATAGTCACTCGCCACTGATGTTAGCCGTGGCTGGGAATTCAACCTCATTGCTGGGTTAATAACGTGGCATGCTAGCCACTGAGCCACTTCTCCGTGTACCCTTGTGCGGGTAGGCATGCAGGAAAGTGTCGACTGACGTTTGACATCGTTTAATACCCGTGTATGGTAGTTCACACGATGTCTTAACGTGTCTTTCTTCAGCCAAATGCTTTGGAGCACGTGCTGGTTGGCGTAGCAATTGGTTTGTGCAGCTGTCGGTCGGATAGACAATGTTAACTCTACCCTTCATATCATATGTAGCTGTGCGCGCATACAATGAAAGCTTTTATACCTTCGAATCTTTTCCCTTTGTGGTTTACCCCCATTAAAGCTTTGTCTGATGTGTCCATATCTCAGCCACTAAAAGTTCAAGTCGCAACGGTTGCGCCGACTATATAACTTGGCGCAACAAAAAAAAAACCCCGAAGCGTTTATTTTATCAGCGAACTGGAGACGGAGATGGTGTCTGTGAAAAAGAGTGACGTTGGAGCAAACATTTTCCACTTTAAAATAATGCCCGCAAAATTGATTTGCGGATTGAATTTAGGCGAAACGACAGCGTCCGTGAAAATTCCATCTTGGTAATTTCCACTGCCCCCCCCCCCTCTATGGGGACACCGTATAAGGTGAGAGGATTTGGTTGAGTGGGACATTTGTCGAAAATAAAACTACCATCGGGAAACGAGCGTTGTTTGTCCTGGCCCTCGCCTAATGAACGGGGCTTTGATTGATTTGTTGAGAATGCGAGCTCATTAGGTGATTCGTGGGAAGGACAACTGCACCGCAGTTGACGGTAATACATCTGCGCTTGTCCAACGTACTCCTCAATTAGGTATTGGCACAATGATGTGGGCTAGGTGTTTATGTTTTCCATAACCATGACAGTTTTAGTTTTGGGGGGAACAAACAAATAAAGACACCTATAATGTTGTACGTCCTGGAGAGCATGTTTGTTTATAGTTGTACTGTACTTGTAAGCGTCCATAGCTATGCTCTCCAGTTTCACCAACCTGTACTGGTCTGTGGAGGCCCTCATCCAGCAGTGGATTGACAAAGGGCTGTACATGTATCATTGTACATATTATAATTGTATTGTTACTGCTGCTGCTGTCAATATTAAAGTCTAGCCACGTGATGGGGATTTTAAAATTAGGTGTGTATGCCTGAGCAAATGAATGCCGGTGTAAATATTTGATGAACACTTGTGGAGATTATAATTACCTTGCATGTTGACTTTCCAATTTTCGATGGATAAGCCCTTGGGTTCTAAAGGTCATATTAAGTGCTTTGAGAGGGCATTGGTGTTCCTTAAGCTGTTTCTCAGCACCCTTTGTACAGGTGGCTTCAGTGGGTAACTAATGATGGATTATCTTCCCATCGCAGGAGGGTTGCTGCGATTTGGCGATTCTGTATAGGGACAGTGACACACGGCCCAGCGGTAGCGCATTCACTGCTTGTCGCAAAGGTTCACCGTTCGAATTCAACCACCGCCCTGATTATATGGCGCCATGGTGCCAAGATGTTATCTCCCTCGCCTGGTATACAGGAGGTCGTGGGTTCGATCCCGACCCTGACTGCTGTATATTTGTAGTTTGCATGTTCTCCCCGTGGTCGGGTGGCTTTTTCTCTGGGTCCTCTAGTTTTTCCCTCCACATTTAGAATCAACATCGCGCGTTTAGGGTATTTCTCCACTTTAAATGTCCACATGATAAGCCACTTCGTTGAGCTATAATTTGTGGCCAGGTCGCTTCTGAAAAAGAGCTATATACTTAAGTTGGCTTTACCTGGTAAAATACATATAATAGTAGCAGTATTATTACAGGTGTTATTAACTATCATAATAATATTACATGCTGTCTGATTCACAGTGGACGTTAAAGATCGCCCGATGTCATTCACAGGAGTAGGCCATTATGTGCCACAGTCAATATTCCAAATTGGCCAAATTCGGAAATTTCCCACAAAATTACTCAATTAGTAGCTTACATAGCAATAGTTGGCCCTTACTGGCAGACGAATGCCGCTAGTCGCTCTTGCTGTTTTGAGTTCTCACCTGGTTAAACAAAATAAAGTTGAAGCTGAGACATATCAAAAATACAAAATCCACGATAATTGTGTTGTCAGTTTTGGAAAACATCATCGTATCCCGATTGTACTTTTCAATGTTTTATTTCCTGAAACTATATTAATGAAATAACTAACACGAGTTCAGAATCATACCTATTTCCCATTAAATGTATACTTTGAAAAATGTTTTAGAATTGACGGCATGGCAGTTATATGAGATAATAATTTCCTTGGATCGTTGCATTGTGTAATTGTTTTTGTTTAAAAGAGATCCAGTACGTTTAGAAGCGTTACAAATTTTTAAGTTGCAATTGTTAGAAGACGGATGGGCAGGGCTTGTGTTGAGTGAACTGCAACATAAGAACTCTTAGGTAATCTTTATTCATACTGGTAGCACAGTAAACGCAAACAATTTACCGTATTCTCTGGATTATAGGACACTTTTCCTCCTGTGTCTTAAAGCAAAGGTTATGGTGCTTATCCTCTGGTGTGTGTCAGCGTGGTCAACATTTGTGTAAATTTATTGACGCTTCGGCACACGTTTGGGGCGCGTCGTACATTCCGGAGTGACTTGTAACCTTAAGATTACAGAAATGGTAAATCGAGTTACAATTCTATATAAAACTGATATTCCGATAATTGTAACATCGAGAAACGAAATTAATTTGTGGCAACTGTGTGTGTACCTTGCAGGTACAGAGGCCGACGAGCGTCGGGGAGGAGAAAAGTATTTCGGAAGAGAAACCGCAGACCCAGGCAGCAGAGGAGCGACACGTGCCCAAGGAAGTCCGCCAAGAGAAGCCAGTGGCTCTGCCACAGCAGGCAAGCGCCACTGCATCATGCCCGCACGCCGCTGCACGCGTCCCCTATTGTCAGCACCGGCCGGGCTGTCGTGCCCGTTACCGTGTTCATGCACATGTGGTCACGATTTAGTCAAGTCCCGACTGTGTGTGCCGCCCTGCTTCCACACAGCGCACAAGATTTGAAGTTGAGCAAAACAACAGCAGACAAAGTTGAATTGGAAATAATTATGGCCGCTAAAGTTAACTCCTGATGAATTCTATTGTGTCTATGTCACCAGATAATTCATGTTTTCCGAGTTGGGTTTGTCGTTATTCTTTGAATGACACGGTATATTTAGCGGTGACTTCCGAGTGCTTTTGAATTAAATTTCACGTTGGTGCAATACAGTTGTGCTGTTGACTGTCACGTGGTGAGGCATCAATTCAGAAATCTCAGAGAGCGGTGCGCCCGTTTGTCGGAGGACAGGGGGAAAATATATTTTTCGCAGGATGTCTGAAGATGATCCTTTACACAGTGGGGTATGCACTTTCCCACTACAAGATTGCTTCGTGACAGTCAAAGTAATTAATTTAATTCCCGGCACTGACAAGTCCAACATTGTGGGGGGGATTTTATGTGCGTGCGATCATTGCGCGACTGGGCTGAGACATCCACTCGCTACGCTTGAGTAACTAAAATCTGGATTCAAACCCCAAGATCTCAGTGGTGCCAGCCCAGCGCTCTGACCTCCGACTCATATCCACATTTGTGTAATTTTAATGTAAAATCAATGTAGGTTTAACGACTGACACTTAGAGTGCGCTGGTGTCTACAATGGTTTCTGCATTATAGATAATACTTGGTCTAAAACAAATTTCAATACATAATGCAACAAGAGTACTGTGTGGTTTTATAGTGGCAACCTTCTACATCCAACTTATTGATCCATTTTATGCTTTAGTAAGTTAAATTTACAAACAATAAAAATGAAATCCATATAGTTGAAGGTGTATTATACATGCACAAATGTGTCCAGAATATTACCAATATTTAAAAATATAAAAAAAATGTTTTATGCAACGATGTTTCCATTCCTGGACAGTCAGGTATTTTATAAATCTGATGAGTTTCTTATCCACTTACAGAAAGTGTTACAATTGGTTCAACACACACACGCACACTCTGCCGTGTTTTTGAAAGTTCAATCTCCCCTTCCATGTCTCTTCCCACCAGCCACAAGTGCAGCAGGAGCCTGCAGACCCACGCAGGATCCTGGGGAAGATGTGCGCCGAGTCTGACCGCAGGAAGCAGTGGATGAAGGCCTCGCACGAACGGCAGGAAGCTGAGAAGAAGGAGCAGGAGGAGGACGACGACTCGGAGAGCATCTACGCAAACTTCCAGCAGTCCAACTATGACGCCGAGGAAATGGCGTGGCAGGAGGCCCGTAAGTGTCGAGGCTCTCAGTGCATTATATGTATGTTGAACTTTTTTCGCACAGGTACGTAGCCAACCGTGCTAATTGGAGGTGCGGGGGAAGGACAACAAAACTAACGTGCGCTGTGTCTGCAATGGAGAGAGAGAGAGGAGAGACGATGGCCACTGAGCATTCGTGCATTGTTACGCCTCGTTTTATATGAGCAGCCAGAGCTGTGCTGGGTAGATGTTAGCACAGGGCAGCTCACATTTCCCACAGCAGCCCAGCCTTGCTGAACCAGTCCCAAGGATTCCCCCAGAACCTGACCACCCAGGATCGCTTCTCAACTCGTGCCACACGTGGTAGAGTCAGGCCGACCACAGGACCAGTTGTAATTTAACGGGGTCATTGTAGTCACGAGACATACAGTGAGGGAAAAAAGTATTTGATCCCCTGCCGATTTTGTACGTTTGCCCACTGACAAAGAAATGATCAGTCTATAATTTTAATGGTAGGTTTATTTGAACAGTGAGAGACAGAATAACAACAACAAAATCCAGAAAAACGCATGTCAAAAATGTTATAAATTGATTTGCATTTTAATGAGGGAAATAAGTATTCGACCCCTCTGCAAAACATGACTTAGTACTTGGTGGCAAAACCCTTGTTGGCAATCACAGAGGTCAGACGTTTCTTGTAGTTGGCCACCAGGTTTGCACACATCTCAGGAGGGATTTTGTCCCACTCCTCTTTGCAGATCTTCTCCAAGTCATTAAGGTTCCGAGGCTGACGTTTGACAACTCGAACCTTCAGCTTCCTCCACATATTTTCTCTGGGATTAAGGTCTGGAGACTGGCTAGGCCACTCCAGGACCTTAATGTGCTTCTTCTTGAGCCACTCCTTTGTTGCCTTGGCCGTGTGTTTTGGGTCATTGTCATGCTGGAATACCCATCCACGACCCATTTTCAATGCCCTGGCTGAGGGAAGGAGGTTCTCACCCAAGATTTGACGGTACATGGCCCCGTCCATTGTCCCTTTGATGCGGAGAAGTTGTCCTGTCCCCTTTTCAGAAAAACACCCCCAAAGCATAATGTTTCCACCTCCATGTTTGACGGTGGGGATGGTGTTCTTGGGGTCATAGGCAGCATTCCTCCTCCTCCAAACACGGCGAGTTGAGTTGATGCCAAAGAGCTCTATTTTGCTCTCATCTGAACACAACACTTTCACCCAGTTGTCCTCTGAATCATTCAGATGTTCATTAGCAAAGTTCAGACGGGCATGTATATGTGCTTTCTTGAGCAGGGGAACCTTGCAGGCGCTGCAGGATATCAGTCCTTCGCAGCGTAGTGTGTTACCAATTGTTTTCTTGGTGACTATGGTCCCAGCTGCCTTGGGATCATTGACAAGATCCTCCCGTGTAGTTCTGGGCTGATTCCTCACCGTTCTCATGATCATTGCAACTCCACGAGGTGAGATCTTGCATGGAGCCCCATGCCAAGGGAGATTGACAGTTCTTTTGTGTTTCTTCCATTTGCGAATAATCGCACCAACTGTTGTCACCTTCTCACCAAGCTGCTTGGCAATGGTCTTGTAGCCCATTCCAGCCTTGTATAGGTCTACAATCTTGTCCCTGACATACTTGGAGAGCTCTTTGGTCTTGGCCATGGTGGAGAGTTTGGAATGTGATTGATTGATTGCTTCTGTGGACAGAAATCTTTCTGATTGAGAGGGGGCCAAATACTTATTTCCCTCATTAAAATGCAAATCAATTCATAAATTTTTTGACATGCGTTTTTTCTAGATTTTTTTGTTGTTATTCTGTCACTCACTGTTCAAATAAACCTACCATTAAAATTATAGACTGATCATTTCTTTGTCAGTGGGCAAACGTACAAAATCAGCAGGGGATCAAATACTTTTTTCCCTCACTGTATGTGTCATGATGTCATTTGCCATTTTAACTTCCCCCACCGTGTGTGTACAAAAAAATGTAGCCAAGCAATTGCAAACATTTTTATTGTTTGAGTTCGTATCGTGTAACACGGTTATTTATTACATTAAACTTCGATAACAATATTTTTTAAAGATGTCTCCCCGACCGGCGCCCACTTGCTGGCCACGGAGAGCAAGGAGGGAAAGATGTTGTGGAGATGGAGCGTTTAGGGCTGAGCTCCTGGAGCTTCTTGACTTGTGGACCAAGGGGACATGGATCCAGGCTCTGGTGCTGCCTCTGGTCATTACTGGCCGTTACAGCGCTGACAGAGACCTCTTCTTAGTGGTCATGGAAACAAAGCTCGAGTTTAATTGGGTGCTGCAGTCTCTGAAGGAAGGGTTGCAATCTGCGGGCTGGATCTAAAGATAGGACAGATATGCTGGCTGGCTCTAGAGAGAGAGGGTAGCGATGTGGTGGCTGACCCTAGAGATAGGGCAGCAATGTGCTGGATGGCTCTAGAGAGAGAGGGTAGCGATGTGCTGGCTGGGTCTAGAGATTGGGCAGAAATGTGCTGGATGGCTCTCGAGAGATAGGACAGCGATGTGGTGGCTGGATCTAGAGAGAGATAGAGCAGCAATGTGCTGGATGGCTCTAGATAGAGGGAGTGCAGTGATGTGCTGAATGGATCAAGAGATAGGGCAGAGATGTGCTGGCTGGCTAGAGAGAGAACGGGCAGCAATCTACTGGATGGCTCTAGAGAAAGGGCAGCAATGTACTGGATGGCTCAAGAGAAAGGGCAGCGATGTGCTGGCTGACTCTAGAGAGAGATAGGGCAGAGATGTGTGCTGGCTTTAGATAAAGGCGAGCGGGTTACTGGCCACATAAGGGATATTGTGTCACTTTGGCATTCGTTATTTGAAAACCTAATGTCCACGACCATGCTGCCGTTTCCATGGAGAATGCTCGGACGCATCTGGAATGAGTTGGAATGTTTACTTTACATTTGGCTTTGCAGGAGGTGTGGATATTTATGTAGCCGTGCATGGGTGACATTTTGCAGGGGGTAGTGGGGAGCCCAGCGGTGAAGTGTGTGAGGAAGTGCACGCAGTGGAGTAGCTATCGAGTCTGCAGAGGGCCCCGTTTCATTCCTCACACCAAGGGCCCATGTCAACCAGTGCAGGTGTACTTTCTAATGACTAAACTAAAATCTGCTCTTCCAGCAGTGCTGATGTCAACACATATTTGGTGTTAAAAGTTAAAAAAAGTTATTTTTTACAACCGGTCAAAAGTTTGCCTGCTAAAACAAATGCTGCTGGAATGTATTATTCTAGAAAGAAAATGTGAAACAGACTTTTGTTTCATCATCATTAGACCTCCTTTGCCAGTACCAAAATATAATAATAGTGTTTTTCCCCTTTTTTATGGCAACAAAACTGAAACCTTTTTACGAGGATTCATGTCTGCATTAACCACAATACCTGCAGTCAAAATGCAAACAAAAAACATACTATGATAATATATGCATTGGTCCATACCTTGGTGTCCACACCTTGGTGTCCACACCTTGGTGTGGACCAATCAGGGAAGGAGGTTCTCACCCAAGATTTGACGGTACATGGCCCCGTCCGTCGTCCCTTTGATGCAGTGAAGTTGTCCTGTCCCCTTACCAGAAAAACACCGCCAAAGCATAATGTTTCCACCTCCATGTTTGACGGTGGGGATGGTGTTCTTGGGGTCATAGGCAGCATTCCTCCTCCTCCAAACACGGCAAGTTGAGTTGATGCCAAAGAGCTCCATTTTGGTCTCATCTGACCACAACACTTTCACCCAGTTGTCCTCTGAATCATTCAGATGTTCATTGGCAAACTTCAGACGGGCATGTATATGTGCTTTTTTGAGCAGATGGACCTTGCGGGCGCTGCAGGATTTCAGTCCTTCACGGCGTAGTGTGTTACCAATTGTTAAAAGGTTTCAGTTTTGTTGCCAGAAAAAAGTGGAAAACCCTATTATTAGATTTTTGTTTACTTAGCTTTTTATTGTTTCCTCTTCACCGCATACATATTCCTATTGGTGCTATTGGCATCTTGTCATCTTTGTGCCACTGTGTGTAGATTATACCCCATAGACCATTAATTGAATATGCCCCATCATTTAGGTATCGTTTATACACTGGAGTTGCAATTGTCATTGCAACTGTTTGACACCATGTGTCACAAAGTTAATTCCCGAGGAAGATGACAAAATATGACATCACAGAACAACATCTGAAGTCCCTCCCACACCAGAGACGCCTATTAATGCCCTGCAAAATATGTTATGCATATAATTGAAGCTGAATTTTGTTATATCTCTGAGCCAGAATAAGCCAAAAATAAGTAGCAAAAAATTTGCAAATGATTGGGTTTTTTTGTCATCTGTTGTGGACCAGATAAAACCCTCCGCTTACTGCATTTGAGAACACGCGTTAATTGCAACAGTAACAGACGTTTTCTTGTCAGCCAATTCTTTAACAGGACACTGGCAACAACTCTATCTCTCAGTGGTGTTGTTTATGGAATTATGTTGATGATACCCGGATCCGGACCCAGGATCCCAGCAGTGTTGGTTCAGTGCTCTGGCCGCTGAGCAATACTTCATTATTTTATCATTTAATTACCTACAAAACTTTCGTGACTGCAGTGATTCATATTCTTGGTTCTTTCGGTAAAGTCACGTTGAAGTGAGAATTTTATTGTTATATATATTTTATTATTTTATTGTTTCCCTTCAACATGACTTTACCGAAAGAACCAAGAATATGTACCTACAAAACGTCAATACTTTTGTGCACACGAATGTTGAACGTCTTTCGCACTGTACGAAGCCAACCGTGCTAATCGTAGATGCACGGCACACGTTGTACAACATCGCAGCCAGAGTTTATTTTCTTCAATAAAATAGCCACGTTTCATCGCTTTAATGTTTGTGGGATACGGGCAGATGCTTGGACTTACCTTGCAGCCTTGTAGCAACAACACTGTCGAGAGAGCTGTTTCCAGAGTCCGGTTACACGGCTTGGCCAATAGGGACACCTGGCAATTTGTTGTATTTAAACAGCAACCTTTCTCCGTTGCTGTGCTTGCAGATTGCAGCAATTCTTGGTGTTTGTTCAAGTGACCTCTAGCAGAGATGCTTGGATTAAATGACCACTATTTTTTCACCTGATGACGATTGCTTGTGTTGCGATCGAAACGTAGTGATATTTCTTTTATTAGTTTTTCTGTCTACGTGGCTTTACCGAAATACCCAAAGAATATATATGACCACACTTAAAAAAAAATCTACCTGGCTTTGCATAGTTTTAGATGGAGTAACACAGTGTGCTTTGCATTACAGCTATTGTGCGGGTCCTCTGATTATGCTTTGTGCCGCTGGGTCACTCGTTAAAATATTGAGCAATTGTTTTATTTTGCATTATTGATTGTTCTAGCTTAAGGACATTCAAAGGAACCTCATAGAAGCGGCAACAATGGGAATACATATAATGAATTGGTTTGTCATTAAAGTGGTTCAAAGCATTCAGTAGCGTAGCAGCATAATTAAATGTGTGTACCAGTGACTCACGGTTAAAATCGAGCAAATGACAGCAGCGACTGTCGATGCTCAAAGACATTTATGGGAGCCTCATTGAAGAGACAATGGGGGGAACAATGTAATTTAATTAACCAGAATTGTGTTTAAAATTGCACACTCAGCAGTGTAGCCGCTTGGAGAGGTAAAATTAATTGCAGATTCAGAGTTCACCTTTTGACCCTGACCAAACATGACACTGTAATGAACCGTGGGGAATGAAGTGTAGTGCTGTAGGAAGGGTTGGGCCTGCCACCTGTTCACCAGATGCTTAGCGTGGCTCCTGATCGACAGCTATTGATAAGAATAAGGGGTGGGCCATATGCTGTGGCACTGAGGCCCGCTTAACAAACAAGGGACTCACCTTCCAAGGGAAGTAGTGTTGGGGGTCGTTGGTTGGTGGCGGTGGTGATGATGTGCGTGAGTTTCTTTTCATGCACTGTAAAACTTGGCAGCCACTGAAGAATGTGATATTCAAGAGCAAAAGAACGAGTACTCTGTGCCTTGGTTTTATTGTTGAGCGTCTTTAAAAAAAAGTAATTCGGCACGTGAACTTTATCATCATGAGTTGGGGGAGGGAATGGAGATGCCTGCTGTTAGCTGGAACAAACACGAATTTGTAACACCACAGTCACTGAAGGAGAACTATGGGGGTGGGGGGGGGGAAATGGGTGTTAGCCCTACTTAATGAAAACAACTTTTTGGCAAAAAATCTGATGGAATGGATGTTGAAGGTCGAATAAAAGGCCAAAGAAGAGTGATGAATTAAATTCAGCTGTATTAGATTAGCACAGTTTTTTCACAAATTTTCATAGGGGTGGCCACTTTCGCCGATAAGACATCATCAGTGTATGGGCTGCCACACATTTGAAACCATTGTTGGAGGGCCGCCAGTAGCCCCGCGGGTCTTGCAATGAAAAACACTGGATCAGCACAATAATCTGTAGTCAATGATGTTAGCAAGGATCAAATACAATACAGAAAATTAAAATTTACAGCCCTTGTCAATCCACGACCAGATCACCCCCCCCCCCCCACCATGGCGGTGACGGGGGTTTGTTTGACTATACTTGGACAGTTTACATATAAATTGCCACTGCTGTTAGTCTTGGCTGGGAATCAAATTCAGGTAGCTAAGTTGATAGCACAGCAAGGCTTAAGCACTGCGCCATTGCCCCACCAAATTTAACCAATTAAAATAATCTGGTTTCCTATATTTAACGATGTTAAAAACAGATATATTTTTTTATTTCACCAGGTAAGGCCCACTGAGCTATATTGCTCTTTTTCAGAAGCGACCTGGCCACAAATGATAGCCCACTGAAGTGGCTTATCACGTGGGAATTTATAACAGCCAAACACTTTAAATGCACGTTGATTCTAAATGTGGAGAAAAATCCGGAGGACCCGGAGAAATATCCATGCGACCACGGGGAGAATATTCAAACTCCAAATTTACTTGTTTGTATGGGTATTCCGTAGTTTTCACGTCGCAGTCAGGTTTAGCATGGTCCGCATCTCCGATTAGCGCGGTTGGCTACATACGGTGCAATAGAACTTCAACATACACACACACACCCGTACGTTTAACACAGATCTACCCCCTCTATTTAAGGAACGAAACAGGTGGACTTCTCCACAAATCTGGCTGTCGCCTGATGAAGCTACTTGTAATTACTGGCGAAACGTCGTACTCCGATTGTAAATGTTGTGGCTTGGCTTTCCAATACACAACCGGTGTGCTGTACTAGTAACGAATTGGCCACGTTCTGTTTACGTGACAAACCTTACTCATTGGCTGTGTTGGGTGGTGGCAGGTTTAACGACACATTTATATATTTACGCGATCTAACCCCAAAAGACCTCTGTGTACGTTTAACCGTCGTTGCCCTGCGTGTGTGCGCCTCGCAGTGAAGAAGGCGAAGGCGGCGGATGAGGCGCGGCGCCAGCTCGTGCTGCGCACGCGGGAGGAGTATAAGCGCCAGTCGATCCGCGCCATCGAGAAGGGCTCCGTGGCGTCGCTCACCAACCGCTTCGTGGGCATAGACGTGCAGGACTGCCACGGTGGGGGAGGCGCGAGGCCCGGACCCAAGCCCGTGCCTCCGCCCAGACCCACCAAGCTGCTTCCTGGGTGCGGCGCCGTCCGGCGGCGGTCACTGACACCGCGACCGCACCGCATCGCACGGCACGCGCGGCGCCGGCGCGATTTGCACATAAACGAAAACGCCCCAACGCGTTCGTTAATAATGCCGCTCTAGCGAAGGGTAAAATGTATAATAAGTGATGCATCTGGCGAATGGCCCTTCTCCGCAGCAGAGAGATGTGCCTCGTGTGTGTGTAAGTAGTCAACAGCGCTAAACGGAGGTGCGGAGGAAGGACAACAAACTAAACCCAAAGCAGTGCGAAATAAAAGAGTTTTCAATCGAGATTTAAAAGTGCATAGCTCCAGTGGCTTTATGTATGCCATAAGGCATTTTGTGTTGAACAGTTATCACTTTCCATCTAACACCTCCACACGCTTTCCATTACAAGCTCTGCCCTTATAGCCCTTTCTCAATCCACCGCTGTAAAAACTAGACGTGCTCGCCATTATCATTTTCCGTGTGTTGCAACTAGAGGTCAAGGGTTTCTGCTTGATTGTAAATAAATAAATAACATGTATCCCACTGTCAAGTCCGAAGCATGGTGTATTGGTCATGGGGATGGTTTGACCATACTTCACCATGCTCGTCAATGCATGCTCAGATATCACCACTGATATTAGCCCTGGCTTGGAATCAAATTAAGGTTGCCGGGTTCATAACACAGTGCGCTAACCACTGCGCCGCCACTCCACCCACGTGCTGGCTAATAAGTGAAAACAAAATTGGTTTGTAAACATTTGTTTAAGTTTCTTTATTTTGTTCGCTACACCCGTGTCAAACCATCATGCACGTCATACTCGTTCATTTTCAATTAATTGAAAATATTTAATAGTTGCATGCCAGTGTTAAATTTAAGCAAATAATGCGAAGAAAATTGCGTAGATGATATAATCAGAAACAATACAAACGAGACGATCAAACTTATGGGTGGAGCGATTCATGCCGCCCACCCCAGTGATTTGTCGCTATTCACTTGTCGCGATTCAATGTTCATTTTTTCTTATTACATTGTGGTGAATGGCAGCATATATAGTGGTTTCACGGGTGACATGAAAACATTACATACTATAAATACTCGTCAAAACACGTGAATTCTTACACACTATGATGCATGTCTTGTGAGCTTAAATGTCGATATCAATCGAAGAATTGCATTCCCCTGAGTAAAGATGTGACAGTCCCATTCACTCACCACCATCCCTTCCAGCATTGTTTCCTCCCCAAGCCCATACTTTTCTTAAAAGTCGCTACGATGTCTCCAATCTGCTTCTGTGATCCACGTGTTTATCTTTTTGTCTCTTGGTGTCATTTCTAGCATGCGCCTCTCCAAGCTTCTTTGCGCACTTTTTTCTAACTTTTGTCCCGGTTTTTTCCCCCCCACACTCTGCATCTTTCTGATCCGTCGTACGCGATTACAAATGTGGGAAAAACTAAACGGGAATTGTTTACATGCCTACCAAACGTCGAGCATCATTTGCACCAACTTCACTTCCGGCTTATTTTATGAGTTCCCACAACAAGTCTTGAATTGCACTGATGTTTTGTTTTTTATTTTTGGTTCTTTCGGTAAAGTCACGTAGAAGGGAAACAATCAAATAAAACCACAAGAGAACATGTTCTTGTTGTGGTTTTCACACCTGATGATGATTGCTTGTGTTGCAGTCGAAACGTGACAATTTAATTGTTTTATATTTTAATTATTTTATTGTTTCCCTTCTACGTGGTGACTCTACCGAAATAACCAAGAATATGAATGCCTGCAGTCAACGAAAGCTTTAAATAAAAAGATGTTTTGTTTGTTTGTTTGTTTTTTGGTCGTCCCGCCACAGCAAGAAGCCGGAGCTGGCGTGCCCGACGTCACGTCAGGCCATTGTGACGTGGTTCCGTGAGCGCGAGATCCCGCGCCGGGCCTGCTTCAGGGGAAACACGGATACCGTCGCTCCCTGGTTCCACGGTAAAGGGGGGGGCGAAAGATGGTGATTGGGTTGGGGGGGGGGGGGATGGCCAGGGCGATCTGGTAGGGGTGGTAACGGCAGGGCGTGAGGGCCACGTGGAACGACTTGATGGAGAATCTCTTCTTTGCAGCTTCAGTTAATTATTTTTGTGTGTGGTGTGTGCGTATGTCATTTTTATTTTGCTGTTCATCCTTACGTACATGCATACTCATTCTGGAATGTTGCATGTGGAGTATATGTTGATGCATTGTAGTGTGGTAAACATGGTGTTATGTTTTTTTTTTACCAATGACAATCACCTGGAATGCATCTGATATATCGTCAAATGTTAGAAGCTAAGCAGTGTCGAGCCTGGATAATGCTTGGGGATGGGTGACCACCATGCACACCGGGTATCTGCCGCTGTGGAGCTGTGCTTACATGGTGGTCAGCAGAGGACCGTCCAGCAAAACACATGGTTCCACTGTGCCCTTATTGCTTGCACATTTACACTCCCAGCCTTTACCAACCCACACCGACCAGCGTGCTGAAATATCGTCTATTCTTTCCACGACCCGCACGACATGATGGGGCAGTATACTAATCCAGCAGTGAATTGGTCATGGTTGCTGCCTATGATCCCCCTCTGTGGCTGCACATGCTGGGTGATGATGCCCCGCTCTGTGGCTGCTGCACATTCTGGGCGATGATTATCCCCCTCTGGCTGCTACACATGATGGGTGATGATGATCCTCTGTGGCTGCTGTACATGCTGGGCAATGACGATGACCCCCCTCTGTGGCTGCTGTATATGCTGGGCGATTCTCAGGCATCATCTCGCGCGAGGATGCGGAGGAGCTGCTGTCGGGAACGGCGGAGGGTACGTTCCTGCTGCGTGTGAGCGAGCGCGTCTGGGGCTACGCGCTCTCCTACCGCATGGCACGCTCCACCAAGCACTTCCTGGTGGACGCGGCGGGCGACTCCTACAGCTTCTTCGGCGTCGACCAGATGAAGCACGCCTCCCTGCCCGAGTTGGTCAACTTCCACACGGTGAGCCGATGGCATAGCGGGCCGTCCGCGTTTGTGCAGTTCTTTTGGCGATTGAACCTATTGGTTTCTGTATGGGTGTAATGTGGGGGGGGGGGGGGGGAGGCTGTATATATCTTCAGACTGTTCATCGATAATTTGTTCATGTGAAACGATGAACAATGAAATGCATGTGCCAAACACGTGGCCACAAATGAGCAAGCTCATTTTTATTGATAAAATTTCGCGTGGTTTGGATCGCAAGTCACTGTTTTACTTGCCGGACATGCATTTTACGCACGTTAATACACATTCGTGCACGTTCATTCGATTTTTATTCCAAATCCAAAGACACTATTGTTATGAGGCTGTGGCAAATGAGTGGGTCCTAAAGAAGCATAACAACGTCCGATATGAACAAAATCCTGCCAGTGGAATTGGCATGTTGTGAATCAATGTAAACTGTTGGTGCACATTTTCAAAACGTCGGAATTTGATGTATGCAATTTGTAGTTATTAATTCAGTGAGTCACAGAGCATTTGTGTCATTTTGCTGCTCAGGTGGAGCCAGTCACGGTGATCGGCGGGGAGATATTGAAAACACCGTGCGGGCAGCCGAAGGGGAAGTTGCCTGACTACGGAAATCTCTTCAGCTGAGTCGTTACGAGACGGCAGTACCTCTAATAGCCTCCGTTACTCCGTACGCTTGTCAAATGTGGCACGGTCCTCTCTCACCCCACTTACACACCATTGAGTTCCGTCACCCACTCTCATTTTAAACTTGCACGTCTGTGACCATAGCCAGAAAACCCAATTCTCACCTGGGTGACTCGATGCCAGCTGTCAAGATGGACATTGAAAAATTAAAGCAGGTGTGTCGCGATGGCTGTGCCCAGACTAATGAGGGCGGGGCCTCTGGTGTCATCGTAGCCTATCTCTGGCCATGCATACACCTGTCCACCGTGCAGCACATTAGCTAAGCTTCAGAACAAAGAACAGCTCGTGGGGCTGTTCGCAGTACTGCATTAGGATGTGATGTAGGTTCGTCTTCTTGTATTCCTTTGGAAAGGAGCCTTAATGTGCCACTGAAAAAAAAATATAATATACTGTATACGTGTATGTAAGCTAGTATTGTACTTGAATTGAAATATGCAGCAATATAATTAAAATGTCATCAATAAAATGGGCAAAAATATGATTAAACGTTAGCTGCCAATGTAGGAAATATACCACAACTGTAAAGACATTGCAAGAGAAATGTAAACATATTGGGCCAACTTGCCATCGTGCCTGATTTTGGACCTAAAAAGTACAAAATTCCCAAAAGAGTGCTGCTTTTTAACCCAAAATGGAATGTTTTTTTTCTTACGCCATGCAACTGGATGGGAATGTCTCCCATGAACCTCTGTGCGAACGAAAAATAGTTTTGCCAAAGGCATTATTTCAAACCGGTCCTCAGGGACCATGCAGTATGTTCATTGTACTCGTCTGACATATTTTGTTCTGAATATGTGTAAATGTTTTCATTCGTAATTAGAAATATTGGCTTTTGTTTTTACACAAACAGAATGTCATATTTTAACCACCCGTTTTACACAGCAAGTAGCTCAATGGCTTTTATGGATAAACTGTGTGAAAATCCCAAGCTTAACTGTACGGTACAGCTTCACATATCCGACTCGCTTGGGCCTGAGAGTATGGGCAGATCTGTAGAATGCTTGGTTATATGAACATCATCTAAAGGAAAAGTCAGTTACACCATGCACAAATATGTTACTGAAGAAAATTAAGCGGAAACTGCTTTAAGCACACGGACATGCGTCACTGTACTATAGAAGCAAGCAAATGTGCTCGGGATTAATTACACATCACTCTGCGTGAAAATATCGTAATTGTTAACATCTATAGAAAATTACTGTTACACCACGTACACAAATACTGCACTGGATGTGGGATATTATTTGGTCAGGGCGGATATGTGATGCTGTACTGTACACGAGTCCGGCCGAGAAAATATTTTCTAGATGTGCACTATCCCATCGGTGGATTAAGTTTAGGAATATTTTTAAAATGGGAAAGTTGAAACAATGTGGCATGGTTTTCTGTTTGTTAATCTCCCCCACCTCTGTCCACCCAGAAATATAAACGGGAACACCACAGTTGGCCGATGGACAGGTTTACGTGTGGTGGAGCAAAGTATGGCTATCCCTACCTCTTCCAAGATGTCTGGCCTGTGAGAGTAGGCCAAATACACTTCCAGAAGGGCTCTCTAGAACTTTCTCTCGTAGAGGCCCCTCCCGTAAGCAGTGCCGTAAAGGAAACAATTGCAGCGCTGCACCTTTATATTTACCTTTTATTCTTGTATTAGGCACTAGTCGAACATTGGCAACATTCATGATCAAATACAAGTGGTGCATCAAAATGTGTTTTCCTAACACCATAAGATGAATTGGTACCTGTAGTAATTGTACGAAACATCTGGTTTCCAAAGAGCAAAATCAGTATCTCTATGAGCTAAAGCATATTTAACAGTAAGATTATTGAGAAAACATGTGCTTTGTATCCAATGTTAATTATCTGCGAATGTATCATCAGTGAAATTTGCATGAGTTGTCTCCTATTATCAGGTTGCTGTTTTTCCAAGAAAACTTGTCAAATCATCACCACCTCCATAGGAATTACTTATTAATTGATCATGCTGCCACCATCAAACCCACTCCCGACATTAGTCTCTAAATGAAATCCGGCTGTTTGTAAGAAAATAAGCCTTAAATGTGGCTGCCCTCGTGTGTACTTGAGAACATATCGTCCGGAGGGCGATTTGGGTTTACATTTAGAGTGATGAGCACAGTGTCTCAGTCCTGTATCTTGGGAACTGATCTTGCCATTGTGTGATGATGATAACATGCATGCAAGTGCCTTGTTCGCCATTGTTGAGTGGATTAACATATTTTGGTTATAATTTTTTTACCTTTCATCAACAGGTGTAATTAAGTGATTAAATGTCAGTTGAACAAATACACAAGGATGTGCCATTGTTAACTTATTTTTGAAAAGTAAGTGCACATTATTGTTTTTAATCTACTTTTTTAATTTTCTCTTTTTGAACTATATTGTAGTACTGCCGAGATGTTGGTTTTTTAAAGCCAGATATTTACATTGCAAGATTCAAGATAAAATTGTCTTTTTGTTCTGATTAGCCATGACCACTGAAGTGACCAAAATGCATTGATAAAGGTCCCAAGGGAACCAATATGGCATGAAGAAAATTCAGGACTGGAATTGTTTAGTTTGCTTCCGACAGATGCTTATTTTCTGAAACGTGATCTTACGTGTACTTTGTATTCTTAACGTCCTTATTCCTTGGATGTTTTGATTCGTTAAAATGACAAAAAAACAACGCCGACAGACTAAAAATGAAAAAAAAAACACGTGTTTGCTTGAGTAACTTCCAGATGTTGTTCTGTTGTGTACGACATTTTGACATCACTTCCGGTGTAGAAAATTAAGTTCCAGTCTGTTTGTTACTAAAACTTTACTTGAGCAAAATTATTATGCATCACTATTGTGCAATGTCAGCTGCAACCCTTGTAGGATTTTATTAGAAATAATGTCTGTTTAGCATATTTACAGAACTATATACTATTTAATATGAATTGCATCTGAAATTACAGACTTTTCTCTGAAAATCGTTGTCATTAACATTTCTCCTTTGTGGAGAATTAAAAAAAAAGTATCAAAAGTTTTGACACTGCATAGTCTTTGAAATGTTCTTAATTGTCGTCTGGCTAACTATCGCTCGAGATATTTGGTTCACAACTTGTACAGTTTGTATGCATCAAGGGAAATATCCAACTTTAATTTCTGTTGTGTGAAACTGCTTTTGGAAGAAATAAAAAAAATATTGTGGCTCGTGTAAATAAAATAAAAATTGCACCCATTCCAAGACTGGCGCTGTCGCAGCTTGGAGGGGTCCAATTTCCGCGATTTTCGAAAAAAGGGTCTGTGCCGTGTTCCCTTTTGTTTTTTTTATTATTTGATTTAATAAAGATATGGACTTTTGGCATGCCTCTTGTTCTAATTGTAGCTGTACTTTTTTATTTTAAGATGTGGCTAGTTTAAGATAATGTACACCACCGTCAGTCCCCCTGCTGGGGGTTGTTTTACTTTACTTCACCTTGGTTCGTAATGTACAGGTTATTGGAGTGGGGAGGGGGGAGGGGGCAAGACTGGTTGGTGTTAGCAGTGACACGGAATTGAACCCACATGGCTGGGTTCATAGTGCAATGTAATAGCCACCGCTCTACCATGCTAATTGCTGTATATGATCTAATGCACACTTAAAAAAATGGGAAACTTTCTTTGCATTTCACATGTTATTTTGTAAGTTTGGTCTTCACACATGATTTAGTGTAAGTTATATTGAGTTTCATATTAAGTGGAGGTGTTGGTATTTTGCCAATACACTATACCGTAGCAGAAGACCACACGAGACATATCCTAACATACTGAAAAGTATCAATTAAAATGAAATGTATAATGATGTAGTCCCAGGCGCATAGTGTTAGAAAATCAGGCTCATTAACAAAAGTACATAGATTTGAATCCTGGGGTTGTCCTTTCAAAATATATAGCTATATTTAGAACTCGGTCATTTATTAAAGTAATTAAGTACAGTATTGCAATGTATTGCCACATGGGCTTTCTACTATTAACATTTTCCTTGAGCATGATTTGGGGTAGAGCTGGGGGACAGTGGTTTGGAAAATGTCCGATGAACCTGCCGACCTGAGTTTAATACCTGGCCATGGCTAACATCGGTGGCCAGTGATATCTGAAACGACCTCTGTACCCCCTTCGACAAACCACCATGATCAGCGCAGTGAAGTATGGAAAAAAAACATTCCTCTGACATGGCCTGAGGCCTTAATTCTGCATTTTATTGACACGTTCTTGTAGTTTGTTTTACTTAGTGATAGAATATAAACTTGAACTACCTATGACTTGATCAAGTGAGCAAGATTTGCTCTCATAAGCCGATGGTTCTTGAGTTATCTGAATGTCAGGGCAGGAACCTTGCTGCAGTTTCAGCTTCACCGAGTCACATCATTAAGTGGTGGGTCTTGTAAATCAACACCACTGATGTATACAGTTACACATGCTGAGCAAGTCCTATTTCCTGAAAGCCAAGGCGCACTCAAGGGAGATGTAAAACATCATAGGTTTGCGTCGTGAAAAGTGGAGGCTCAAGGCTGTATCGTGTAGAGTTGTGAGACCCCTAGTGTAGCACAAGGACCAAAAGCAGATTATTCTGTATCGAGAGTGCCATCCACAAGCACAGAGCCTGGTAGCAACAGCCCAGAGTGCCACCCACCACCACACCGTGACAATTTAACAGTACGTTTAACGACCACAATAAATACAGCATTTCTGTGGATTTTAATAGTTTATTGTTTGGTAGTGAAACAGAACCTAGTTTGTCTATTTTTATATTGCTCACAATCCACCAAGACTGAAATTTTTTTGTGCCGCTGTACTCCATTAAACAGTCCCAGCACTGCAGATGGCTCTTTGCCTACCTCTGGATTTCCAGAATTTTAAAAAATACTTCTCATTCACTGTATCCTAAATGCATCTATTTTTTTTAAATCTGAAGACTTTATGCCTTTGAATGGGAAAACTTTTAAATATTTTGTTTTACATTTTCTATAAAGTTTTATTGTTTTCTACGATTCAACGGCACCTACTTTGGGCAAAAAGTGTATTTGGTGTTAAAATGTATTGTGCTGTCACTAAAGGAAAAGGAAACTCAAAGCTTTAAAACCAGTCCAGAGTTCACCTGCTTAAATGTTGCTGTTAAACATTGGTTCCGAAAGCGCATAGACTTAATGACTATAACAAAAAGAATAATAAAACAATACAATTTTATTTACGTGGAATTAGTGTATTAACAGTAGGCAATCCAGTGCTGATGAATCGAACAAAGTTCAACCTAAATTTTGATTTAAAGCTTTCGTGACTGCAGGGGATTCATATTATTGGTTCTTTCGGTGTGGTTTTCACACCTGATGGTGATTGCTTGTGTTGCAGTCGAAACGTCGTGAGAATTTTATTGTTTTATGTTTTTATTATTTTATTGTTTCCCTTTCTACGTGACTACCGATACCGAAAGAACCAAGAATACAAAGTACAACCTGGTCCAGTGTTTGCCTGTGTGAAAAGCTTATCATGATGCCCAGCCATTTTCTAATCCCAGTGGCATCGCGTGGTTGGCATCGGCCCACCTGTCCAATATCCTCATCACATCTGGCTGCCTGCACACCTCGATAGCTAAGCCACTGCTGTATCCGTTCCTGGGAGGTCTCCCAAGCCATAACCATCGCACGTTTTTGTTATTCAACTACACATTTAGCTTCTAGACACCAACTGATTGTCTGAGTTGCACATGACCGAGAGCCATATCTTAGGCTTCAAATACCATTGGGGTGAAGATGTAGTGAGGGAAAAAAAGTATTTGATCCCTTGTTGATTTTGTACGTTTGCTCACTGACAAAGAAATGATCAGTCTATAATTTTAATGGTAGGTTTATTTGAACAGTGAGAGACAGAATAACAACAATAAAATCCAGAAAAACGCATGTCAAAAATGTTATAAATTGATTTGCATTTTAATGAGGGAAATAAGTATTTGACCCCTCTGCAAAACATGACTTAGTACTTGGTGGCAAAACCCTTGTTGGCAATCACAGAGGTCAGACGTTTCCTGTAGTTAGCCACCAGGTTTGCACACATCTCAGGAGTGATTTTGTCCCACTCCTCTTTGCAGAACTTCTCCAAGTCATTAAGGTTTCGAGGCTGACGTTTGGCAACTCGAACCTTCAGCTCCCTCCACAGATTTTCTATGGGATTAAGGTCTGGAGACTGGCTAGGCCACTCCAGGACTTTAATGTGCTTCTTCTTGAGCCACTTCTTTGTTGCCTTGGCCATGTGTTTTGGGTCATTGTCATGCTGGAATACCCATCCACGACCCATTTTCAATGCCACGGCTGAGGGAAGAAGGTTCTCACCCAAGATTTTACGATACATGGCCCCGTCCATCGTCCCTTTGATGCGGTGAAGTTGTCCTGTCCCCTTAGCAGAAAAACACCCCCAAAGCATGTTTCCACCTCCATGTTTGACGGTGGGGATGGTGTTCTTGGGGTCATAGGCAGCATTCCTCCTCCTCCTCCTCCAAACACGGCAAGTTGAGTTGATGCCAAAGAGCTCCATTTTGGTCTCATCTGACCACAACACTTTCACCCAGTTGTCCTCTGAATCATTCAGATGTTCATTGGCAAACTTCAGACGGGCATGTATGTGCTTTCTTGAGCAGGGGACCTTGCGGGCGCTATCGGATTTCAGTCCTTCACGGCGTAGTGTTACCAATTGTTTTCTTGGTGACTATGGTCTCAGCTGCCTTGAGATCATTGACAAGATCCTCCCGTGTAGTACTGGGCTGATTCCTCACCGTTCTCATGATCATTGCAACTCCACGAGGTGAGATCTTGCATGGAGCCCCAGGCCGAGGGAGATTGACAGTTCTTTTGTGTTTCTTCCATTTGCGAATAATCGCACCAACTGTTGTCACCTTCTCACCAAGCTGCTTGGTGGTCTTGTAGCCCATTCCAGCCTTGTGTAGGTCTACAATCTTGTCCCTGACATCCTTGGAGAGCTCTTTGGTCTTGGCTATGGTGGAGAGTTTGGAAAATGATTTATTGTTTGCTTCTGTGACAGGTGTCTTTTATACAGGTAACAAGCTGAGATTAGGAGCACTCCCTTTAAGAGTGTGCTCCTAATCTCAGCTCGTTACCTGTATAAGACACCTGGGAGCCAGAAATCTTTCTGATTGAGAGGGTGTCAAATACTTATTTCCCTCATTAAAATGCAAATCAATTTATAACATTTTTGACATGCGTTTTTCTGAATTTTGTTGTTATTCTGTCTCTCACTGTTCAAATAAACCTACCATTAAAATTATAGACTGATCATTTCTTTGTCAGTGGGCAAACGTACAAAATCAGCAGGGGATCAAATACTTTTTTCCCTCACTGTACTTGTCACTTATGCCAACATTTCACACCAATCACTGGCGATTGAAGGTACCCACCCACCTGACATGGGGAATGCATGACTCACACCACCCCAAACCTCTCCCAACTTCCCAGGGGTTGCGGAAATGAAGCACTGGATACTGTATTTATTGCTGTGAAATATTAGTTCACAGGGCCCTTTGGCTGATACAACTGTTATTTTATTTTATGGTGTTGTAAAAGACCCGTGTCTGCTCTCGTGTCCATTTACGAAGTTGTTTTGTGTTGCATAAAGACCTCATTGCGCATGTAACAATGTAATACTCTGTGATAGTGAAGTTGTAATACGAATCAAAATTCAACAAGTGATTCTTTGCTCTCATTTGTATGGTCTGTCTCATCAGTACTTTTATCATCAGTAGTCACGCCTTGTCTTGTGCACTGCGTCTTCCCCTGTAGGTCTTACTATTCTGTATGTTCCATGTTGTCCATACTGTTTTGTCTCGTTTGTATCTCTCATATGTAAACTTTTATTCGTACTCACTGTCGTGTCAATTCTCCCTTGTACTGTTTGTTCTGTAATGTCTCTGTGTATTGTATCTTGTCTCTACTGTGTCATGTGTACAAGTGTCTAGATTGTTTGTCCCTGTCTCATCTGAAATCTTTCCTGAGTAATTGTCAATCTTGACTTAAAAGCTTTCGTGACTGCAGGAATTCATATTCTTTGGGGTCTTTCGGTAAAGTCACATGGATAGGTTCAAAGAAAATAACAAAAACTACGACGTTTCGATCGCAACCTGATGACGACCGCTTGTGTTGCGATCAAAACGTCGTCGTTTTTGTTACTTTCTTTGAACCTATCTACGTGACTTTACCGAAAGACCCAAATAATTTAATTGTCTATCGTTTGTAGTCTTCATTCTATGAGCCCATTAACCTCAAGGTTCATGTGCAGCCCTTTGTCAATCCACTGCTGGATGAGGGCCTCCCCACACCGTGGGGGGGGGGGGGGTTATCTGACCATACTTCACCATGCTGGTCAGTGCGGGTTGGTGAACGAAAGCAGGGGAAATTGGCAGCAGTTATAGTACAAGGGTGGTCCAGATGTCTTGTGACCCACAATTAAATCACCCCGAACATTGTTTTACTTTGCATATTCATTTGTTTTAAATAAACCTTATTTATTTCAGATGGCTAATACACGAGTCAATATTCTATTAAAAAACGGCTTGCAGTGAGCGTATGGGCTCATGAAAGATTACAAACCAGAAAAACTATGAAAGATGTTCTAAAATATTTTTGTGAAATATTTAACAAAGCTCCACCGAAAATGGACAATGCTGAGATGGGGAAAATACGCTGTTTTGCACTAGATCAATTTTGGACAACAAAACACACTTTGGAGACCTTATAAGATCATTGGCATACAACAATATTAAGTTTTAGATCATTCAATGGGGTCACAGGACATCTGGACCACCCTGCTTTTTTAATTACACGCTTTTATTTAACTCACTCAGTTGTCGTATCCTCAAATCTTGTAACTACATTTTTACCTACTTCCCAATGTGGTATCGACTGCAAACTTGGCATACTATGTCATACTGATGACAATACTATATTCTATCATAAAAATATATATTTTAAAACATTATTTTCTATGTTATGTTTCGGCTTGGCTCTAATTGTCCACGCTCAACTCACGTTGGCTGTTCATCACCACGGGCCCCTTACGTTGTTGGCAAACTTCGGGGCCACTTCCTGGAGTCGTGGAGTTCTTCCATTACTAGTACGGTACATTTCATTAAAGCGTGTTTTAAAAAAAGTTTCTTAAAATATTACTTATTTCAGCAAATTTCTGGCGCCCACCCAATCAGTCCTACAATAGCCTGCACATCGCCTGATGTAATGCGTGGTGGTTACCCAAACATTTAGAAACTAAACTATTATTTTTTTGAGAATCTAAACTAAACTATAAAAAACTAATTTGAGAAGCGACCTGGTCACAAATGATAGCCCGATCAAGTGGCTTATCATGTGGAATGTATAGCAACCAAATAATATAAACGCATGTTGATTCTAAATGTAGAGGGAACCAGTGGACAGGGACAAATATCCAAGCGACCAGGATCGGGATCAAACCAACGACTTACTGTATACCAGGCGATGTAGTTAACATCTCCTAGCCACCGTGATGATGAGAGAGACACGCAAACTCCAAATATACAGCAGCAGGCGAGATAGTTAACATATCCTTGCCACCGTGATGAGAGAGACACAAACTCCAAATATACAGCAGCAGGCGAGGTAGTTAACATCTCTTAGCCATCAAGATGATGAGAGAGACACGCAAACTCCAAATATACAGCAGCAGGCGAGGTAATTAACATCTCCTAGCCATCAAGATGATGAGAGAGACACGCAAACTCCAAATATACAGCAGCAGGCGAGGTAGTTAACATCTCCTAGCCATCAAGATGAGAGAGACACAAACTCCAAATATACAGCAGCAGGCGAGGTAGTTAACATCTTCTGGCCATGAAGATGATGAGAGAGACACGCAAACTCCAAATCCACAGCAGACGCCTAAGTCGGGATCATATCCACGACCTCCTCCACACCAGACGAGGACATCAACAGCACCATCTCAAAGGGGAATGGGTACAAATGGAAATAAATGCGAGTTTCCTTTTTTTAACACCCCTCCCACAGCGCTTGCTTATATTTAACGTTGCATCCCTCAACTTGAGAATCCAACGAATTTGAGAATAGATTTATAAAAAAAAACTTTTATTTGAATAAAAAACACAACCAACTCACGCGGTCCAACATCTTTCACTGAGGAATCGATACTCGGAATCGCGCGTGTTAAATAGAGTCGATCCATGCAAAACAAATCGATCCACGCAACAGCGCGAGCGCCCCCGCCCCGTGCGTTTCAGTTTTAAGTTTTATTTATTTTGGTACAGCCCTGTGAGCCATTCGGCTCTTGAATCGGGTGCAACCACAACAAACAAAAACACGAACAAGAAAACATCTTAAAGTGACTATGTGACTCTGCAAAACAGAAAATTCATGAAAAAACCCAGCAAAATATTCCCGAAAAAAACACCGAACACCACCAACGTTGTGTGCAAATAATCCCAGTGGGATGCCAGTCAAACAACAACAACAACCACAAGAAAACTTAGATTAAGGCCATCAGTCTAACTCCGTACCACAACAAAACAAACATGTCCAAACCAAAAAAACGTTTTCCAAATCACCAAAAAATAAAGCCATAATTGCAACGTAACAGTGATCACAGGGACTGTGACCGAAATTTTAACAATAAACTACATAAATAACATGTAACACCAAATCTTAGAGCCATAGCTGGCTGCATGAGTCACTCCACAAACAACAGGAGCATCAGTCGGAGTATCAAATTTTTCAATGCACCTTTAAGATCAGCACACTAAATCAAAATACAGATAATACTTTGCAGCGGTCATCCGGAGCGAAACATTTTATTTTATTTTAGGCCACTGAATAGCAGTGGCAGCTAGGGGTGTACAACTCCTCTAGAGCAGTTTTGGGTGAAGATCTCATAGGTAGTGATTCAAGTTGCAGTTTATTGGCAATAGCATTCCAGACTCTGGGGGCATCAATAGCAAAGGCCCTTCCTCCAGTTTTTGTACGGCAATAAGGGAATGTGAAGCTGGTAAATGAGCGAAGACCTGAGGTCAAATTTGTTCTTTGAAGCAGAGAGGAGATCCAGCAGGTAGAATGAGAATAAAACAATAAAACAAAATAAGACAATAAAATTCTCACGACGTTTCGGCCACAACACAGGTATTATGGTCGAAACGTCGTGAGAATTTTTATTGTTTTATATATATTTTATTATTTTATTGTTTCCCTTCAACGTGACTTTACCGAAAGAGCTAAGAATACAAGTAGCCTTCTTCAGGTGAAGGAACAGAACTGAAGCACTTCAGTTCTGAAGGAACAGAACTGAAGCACTTCAGTTCTGAAGGAACAGAACTGAAGCACTTCAGTTCTGTTCCTGAAGCACTTCAGTTCTGTTCCTTCGACTGAAGAAGGCTACCTGTGTTGTGGCCGAAACGTCGTGAGAATTGTATTGTCTTATTTTGTTTCATTGTTTTATTCTCATTCTACGTGACTCTAACGAAAGAAGCAAGAAGATGAATCCTTGCAGTCACGAAAGCTTTAAATCGAAATCCAGCAGGTAGTCTGCGGATTTTTTTGGCAGTACATCGTCAATAAATAAGATCTGGTGCACAAGCCGTCGAACTTCTGTTGTTTGTGAAGTGACTCATGCAGCCAGCTATGGCTCTAGGATTTGGTGTTACATGTTATTTTTGTAGTTTATTGTTAAAAATTCGGTCACAGTCCCTGTGATCACTGTTACGTTGCAATTATGGCTTTATTTTTTGGTGATTTGGAAACGTTTTTTTTGTTTGGACATGTTTGTTTTGTTGTAGTACGGAGTTAGACTGACGGCCTTAATCTAAGTTTTCTTGTGGTTGTTGTTGTTGTTGTTTGGCTTTTTTCAGGAATATTTTTGCTGTTTTTTCATGGATTTTCTGTTTGCACAGTCACACACAGTCACTTTAAGATGTGTTTCATGTTCGTGTTTTTTTGTTTTGTTTGTTGTGGTTGCACTCGATTCAACAGCCGAATGGCTCACAGGGCTATACCAAAATAAATAAAACTGAAACTGAGCATTAAGAGATGTTAAGTTTGAAACCCAAGAAGCCGGCGGCGGGGGTGGGGGGGGTGAGGCCCCCCCCCTCATCCCCCGTACCCCTCCCCCCACTACTCCCCCCCCTCCTCCTCTGGTAACGTCACTGCGGTGCGACCTCGTCAGGGGGCTGCTGCTGCCGCCAGCTCGTGTCCCCCCCCCCCACGTCGTCATCGTCTCCGCGTGAACTTCACTCCAGAATCGCCGCCTCCGCCGCCGCCTCCGTCGTCCGCCGCTTCCATCCCCGGCCCGGCTGCGTCTCTCACTCGCAGGCTCACCACCAGCACCACCATCACCAGCAGCAGCCCTCTCGCATGTCTTCCTGAGCCGCAGCGCGTTGTCGTCGTCCTCGTCACACCACCACCACCACCCACCGCCTCTCTCCCCCCGAGGTACGTGGCGTCGAAACCGGTAGGGGTGGAGGGAGAAGGGAGGAGTAGGAGTAGGGGGGGGCGGGCCTTTTGCGGTCCTCGGATAGATGCGCTGCCGCCGGCCTCGAGGGTCGGTGGGTAGGGGAGCCTAGGCCGCAAGCGGTTCGGGGTGGGTTTTGCCGGGGAGGGAGAGAAAGTATATTTTATTTAAAATAATAATAATTAATGGTATAACTTCTTATCATTAAAGTGGCACGCCCCATGAACAAAGGCGTGAGACTCGCGGGTGTTTAAGGCAGAGCGGGATTGATGCCCAAAGGAGGCGAGGCCGCCGCCGCCGCGTTTGCTTTTGACGCTCGCGAGGTTTGATCCGTCGACTCTGCGTGAGAATCTATCCGTCCTTCGCTTGAGATTCCGCCGCATTCGAAGGGTGAGGCACTTAATTTTTTAGAGTTTCTCGCAAGGAGTGAGAGAGATTGACCCCGCGGGGAGTGAGACTCAATCGCGGCTTGGACTTGAGATCCACGCCATTCTCTGGGTGCGTGTCGCGCCGTGTCCACCCGCGCCACCGATTATTACGCATTTCGCGTACGTGAGAATGGGTGCTTCGTTATATAATGTACTGTAGTTATTATTAACCGTCTCCGCATCTTCACGTCCCCGTACCCTATCCCCAAGTAGACACTGAAGTTTCCACGCCGTCGCTAGGTAAGCTTACAACCGAGACGCGTCAATCTAACGCCGCAAATCGTGAATCTCACGTCGCGTTATACCAGGCTCCCGACTTGTGTGGGGGACTTTTGTCTTTAGAAGTTGGCACAATCGCTGTCTTACTGTCGGTGAACGCTCTCGTTTCCCAGTAAATTCCTCGGGTAATTTATTGTTGTGTTGGTGATAGAGATTTACTCGATATAGAATTACTCCATTGGAATGTGGAATCGCCACATTCCTGTGGGATGTGAGCGACACTTGTACGTTGGCAGTGGATATGACATTACATTTTAAACATTAATAATGCTCCCATCCGGTGTGTATTCACGCCTACCAGATGAATGTGGAGTTTTTTAACACTGACAGTGAGCTGGCGCCGTTCCTCGTTAGTTTGAGTGCGACTCGTGGTTGGTCCCTCTTAAACCTTACACGACAGATGCCGCTGCCTCTGTGTCATTTTTACGTAACGAAATATGCTGTAACCCAAACAAAAACATTTGTTGGTGAGACACGATTTTAATTATTGCACTGAGACAATATTTTAAGATCACTGTTAAGTTTATGTACACCAATGCAGTCGCACTACGGGAAAGCTCTGTATTTAAAACATGTTGTCTTATTAACGAAGCCAAAAACGCCGTTTCTGATTGCCCAGCACACGGTCCAGGTAATATATTTACATTATAACAAGTGTTTTTTTGTTTCTTGGGTAACGTCTTTAAGTCGGATTCGGGCGCACGTCACGACACACGACACCCTGTTTGCGCTATTTGTAGCGTGCTGTCATGCAAGCGTGCGTGCCATAGAAAGTGGATCGCGTTATTTTAATAACGCTGCGGTGCTCGGTTTTGTGCACCCTCGTGCATACCGAGACAGCCTCTCGTGAACGCTGTCGTGTTGACGAGCACCTATTGAGAAGGACCGGTGTGTGTCTCACGTGCGAGGTGCCGCGTGGTGGGTAGCGTCACTCAGTCTTGAATGTTTCATCTCTGCGATGCGGATGTTTGTGTCCACAGCTTGTCAAGTATTCGTTTTGGGCCAAGGCGACCTAGTGAAGCTCATGTCGCCCTAGGGAAGGCCCAGAGCAGGTTTTGATATTGGATACCATAGTGCTTAAATCGGTGAGCACCACACTAACATCTCATATCTATGCTCCGCGTATTTACCAACCCGCATTGACAAGCCTGGTGAAATATGGGGACATAACACCCACGACCCACAAAGTGTGGGGAGGTGCTCATCTGGCAGTGGTTTGACAAAATGGCTATACATGCACACCTTTTGTTAAGCTTCATAATCAGGAATTGAATTAGGGGTGGCTGTGATTGCAGCAACGTTTGTGAACCGCAACTACTCCACTTTCCTACACGGTGGCAAAGATTCTCAGCAGATATACTATCAGGGCAAGTGCTGTGAGTGACGTGTACGCAAAGTACAAATGTTCTTGCTCTTGTACACTTGTCACACTTTTGTGTCCCTCGGGCACAAGTGCTGGCTCGCTTTTGAGAAAGATCTGTTCATACGAGTAAATGTTGCTCTTGTTTTGCGTTTGTTTTGTAGAACTCAGTGCCTTTGCAGTTTCCCCCCGCTACCTATCAGAGATGTCCTTCTTTTTTTCGTGGATCTATAAAGGGTTCAGCAGCATGCTGCAGTTCCTGGGTGAGTATTGACAAACGGGGCAAGGGGGTCACAATGTATACAAAGTTGTAGAAAAAATAAATAGTTTATGCATCAAGAGCAGCCACGGTCAATCCACTTCTGGATGAAGCCCTCCCCAAGCTGCTGCCATTCCTCACAATTGTTTGATGTAAAGTCCAATTCACACCTGCACACTAGCTGATTTTATTGCTCCATCTACTCATGTTCTTTTGGATGTTAATTGGTGCCACTTCGTAATTATTCTTGTTCATCAATCATCCCTTCTGGCTATATGTTCTGCCAGAGCCGACTTTTCAACAGTTTTAGTCATGTCTGTAACCTGCTTATGTTTTTTCATATCCATGTTTTCATCTTTATGACTGTCTTTGTATTTCCCATTGATTTAATTTTGTCATTTGTAACAGCCGGGTGGTGGTGGCGCACGCGAGGGTTAGTGGATCACACATGTTGTGAAACGCCCTTCCTGTGGGCGTCTAGGTGCCATACCCTTGAAAACTATTTTTTTAGAACAGATATTTGTGTTTAGTTTGTTGTCCTTCCCCCACTCCTCTCCTCCGATTAGCACTGTTGGCTACGTACGGTGCGAAAGAAGTTCAACATACATACATACATACCCTGCCTCGCTAGAAGGCAGTACAACAAGTTGCCTAATCTTCATAGGTTTTCATATGTATGGACACATGGGCTTTTTTTCCGGGTACTCCGGAGTCCTCCCACACGTATAAAGACTCATAAATTGGCTGAAAACATCTTAAAATACAATACCAATGCTGGACCCTCCTGAAAAATAGTTGTATGATTATGTAGCTTTCCTGGACAAAATAATTATTAATATTATATATAGAGTTAACTTCCACAAAGTTTCCTATATGTGAAATGGTATTCTTGGTTTTCAGTGCATTACACTTGGCTGTGTAAAGTGACATGCTTGGTATTCCTAAAATAATTGTATTTTACCAAGCTTGGTTGAGATTGGTCAGGAATCCACAGCCCATTAGATGAACCCTAAGCATATTCCAAACATTCATAATATTTTACCCTACATAACCAACTGTGATCCTTGATTGAAAACAAAGGTTAGCGATACATTGTTAAAGTAAAATGCTAATCGAAGATTGACAAATTAATGTCTTCTAGGCCTGTATAAGAAGTCTGGGAAGCTGGTGTTCCTTGGGTTGGATAATGCTGGCAAAACAACACTGCTTTGCATGCTCAAGGATGATCGAATGGGCCAGCCAGTTCCTACCCTGCACCCAAGTGAGCTTCATGAACAGAACATGGTTATTTCTTTAAAAACGCTCAACCCCCCTGAGAAAGAGAGACAAAGCAAAGCTTTCCCGTATAAACAAGTGACATAATAAAGAGTGGTAATCATCTCTTTAATACTGGCTGATAACAGAAAAATATATAATCGGCTGACATTTTGGGCAAATGGCCCTGTTTCACAGCACTGAGATCGGGTAGAGGTTGGTTTGTAATTGGAGATTTCACTTTATGCTCGAGGGTTTAAAAAAGCTAGATTTTATAAGATTGTTAACATAGAAACGCCCTGAGAACAATTGTTTAAGGGCGCTTTATATGTAAAAATTATCATTTTTCAAAGAGTTATAAATTGACATATAACTAGTTTAATTTTAGTGGCCATTAATTGCATGTCAAAAAAAATGTCTTCGATCCAAAATATATATTTATAGATTTTTTATTTTCATGTGCTGGACTTGGTGCTTCTCAGCATTACTGTAGCGTGAACATGATCAAATAATACTACAATGGATTTATTTTTGATCAAGAGCATTTCTCATTTAAATCAATATTTTTTACATCACAATAGTACAACGGTAATGAGCAGTCTCTTATTATTAGTAATTATACTGGTAACATTAAAAAGAAGTTATTCAAACTCACACCATACTGATTTGAAAAATGTGTGTTTTTCTTCTATCTATAATTTGTGCTTGTACTGAAGTGTGTAATAACAAGCTGTATGTAACATGCCTATGATCTCTCTCCAGCTTCAGAAGAGTTGACGATGGCTGGCATGACCTTTACCACCTTTGACTTGGGTGGCCACGCACAAGGTAAACACACTGGCATTCTCAGAAATTATCTTCCATAAGTACATCAGCTTTTTACTACACTGGAATTAACTTATTTTACGTGAATTGATGCATGTATTGTCTTTTGCTTGGGGAGTTCAGCACGCAGGATTTGGAAAAACTACCTACCTGCGATCGATGGGGTGGTCTTTCTTGTGGATTGCACAGACCATGAGAGACTCACAGAAGCCAAGAAAGAGTTAGATGTAAGGCCCACTCCTGTGTTTGCCACTGCCTTGACAACAATATAGAGTTTGTGTTGAAATAGAATAAGAAATGAAGGGACTGCCATTGGCAGTGGTGCATAAGTACAAATAAAATACTCATTGCATTCAGTCAAATGGCTGGTTATTAATGAGTTTAAAAATAATTTATGTACAGCAATACCAGTTTCGACATTTCATTTTGTTTTTGTTACCTTAAAGGTTCACCAATAACGTTGAACTTGAGTTCACCAGCCTTGCTGGCCAATTGTGTGCACTCTGGTTATTCATTCATGGCATGTGTGCCACAGTGCGGATTTTACTCGAGAGAGTTGGGCATTAAGTGATGCCCCTTCACAGGGCTGTGCGGGACTTTTATAAAATATGCCATGACGACTCTTCCCTTTTCTGACAGGCTCTGATAACGGATGAAACGATTGCCAACGTGCCCGTCCTCATCCTGGGAAATAAAATCGACCGGCCGGAGGCGATCAGCGAGGAGCGCTTGCGTGAAGTGTTTGGCCTTTATGGCCAGACGACTGGAAAGGTATGGCACCAACAACCAGGCCCTGCCGCTTGTCTCTTAAGCGTGTGGATGTATTTGCTTCCCTGCTATCACAGGAATGTGTGTCGCATTTTGGTTTGTTGGTGGTGATTTTTCATATCTGGAAAATTCCACCCAACATTTGTCCGACTTCTCATGCTTTGGGATTTTAAAAGTTATTTTTATCAATTTTAATGTGTTGTTCTATTGACCTAAATGTACCATTAACATGTAATTTGTGATAATGTAGATGAATAGTACATCTGTTCTAACATGTACTATTTTAATGGATGAATCGTGAGCATAAGAATCAATTTCCTAGATGAATCGGCATCATATTACATGCCCAATTAATCATTGAAAAAAATGTTTGTGTGTACATAATATACACGCAGATTGCATTCGTGTATGTGAGCCGATGCGCTGTCGTATATATGGTGATGCTCATCATTTACCACCTTCCCCATGTTTGTGTGAGCAGGGTAATATCCCGCTCAAAGACCTCAACACTCGCCCGCTGGAGGTGTTCATGTGCAGCGTGCTGAAGCGACAGGGATATGGAGAAGGCTTCCGTTGGATGTCGCAGTACATCAACTGACCTACACAGCCACTAGCATCGCTTGCCTCAGTTTGGCGACGACTGTGCAAAAACATGCAAGGCTTTTTTTTACTGTAAACTACCCAGATGGTTACCACTTAAATGAAGACTGAAATATATTGCCACATCACAACAAACTTTAGTTTGACGATTCCTCTCAAAGTGTAAGCGCGGGCAGGGATACAACATGTGCATAGGACTTTGTACAGTACATGCTTAAGCAGCTGTGTACATTTTTTTGCTTTGGGAGCTTGTGTACAGTTTGTGCTTTGGAAATGACCGATTGTTTGCAAAATTGGACTGCCAATATTTCTGTGGATTGTGCTTATGTTTATTCTGATAATTCAGAATGTAAATACAGAAATAGGATCATTATTACCCTTCCCAACCCCTTTCTAATCCCTTAATGAGAAAAAAAATATTCGTAGCTATTTTGCAATATAATAAAAATGATCTGTCTAGCTCCTGGGTAAGTGATAAAAAAGACTGACAAATAAGTGCATTCTAAGAAATGGTGTTAAACATAGGGTATATTAAGCGTCTTCAAACGTGTCTAAGACAGTTGCTCACAGCTTGACAAGTTATCTGTTCCAGTAATTTTTTTTGACCTTTTTGAATACAGAGATCATGATGAGAGAAAAGCTAGTTGGTTGTGATGCCTCCTAGGTTTGATTTATCCTTGTATGTTTGTGTGTGTTTGTGCTGCTATGGAGTTTCACGTTAAACCCAGCATGGTAGCAGCACTCCCTGCTCGTACACTCTCGCCACGGAACACCAGGATGCTGGTCTTAATGTTTTGATTCGTGCTTAATGATCAACTACCTGTTGTTGGTGGTGATGGGCTCAACACTTAACACTAAGATATTTTGATCATTTTACTGAAATAGACTTTGTGGAGCCTAAGTTTCTGGGAGACTCAACAATAGATATGGGATACAGCCTTTGTCACGTGTTTCACGGTTTTAAGCCTTACTGTTTGGTAAGTTATAAAGTGGGAAAAAAGATTGTACTATTTGCATAATATTTGCTTACTGTGTATATGCCCCTATCATATATACAAATACAGAAAGGTGATCACAATCCTTTCTCTACCACACGATGAAATTAAACGTGAAAATTCTCAACTGCTGCAATGTGTGTACTAGGCAAACTTTGTTTAGTTTTCTAGTGCCAAAGTATGTTCGTACAGCACCAGAGTTAAGAGGGTCTTAACGCAGTGTGAATCGTTTTGCATGAACTCATCTTTGTGCAATGCCCGTTATGAAATACTGTACCTATACAGGTTGACTCCCAAGTCTAGCTTGACAAATACAATAGCCCAGACTGCTGTATTATGTAGGTTTTATATACATGTAATTATATAATATATTTATGTAGCCATCTAAACTGATGAGGGGTGGAAGTGGAAATGTGTGGGTGAAGAGTGTTGTCACTCTATGGCTGTAGATTTGGCCGTGTTTGGTGGTTATCTGTGTGGCACTTCCAGTTACGATTTCACATTTTCTAAAGAAACGCCGGTGGTAGCGCTAATCTCTGGATGCCCCAATGATATTTCCCTCTAGCACCTCTAGCATTGCCCATAATGTTGCAGTGATTTTAAATGACGTTATGATAGTGTTGGTGGTTTTGCCAACATAAGTGGGGGAATCTCCCAATAAAAAAAATCTCAATACTGAAAATATGTCTGTGCCTGGCATATGTGGCACTGGTGATCCCTTGGGAGATTTTAAGTGTGCTAATTTTCTTCATTATCCTCTTGCCTTTTTGCCTGCAATCATTTGAACTCTGATTTGGATGTCTGTTACATTGTAAAGTGCTCAACAAATTAAAACAATTATTGGTTCTAGAGCCTGTGTTGCGTGCATGGAAACATGTTTAAACATTTGGATTGAGGTGAAAAGTTAGGCAATTATCGTAGCTCCCACCTTCAATCAGTAACAAAAAACCCCAATGCATTCGTCGATAACACTGCCTAAAAAAGGATAATAATCGGTGACATTTCAGGAAATGGCCCTTCATAGTATATGAATGACCTTCCTTACATGGTTGCTTTGAACTAAAATAATATCTTTGCTTCTTCCGAGTATTTTTCCCCACTCGGGTCTGCCTTCCTGAGCGATCACTCCATGTCCACTCCACAATCCACACCCCATTTTCACCATTTTAAACCACCTTATGGTCTAAGTTCCTCTGGCTTGGCGCAGCTTCCATGTTCATCACCTATTTTGTTTCCAATGGGGTGATGTTTCTACCGCCCTTCGTAACGTCATGTTTTAGTTGCAGCACGGATGCGCTTAGCCTTCGAAAAATAACGGATGGGTTTTAAGGGAGGTAGTCCAGCCTTTACCTCCCCCTGCACTCCTTCAACCAAAGCAACACTTTTTTTGTTATTTATAAACACCACTACTACGATATAAACCATAGGTCGGCTACAGATATACTCTCCATCGGACTTCAACCCTAGCAACCGCAGAGAGCACATGGATTAAAAAAAAGTATTGCTTAATATTCTCACTACAGTACTATGCTTCATTCAGACAAAGCCTCAAATGGTATGAGCTCATGTAAAGTAATTGTTCTATAAATACTCGCAACATCCAGCTTGACAGGTTTTTTTGCAGCAACTGACAGGAATGTTGGGATAATTTATGAATATATATCCCCCCACCCATTTCATGGCCCCTGATTGCCATTTCCCGCGCAGTCTCCAAAACCACCGTGCTTTAAAATCCATGGCATTGTCTCTCTCTTCAATCCGCCTGTCGGTCTGAGTGAGATAGGATCGGCAAAACTGTTTACAGGCCTTTGTCAATCCATTGCTGGCTCTTGGCCCCCTCAAGACCATTTTGGTAATGAGGGATGTCTAACCATAACTTCGTTATTCCGGCCGCTGTGAGTTGGGTGACATGGGAGCCCCGGACTGGGTTAGATGTTGCTTGCACACCGATGTTAGCTGTGGCCGGAAATCCAACGCGCGCTGCCGGTATTCATCATGCGGTGTGCAAACACCACTGTGCCAATTGCTGAAACCTAGGAGAAACTATAACTTATATTAAATATACATCGAGGGTAACTGCCCAAATACCAGCTCAAACGAGCTACCCTGCAACGTCACCAAGAAATATACAGGTACTCCTCTTCTTACGAATAGTCGACTTACGAACTTTCAGATATACGAACAAACCTGTCCGTATTTCCAGTTGCCTGTTCGGACCAAGAGTCGTAAGTTCAACCGCCGCGCAATAGATGGTGGTGGTGGCGGCATCTGCATGTGCAGAACATGAACAACAAGTGTCATCCGCAGGAGATTGTACAACTTTTTAAAACATTTTCCGTGTTTAGTGTGCATGCCGTACAACATGCTTGGAATCGACAGGAGTAAAGTTGGACTTACGAACAACTCAACTTACGGACGGACCTCTGGAACCTAACTCGTTCGTAAGTAGAATGCCTGTAATTTGATTTCAGTGCAGTAATTTGCAGTGCCAGATTGCAATGATCTCATTTCTACAGGAGTGCAATCTTGATTTGAAGCTTTCGTGACTGCAGGAATCCATACTCTCTGCAGCAATCCATACTCTCTGGTTATTTCGGTAAAGTCACGTAGGTAGAAAAAATAATAATAGATCATGACGTTTCGATCGCAACAACAAGCGACCGTCTTCAGGTGAAAGGAGTGTGCATTTGTGACCATTCTCAGTGCAATTTCATGCACAGCCCACGAAAGATAAAATTAAATAAAAGGTAGTCAAATGACCAGAACTTTGGATGTTATTCGGGATGATACGTGATGCATTTGTGCTGTGCAATTGTACTCCCGAGTAGCACGGTTGGCTACGTACGGTGCGAAAGAAGTTCAACATACAGTCCATACATTACTCATTGGTTTTTTCGGTAAAGTCACGTATGTAGAAATACAATAAAATTATATTAAAACAAAAAACAATCACGACGTTTCGATCACAACGATTGTTTTTTTTTTTATATAATTTTATTGTATTTCTACATACGTGACTTTACCGAAAAAACCAATGAGTAATTTTATGCAGTCACGAAAGCTTTAATACTTGATTAGTCCATACATTGGCAGTTAATGTATTAGTTTAACGGTGAATCCAGCAGTGGATGATGTCTACGTTTTGATCAAAAGAATGACCCCTGAAGACGATGCCACACTACAGCCACAATAGCGAAGGCAGTGTGTAGACGTGTTAAAAAAAGACCCACGATAAATACATTTAAAGCATAAGCCGAGCACAAAGTAAGTGGAATACAAAGCATTGCTTTATGATGCAGAACTTTACGCTATGTGGAAATTAAAATTGTGGCTATACGGGGTAGGTGGGGCACTGCAGGGTCTTAGTTCTCCACTTATTTCGTGACACTTCGCTCATTCCCCAGGTTACACATGGAATAAGCGGAGTGTAGCGAAACAACCACGCCGAACTATCGTCAAAATATACGCACCCGTATTGTAAAGAGAGGGGCATTGCCTTGAGACATCTCGGAAGTTCACCAGCATTGATTAAAAGCAAGCCTTGACCTCTGATGGAGACACCACCGCTCAAGCAAACATGCAACGTTGGGCTAACGTTGGTATGCGGTTCGAACCATTTGCCTTTTGACGTTTCACGTTTACTGGGCGCATGTCGAAACCGGTCCAGAATGTTGCTTGTGCTGAATCAATCCTGCAAAAATGATACGGAATGCATGCATGTGATGGGTTGTGTAAGCAATACTTGCAACAACAACAAAAACAACAACAAAAAACATGTGCAGAGACGGATATACGAAGGAGAGATTATTTGCTAATTTATTCTCCCTAAACTCGCGTCTTTGTGTTGCTCGAGTAATTTTATCCGGACTATACATGGGTCATGCATGTCACGGGTGTGTTTACTCAAAAGGCTGAGATGCGCATCACCATTATATGACGACCTGAGCGGAGTTTTTACTCGAAAACCTGCAACGGATCTTTCGGCAATGAGGAATGGATTCGTTAAACAAAACCACAAGGTTCAGGACTTTAACTTTAAAGTTATTTTTTTAAACGGTAATATTACGTTTGGAAACGGTGCGTGAGCAGACGCAATTAAATACAACTCCACTGCTGGATGACTACCTTACCAAGTCGGCCCCATCTCTCCACGATCCACAATTCAAGTAGCCACACGTTCAATACATTCGTCCATAACACCGTGCCATTAAAAGGAAAACGATATTTCATGGGCGACGTTTCGGCCAATGTCCCCTTTTAGTAGCACATGCATCGAGAGAGGCCACAGACAGACGGCGTGAATCAGAGTTGGAGACTGCAATCAGTGATCCGCAGACTACCTGCTGGATCTCCTCTCTGTTTCAAAGAACAAATTTGATCTCAGGTCTTCGTTCATCTACCAGCTTCACATTCCCTATTGCCGTACAAAAACCGGAGGAAGGGCCTTTGCTATTGATGCCCCCAAGGTCTGGAATGCTATTGCCAATAACTGCAACTTGAATCACTAGCTATGAGATCTTCACTCAAAACTGCTCTAGAGGAGTTGTACACCCCTAGCTGCCACTGCTATTCAGTGGCCTAAAATAAAATAAAATGTTTCGCTCCGGATGACCGCTGCAAAGTATTATCTGTATTTTGATTTAGTGTGCTGATCTTAAAGGTGCATTGAAAAATGTGATACTCTGACTGATGCTTCTGTTGTTTGTGGAGTGACTCATGCAGCCAGCTATGGCTCTAGGGTTTGGTGTTACATGTTGTTTATGTAGTTTATTGTTTAAAATGCGGTCACAGTTCCTATGATCACTGTTACATTGCATTTATGGCTTTATTTTGGTGATTTCTAAAAGTGGTTTGGTTTGGCCATGTTTTTGTTTATTGTAGTACGGAGTTAGACTGATGGCCTTAATCTAAGTTTTCTTGTTGTTGTTGATTGACTTGCATCCCACTGGGATTTTTTGCACACAGAGTTGGTGTACGGTGCTTTTTCTGGAATATTTTGCTGTATTTTTCCTGGATTTTCTGTTTGCACAGTCACATAGTCACTTTAAGAAGTTTTCTTGTTCATGTTTTAGTTTTTTTGTGTTGCGGTTGCACCCGATTCAAGAGCCGAATGGTTCACAGGGCTATACCAAATAAATGAAAACTATGAAACTACTCTTTGGTTTTTCGTTTTTTTCGGTAAAGTCACGTAGAAATAAGAGTAATTGCTGCAGTCACGAAAGCGTCAAATCAAGTTTGAACTATGAAACTATGAATGAAATGAATGAATGGATTCGGCTCCGGGCTCCGTGAAGTGGTGGCTCCGTTCCACGTGTTCCGTCCCTCCCAACGCCGGCGCCCCACAGTTCTCCATGCTGGATGCCGGCCGAGTCATCATCGGTCTCACAATCAACACCTACATCATCCTCCTCCTCCTCATCCTCCTCACCATCACCACCACCTCATCGCCTCGCAGGTAAGGCGACAACACAGACGCGCAACAACAACAACAAAAAACGGCAAACACCGCGCCTAGGAGACTCGCACTGCATCCGCCGTCTTGGCCAACATGTCTGCTCTGTGCAACGGGGGCTGTGTCCCTGCTGCTGCTGTGTGTACTCCGTGTCCCTGCTGCTGTGTGTACTCCGTGTCCCTGCTGCTGTTGCTGTGTGTACTTCGTGTCCCTGCTGCTGTGTGTACTCCGTGTCCCTGCTGCTGCTGCTGTGTGTACTCCGTGTCCCTGCTGCTGCTGCGTGTACTCCGTGTCCCTGCTGCTGTTGCTGCGTGTACTCCGTGTCCCTGCTGCTGCTGTGTGTACTCCGTGTCCCTGCTGCTGCTGTGTGTACTCCGTGTCCCTGCTGCTGCTGTGTGTACTCCGTGTCCCTGCTGCTGCTGTGTGTACTCCGTGTCCCTGCTGCTGCTGCGTGTACTCCGTGTCCCTGCTGCTGTGTGTACTCCGTGTCCCTGCTGCTGCTGTGTGTACTCCGTGTCCCTGCTGCGTGTACTCCGTGTCCCTGCTGCTGCTGTGTGTACTCCGTGTCCCTGCTGCTGCTGCTGTGTGTACTCCGTGTCCCTGCTGCTGTGTGTACTCCGTGTCCCTGCTGCTGCTGTGTGTACTCCGTGTCCCTGCTGCTGCTGCGTGTACTCCGTGTCCCTGCTGCTGCTGTGTATACTCCGTGTCCCTGCTGCTGTGTGTACTCCGTGTCCTTGCTGCTGCTGTGTGTACTCCGTGTCCCTGCTGCTGCTGTGTGTACTCCGTGTCCCTGCTGCTGCTGCGTGTACTCCGTGTCCCTGCTGCTGCTGTGTGTACTCCGTGTCCCTGCTGCTGCTGCGTGTACTCCGTGTCCCTGCTGCTGCTGTGTATACTCCGTGTCCCTGCTGCTGTGTGTACTCCGTGTCCCTGCTACTGCTGTGTGTACTCCGTGTCCCTGCTGCTGTGTGTACTCCGTGTCCCTGCTGCTGTGTGTACTCCGTTTCCCTGCTGCTGCTGTGTGTACTCCGTGTCCCTGCTGCTGTGTGTACTCCGTGTCCCTGCTGCTGCTGTGTGTACTTTGTGTCCCTGCTGCTGCTGCGTGTACTCCGTGTCCCTGCTGCTGCTACTGCTGTGTGTACTCCGTGTCCCTGCTGTTGCTGTGTGTACTCCGTGTCCCTGCTGTTGCTGTGTGTACTCCGTGTCCCTGCTGCTGCTGCTGTGTGTACTCCGTGTCCCTGCTGCTGCTGTGTGTACTTTGTGTCCCTGCTGCTGCTGCGTGTACTCCGTGTCCCTGCTGCTGCTACTGCTGTGTGTACTCCGTGTCCCTGCTGTTGCTGTGTGTACTCCGTGTCCCTGCTGTTGCTGCGTGTACTCCGTGTCCCTGCTGCTGCTGCTGTGTGTACTCCGTGTCCCTGCTGCTGCTGTGTGTACTTTGTGTCCCTGCTGCTGCTGTGTGTACTCCGTGTCCCTGCTGCTGTGTATACTCCGTTTCCCTGCTGCTGCTGTGTGTACTCCGTGTCCCTGCTGCTGTGTGTACTCCGTGTCCCTGCTGCTGTGTATACTCCGTTTCCCTGCTGCTGTGTGTACTCCGTGTCCCTGCTGCTGCTGCTGTGTGTGCTCCGTGTCCCTGCTGCTGCTGTGTGTACTCCGTGTCCCTGCTGCTGTGTATACTCCGTTTCCCTGCTGCTGCGTGTACTTCGTGTCCATATTAAGTCGCTCTCAGCCGTAACCCAGCTGTGCCTGATGTGTTTTCGGGTTTTGGGTTCTGCATGATGTCCCAAGCGGATTGCGAGCTTCAGTAAGTGGAGCAACCCCAATGTCCGACGGTTCGAGCCAGTAAGCATGCAACAACGTTGGTCCACAACGTCAACCCAACGTCGGTACAACGTCAGCCAACGTCGTTGGGAGCTTCTTTTGAGTTCACAGTGCACGTTAGCGACTCCGCAAGTTGCTTGCCGTTCCTGGGTAAGCTCACCAGCGCGTGGTGCGAAACGTCGGACATCGTCGCGCTGAGCAAAACGCGCGGGCACAACAATCCCGACAAAACGCCTTGAGAGCTCCAATACACAGAGCGGTGTTCTTTACTCACATTCAGAAGGGGTGGAGATGGATGGGGGGGGGGGTCACGTTCGCCGATAAGACGTCGTCGGTGTAAGGAGGGACCGACACACGTTTGGAACCATTGTTGGGTTTGACGAGCAGCACGAGGATGATGATGATGATGGTGGGGGGGGAGGCGGTGTTTTCACACACGTAGTGTCTTGTCGGGAGCCGCACTAAAGGCCACCAGTGGCCACGAGGGCCTTGCAATAAGGAACACTGGCGAACAACACCAACAACACCAAACGCCGTCCTAAACGCTTTCACATATTCGCCAGGGTCCGTGATGGGGGGGGGGCTCCATTGTGCGTGTGTCACGCTGGCGTGCTCCATCCACTCCATTCATCCCTTACCAGGGGGGTCGTCGTGAGCAAGAGCATGGCCGAGAGTGGCCCTGCGCGGTCACGTTGTGGGGAGCGGTGGCGCTGTGGTTAGCGCTGTCGGTGCACGAGCGCGCGCGCTTACGCGCGCGCGCCACGAACCCGACGACCCAAGTTCCACGACCGATCTCGACAGTGACGGGGAATGTTTGAACCCAACCGGTTATGGGCCTCACCTAGTTCGATTGAAGCCTTAAAGTGGGTACCTGCTGCGGTGTGTACTAAAACAAAGCATCAACACTGGGGGAGACAAATTGAATCCGGGCGTGTTTGTGCGTATTGCATGTGTTGACCTTTTTTCGTACCGTACGCTGCCAACCGTGCCGATCGGAAGCGCGGTGCTAATCGGGCAACACCCACACCTTGGCGTGGCGTGCACTTTTCCCCAACAAGCATGTCAATGCTACACCGGAGGATCTTTGTCTTCGTGTGGCCACGTGGGGAGGAGGGGTGGCGCAGTGGTTAGCGCCGCACTGCACCAAGAAACCGGCGGCCCGAGTTCGATTGCCGCTCACGACCAATTGTAACGGATGGGCTAGAACCACGTCCACCACCAAGGGGAAGGAAAAAAAATCGCAGGGGATGAAGGCCCGGCTGGCTAAGCAGAACGCTGCAGCGTAGCGAGCTTTCAGATGCGCTGCTTCTGCGGCCGTCTGGAACTCTCTTCCTTCCGATATTCAGAAGCAAATTTTAAGTCGTCTCGATTGAAAACTCATTGCTTCAGAACTGCTCTTTTGTGTTTAGTTTGTTGCCCTTCTCCCCCCCCCCTCCACGCACCTCCGATTAGCACGGTTGGCTACGTACGGTGCGAAAGAAGTTCAATATACGTTCAGAGCAAAGCATCCCCCCTGTCTGTCCCTACGACTCGTGGATGTGAAGGGGTGGGAGGGGGGGTGCTGGTCACCCACCCCCGCGTGTGCCATGCCGGCCTTCACATGTGCTACTCGCTAACAGTACTTGCCCCAACAGCTTGTTAAGTCTATACGGGGGATCTTTGTATTTGGGGAGCACGTGCGCTGACGGGTCACATGACTCGCTCGCTCCGTGGTGATTGACGGCTACGGGAGCGTGCCACGTGACACGGGTCAGAGTTGTGACCTGGGTGGGAGCAGAGATTTAAGTTATCGTTCAGATTAAAGTCGCGTCATTTATTCATTTGAGCGTTCCGATTTATATTGTAATTACAACTTTAACGTTATGTTATTTATTGAAGTTGTTCAGCCAGTCGGGGCCTTACTTTTGTGTCTGAATTAGACTTCTATAGTTGACTCGGCCCTCGATGAGTGTCTGGTTCGGTGCGTGAGACAAAGGTGGTGCAGGCTACACAGACTCCCGTGTGTGTGCTGTGCCAGCCTTCATAGCTGCTCGTTTACAGCACTGGCCCCAACAGTCTGATTAGGCTATACGGGGGATCTTTTGTCTTGCGTGGCCACATGGAGTGTCTGTGCAACGCCACGGTAACTATTTCGCAGCTATAATAATAGGGTTTTCCCCTTTTTTCTGGCAACAAAACTGAAACCTTTTTACAAGGATTAATGTCTGCATTAACCACAATACCTGCAGCCTTTTGGCGTCATCTGGTCGATCACCAATTGGGTCGAGGCTCAAAAGAAAGCCGTCCCTTGGTGTGGACCAATCAGTTTCAACGACAATGCATATATTATCATAGTATGTTTTTTTGTTTGCATTTTGACTGCAGGTATTGTGGTTGATGCAGACATTGATCCTTGTAAAAAGGTTTCAGTTTTGTTGCCAGAAAAAAGGGGAAAAACCCTATTACATTTTGGTACTGGCAAAGGAGGTTTAATGATATTTTGCAGCTATTAACGATGTCACCGAATGTCATCAACTCGTCATCCCCATTAGCCATGGTAAACTAAAACTAAATTTTACCAGGTAAGGCCCACTGACCTACAGAAGTGACCTGGCCACAAACGATAGCTCAACGAACTGGGTTATGTAGAAATATATAGCAGCCAAATACTCTAAACACATGATTGTAAATGTGGAGGGAAAACCAGAGGACCCGGAGAAAAATCCATCCGACCAGGGGGAGAATATGCAAATATACATGCGTCAGGGTCGGGATCAATCCCACGACCCCCGACATACCAGGTGAGGTATTTAACTTCTCGCCATCGTGGCACCCAATGATCTGGCCATTGAAGACCTCAAGCTGTTGAAAACTCTCACGGTCACGCAATGCAAGAATAAATCCAGCTCCTGCACATAAGCTGATATCATCGCTCCATCTCCGCCATAGATGTTGCTCTCGGGCTTGCTCCCTCCTTTGGCTACCACTCTGTCATTAGTCTCGATCACCGGTCATCATCCCTTGTCGAAGAGCGTGGATACAATGTACTGCCAGTGCAAAATTACACTCAAGCATGTTACTCCTCTATCGTTCGTGTGAACAATTAACTGTACGTTTAAAAAAAATATACGAATAAAACAACAATGTTACGTATTGACGTAATGATATACCGCGTTACGAAAACCTGGGGTGGAGTGGTGGCACAGCGGGTAGCACACTGAACCGTGGACCCGGCGATACAAGTTGGATTCCAGGCCACGGCTAACATCAGTGTATTTCGCGAATGCTTTTACACGTGACTGTCATACAGTTAGAGCGCCAGATATGAAAGTTAAAATTAATAAAAAAAAATATTTTCAAGCTAATATCAGTGGTGAGTGATATCTGAACCGTCCCTCTTCCATCCAAATCCCCTGCCCATTCTACCAACCCACGCTGAGCAGCCTGGAGATGAATTGATGAACAACGAGCTGTACATATATTTATGTTGTATTGAGTTTTTTAGCCAGGCTGGCCAGGATTGAGCAAGGACATAGCGGAACTTTTCACCCAGGCTACTGGAGAGCACAGACTTAGATATTCCATGATTTAAACAAATACGTAACAAATATACAATTACGAATAAGAATTGTTGTACTGTACCATATTTTTTTACTTAAAATCGTATCAATGATTCTTGTACTGTCTGGGATACTCTTTACAGTGTAGTATCAGAAGCAAAATCTGAATTTTAAGTTAAAGAAAATACATAAGTCATCAATGCTCAGTGTGTGAAATTTGGGGCAATTGTATATCTCAATGTGACTCAGCCAAAAATGAATGTGGGTGTCTTATGTGTTCAGCATTTCTAATGGAGGCACGTCATCGTTCCAGAGGGCATGGTCCTGGCCCCACCAAAAAAAGGCACTGTCAGCCTCAGTAGGTGCTCTCTTATAACACTTGTCCTGACACGCTCCAAAGGAGCACCTGATTGTATCTGCACGTGACTGTGCATGGGGGCAAAGTGGTTTATGCTGCGCCATGATTGCCTGTGATCTAGGCTCGATTTCCGGTGATGCACAACATCAGTTGGCAGGTGGTGTCTGAGCCTGACATGATCCTCTCCTAGGTCAATGAGGATTTACATTAATACCTGATGAGTTATTTGATCATAAGCACTTTTGAGACAAAGGGGGTCAAGTATGGTGGTGACTACACCACCCCATCATCTTCCATGCTGGCCGTAAGTAGGTGGTGGGCAACAGCACTTGCTTATGGGGTCTGTAATAAGGCATTAGGGGACATTTTAAATGGGTGTTTCTCCGTGGCTTATAAATAAATATAATTAACTCGATTATCTGTGAGTGGATGAACAGGGCTGCAGATTAACTGCGTCCGTGGAACATTCAATTCAATATTTTTACGCATAAGCTGGTTCTGTCATTCACCTATCTTCACTCGTTGAGTGATTCAGTGCCCACCTGACTCTAAATGTCAACAAGGAAAAATATGAGAATCGGCTAAACGCACTTTCGGCGCACTACATCAAACAGGTGGAACGCATCGTGAAGCCGTGTTCACTGCGGGCGATCTTTCAAGGCCACGAGTGGTTCACACTCGTTGTTCTTCCCCCGCACCTCAGTTTTAGCGCGGTTGGCTACGAACGCTGTGAAAGAAGTTCAACATGCATACTTGTAGTCCTCTGAAATCGGCAGCTGGATCCACAACCAAGACATTGATTATTATAGTTGTTACTCGATTCATATTGAGGGCGCCGTGGTGGAGAGATGTTAACTCCCTCGCCTAGTATGCAGGAGGTCGTGAGTTTGATCCCGACCTTGATGCCTGTATGTTTCTTTGGAGTTTGCGTGTTTTCCCCGTGGATGCATGGATTTTTCTCCCGGCCCTCCGGTTTTTACGTACACATTTAGAAACGTACACATTTAGAAACGTGCGTTTAGAATATTTGGCTGCTATACATTTCCACGTGATAAGCCACTCCGTTGAGCTATCATTTTGTGGCCAGGTCGCTTCTGAGCTACATAGCAGCTCAGTCGGCCTGACCTGGTAAAATAAAAAAAAATATTTTGTAGTTTATATCCAGAGTAAAGAAGCAGATTACCACGGATAATTTGAGAGTTGACTGTAGATTTGACTTCGCAGATCTCCGTTGGAGCACGGCCGAAGTGCGCATGGCAGAGACCTCCGACTCCTCTGTGAGGCAGAGATGCTTCAAGAAGATATCGGTGGAAGGCAACATAGGTGAGTGATTTTGTGTACCGTCTGGAGATGGTCACTTGTGAGTGCAGCTGATGTGGCATAATATCAAGCACGTCTGATTATCGCAGTTGGCCACGTACGGGTGCGAAAGCAGTTCAACATGCATATAACACACATGCATGCATATACATCCCCACGGTTGGCATGTTCTAATGAATTCACATCAAACACGCAGCCCTGCTTTATTTTGAATGTCATGTATTTTAATTGCTGACGTTCAGCCAATGCATTCGTCTTTGTTTTGGCAACGTTTAAACTTGCAATGGCAATATCACTTTCTTGGGGAAACGATATGCTGGCTCAGCCCATTGGTTGTCAAGTACTTTATTCGGTAATATTTGGTCTAAGTATTTTCTCCGACGCAACTGTGCTTTGTTTAAAACGGTTGAACAGTTAATCACCTTTGAACTTTATACCGAGCGCCAAGTGTGGCGTGTGATCAATATGTGCGCCGGGGGCACCGTCATTGATCGGCCTTCTATACACGTGTCACTTTTTTATCATTCAGGAATCTCTCACAGTACACAGCTCTGCCGCATGTTCACGGGTTGTAGCGCGAGTTGTTCGGCACGATGTCTGACCTCTTCGCTCCACGTGCTGGGAACGTATATAGAGTTAAATCTTTTTCCCGATGAAGCTCTCCGCACGAGGAGCCAATACGTCAGACATCGTACAGAGCAAAACGTGCGTTACAACCCTAAAAACACGTGGGAGCGATACACGTGAACGACGCTTGACGTTGCTCATGCTTGACGTCGCTCATGCTTGACGTCGCTGCTCTTTCTCTCCAGCGTGCGGGAAGTCAACGCTCGTGAAGGTGCTGCAGAAGTTACGCCCGAATTGGCACGTGGTCCCAGAGCCTCTGGAGAAGTGGCAGAACGTGGTGGGCAGAGAGTCTGGATCAATGGTACCGTGACCCCCCCCCCCTTCCCAGAAATCCTGGTCCTTACCCTCACGGGAGCGGAGAAGCATCCCCCTCACTGCAGGATGCAACTGGTCAAACTGGATTTGCAGCTCGTGCATAATTTAACCAATCTTTGTTCATGCTCAGCCCTCCTTAAGTCATCTAGTTAGTCCTACTCTATCTCTTAAGTTGCATTTGGAAGGCGTTAACAGTACGAATAAGAAAGAGAATATTAAACTCTGTAACGTTATAATGCCCTCACCTGCCCTTCTCGCTAGCCGGCCGAAATGGGGGCGGCATCTAACCTCCTGGGCTTACGTCTGGGCGACCCCAAGCGCTGGGCTTATACGTTCCAGACGTGGGCGACTCTGAGCCGTCTCCATATCGCTCTCGCTGCCAGCCACCCTCCCGAGCGTCACACAGTCTACGAGCGCTCGGTCTACAGCAATCGGTACGGAAGCCGACCGCTGGCTCAACCCATTGGTTGTCTCTTGTCGGTTCCTCCTCTTCCTCCTCCACCTCCCGCTCCTGGGCTGTGGCAGGATGTGGGGGGCAATCTCCTGCAGATGCTCTACTCGGACGCGTCGCGCTGGGCGTACACCTTCCAGACGCTGTCAGCGATGGGCCGAATACGTGCGCAGCTGAGCGTACCGCCCTCCGCACAGCCAGTACAAGTGTTGGAGCGGTCCATTTACAGCGATAGGTGTGTGCCCGTGTACACGCCACCTCCGGCGTGCTCGAGTTCGTTAATTTATTATCTTAAAATATATTAAATTACTCGATTGGGATTGTACGTTGCAATTATCTTTTACCTTACCGTGAAAACTTGCCAGGACTCTCCTAAAAATCGAGTCGTGAGACTCAATCGTGAGGCTCTCCTGGGTAAAGAAAAGCATGGTAATAATAATAATGAATGATATTATAAAGAATGTTTCAGCCAACTTTCCACCTTTTCTAAATTCCATGATTTACAAAGTCTAAAAGCTGCCGCGGCAACCGATTTACCGTCGCATATGGCGCACGTCAATGTTTATTATATTCTACAGTGTTCAGATACAGCCATGGCAGTTGAAACAGCGTTACAGTTGTAGCAGTGGACAAGTATTTTTTTTAAATCCCTTCATGCCTGTGTCCACCCAGCAGTTGGGTACACCACGATTAATCGATCGGCAGGTCACACATGCGGCGGGGTAAAAGTGTGGGTGCTCCCACCTCTTTCCGAGACATCTGTCAGTGGGGACGAGTAGGTGCTGAAATTTGAGGGCGCTTTGTTTCCTCTCACACAGCTTAAAGGCCGTGATCTGAACGTGGCTCTTTCACTCCAGCGCTGTCCTACCAGACAGTCTCGCCCCCCTTCACCTGATGAAGGCCGCTTGTGTTGTGGCCGAAACGTCGTGAGAATATTATTGTGTTATTTTATTTTATCAATTTATTATTTTATTCTCATTCTACGTGACTTTACCGAAAGAACCAAAGAAGAGGACAAATACTCTTCATAGATGCTTTCTAGATGTCCGTCCAGTGGCGGTCCTTCCGTCCACACAGGCGCGAGCAAGTAATAGCAGGGCTGCATAAAAATATTTTTGACCTTTCAGAGCACTCTATAAAAAGTCCTTTATTTCCAAGTCAGGTTCCGTGCAAGACACGTACTCGGTGTGACCTCTGTGCTTGTTGATGACGGCTTGGAGTTGCGTACACGCCAGTCGTTATGCTCGTCCGGGACGCTTACAGTCGCGCGGAATAATTTTGATGAGTGTTTTGACTAATTGACTTTCTTCCGAGAACTATGAGACCACTTGAATTATTCGCCGCGAAAGCATCGTTGCACAGCCAAGGGAGATTTTGCTCTCCAGAAGCCACTCCACATCTTTCATCGTCCCTCAAGTGTCATATCTGCTGTCCGACTCGTTGTCATGAGGATGTCAAGCTCGGGTTACCTGCCGTACTGGGAAAACAACTTTAGGAGTGCGCTCTTATGTCATGGCAATTGGGAGTACATTGTGGTACATTTTATACCATGGAAGTTATAGAATTTTGAAACGGTGGACATTTTTTTGGAAGTAACATTATCTGGTGTTTTGTTTTCCAAGAGAATGTGCTGTAACGTTGACTTGCAATCCAGCAGTGGTGTGAGGATGTTGCTCAGCACTTGCGCCAACAGTCTGTTAAGGCGATACAGGGGGGTCTTTGTGCCCCCAAGGTTAGATTAAAACGTCACAATGAGCAGCGTGGAGTTTTCTGACAGCTTTCATAAGTGGCGTGGCTTGAACATTTTTTTTGTTCATGCTCTACGTAACTAACTGTAAATGTTTTAAAGGCGGCATTGGATTTTTATTAAATTAAACTGTAATGAAAAACCCCACATTTGTATTGTTGTTCTAACTCAGTAAACTTTACATTCAATTGTTTTATTCGCCATGCTATTATTTAACTCCTTGTTGCAACGTTTACCGTGATGCAGCCACAAATTTGTGTCCAGCGCAAACCAGTGTTTTCATTTCCAGTAAATGCCAAGTTGAATACATACATTTTTTTGGTCAAAACCAAATGATTCCTTGAGATAATAACTCGTTCAATTGTAGGAAATATTTCAGAACGCGTGCAACTTGATTACAAACCCCGGCTAACTTTGTTAAAAAGAACCCCCCTCCGCACTTGTTTAAGAATAAGGACACGTGCGCAGATTTGATGAATGTGCTGCGCATTGAATTCGAACAAAAAAAACTAAAATATTCCACAATTTGCGGTACAACAGCATTCCGTTCTCGCCCGACAAACAAAAAAAACTTTATTTTCCTTTCGCCGATGCTCATGCCATCGCGCCACGCGTCGTCGATCGTTCCGTGTAAACGGAACGGTTTGCAAGCTGCCGCTGTGCTCCCTCGTGGCAGGTACGTGTTCGCCGCCAGCCTGCATGAGCAGGGCAGCATGAACGACACGGAGTGGGTGGTCTACCAGGAGTGGCAGGTACGGCGCGCAGTGCACGTATGTTTTTTGTATGTTGGACTTCTTTCGCACCGTAACGTAGCCAACCGTGCTAACTGGGGGTGCGGGGGAAGGACAAACTAAACACAAAAAGCAGTTCTGAAGAAATTCGTTTTCAATGGAGATGACTTAAAAGTGCATAGATCCATTGGCTTCCTAAAAGAAGAGCGTTCCAGACGGCCGCAGAAGCGCATCTGAAAGTGCGAGCAATGCGGTTATCGTCTTTGTTCAATGGCGAGCCAAAAGCCGCTGCTGCAAGGATGACTGGAGTCCTCATCGGGGTCAAAGGTCATAAATGCAATCGACAAGCAGGTCCATTTTTTTCTTTCTCCGCTTGCTTTGAGGTCCCCAAGAGGGAACTCATTGCGCTCATGTTGCTATAAGGTGTTGAAGCTCTCTTAATTGGGCTTGTAGTGATCTGCCCTAGATAGAGATCAGGGAATAAGAGCAGAACAGGACCTGCAGGCAGTAACGCACGGAGGCAGCAAGAGGAGTTGTGCCCCGCACAGTCGCGAAGAGCAAGGCATTGAGGAAGAATCAAGAAGGAAGAAGATCCATCCTCTCCTCCCCAACGGGGATGTTGTGAACAGCAATCATAATTTAGAGTTGTGATTTGTTTCAAGAATCGTATTTTTTTTGTCTTGTTTGTTTTCACCATCCCATGTCGTTTCTTCTTTGTTGTGAGACGGTCTCATCCTCGCCATCAGCCTCGCCGTGGCAGAATACAATGTGCACACATTTTGCGCCGATTTTAAAAGACTCGGATCCTTCAACGATTCAGTCAGTGTGTCGTGAGTGCGAGCGTTAAGTCATAATTCCATGGATCAATCCAACGTTCCATGCCTCGTACCTGCGGCTCTGTGTTCCAGCCTGTCTGACATAAGTATATCCATTTGACACAAGTGTAAAGCCTCTTGAGAAAAAAAGTTTTTCTTACATTAATAATAGTATAAACTTACAACGCGCACAGTATTGGCTCACCATCAAAGAGAGAGAGAGCGAGAACGACTCAGAGGCGTGAGGAACCACGGACAAGCAGCAAGGCGTCATGAGCTTAGCCGGTGGCAACAATTGCCCAAGCTCTGCAGTTCTCTGTATATAATCGTGTTATCAGTCCGTATAATGCATGTTTACACTTAAAAGGAAACCGGAGCACCTGGAGAAACCCCACGCGTGCGAAGGGAAACAACTTTCCCGTACCGAACGGAACAGGTGGAGTCCGCATTTTTGTTGCCGTCCTGCGATGAATCGCGCACGTGATGACGGTACAGTACGAGACAATAACAGTGACGTCGTAGCAGCAAATTGCTGAGAAAGGTTCAAAGGTTTCGTTCGGAGTGCGGTTCTGTCAATTATTTGTCGTGAAAACCCGAGGTCGGGAGAAGGGGGGGGGAGCCGTTGTGCAAACCGCGTCACGTGAACCCTGTACCCCGGGCGGTGTGCCTCCAACGTGTGTTGTTTGCGTTTTGGCAGGGCTGGCTGCTTTCGGAGTTGGACAAACGCGTCGAGCTGGATGGAATGGTTTATCTTCGCGCCGAGCCGGAGGTCAGCGGTTCCAGCGGTTCCACGAACACGATACGCCCAAGTTGCGCTCGCGAGTCGGATACGCGTGCGAGCGGAGGGACGTTGCGTCAACTTTAACCTTTTAATTACGTCTTGTACCTTGTAAGGGCCATCATCTTCAGTTACGTGCACATTTTTTCGACTTTGACATTCCGAATTGAGAATTTGCACAAAGCACACGTAATGATGCAATGTGCATTATGCAATCGTTACAGAAAGTTCCTGTAGCATCAGATGTTATCTTTATCTTGATCTACACTGGGCCTTTCATTGTAATAATTGGAGTGTATATGCATTTGACAGTTTACCCGCTGGATGAAGGCCTCACCGTGCTGTGTCAGTCGTGGGGTTGTTTGACCATACTTCACCATGCTGGTCAGTGGGCCAAAGATCGGTTTAGCTACGATGCATTAATTATTTAAGCCGAAGCCGGGAATCAAACTTCTCCCTTTTGTGAGTAGGATGAATAAAATACGATGCAAACCATCAGTCTTATAACCTTGCAAGTTTATCGCTTATAATCATCATTATTATTATTATACAAATGCTGTCAGACCATAAGTAATTACACAATTATACAAACTGTAAAAACAAGGTGATGTCACCACTATCCTGTAAAATACTCCAGAAAATAGCTAATGGCTGTCTACTTAGAACGTTTGTCAGGAAGTAAAATGTAATACATTATGAGCAACAACAATATTGTGAGCAAAAAGAGTCATGACATGACGATCCAAATCAAGCGGTATGGCGACACTGCGATATATATCGTACCTCTGATTTCCCGCACCTACCATTAGCGTGCTTTGGCTATGTCCGACGTGCAACAAGTTCAGCATGCTTGCATGCACATCGTACGGTACCAGTATATTCCCGGGTAAACATGGAACATTGGGCCAACGTTTGTGCAAAAAAAAAAAAACCGGTTCCAACCACGTGCCAACGTTGGCCCAACTTTGCACCTCGACCGGGTTGTGTCGTCGGATAGCAGCACCATTTCTCTGTCGCAGCACTTGCCCACGCAGTCGGTGCGACCGAACTGAGCGGGATGTTCGGCTTGTGCGCAGGCTTGCCTGGCGCGCATGCGAGTGCGGAATCGGGAGGAGGAGCGAGGCGTGGGGCTGGAGTACCTCGACGCGCTGCACAAGCGGCACGAGAACTGGCTGGTGGATCGCACAACCGTGTACGTGCGAGGTCGCTGATCGGGGGGCGGGCGAAGACATTTTAAGTGAATCGCGACAAGAGTGGTGGTACGGGTCCACTGGTGAAGGGAGATAATACCAGGTTGGGGCATTGGGTCGGCACTGCTGAGAGCACGCGTTCAAATCCGGGTTCAACGTGTGTTGAAATCTCGTTCTCAGGTGTAGTGAGCAGGTGGTCTCTGCCTGGTAATCGTTTTTTTCAATCCACTGCTGGGATGAGGGCCTCCCTTATTCTGTTCGGGTTGTCGGGGTTATTTGCCCATACTTCACCATTCTGGTCTGGTGGGTTGGTGAAGGTGGGGAGCGGAGTATGGTACAGTCCTGCATCGTGGGGCTACATTGTCAGCAGAGGGCAATCCATTGTTGTACTATACTTATGCCCAGAGTCTATGTTCCTCGCCTTCACCAATGCGCACCGACTAGCACAATGACGTATGGCCAAGTAACCCTCACGACCTGCATGGCTTAGCGAGGGCCCTCATCAAGCTGTGAATGAACAAAAAATCTGTTCACGTACAGAATGACATCTTCTGCTGTAGTCGAGCCAGCCTTTAGCCGATTGGAAGTCTGGGCGCAACTGCTGAGGGGGGAAGTGAAGTGAAAACGGAGTTGTCTACGGGGGTTGTCTGCAGTGGCGGTCGTTGCTATTTTGGATCTGATGACACATGCCCGAGCATTTCCCCCTGCCACTGAATTTGCAATTCTATTGTTAACTTGCCGATCGGCCAGTCCACTGCCAGTCCACCGCTGGACGAGGCCCTCCCCATGCCGCGCAGGTCATCGGGGTTATATGACCCCTTCTTCACTGCGCTGGACAGTGTGATTTGGTGAAGGTGGACTTTGCTGCATTGATAAGATGAGAACGAAAACATAAGGAAATATAAATTAAATTAAACTGATTTCCTAGCTTGAATCAGCATGCAGGACAGCTCGTTGTTTACAGGCCTGAGCCAGCTTTATGTTTACATTCCTATGACAGCGGCAGGTTTATGCATAAGACAGCCAAAACATTCATAATAAAGTAGAATTTCTCTAATAGTCTCCATGATTAGTTAAATATACAAGTGTCTGCTCACCCGTAACGTGCTAACAGTTCTGATTAATGTGTTTCCATGGCCCCTATATCCCTGGTGGAAAACGGTGGGCTGCCAAACATCTGCTAAATTTACACATGCAAGGGCAGAATCCCTTAGAAACATGAGCAATCAAAGGGCGAGTTCTCTCCTTGGGTTTAGATTTGGAAAGCGTCGTCGTAACATTCAGGGTGATGTGATCAAAAAAATCACCCGGGATGCTCCCGGTCTCTTCAGAGCTCGGAAATTAAGCCGAGTTGAGCCTGGACATTGCCTGGATGGGCGATTGCTGCAGGGCAACATTGTGGACAGCAGATAACGGTGCAGCAAAATCCGTTATTGCACTGTATTTATATGCTCCCAGTCTTCGTCAACCCACACTGACCAGTGTGGTGAATTATGGTCAAATAGAAAAGAGTGGCTGTTAATACTTATTATTATGTGGTCTGCGAATCAGCCCACCATCATACAATTAATTCAGGAGTCTCCCCTTTTCTCGACCTTGTTTACATTGTGAAACATGCAATGTTCTTAGACAATTATCCGGTGCCATGTTGTGCTGTTCCGTTCAATTTTCAAGAAACCATATATATTTTAATTGTCGCAAGGCCCGGCACAATTGCGCTCTGCTGTTGCTTTTACAAAGAAAAGCCGTTCTCACTCAGACGACAGGGAAACAGTGCATTACGATGTTCATTGTGGAGTGAGGAAGACAAGGCAGCACAACTTAAAATCGGGGGAAGATAAAGAGGCAACCCGTGGTGGCACTGCTGCGTTTGGTTTTCGCGGTTGTGCCACAGTTCTCGGATGCCTTTTCCTAGTCGTGCCGCGTGTTGTTCGGCACGATGTTACGACAATTCGCTTCCATACCGATCAACCCCCTTATCAGTGCCTTACCTTATTACAGACCAATTTAGACCTTATTGGTCACCCTGTGCCCTTATACATCTCAACATTCATCCTACAAAGTCCCATCACAAGGGAGAAACACAAAGACAAAAACATTTTTTTGCCCGTATTGAAACTGCTGTACGCCATATGGATTTGAAAACTCAATTTCCCTGTACAAGAATACGGGGTGAACCGCATGGGTTGACACGGCATGATGATGATGATGATGCATCTCCACTGGTTTCAAATGTTCTACCTCGTCAACGCTCACAAAAAAACACTTTATTTTCATGTCAACTGCCTGCCAAGTCCACCCCTTATCAGTGTCCTACCTTTGTACAGACCAGTTCAGACCTTATTGGTCACCCCGTGCCCTTCTAAATCTCAACGTTTATCCTACAAAGTCCCATCACAAGGGAGAAACACAAAGACATGTTTTTTTTGCCCGTATTGAAACGGCTGTACGCCGTATGGACCTGAAAACTAAATTTCCCTGTACAAGAATACGGCGTAAACCGTATGGGTTGACAGCTGTGGATGGTTAACTGGCACCTCGACAATTCTCTCTTTGCAGGGTCCATCACCCGTGCAGCAGTGACACTCCCGTCTTGGTGCTCGATGCCAACCAGGACTTTGAGTCAAACGAGGAACTTCAGGCTGAGCTTATCAACCAGGTGAGATGCTTTGCGGTCCTTTTCTGCCACGCGGGGGGGGGGGGGGGTACGTTGCGTTTGTGCGTGTGTAAATATTGTGTACGTTTGGGTGTTTCGTCGGTGGAATAGTGCAAATGGCATAAAGCCTCTTTGTCCAGATGTTTCTTCCCACTCGTTGTAGGCCCGGCACCCAGGTATAGTTTGCAGCGTGTACTCACTCAATCACTGTGCCCCCGAGTGTTGATCTTGTTTTCGTCCTTATTGTAAAAAACAATTGATTGCAGTAGCATTTATGGAGTTTCTGACCTTGAGTTCTACGTCCTGTACAGGATACATGTACGTACACACGTTCTTCATACTTATCAGATAATCATGGGCCCTTTAAATTACATTGAAATGCAGCGTTAATATAAAAAATATAATTTAGTACATTTCGTATTTGCGCCGTACATATACCACAGGGCTATCAAGAAGGCACTGATTCAGTTTGCAGGACTTCCACGGTAGGTGGCGATGTTTTCTGTGTGTAATTTCTTTTTTCTCTCAAAATTAGACCACGACACTGACACACAATGGCCTTCTCTTTTCAAATTATAACCGGGGCATCGCTAACTTCCACTGTGAAACGGATGGCTCGAATTTTTATGATTAACGCACCCTGCGGTAATAACCAGGGTGACTTGCCGGATGCAAACCACAAACGCTGGGCCTTGTCACCACCCCTGCCGTGTTGTTAGCAAACGCCCTGATTTTGAAAACAAGCACACAGAAATTCGCAGTCCATACAAATGTTAATATATTATATATTTTTGTTTCTATCTACGTGACTTTACTGAAAGAACCATGAAGAGATAACACCGATTATGGATTTTACTTGTGTATCTCAGCTGTCACATTCTTTTTTTTGTTGGCTCCACAAGTGAACGTGTACACTGGTTTCCTGGTGTGTAGTGCAGTAAAGCTGAAAGAGGAAATTGTCATTGGCCTTGCTGATGCTCATTATACCACGTTGTTTGCATCACATTAGTCGAATGTGCCTCAACTTGACATCATATACTTCACGACCACTCCTGTAAGCAACTAATCGCTTAACGACGTGCCTCCATAGAGCCCAATGTGTTCGCTTACCAACCATTCCCCTGCTAACGATGGGCTGTTGTAGGAAGAGTAAATATTAATGCATTAACCATGTTCCTTGTAATATTGTTTCTTGTATCTTTATGTATTAATATAATTGTATAAATATTGTATGTATTAATATAATTGTATAAATATTGTAAAGTACGTTTTTGGGTGAACTTTCGATGCTATCAGAACGAATTAAGCCTTTTAACATGCATTTCCGATACTTGCTTAACCAAATCACTTAATGATCGGTTTCATGGAACCAATTACCATTGAGGGCTTCTCCTCGACTTGCAACTCTCACAACCAGGAAAATATTATCTTGTTGATATTTGTTGCAATCAAACAATAATGATGCACGCTGGCGATTTAAAGTGTTACATGGTGAGTTATGTGGGCACAAGGTGAATTACAACGCTAAACAGATTTTCCTTTTGCACAGATTGAAGACTTTTTAGACAAGATATGAAATTTCTGCTTATCGAGAATGGCAGCGATGGTGTAAATCGTTTCAAGAAATGGTCAAATTTTCAACTGGTGCCGAGCACGCTCTCAAAGGTGGAAGTAGATTTACACGATATTTGCACTTCATGAGTTATTTATATTTCCTGAAATAAAAAAAATATTTATACTAAGTGCCCCCTTTGAAAAAAAAACAGATGTTAAGTTTACCATTGACATTGTAAGTTGGTGTACCAGTATTATAAATGAACTTGTTGGTTATTCTAATATCTTAAAAGTGTGAACATTTTTTGCTTCAGTGTATTGTATATGCATTTCACACTGCTTGTGCTTTTGTTAATGGAACTGCAAGGCAATAACTCTTCCAACTTAGGAAGGCAGAAAAGGGTTTACATTTATTGAATGTAAAATATGTACAGAAAATCAAATGCAATCCCAACACTAGTGCTAAACACTCTCCATAAGGTCTGTCAATTGACTGTACAGTGCTAAAATAATGCTTCCAGCTAAAATCTTGCACATTTCCAAAACCAAATTCCAACCTCTGATTACCATCATCTGGCAGAGCTATTAACAAGCTATATGTACAAAGCTTGGCCTCTGGAAGGCCTCTACAGGTCAATGGGTAAAAGTGAAGAAAGTTACGTTCCTGTATGAAAAACGGAACATGAATAAAAACCATGCAATAGAATCACACGCATTTTCATACAAGCAAAACATGATTAATCATAAACACTTTTGAGAAGCAAACTTAATTAAAAAAAATTGCCCATGGGAGTGAGAGAGATTTGCCGAGGTGAAAACTTGCCGAGCGCCTTAAAACGAACGTTCTCTTATTGCCAAAATATGGTTTGTACAAAAAGGGGGAAACCCCCCCCACCCACCCACCCACCCCTTTTTTTGGGAAAGAATGTTTCGAAGCAAAACGTAAAGATCCATTTTTGGAGCGCGTTTTTGCTCACCGCCGACACAAAGGTCACCAATAAATACCGAGCGAAACTCTGCGCGCCGTATTGCCGGCACGGAAAGTACAGCGGTCGGCTACCCCTCGAGTCGGACTTGCCCTGGCTTCGCCGTTAAGTGGCACTTGGAAAGATTACATCGTATGGCGAGGTCAGGCGGCGGAAAAGGGTTTCTGACGCGACGTGGAAAAATGCGAAGATTCTTGGAATAATTAATATTATATATACTGCAATTAATAAGAAAAACCAGTAGTAACGAATTGCGGAATAAGCTTCGATCTTTACGCAACATTTCTGCAGCTATAGATAACGTATCACAAATGTACCCAGTTGGGGAGAGATGCGATGTTAGGCTGGATACAATATTTACTGTGGTGGCAATCTCACAACAATAACTTAGTTACTGATAAATTATGCAAAATAAGAAAAATTCACATTGTGTCATGTTCACTTAAAACCTTTTACTAAAAGTATGGGATTTAAGTCCTCTAAGTTGCAGAGCCCATTTAATTTTTTGACTCGCAGCCGTGTGGCTCTGTGCAGCTGAGAAACGTGAACGTCCCATTTTAGCCTCTTCAGTCTCGCTAATGCCAGACCCACAAACATCAGAATGCCAACAGCCTGAGTTGATTCAGAAGCACCCCCCCCCACCCTTCCCCACCTCCAAACAAAATATCATTTTTAATAACTGGCCAAATAGAGTAAGAATTTCTCTCCCCGTCCCCTCCACTAACCTATCATGCACGCGTTATCGTTATCTCCAGTCCACTCCACACCATGTCTACTATTCACACAAAAGGCAGGGCTGTTTTTAGATAGCAGTGGCCATAATAGATGGCCATTCTGAAAACTGCAACAACCACGGACTGCGCGAGACAGTAGTTCAATATCACCGAATGCAATGCAGATCCATAGTGAGATAAGTGTGCGCTCACAAAGGCATTTTTATTTTTCTAAATCTGTTTAAATACCTTTAAGCCACACGTCCATTAAATAAGTAAAGCAATAATTAAACAAATTCCTTTATATAAATCGGAGAACTCAAATGGTATTCTTTAAAATTGTACTTACATAAAAAGGGATTCATTTTACATATCTGCTACCAACTTGGGGATAGAATGACTATTTCGCCTTTAGCTTACAAGAATAGATTTTAATGGCTTACAATTTTCAGGTCTCAAAAGGAAAAACAATGCATTATTTTTTAGCTGTACACATAGAATCATAGATATATCACCTTAAAAAACTGTCCACATTACTTTTAATTTAGTCAATTCAGCACATTGCACACTCACAGTCTACTCTAAGCAAATCAACTGCACAGGTAGGTCACATGCAAATGAAGATTTGACATTCCAAAAACGAATCCAAACAAATGCAGAATGGACCTGTCTTTGCAAAGATGAGTAGAACCTCGCACGAGCATGGATCTAGTTGGTCGCTAGCGACCGGGTACGACGGAAAACCGCGCAAAACTCAAAATCGCGGATGTCAAGCAAAAGCGCGACGATGACACGTGGGGGCCAGGCGGCTCAATGGTGGCAGTGGCGGCGGCGGGTGCTAGCAGCGCTCCAGACACTCGATCACGCGTGCGATAGACTTCTGGCCTGTCGTGCCCACGGTGCTCTGCAGAAGCAGCAGCAGCAGCAACAACAACAACGGTATGCTCGGTCACGCGCGAGGAATCAAAACATTAACGCAGGGACATGGAGATGGCGCGACGGCATGTTACTACGCTTCGTTAACTTAAAACTACATGCGCCAATGTTTTTTGTGATAAGCTTAAAATCCCATGAGCCTTTGTGGGCATTTGATAGGAAGTTTATTGATTTGCAGGCACTATCGATTCTGCATGCTCAACAAGCACAACAAAATAATATCATTTTTTATATTAAATCATGGCAACGACTTGATGGAAAAGTGAACTGTTGCACGTCAAACAGTTTGAATGAAGGCAAGACACGCACACCATTGTCTGTTCAACTCTTAAGGATGTGCAGAAGCTGCACATGAAGTTTCACTGCCAGAGCAGAAGCATTTAACCGCGGATGGGAATAAGAGTGAAGTCTCACCGTGAGGTTCATGAAACACAGGAATTTCTGCAGCATCTCTGTCATACTTGAGAAGTCTCCCTTGGGCAGACACTCGCGGATGGTCTGCACAGTCGTCTGGTGGCGGCAGGAAAACGAACGTGGGTGTGGGTTACCGTGTGGAGACGCGCGTACTGGTGTGCGGCTGGTATGTATGTGTGTGTGGTTGTGTGTAGTGGGGAGCGGTGGTGCAGCGGATACCGCGCTGCACTATGAATCCGGCGCGCCAAGTTCAATTCCTGCTCGCGGCCGACACCAGTGACGATTATCTAAACCGGTCCTGGACTTCCCCTAGGTCGGCTCAGTCTCAAATGAGTACCTGGTGTGGTGTGTTGTAAACATCACCACTGGGGAGACAAAGGCGGCCGGGCGTGGTGCTGGCCACCCACTCCCTCGTGTGCCGTGCCGGCCTTCATAGGTGCTCGCTAACAGCACTTGCCCCAACAGTCTGCTAAGGCTACACGGGGGATCTTTGTGTGTGTGGGGCTCTTGAGTGGACGTACCGGACTCTCGTGGCACAGGCAGCCAAGCACAAGCGCTGTGTAGGACGCCACGATGCAGTCCTCCATATGCTTGCCCGCCTGCGCCAGCGCTGTGGTGACATGCAAGGCGAACGCTTACAACACCCATTGCAAAACATCTGGTTATCCCGTCTTTCTGATAAGAGCATTATACAATTATGTCATGCTTTGTGCGAATAGTTACCACATGTACGATTATGGCGTTGTTGCTTCAATTTGGTACAAATAACGGTGGTGTGTGAATTTGAAAGCTGCATACAATTGAAGTTTTAGTTTAGTTTTCAGTCCCGTCAATCCGCTGCTAGATGAAGGGCTCCCAATGTCAGTCACAAAGTTGTTTGAATCTAATCTCGCTGGTTGTAGGTGCCCGTGACCTGTTCAGATATCACTTGCCACAGATGTCAGCTGTAACTGGAGATCATTACACAGGCAGCCGAGCTCATAGTGATAGGGACCACTGCCACTGTGATCAGTTTTTTTTGTGTTTGACAAAGGTCTTATCAAATATTCCATAAGCAGAGGGCAAGGGCTTATTTTATCAGGTGGAACAGGTCATTGTGAGCTCGGGGCAGCAGTATAAGTCCAGTGTTTGCATCCTACAACCTTAAATGAGCCTCCACTTTCCAGTCCTATATAAAGATCACCATGGCGAATACGACGGGTGCATGCCACTCAATTGGTTGGTTGCTAAAGAATGATATAGCTGGCGCGTGAAGACCGAATAGTGCGGTGTTTTGAAAAAAAAACCCCTGGGTCTAGCTACGGAAAGCAAATGTGGCTCAATAACTTTGACGTGGTATACCTCTGGCATGGTCGGGCCACAAATGAACTCGGCTCGAGAAACCTGCGTGCGTGCGTGGTTTCTCTCGTGCCGCGGTCAAACCTTTTTTGAGGGTGTCCATCTCCTCTTCCTCGGCGGCCGCTGCCGCCTGCTTGGCCGAGCGGATGTCCCCAGGGCGGCCCGTCCTCCCGGGCTCCGGCGACGCCTCCACCCACTCGAGGCCACTCTCCGACTCGTGCCACTCTCCGTCGGGGTCGCTGCCACGGTGCTGCTGCTTTTGCTGCTGCGTCTGCTGCTGCTGCTGCTGCAGCAGCTCCAGCTGCTGCTGCTGCTCCTGCTGCGTCGTGGCCGTCGTCGTTGACGAGGGCAGAGACGCCGACGACGTCGTCGCCCCCTCTGCGGCGGGCGCTGCCGCTCCGCCGGGTTGCGAGGAAGCGGCGGTTTTCATCGCGCCCTTGATGATGTCGTCGGTTTGGGTCTCGGCCAGCTGGGCTGCGTGTTCCCGCTGCAGGTAAAGCTGCGTGCACACGGGGGAGAGAAAGAGGCGTGAGAGTGGCAGTGTCCTGTGTGTGTTTTGACTGCCCCAACAGTCCGTTCAGGCTATACAGGGGATCTTTGTGTGTCGACTGTAATCCCTATCCAGGGCGCATGGGTGCTGACGTCATGAGCACACTCCGCTTTGTGGTTCGGGTCTCGACATTAAAACCCAAACCAACTTCACACCCACGGCTTGCATTGCTTTGACCAACACAGGCCATCGGCTAATGATTGTGAGCGTGGCATCGCGCAGAGGAGTGGAAAATTGCGTTCTGATGCCTCATTTACATAATCACCCCAACAGAGCGCTAAAATTGGTCATGTAACGTCATCCTAAATGCATCTGAAGACGGATGACCTTGTGTTTAGCTTCGTGCTTCCCGACATTGTTTCTCATGTACCTCCCGACTAGACATATCAACTCTCCATTTTTATAACCATTTACACAAATTAACACTGAAGACATTGAGTGAACGCTGCATGACAATTAACCGCTTACAATTTAATATTTACACTTAGCAATGCAAAATAAAATCACTTGTTCAGTTTAAGCCGAGTCACCATGAATGAAGCAGGGGAAGAAGGCCGAGTTCAGTGGATCTGGAAGGTTACAAGAGATTGAGACTGGCTTGAAAAATGTATATTGTATACGTGATATGAGAGTGCACTGAACAGAGCACATAGATTACCAAGATGAACGAAATGGGTTCAAATTCCATGCAAGTACGAGCTTTAGAACTGTTAATGCATACACGTGCAGTAGCAACACTTAGTATTCTCACATCATCATATCCCACGTCAAAATCTGAATATTTATCCTGGAGAAATCCGATGAGCTATAAAGCTCTTCACAGATGTCCAGTAGGGGTGGATCAGAAAGAACAATACAAATAAATGAAAGGAGTGCAAATTATAGCAAAGGTAAGCAAATCACTGAAATTTAATAAATGAAATAGATAAAATATGTAAGTTGATATTGCATAAGTCTTAATTTAAAGCTTTCGTGACTATAGGCATTAATATTCTTCAGGAATATATTTTTCCTGCCTCACCTGATGACGATTGCTTGTGTTGCGATCGAAACGTAGTGATATTTTATAAATTTTATTATTTTTCTATCAACGTGGCTTTACCGAAAGACCCAAAGAATTTGATATTGCATAAGCGCATCAATTCCCAAGCTTTGGAAATCCAGCAAAACAACAGAAAAAAACAGTCCCAGACCATACGAAGACAACAGTCCCCTCAATACAATTTAACTATTGAGATGTGGGCAAGGATGAAAGTTGCAAATCATATTTGCAATTAAAAAAGGTCACGTGACCTCGTGTACCCCCTAGAGATGTCACGCGCAGGTTGGGGAAAAAACCACTGTTCTGGGCTCAGACAACCACGAATGACCGAGACTTGACCATGGGATGTGGATGACCCACCTTGCCACGAATGTCCCCATCGAGCCACAAAAATAAACAACACGGGCAGCGTGACTCAAAAACCGCGCGGTACCTGCACGAGGGCTTCCAGCGCCGGCACACAGCAGCCCGGCCCTGTGTCGGCGATGCACGACGAGTCAGCCGAGACGCCCTCCGTCTCCATGGCGACGAGACACTGCCGGTTGCGGGCGCTCAGCTCCACCAGGTTAACGAGCAGCGCCAGGCCCTGGGGTCATGGAGAGGGTCCAGTTTCAGCCCTTGCTGCAGGTTTAAAACAAGCCACTGAACGATGTCCAAATGACGACGCTTCTTGCGAGACCTCGGGTTATATTTGTAAATGTCGTGAATGTTGCCGAAATAAACCTAAACCTAAATGTGAGAGCGTGTGGCTTCGGATCCCGAGGGTTCAGGTTAATGCACGTTGCTTGGTAAGGCAGAAGATAGCAACAGTTTGGGGAGGCTTTCATCCATCAAGCCTCAGAGCAAATGACGAACGCACAAGAATCAGACAAATTTGACTTTTTTAGTGTTCAGTGTAAATGGCCTAAGTATCCGAGGCCCTCAAAAACCAGACCTAAAAACCTTAAGATTCTATGTTATTTCCAAGGTTCAAAGAGTCAGACTAAGATAATCTTGGTGTTCGTGTGGTTCGGGGTTAAAGCGCCAAGTTCACGGAGCTACAAAAGGCAACGTTAGGACCCTAAAGCCGTCCAGTTAATGCCTGACGTGCACGGGTAAAAACAAGGCTGCGTTCAAAATAAGTGCTGAACAAAAGTAGATTTTCACCCTCCGTCAAACACCCCAGCTCAGGCTTCATGTTTTTAAAAAGGGAAATAAAGTGCCGTGCTGCGCTGTGGCAGTGGGCGGCTGGCTGGCTGGCTGGAGGTGGCGGCGGCGTGGGGGGATTACCAGCACGCGGATGTCGAAGCGCTGCTCGGCAGGCAGGAGGGAGGGCACGTGCAGCACGCAGCCCAGTACCGAGCCCACGAGTCGGTCCTGCTCGCCCGCCTTCGTGCTGCCCCACTCTGCACGCGCGAAGAAAGGGGGGCATTATGGCCCTTGGTTGCTCAGAAACTTCTTCGCTACAAAGTAAAAAAAAATAATGTTTTTTCCCTTTTCACTCAATTTTTTTTAATTCTGATTGTACTGCAGACGTCACGTCATTAAGCAAAGTATCCGTTCGGAACTCTTGGACAACACTGCAGGCTTTCTATGTTAGAGAATGGCCCGTGGAAGCAAATATCACGGAACTACTTCCGAGGTCCCTTCTAGTGACCTCTGGTCCACATAATAGTTGGCAGCACTTTCCCACGCACCCTGCCACACAGTAATGTCAAATGTGTAAAACAGATATATTTTTAGTGCTCATAGCTCGAATTTAGCAAAGTATCGAACCAATTTAGACATTATGGAATTAATAGGGTCACTGGTGACCAGGCTGAGCTCACTACACTAGAGAACCCTGCTTAATCACAGGCACCTTCCCTGGATTCAAGGCCAGGATGTCAGTGATGCCATCTGTGCTCGACTTTTGAGCCACCAGGTCACATTTCCCATGCCATCGCATTCACAACCGGTTGCATTAAAGATGGACGAAATTCAAAATAACAAATAATTCTTGTACGTCCATACAAAGGATGTGGATCAAGAGCTGTCTGACAAGTTTGACGTTTCCTTAATGAGAAAATATATATATAAATATTATGGCCAAGTGCTGCAAATATCAGGCCATGGTGACGTCACTACGCTGACGAGTGAATGGAAGCCGCGTCCCTGCAACATTATCGTGAGTGCAATCATGGCATGCTTGACTGTTTATTTCTCATTGTTGAAGTTTTACTTGTGTCGACCAGCCCAGGACACACAACCCCCGTGTGTATGTATGAGAGCCAATTGTTTTTTGGGGATTATTTCTAACTTTAAGCTCATTCTCATAGAGCAATCTTAAGTGTGGTTTGAATTTTTTGTAAATTGGCTTCCATGTTTGGTCAAACGAATGAGAAACTAACATAGGCATAACATCTAAATAAAGTTGTGTAGACTAAAACGTTGACTTTTTTCTCAACAATTCCCCTATTTTCCAGAATTTGACCACGAACACAAGGCCTGTTTAGACAGCCCTCCAAACCTTGTGACAGCTCCAGGCACAGATAAGGTAAACAGTTGGATCGGGGTTACATGTGTTATAACATGTTATAACACGGCCACACTCACAACCCAACCACTACAGAAATCTAAGGAGGCACTCTATTTAAAATTTTGGATGATCACAGCCTTGCAGTTCCAATTTTAAACCGGTTCATGCAGTGCATTGTAAGAATAGTTTAACCCTACAGCGTAGGCCTAGAGTCCAAGAGACCGACCCAATGCGGTGTTTTGGATACCCACGAAAAAGAGAAATTTACATCGTATTACGTAAAATTATTTAACAAGCCATCTTATGTGAGCAAACATACAGCTATATTGTTTGTACGGGTCCTTCCAGACCCAAATCATTAGAAACAAGTAAAATATTAACTAGCCATCTTATGTGAGCAGTGTTATTGTTTGTACAGGTCCTTCCAGACCCCAATCACTGGAACCAAGTTGCATATTTTGTGGCCGCATCCCAGGACCACACATCACACTGTGCTCGGCGTGCCGACCGTCACGTGGCACGGCAAATCGTGCGTTGCGTGCCGTACCGTTGTCGTGCGTCAGGTTGAGGAGCACCCCAAATGATGCGCGCAGGCAACCCTCGAGGGCCTTCAGCAGGGGACTCCACTCGGCGCCAGCATTGTTCACGGTCCCCTCTTCATTCCTCGTCTCCGCTCTCTCTTTCCGCAGCAGCAATACCTCGCACAGGCCCAGAACTCTGCGTACGGACACCAGGGACAGATTCCCCCCACCCCCGTGTACTCATTGCAAGGTTGTTTCGGCAAGGGCTGTTGATGACCACCTACTGAGGGTGCTGTGAGCAGCACCACACCTAGACACCATTGTCTACCCAGTGCTTGGTGCTTACACCCCCGCATCAGCTAAGTTGACTATTAAGAGACCAGACCAATTCTCAAAAATTGCCACCGATATTATTCCAATGGCCGGGGATTGAACCCAGGTCGCCCGGTTTATAGTGAAGTGTACAAAACACTGGACTATCTCCCCATACAACAGACATCCACAGGATGTTTTTTTCCATATTCTTTTTTTTTTGCATTATCGATACAAAAAAGGTGATTATTTGTTTACCAACCATAACTAATGCACACTGACCAGTGTAACCAAGTATTCAAAACACATATTCGAGCTTAAAGAGGCCTTCATCCAGCAGTTGACTGGCAATGGGCTGTAAATGTATTTTATATACACATATTACTACTATGAGCCAAGAATGTCTGTTTGTGTCTCCCGTGCGTGACGTCACTCCACATGCACCCCCCCCGCTCATTCATATTCATGAGCGGGTGGATTTTTACACGCGCGCAGAAGGTCGAGCGGAAATATTTATTTTTCGCAAATTTGCTTTACGTTTGACATTTCTTTATTGAAAGTGAATCAAATAAATAATTATACGCAGCAACAAAGTGGATTTGGTGTCTTTATTTCTTCAGCACTTGAGACAAGAGGTAAGTCTAATTTATGCTTTTACATTATGGTAAAATGGACATTTCTCGGCGATTTTCCAGATATTTTATCGAATACCAATTTATTTCAACCTCAGCGACCGAAAGCAGAAGAGAATAAAGTATCAGAGCAGTGAATTTGAACAAATTGAAGGTCAGTTATATACAGTGCTACAGTGACATGAAGTGAGGTGTTTTAGGACTTCGTTTTGTGCCAGAATCACTGCCATTAATACAGCGCTACAGTGAAATGCAGTGAAGTGTTTGATGACGTACTTTTGTGCAAGATTCACTGCCATTAAATTTACACAAGATACAATAATACTCTGCTCAATTTTTTTGGTAAATATTACAGCTTCCGTCCTAGGACGGGCAAAGAAGCTAGTAGAAATATATTCTCTTTGTAATGGGCTGTCTTTTGACTCGTATTGGAACGCGCCATGCAGGGCAGTTTAAACACTGCCAATCGGTTGGATCATTACTAAAATTAAATTGGATTGGTTGGCGGAATCGATAATCGATTTGTAAATGATTATAAAAAAAAATCAAGAACTGATAAACAACTCCACCACACTCACATTTTTCCTCCTTCCTACCCCTGTGTGTGTGTGTGTACTGTTTTTAGTCATCCTGAGTGAATCATCCCATTGGGTTCAGGTTGTGTTAATGGTGTGAAGTCAGGAGAGATATGCTTTCCGAAGAATGCTCCCGTGTGCAATTCCACAGCATACGTACATTGCTGCTGAATGAGCGCATTGCAGTAATGTGCACCATTTCCACAACACAAGGAAATTAACCTTCCTAAAAGGCTGAATCTCCATGCGCAAGCATTGATCGAGCAAGCTTGTGCTTTTTGTTTTGTCGCTACAATCGGCAAATCCTTAAAATCACAGGCCATGTTGTACACCACAGCCTCCTGCATTGGCTGCAACGCATAAAATATGAACGTTCGAACGTACCGGGCTGTGGAGACAATGAGCTGCGAGTCCTGGTACGCAATCAGGTATCCCTGATTCTCCGGATTGTGCACGGTCACCTGTGGGAGACATTGCAGTTCACAAACAAGCAAAGCGGTGGTACCCCCCCCGCACTGCTAACAGACACCGCCACTTTCAACCCAACGGGTGCAGCGTGAGACAAAACTCCGGCGGAAAGGGTGCCCCCCCCCCCACCACACACGTACGCTCTCGAGGACTCGCAGGCACCGCTCGGCACCCCGGAGAGAATCCACCAGCTTCTCTTCCGCCCCACGGTCCGCGCTTCTGAGCTTCTCGGCACAGTCCGCCACTGTGGGGGTGGTGGGGGGGGGGGCAATGCAAACAATTGCGCGAGAGGCCGTGGGCCCCCGACACCGCAAACGCCCATGACAAAAAAGTGCGCAAAAAGCCCCGCCGGCCCCATGTTAACATTTTATAGGCGACACGATACCTTTGTCCACTATGTGGTCGAGCCCTCCGAGGAGGCGGAGTTCCTCTTTAAACCAGTCTCCCGCGCGCCGGGAGGTGAGTGAAAGCAGGGTCTCCATGGCCAAGTGTCCTGTCTGCACCGTCGTCAGTCACACATCGGGTGTCCAGGGCAGCAAGGTTTATATGCGTTGGCAGCTCCGTAATCGGACGTAATCACGAACACTTTTCACCATGACTGTGATCGGCTCGTTTTAAACCAGGCGTGTAACAATTCATATTCTCGTTAATATCAATTCCTAGGATCACAGCACGTTTAAAGAATCGATCGTATTGATTATACTTGGTTTATTAAAATTTGATGCAAATGTTACATGAGGCTCATGGTCGCCAACGGACAGAATGACAAAGAAAATCTGTGAGAAAGACAGAAATTAAACAGTGCGATAGTACAACGGACATCGTACATACATACAAATAACTAATTCTTGAACTAGCTCGCGATTCCAAACTGCGACAATTCTTGAAATCGTGAGGGATGTTCACAGTTAAATGCCTGATTTAAAGCTTTCGTGACTGCAGGGATTCATATTCTTGGTTCTTTCAGTAAAGTCACGTAGAAGGGAACCATAAAATAATAGTTTAACACGTAGGCTTTCGCGACCAATAATAAAAATATAAAACAATAAAATTCTCACGACGTTTCGACTGCAACACAAGCAATCATCATCAGGTGAAAACCACAGCAAGAAAATGTGAAAAAAGTGGCGTTGCAGTCGAAACGTTGTGAGAATTTGATTGTTTTATATTTTTATTATTTTATTGTTTCCCTTTTACGTGACTTTACCGAAATAACCAAGAATATAGTTAAATGCCTCTTTTAATGGCCAATTAAATAAGCCTCTTTTTATACTCTGTTTTAAATTCAGTCTTTCTTAATACACCATACAACAAATTTAATCAATAGCGTGGAGAGGTACATGAAATCAATAACTACCATTTAGCAGAGATGTAAAAAAAAGGTGCAAAAAAATCACGACCCGGGTCTCAAAACATTAATTCAATGACAGTCACAACACTCCCGCCACTATAAGCACACAAGGGTGTCACTCTTGGTTTGTGCCGAAGCGGCGAGATGTTAACTCCCTTGTCTGGTATGCAGGAGGTTGTGGGTTGATCCCAATATTGACTCCTGTATATTTGGAATCGACATGCGTTTCAAGTAATTGGCTGCTATACATTTCCACACGATAAGTCACTTTGTTGAGCTAGCCTTTGTGGCCAGGTCGCTTTTGAAAAAGAGCTACATAGCTCAGTGGGCTTTACCTGCACCTCCCATTTGCATAGATGGCTATGTACGACACGAAAGAAGTTCAATATACACAAAAAAACAAAGATCCCCCGTGTAGCCTTAACAGACTGTAGGGGCAAGTGCTGTTAGCGAGCACCTATAAAGGCCGGCACGGCACACAAGGGGGTGGGTGGCCAACACCACGTCCGGTCGCCTTTGTCTCCCTAGTGGCGATGTTTACACACCGCACCAGGTCCTCATTTGAGGCCGAGTCGACCGAGGGGAGGCCCAGGAACGGTTCAGACAATCGTCACTGGTGTTGGCCGTGAGTGGTAATTGAACCCGGGTCGCCTGGTTTGTAACGCAGCACGCTAACTGCTACACTACCGCTCCCCACCACATACATACAACATACACACACACACACCTGGTAAAAAAAAATGTTTTGTTTAGTTTTAGGATCCACAGAGCGGACGCGCTTGCGAGGATCTTTGGTGCCGACTCTCACCGTCATGTTCTCCAGGTCCAGGTGGCGGTTGTGCACCTTCTCGCACAGCTTGCGGATCCTCTCCCGGAGTCGGTCGCCCTCGCGGATGTCGGCTGCACGAGCTGCCGCCGCCCCCCCCGCACCCACCACTGCTCCCTTCCTCCCGCCCGCGTCTTCCTCGGCCGTCCCTCCGGCCCCGCCACCCTCCATCTCCAGCAGGCGGATGAGTAGCTCCAGGCAGCCGCGGTCCAGGTCCATGTTGAGTCGGTCGCGGCTCAGCACGTACATGAGAGCGGCCGTGCACAGTGCCAAGTTCTGTGTCGCGACGGTCGCGGTGCAGCGAGCGAGGCGTAAAGGGGCGACAGAACGGAAAATGGCAATTTCAAAAGGAAACACAAGCCAAAGAAGGGGAAAGAAAAATCACGCACATGCGTGGTTCCTGTATGGCTTTCCCACGTGCGTTTGTATTTGGAAGTGTATAAATGGTAGTATAGAAGCTGACGGGTAACTGAATCAATCTTTATTTTACGTGCCAATATCGCCCTCAATAAAGTGGGCATCAGTGCACATTACAACAGAACAGGAATGGTGCAGTGGCATACATGGGCATAACTGTCCGTGCGAAACACATTTGCATATTTACAAAGTGCCATTTTGCTCTCATTTTTGTCTCCAGATTTTGGTCAATTGTTTAATAAATGTATAATCTTTTTTCAATTGGGCAAGTCCCCAAGAGCGACCAAACTTTTTACGAAAAGTTTTGCCCGTATTGGATCATCTTACAGAGAGTTACTGCAACCCGTTATGGACGGCCAGAGCAAATATATGAACATAACTGCCATTCTCTTTGGTTCTTTCGGTAAAGTCACGTAGGTATAAAATAAAATAAATCACATAACTGCCATTGGTTATGTCATGGGCGGTCGACCGCGAGGTTACAGCATTGCTGGGAGGCAGGTAATGAATCACCCCCATGAGGTGTGCTGAAGATGTCACAATTCAATGCAAACTGGTGTCTTGTTTTAAGCTTGTTTTCATTTTTAAATGTATCATTTGTACAGTTTTGTCTGCTCCATTAAACTTTAATTCAACACGAGTATATAATTTGCATACACCTTGTGTGGACCGTAAAGAATTCATTCTCGTCGTCACAATTTAATGCATTTATTGCGACTGCAAAAGTCAATTTTAATTAATCAATAAATGCCTCATTACATGGCTAATACCTAGGCTGTCTGAACCAAGTGTGGAGATTTATCATGAGCCAAGATCAATTTACTGCTGAATAAAGGCCTCCCCCAAAGCTGTCGCCATTTCAAGTGGTCCTCCCATGTATAAATCCACCTAGCAGCTGCGCACACAAGACAATGTTATCGCTCGGTCTGCTTCAGCTTAATGGAAACAATTATTATCGTTCAGCCACCTTATAATGACGTCATTGCAATGATTTCACAATAGAACGAGGAGTGACGCCGTATTGACATCACCCGGGCACGCTTGACCGTGCTTTTTTTATCGTTTCGCTAACGGAGCCCTAATCTTGTGATGGCCAGCCAGAGACACAGACAGTTATTGTTTTAAGATCGAGTCTTATTTTAGATCATGCTCTGCTCTTTCGCCTACAAACAAATCGACCATGATGCACCCAATCTCAGCGGAAATTGAAAACTACGCAAGGTTGAGCCCAGGCAGTGCTTGGATGGGTGACCGCCATGCCTAAAACAGGTGTTGTAGGTTGCTGTGGGGTGACATTGTCAGCAAAAGGCAGTGCAGCAAAAGCTATTGTTGCCTTGCATTCCCCGCTCCAATGTCCATCTTCACAAGCCCCGCAGTGACCAGCGACAAGCGTGGTAAAATAACGCCCACGCACTGCGCCGCATTGTGGCTGTCCTCCTACAGCACTGGATTGACAGGGTCGTGCTTACGTGCTGTGTAACACCAGAAAATAAAAACGTGGAAACCATGGGAGGTTAGCCGGCCGAGGGTACGGACGCGGGTTACCTGGTTCTCCTGCGCATCAATGAGCAGCTTGAACACCTTAGCCACCTGACCGTGAGCCCGGAGGTGCATGCGGAAGCCAGGCATTGCGCACTTCATGGCCAGGCTGATCACACTGCAGGGCGCATTACAAATATATTAGCATAAAATATATTAAAACATCCAGCCTTTTAAATTTGAAAATAAAGTTCAGAAAAATCATGCATATGTGTGGATTTTGTAACACTTTTCAATGTGCATATGTCTTTGAAAGTATTTAATTAACAGTATGGAAGTCAACAGAGGTAGCTGACTCAGAAAAAAAGGCATTGGCAGGAGTAAATAGTCCACTAATCTTGATTATGGGCACTCCTTTCAATAAGTCCCTCATAGCAACACAATTTTATATTCAAGTTTTGTTCGTATTAGTTGATGTTTACACATCAGTGCCCTCATCTTACAAACGGAGCTAATTCATAAAACCTGAGTTGGAAAGCATAAAAAAATGCAATTCTTTCTCGAAGTTTCTATATTTCAGCTACAGGAGGATATTAACATTGACGGCAAAGTATTGTCAGCATGCACTTCGGCAATCCAGCCAAGTTGCCCCTTACATATCAAACAATAGCGAAAATAATTTAATATACCTCATGTCTAATACTAAACAGATTAAGTGCTTCGACACAAAGCAGTCCGAATCACTCATCCACAACACACCTTTGTATGTTTATAATAGGGAGACAATAAATAGTTTTGCGTCACAATCCCCTTACACATGCATCTAAAGTCAGGCTGCGTAACCCAAGGTCATGTGGGGCCGTTCCTGACCCATGAGCAGCAGGAGTCCACGAAAGCTCTGCGAACGACTCAGCGGGGCTGTTCACTGCGAGCAGGCTATGACGCCCACCGCTGGTCACGAACGCTGACGTCACGGTTGCCAAACGCGATGCCCCCCCTCGCTAATTTGACGTCACGCGGGGGGGGGGGGGGAGCTAGGAGATCCGTATCATGGCCCCCCCCCCGCTTTGAAAAAAAGGCTGCACACTCCTGGTCTGTGGAGACACAAGTCCACTTCAATGGTCGCAAGGCTGAGCGCCAGTGGTGGGAGGTGGGGGGGTGCATGCGGTGGCGTTGGGCCGACCTGAGGCAGCGGGTGCTAAGAGGCTGCCGTGGCTTGAGTCCGCTCATCAAGTACTCGACGTCGTCCGTGTACTCCTGTGTCTCTCCGAACTCCAGTACCTCGTTGAAGTGCTTTACCTGCCGCACCACCGTGTAAAGCTGTGCATTGTGGGGCGGCAGGGGGGGGGGGGCGGTGCACATTACGAGGAGGGCAAGGCGTAATAAATTCAAAGCCACCTTGGCTTCAAGTTCTATTTAAATAAAATAATGTCTCAAGGCTCCTCAAGGAGGTTCTTGGATTACGTTTTGTCAATTCGATTTTAAGAAGTGTTCTATGTGTGGGAGGAAAATATAATTCCCGGAGAAAACCAATCATGCATATAGCGAGAGATAATATATTCCAGTATCTGCAGAGATGGGGTCATGAACCTGGTTGCTGTATTTCCAGCATCTGGGCACCATGCGACCCGGAGGGATTGGGAATTTCACAAATTCACGTGATCTACCTACCCATGCATCCGTAGTGCTAGATTACATAACTAGCTTAAAGCACCTTCCAATTATGTCCAAGAGATTGTCAGTAAACAACTTGAATATACCATACTATATCTACATTATAAAACGGCACATTGCACTATACATAATAAGATTGATACGGTAGCTATATTTATACAATTCTTCTGTTGTATGTCTTTGTCGGTATGTGCCACTTTGAACAAACCTTATACAAATCCATATTTTTTAGAATACGTATATAGATTTGGTATTGATTGAAAACCCACATGCAAGCAGACAACTTTTGTTTTCTACGACCTTTCCTTGCCGGGTGAAGGGAGCGAATCAAAAAACGTGCTCATGTGGACCACAACTTTCAAAATCATGGAATGCTTACATACTTATGTAGACTACAAGATCAAATGTATGCTAACCAACCATCAGCCGAGCAACAGGCATTCCGAGCAATGGCTGGGCCTGCAGGAAGTCATATGGGAGCATCAGAGAGCCTATCGGAATGTTTGATGCAAAAATGAGAATGACTGATTGAATTGAGAATGAGATTGGGTTAATGGGTATGAATGAGGAATGCGTGATTGGATGAGGCAAGATGAGAATGAATGAGTGATTGGAGGAGGTAAGAATGGAGTTGAGACCGAGCTGAAACGGGGACCGAGCCGATGAGGAAAATAACCCTAACTGTAGGACGGGCTGCCCTCTCATATCATACAAGTTAGGCAAGTAACAGTGCATTCATTCACAATTTAAAAGCAATTTTTCTCGACCAGAATATACGCAATGATTGTACAGATGAAAAACATTTACAATGTATGCAAATTATATGTAAAGGAAATGCTGTAATATTTAGGCTAATGGAGCGAACAAATACTACAAAAGCCATAATAAGAAACAAGACAAACAAGGCTGTGAAAACGAGACTAATGAATCTGTGCTTGAATCTAATCGCAACCCCAAGTCGGTGGTGGAGGGTGGGTTAAATCGTTACACGCCAAATATTTAAGATAGACAAACCCAAAGAGCATCGTCATTTGCCTCGAAACTTCATACAGCCACATGGCCGCACATGCCATTGCAGAATGGACAGGCAGCACGTATTGAACACTTTCCCGTTCCAAGATGTCTGCAAGTTGCAGGGTGGGTCCCGTTCACTGCTGAATCTCCGAGCACGCAAGCGGTTCGCGCTCATTTTATTTCGAGGCATAGCGCTGCTGTTTTTAAATACATTTAAGTTCCATGATAGCTGGCACCAATCTGTGCTACACGCCCTCCCGCATGGCTTTTTACTTCCGGTTCTGTTCGAAATCAATTCCATTCCGTTCGGGAATTAGAAGAAAAAACTGATGACGTACACGTATGTCAACCGGAACAGGAAAGGGTTAACATTATTTACGACGAGAAGACTACTGGCATGCCCAAAACAAGAGTCGGGCTATCTCGGAGGAGACCCGTCTCTCTCTCGTCAGTGCCACGCGTGCGCGCGCCTTCCCCCCCCTCACCTCCTTGTCTTCCTTGTGGCACTTGAGGGAGGAGACACCCTCGTCAGAGTCTTGGCTGGGGCAGGCAATGCGCCGGAGGCGTGCGGGCGGCGGTGGCGGTGGCTCCTTGAACACGGATCGCTCGCCCTGCTCGGTCTCGCCGCTGGGCGCCGTTCCCTCCTGCTCGGCGTTGCCCTGAGCAGCTGTCACCTCCTGGAGCGGCCGCACAGCCGGTGGGGTTAGCCGACAGCTCCACGCAGCCACTGCCCCACAGATGTAGGTGCTGCGGCTTCTCTCATGCGTCCATTTCACACTTATTATGGCACCATCATCATTCGTCACGATCTATCCGATGCCGGATGGAGAACTCGCCAAGACGTTTGCGCCTCCGATGGCCTTGTGATGGAAAAAATTAGTTACTGCAATAAAGCCAATTTCATCGCTCCATATCCGTGATAGGGTGCATGTTCACTCCTTTGGCTGCTATGGCACCACCAGCAATTAAATGTGCCTCTGCCAATCTGTATGCAAATATATACTTCATAACTCTTTTCGGTGAAAAGACATTGTGTCCACATGGTAACACCAGGTTTTGGAGAATTTAACAAAATTACCCACTCACAGTGAGCTTTCCTTCAATTTCGACCGGGAATACAATTGCTTGTACTAGCTTGTGAGGAACATACCCTGTAGGCCAAATTGGCCATAATAAATATTAAACACACAGATGCGATAGGTCACTGGATGTGCAAATAACATTGGCTTTAGGTGTGAATATACGCTACATTTGCAATATCAGAGTACGAAGAAACACTTGTCAAGTGAACATTGCTACCCAACACCATCCACGACAAAAAGAAAATATCGATGAAATTGACAATTGAAGAAGATGCGATGCATTTCATAAAATCAAGGGCTAGTGGGATAATGACCGCTGGGTGCTGCTTCTCCTCCCCCCTTCGCGTGCTGCCCTCTGGGGAGGCGGCGTCCGCGCGTCTCTCCCCGTCCTTGCCAGGCCGAGCATCGCCCTCCCGCCGGCTCTCAAGCTCGCCAAGGACTTTCCGCTCCCCCCTCTCGTGCTCCTTCTCGCGCTCCCTCTCTCGTTCGCGCCCCACGGAAGCCTTCGGGCATGAGACAAGACGGCGAAAATGAGTCCCGGCGACGCCACAACCCCCGACGCGCACGCTGCCGTTATCGAGTGTGCGGGGGCTTGCGGACCCGAACGTTGCGTTGCCGCACGAGAGACACTCACGGGGGCGCTGGACGCGCGGTCGAGCCGAGGCGCTTTCATTTCCTCCTCGGGATGGTTCCAGTGCCGTGCGTTATACACCGCCTTCCCAAGCGGCTGCACCATCGCGCGAGCACAACAACACGACAAGGGGGTGCTCAATGTATCGCACGAGCAATATGCACCCATGAAGGTGTGGGTGTGTACACCGTAGTATCTTCATCGAGGATATATATACGATGTGTAATTTCACAGTATTCTCCGACTCTGAGGCTGAGAATTACTCGGAGGCATGAGGAATTGCAGACAAGCAGGAAAAGCAGCCAGGCAATGAGCCAATGCCAAGGGGAGAAAATACAAACTACACGCAGAAAAGCATCCAAAGCAAGAATTGAACCCAGGCCCTTCTTGCCGTGAGGCTGTGTTGTGTGTAGTCAGTTTAAAGGAAGATGGAAGCCAAATAAGAGCATAACTTGAATGTAATTTTTCTCTCATCAACATAGGTTCACATTTGTGTCGAACAGCTTGGTGACACAAACGAGGTACAACAATGCAAGTGGTGTGTGTGTGTTTTGGTTTGTTTCTTCCTCTAGAGGCCTCACCTTCTTGGGGCTGTGAAAGATGAGTTTTTTGCCGTCCTCATTCTTCCTCTCGGCGTTGTGTTTGGCAATGCTGCCGCTCCGGGAGCATGCGGACCAGGCACCCTCCTCGCTGCCCGATTCCAGAATGTCTACACCCGCAGCATAAACAATACAATCAGCTCTCTAAATCACTATTGTTTGGCGGGGAACCCTTCAACCCATTCTGCTAAAAAGCAGTTGCAAATGCAAGCTACTTCAACTGCAGCATACGTCTTGTGCCAATATCAAAATTCTGGAAATGCTGGCATTATTTTTGGGCGTAAGCCACACATGACCGGATTACAGCCTTTACTTAAAACCACCCATGACGTAGATTAACAGCCTTGCCTGGTATAAAACGCACCGCACACCACTCGTCCCACTACAAAGCAGCACATGCTGCAAAGACACGAACCGGTGTCTCTGGAGGTCGTGCTCTCCTGTGAGCTCTGTAGCGAGTCCTGCGACGTAGCCACAGTGCTCGACGCCTCCCCGGTTGCATCGGTGCTGCTGCACCACCAGTCCCCTGCACCTCCCCTCGCCTTCACCTGAGGACGGCAGTGGGTGCTCAATGTGTGCAAACCACGATATCATTACAGCATCGCCTGCGTCAGCTCGTCAGTCCGAGCATATGAGTCATTTTCATCAGTGTTGAATAATGGATCATTATGACCGGAGGGACCCAGGGACTTATGGTACTTAAGATGAGCTCTGCACACTCTATGATATTTGACAAAAAGCCATAACTGACATTTTGTCCAAACTTAGCTCAGAGACGCATTGCTGCTGTTCTGGCTTTACCTGGGAATCGTTGGCGATGGCCCCGGGCCTTTCTGAACCCTAGTTGCCGATCCCCCTGTACTTTGCCACGTTGGCTCAGGGCTGTGCCGCAACGTTGCTCTCTTTCTCTCTCCCCTCTCATGAGTGTCTCTGCCATCGGCCCCTCCCCACATCTTTCCATTTCATCTTCTTCCTTAATGATTCTTCCCTAACGTATGTAAATCATCTTGAGATGCTGCTGCTTTTAATCGAAATGTAAAGTTAAATTGTTGCTCCTATTGCTAAGATTTTTTGTAAATTTAATTTACTAACTTGGCAATACAGACAATACAATGCATGTCGTAGTTTTTGTCAAAATGGCCATTGCTTAACGATTACATTTGATGCAGTTTTCTAACTGATTATGATGGGTTGGTACAGGCTTGCTCTACAAGCTAAAGATATCTACGATATTTTACGGCCAGTTTTTGCTCATGCTTCAGCCCAGTTTCTCTCCTATGTTTCCAATTATAAGTATAACGTACAATAATTTTACCTTACCATCTTTCTTCCTAACATTGCCTTATAATAGAAAAAATACATTTCGCAATGGCCCTGCTTCGGAGTAGAAAATATGCAGTAAGTTTTTTAGAATACATGGGTCACACTGCCCAAACCATTAGCCATTTAATATACCTCTGTATACAAAAACTCGTGTTTTTAATGAGGCAATTTTGTAATTAGTCACTTAATAAATCCCTTAATCTTTTACCTAAAATTACAGTGGTATCAGAAATTTCACATAATGGCCTTCCACCAAAACTGAGAATACATCTGACCATGTGGCCATTAATACAACCAAAAATTACCTGTACATAATACAAACTGCGGATCTCAGTGGTCATGCCCTTTGCGCTTTGGCACCTCACTAAAATTAAAACCAGCGTCCAACAAAAAAAGACGAAGCCATGGATTAATTTAAAGGAGCAGAGCGGGACCATGTACCTCCACTGCGGGGATGTCCTCCCCCTCCTCCTCCACCATCTCGTCGAAGCCAAAGTACTTGATCTTGTAGGCGGCGCAAGGGGCAGCCCCCTCACTGGAGCCCCCCTCTTCTCCGTCGGAGTCGTCCTCGAAGCCGAACATCTCCAGTTTTGCCTGCCGCTTGCTGCTGCTGCCACCACGGCCCGAGGGCCGGCGGGCGCCCCCAGCGGCGGCGCAGCCCCCCCGCACCGATGCGGGACCCCCGGCGCCGGACCCAGCCGCACCAGCGCTCGCCTTGCGTACGGCCAGGGCTGAGTCGACAGCCACCACCGGCGGAGCTGCGCGGCACACAGGGGCACGGCGTACGCGTGACGTGAAATATGTCGCTGGCATAATGTGGTTGGCTTGAGCCCTCGTGCAAATAATTCAATTAAATGGGGCCCTTCTCTGCGTAATAAAACGACACATGGGCCCCCTCCAACCTGTGAGCCCTGGTGCAGTTGCACTGCCTGCACACTCGATAATTATGCCACTACATGCCATGAAAGTTCAGTAATTTGTCAAATTCCACCATTTTGTAATTGTCAAAATAACAAATGTTAGCTACTTGTGATAAGCTGTGAGAATTACAACATTAAAATCCGAGAACTAGAAATTTTGTTTTAAAATATTTTTCCCATCTAGGTCAGTGTAAACCAAGGTCACATAAGTTGTTTATCACAACTGGCCAAAATTATTTTTCATGGAATCATCATCATCCATGATCATTCAACTGCTGAATGAAGGAATCCGCTGCCTTTTCGTCATTGGGGTTGTTTGACCATACTTCACCATGCTGGTCAGTGCGGGTTGGTGATGCGCGGGACCCAGTGCGAGTTGGTGATGCGCGGGACCCAGGATCGGTTCAGACATGACTCGCCCACAGATGCTAGATGTGGCTCGGAATCGTGGGATGTTGTACAAAAATACAAAACAAGACCTGGGGCCATCGTACGCCTCGCAACAACACCATGCCAAACGCGCCGCGCTGCCTCACCCGTGGCGGTGGACGGCTTAGGGGGCTCTCCCACCTCCTGCAGAGTGACGCCGGTTGGCGAAAAGAACGAATTGGGCAGCGTGATCGGGTCCCGGCTCGCGCACGCCTTCGGAAACGCCACCTCCACCTGGGGGTTCCACGTCAAATCTTTCTGCGACTGCGGTGGGAGCTTTGAGTCTCCGAGCAGGCCATCCACCGGGGAGTCCGATTTGCGGCCCGGACGGCTGTATGTGCGACAACTGCTGGCACGGAACGAGAGATCCTCATCTGGCTCGACAGCAGTTTCGGCCGCCTTTGGAGGCGCGCTCGATGCTGCAGGCGCTTTCTCCGTGTCGGCGTTTGCACCTTGCGCAAAGTTGTCAGGCTTTGGCTTTCGTTTACCAGCCGTGGACCCTTTGTCATTTGAACCTTTAGTTCCCTTAGTCACAGTTTTCACCAGTTCCCCTGCATGGGGCTTCTTGGATAGCTTTTCAGGAGGTTCTTTCAAATTAGTTTGGCTCGTGTTGGAACTCTCTTTTCCCCTTTTGGCAGTTCCTTTGCTTTCACTGCTCAGGTTCGTTTCTGCTTCACCATCAGCGAGATTCTGTTCTGCTTCCAACTTTGAAACTTTACATCTTGTGCTGTTTGTAGCATTGTGTTCCGGAACGTTAGTGGATTTCAAAGCGACACTGACGTGATTGCACGAACTGTCCTTTTCTTGCCGAGCTGCATCGAATTGATTTTTGGTATGATCTAATGTCTTCGACGGTCGTTCGTGAGAGATGGCAGGTGGCTTCTGCTCTGTGACAGTCTGAGAGTCCGGCTCCAATGCTAATTCATCCGTCATCTCCACATCATCGACTGGCCTATCTTTCTCTATTGGGCTTTCATCCTTTTTTGCATCCACAGTAATGCCCTTTCCTGCATGCCACAGCTTTCCCTTGCCTGTGGACAAAAACAGTTACGGAGGAAAACATTACAAGCATATAAACAAAAGAACAATTCCACAACATTTGACATCATGAAATTTAAACAATTATTATACATCAGCAACATATTTAAAAGCACACCAACCTGACAGGGCTTTCGGATACTTATCAGTCCACGACAAGAGGCCGTTCTGATTCTCATTCTCCTCATCACTATCAAAAATGTCTTTCATGCAGGAGAATCGTGAGTTCTTTCTCGCCCCCGGGTTGTCCCCGGCGCCCTGGGTACCCCCGTTGCTTGGCTCCGCGGCTTTGGGCTGAGGCTTGAGCCGCGCCTCTCCGCTCGGTTTCGCCGCCTGCACGCCGCCCCCAGCGCCACCGCGCTCTGCCTTGCTGCCACACGGCGCTGCCGCCGCCTTCGCCGCATGGACACCGGCTCCTCGACCTCGCCCCGGAACCTTCGCCTCGTGTTTCTGCTCCGCTTTGCCGCGGCCCGATGCGGTGGGGGTTGCCGCCGCCGCGGCGGCAGAGGCGGCGGCTCCGCCAGTGGCGGCGGGCTGCCCTCCGCCTCTGCCGCGCCGGGACTTGGGGCGGCACGCGGCCTCCGCTACGGACGCCTCGCACGAGTCGCTGTCGCCCGAGTCGAGGCGGCGACGCTTCGCCGGCACGGCGGTGGCGAGGGCGGTGGCCGCTGACGGAGTGGAGGTCTCGTCGTCCGTGAAGGCGTCGAGCGCACGCTCCCGCCAGCCGCCGGCCTCCGGCGATGTCTTGGACCCCAGGAGCTCGTCGAAACGCGATGGGGCGCCGGGGCTCTGCTGCTTGCGACTGTAGGTGCGTCCATACCGCGACGCCATCGTGCACACCAAACGACTCCTGCGTGCACCAGACGCCACCGGCAAAACCACACGAGAATTAATATCACAATATACTCCGGGAAACAGGACACTGTTCTTGATGTACCTTACAGCCCTTGTCAAATAAATGCTAGATAAGGGTTTCCCCATGCTGTACTGGTACTAGTAAAAATTATTGATCTATACCTCACCATGCTCATCAGTGTGGGTTGGTAAATGGGAGCCCACAACCGTTTTAGACATCACTACTGATGTTAGCCGCAAATTAATATAAAACTCAGTCGCCGAAAGCAATGTGCAGTGTGTGCTAACCACTGCACACAAAACATCTTCATCTTAAAAAAGGTGATGACTTCCTAGACCAAATCTGAAAGAAAAACAAGCCCTCTGCACACGTGTGTATGACAATGCATGTGCTAACTGCAGGACAGACACTTGGCATGATGCTACACATACCCGTGGGAGGGCCCCCAAGTCCGCAACATTTGGTCGTTTTAAATTTTAAACACCAATGGCTGCATTGACATTCGAACCAAACATGTACGACCTGACCTAACACAGCTGTAATCCGCTTCGCTTGATCTCCTTGTGAACACAACAAATCAATCCTATGTTAGATACCAGGAAAAGCCTATCCGAGCGATTTTTTTTTTCCTGGATGGATCTTGCTGTGGGATGTTTTGCCAAATCTTATTCTGTGTATATTTCTGTTGTACGAGTAAAACAGCTCCGAGCGATCTCTCGCATATGTTTGAAGCACAGAATCCGCTGCACGGACTGGCGTAAGCCTACTTGCTATATAAATACATCCTGCTATTAGTACCACCTCGTTTCAACCCAAGTCCATGTCCCATTCACGTACATGAAAAGTGTAGATATACGTAATCCTGCAAGCTGGCTGCGACTTTAAACCTTTTCTCGTTCCCAAAGCTTAAAACTTTTGTTTGCAATCTCAAACCACAAATCTTAAGTTTAAAAAAAATAATATTTCCTCAGTCAAAACGTACGACTACACCACCGCTTGCAGCCAAACCTTGGTGGTTACGAACAGAGTATGTTGCGTCCCCTCCCATCATCTGCAAGCGCAGACGAATTTCTCTCATCTATAAATGATATAAAATCCCAGCGATGGGGGCACACAGCGTCAGATTGCACATATGACATCACCTTGAACGACCCCATCAAAAATCAACGCAGTCACTCACCCAACCCCGTACATGTCAAAAGCATTCAACGCGGCGACGTCAGTAAGGCGAGCCACGGGCTAAGTGTGACCGCGACTTGATGAGTCCTGCTGCTGCCACAGCTTTCTACTTCTCGACATTTACCGGAGGACTCCCCCCCCACACACACACACACCCCCCACTGCCTCTTCCTCAGTTTCGCCCTCCACACGGCCGTGTGGCCACGGGGGAGTTGGTGGAAACTGTTCTCCCCCCCCCCCCCGTCGTCTCAAGCGCCGCAACGGGGCCCGGGCTCTTTAAAATTAAACCGAAACCCAGCGATTACAAACATCGTACGCCGTACAGACAGACACACACACATACATATTGCGATATATTCATGTTACTTTGCACTGCGATACGAGCGGATTTGCGATGCGTTTAACATTAACAGCTACAATGACAGCAGCATTTTTTTTCTGAAACTGCAATTACAATGTAATTTTAATCAATTACGTACGACACAATGTGTAACTGTACTCGACCGCCACTGGGTCTTGGGAGTCCTTACTTCGCAAAGGTTTCACCTTTAGCGACCCACTCAAAAGCGACGCGTCGCGAACCGTACAATTCAACACATGAACGAGGAGACGGCCACACGACCGCAACTTTTAAGTATTTCTCTCCACCCCCCCCACCACCACCACCACCCTCCGCCGTTTGGCCTCGTGGCTACGGGACCCGGCCAAACCGTCTCGGCAACGCACGGGGCTCTCTTCCCTGAAGACACCGATGGGGGCTCCCCGGCCCCCCTCATCTCGCGGTGCTCCGCTGGGGGCCTCCCCCCCCCCCAATGCCACCCCCATAGGAATGAATGGGGGCCGCGCTGACAGCGCGCCTCGACTCGACGCGCGCTTTAGGCCGCGGCCGCCGCCAACCGCTGACACGACTACTACTCACAATAATAAACCCTCAAGTTCCGCTCACTTGTTAAGGACGCTGCGCGCCCATCAAGGCTTCGCTCCCGCGGGGGGAACGCGACGAGAGCTGGCGAGAAAGAGAGAAGGGGCGAGAAGGCGCTGGCCAAAGCGGGCAGTTGTTGTTTTCACGACGACAAAACTGAGCGACGCCAACTCGAGGCGGCCGCTCCAAGAAAAAGTAAGGGGCTCGGCGAGGGGCGGGGACACGGGGTGTATTGGGCGGGGCCACGCGGGGCTGGGGCGGAGTTACGGCGGGGTGGAGGGGCGGGGCCACGAGGTGGGGGCGGGGCCACGAGGTGGGGGCGGGGAGACAGAGACGGGGCGGGGCTACGGGGGGTCCGGGGCGGGGTTACGCGGGTGGAGGGCGGGGCCACGTGGTGGGGGCGGAGACACGGGGGCGGAGCGGGGCCACGGGGGAACGGGGCGGGGTCACAAGGTATGAGGCGGGGCTTATCGGAAGAGAGGCGGAGCTTAGCGCGATGGAGGGAGGGGCCGTTGGCGAAAAGGGGCGGAATCTAGAGTTGAGGAGGCGGGACCGGGGACGAGAGGGCGGGGCTAATAGCGATAGGGGCGTGGCTCGCCCCCAAGAGGTCAAGACCATGGGGGCGGGGTGTGGGGGGGGCCAAGAGCAGAAAGGAAGTAGAAATACGTCACGTGAGGGGTGCGTAACCAATCGCATCCCGCGTCTCGCGTGATCGGATCCCGCGCGTGTCGCAATTTGTCGGATGAAAAAGCACGTGGAGTACAAGTGGACCAATCGCGAGGCGCCTTGCTGGGGGGTTGGTTGAGTCGTGCGCGAGGGCCGCGCTGCCATTGGATGCGCGCGACGCGGGCGCGTGGTTGGTTGTCCTAAGAATAAATTACTAGGGACGTAAATTTTGTTTTAATGCGAATTTAGCGTTAATAAAACAATAGCTGCGTGTAATTCACGCAGTGAGGAAAACTGTTAAGATTTCTGATATATATTCTTGGTTCTTTCGGTAAAGTCACGTAGAAGGGAAAAAAATAAAATAATAAAAATATAAAACTGTAAATATTTTTATAAAACAATAAATATTTTTATTATTTTATTTTTTCCCTTCTACGTGACTTTACCGAAAGAACCAATAATATGAATCCCTGCAGTCACCAAAGCTTTAAATCAAAATTTCTGATATAATAAAATATCTCGCAGCCACTTTCCGTTGCTAGGAGACCCGACGACGAATGAGCGCGCGCCTCACTGCGGTGACGTCACGCCACAACGTCATTCGTTAACTTTTCGCGGGAAATTAATATTATTATTGTTACTAACGTTGCTTCAATCTCCATCATCGCAATTACGATTACATTTTAAACAAATCGCCTTCGGTAATCCCCCGATAATTTTAGGCGGCGCAGTTGATATAAGAGGCAACGGAAGTCGGCGTTGTTGGGTTTGTGCCAGAAATCGCGAGACATTTAAACAAACATAACGGGGTCGCGCCTCTCTTTAGAGGAGGCCGCGAGTTGTTGATTCGGCGCGGCGATGAGCGCCTTCAACCTGCAAAGGTTTCGTTTCGAGGGACGGAGCCCCCCTCAGCCGAGGCCCCGCGTTCCCGCGGACTCTGCCGGCACTACGACGCCGCGCCGAGAGGCCGGTACGGTCGGAAACGGTGACGCCGTCGGTCAACGAACGAGGAGGGGCCACAGTCGCCGTGGTTTATTCATCACTCGCCGCGTGCAAGTCATTCCATCATCACGAGGAGCTTAGCAACAGTGTCATCAACCATCGGGGGTAGCAAGCGGTAGCAGCAGGCGTCCTTTGTCCGCTCCAGGATGAAGGATTAACTAGACGGACCGCCGTTCTGTCGGGGATTTTGCTCGCGTTCAAAAACGAGGACAACTTGTTAAGCGTCGATTCGAGAACGCACCGTCGTTTGTTACCCCCGTCGAGAAGAGTCCATTGGGCGCTGGGCGGAGACGCGGCGTTCTGTTATGGGGTTTGATAGCCGGTTTAGTCGAACCTAGCGGAGGAGTTGGCTGCCGAAGGAGGAGGAAGGGACATCCCATCGGTTTCGCGCGTACGGCGCTGGATGGATAAGTGAGATGGCGGAGGCTTGGGAGATGATTGCCTTCATCCAGCAGCAGTGGATTCGATCACGTATACTGTACTACTGACACGTAGACATCCACATCGTTTATATGGTTTTTATGTGCACGTGTATATAAAAAAATAATACGAGTACAGTGGTCGTCGCTCCATCTCCGTGGCGCTGTTGCGCAACCCCCTTTTGGGAGGCTCCTTTTGCGCTGCTGTTCCTTTACCAGTTTCGTCTAATCGGCCGTCATGCTCTCAACCCATGGTTTGTCGTTTGTGTTAAGTTTAATGTGATATGCTCGATTGACGTGTTATCGTCCATGTGCTGCTGTCGTGATTGTATTTGTGTTGAATAACACTCGATAACTCACTACTCTAAAATTGTAACAACTCGTGAAGCAATCTTTTATTAGCTATGCTACAAGTGAAGCACATCTCGACAGTTGAATAAGACACTTGAATTGGTTAAACCATTTTGTTCTCTCTTTAGAAGCAGTACAACATAGCCTGAGCGATTAAGTCTGCTGTCATTGCGGTATCTTGAGGGATGGCGGCTTGCAGAGGCCTCCATCCGGTACAATAGGGAATCGATCATGCCCGATGGTGGTGGTAAGTAAAGGAAAAGCAATCACTGCATGTCATTGATGCAATTGGCGTCTGGTTAGAGTCCCATAAGGTCCGTCAACTCAGCCACACGACTTAACATCCCTTGCCCCTCTCTCCTCTCTCTATGCCATGAAGCCGAGGGCCCATTGCTGGAATTGCCCTGTCATAAGTTTGTGTTGTGTAAGGTTGTGCGTCCATATAAGCCACGACGACAGCGTTGCTTTTGGACGTTGCTTTTAAAGCGCCGCCGACGTGGCCAACAGTTCGGATTTACAAGGCGTGTAAATGCAGCCACATCTCAAGACGATGTGCAGTAACGTGGTCATATTCATGTGTGGGAGAGGCAGTCGGGTTCATAGGCGGCTGAAGTAAAACAAACAGGAAGGTCTTGAGCTTTGACATGGGCAGAAAATTGACAGTACCTTTGGCGATGTTCGGCTGAATCAAGGTCGGCTGGTACCTTCGACATAAATTGATGTTTCGAATGGAGTGTGCGTGTCGGAGAATGTGGGAGGATAGTTGGGGCAGGAGTGAGTACCCGTAGAGTGCCTTTAAAACGGTGAGTGCGATCTTGAAATTGGTCCGGAATTAGATTGGGGAGCCTGGAGGTGAAGGGTATATCCAGTATTCGGGTGGTGTTTTAGCTGTACAGGGAAGTGATATTCATGCTATTACATAGTGCGTGGGTGTATTGTGCTGCGTTGCTTTTAAACCACCGTTCTGCCCTTGCCAATGCCAATCGTTTCCTGGGCCGGTGGTTCTCAGAATCACCATTTCCCCCCCAAAAAACAACTTGGGATGATTGGGCAGAGTTGTGCTAACTTTCTTGCCACCCTTAATGTATTGAGTAAATGTATTATTCTTGATGTGCGTATTACATCCAGTACAGAGACACGTGTGACATCAAGTTGCCGTGTCCCTGTTGTGTTATGTAAACCTATACCGGAGTAGGCAGAAAAGCCCAATTTGGTTGACAACGGAATAAAATACTGTTCTGTCATAGTTAACTTCATCACATCGTGGGGCTTCTGAACCAATTGTGTATGTTGTATAATTATGCTTAATTCGATGCAATATTTACTTTCATACTATTTCGTACATTTCAAGCACTTGCTTTGAGTTTAAAGAGACTGTGCTTGAAGTTGTATAATGTATCACATCTTTATGTATGCATTTGTGTTTGTAGTTTTCTTGATTGATCTATATGAGAAGCCATTGAGATACAAAGTGAAAGTGATATGCAGGAGTAACTACGGTCAATAAGTGACAACAGAATAAACCCCAAAAAAACATTTAATTGCAGAGTAGCATAGCCTGAAGTTGCGAGTTATGACTTAAGAACTTGATTAGAGTGTGGCCTTCCAGCTTGAAGAGGTTGGTGGGATTGAATGGGATCGAGGGAGCTTGAGGTATGGAAATGCCTTTGGGCGGAGATAATTTGAGAGGGAGAGGTAGCATAACATCCTGAAACTAAAAGAAATAATGGAAATTAGTTGAACGGTGGAGATTTCAAATATTGCTGTGAGAGGTAAAAACAATAAACCAAAATGTGAATATTTCTTGAATTATATGTTTGTTCCTCGCAGTGATCAGCATACCCGAGACACCAGAGTCAGAGCGAAAAGGCTGGAAACCTCCAACCTTAAAGAGCCCTCTGAAGGCGTTACATTCGAACTCCAACGGTGAGAAGAACAATCAGAGACCCCTGGCATCCCAGCTCTGCACGCCCAAAAATAAAGGCCAACACCACTCGGCCAAGGGTGTACATTACTCCGACTCTGACAGCGATGGAAAAGACGATGCCCCGGACACCACTGCCAAAGCGAATTGCACGTCTTCCAAGCCCAACAGCGTGCGGTACAAGCTGCTAAAGATGAGGGAGATGTTCCCTCAACGCACCGACGACGAGTTGCTCGAGGTGGGTATGGTGGCGTGGAAATGGGAACTTTTATTTCTTAACGAAAAAAATTTTCCCCTCCAATTTTTTCAAATAAGTTATTATTTGGCGATATCTTCTGGGGCCTATTTTCAAGTAAATTGTATTTATAATTAGTCTGGTACCTTTCTAGCTAGAGCTGCCATGGAAATGCACTACTAGCTGTGATAATTGTGTGATGAATTTATGCTGATAGCATAATTGGATAAACAAAACAAGTTTCTCGGAATGGATAAGGTTGGTCAAGTTTCTCTCACTGCCAATGGGCTTTTAAATCTTGAACGCAATTGCCTGAAATTGTGATATTAGATGTCCACAACTTGATCACCATTGTCAGCCGGTTACGCCTAGCTGGAGCGTAGTAGCCCCAACGAGACACTACCAGGTGACCATATCCTGAGCACGAGGCCACGCTGAGCACAGCCCAAGAGATCGTGATGTTTGACGTACACCTCAACACTGCGCGTCCACGTCAACCGTGGGCGACTTGATCCTCCCCATTTATTTCCAAATTTCTGTCATCCATTTCAAGCACTTGCTTTGAGTTTAAAGGGAATGTGCTTGAAGTTGTGTAATGTATGACATCTGTATGTATGCATTTGTGTTTGTAGTTTTCTTGATCTAAATGAGAAGCCAGTGAAAGTGTTATGCAGGAGTAACTAACGTGGTCGGAAAAAGCATTTTTGTTTAAGTGTTGCGGTGCATCATGGTTCAATGCTTCCTCATGCTTCGCAGGTGATCAAGGTTACAACTACACTGGACGGAGCCGTGGCATCTGCCCTCCTTATTTTCCCCCCGGATACCGACTCAAACCGCAAGCGTAAACCCATCTCACAGGAGTCTACCTCAATGGACAGCCACACAAAGTTTTCACAGCCCTCCAGCAAGCGGATGAAGGTATCGCTTCTGCTTAAACCATTTTACACAGCCACGCATTGCATGGTTTTGGTTATGGTTTTGAATTTTGTGGACAAGCTTTCAAAATAACCTTGGGGGTCTTTGCTTAATCGCATACATGTGATGCTCCTTTAGTTATTTTTACATTACAATAGTGAATAATATTACTGAATTGTTGCACCTTGTGCACAAAACTTGGTTTGTGCTTTCTTCTCTGTGATATGCCCTTTGTAAAATGCAGAAGCATGATGATTCAGACTCGGGCAGAAATGGTGCACAGTCCTTGAAGGACCGGAACCGGATGGTTAGTAGGTTGCAAGCCAAGTTCCCTGACCTGGACAAAGAGGTCAGTTATACTAGATTGGCTTACTTCATCGCATGGCAGCACTCACTCACTGCTACACAGTTGAAACAAAGCTTCATGTGAATTGTGTTTTTGTGTCGGTGTTGTCAGGAGCTGCGGGAGGTGCTCAGCCAACATGGCTGGTCATATGAAAATGCCCTAATTTCTATTCAAGCGTTTGCTGGTGATGGGGAATCTGGTAATTGGCTTCACCCTGCTTTTATTTATACATTGGGCAAAAGCTCCGAACGAATCTATTATTGCAAGTGAATATGCTGCATCTGACGTGGTCGGAAAAAGCATTTACGAAGTGGCTGTTACATTATTTACTTTCTACAGACTCTGACGATGAAGACATAGTGGAGAGGGAGATGAGAGTTGAGAAGAAAGAAGAGAAGTTTGAAGAGCCAGCAGTTGTCCATAAAGTGAAGCCCAATAGCGTAATGGCAGAGCGTGCTCGGCAGAAGCTGGCCATGTTTTCACACAAGCCTGTGTCCTCTGCCTCCTCCAAAAAGTTCCTGTCGGGGCCAATCGTAAGGAATGTTTACGTTATTTTTTAAAATATTTTTTCATTTTGAGTCATCAGTCAACTTTTCGTGTTTCATGGTGTCCGTATCTCCCTTCGTTGCGTTTCTCTATGCAGCTACAGAACGGCACTGCCAAGAACGGCAGCCCTAGTAGAGGGGCAGCACCGGTCAAGGCCAATTCCAAGTCGGTCAAGGGAGGCATCCGGGCCAAGCAGCCCATCAAGGAGGCTTGCAAACCCAAAGCAAAGCCCAGCTCCATTCGTAAAATGTCTTCCTCCGTGAGTTAACGCTTACACTCTTCCCTCGAGCAAAGTGGTGTTGATTTTACCATCTCCTTGCCCCCCGTATGCTGTAGACACCTGTGGACCTGGGCAGTTGCTTTAGATATCACGGGATTGACGTTAAGCCTTGGTCGATATCGATGCATTCCTTAAATGAACCTTATGGCGGTACCCCGGTGCACCATAGTACCACGACTCTCGCATAATGTCTGTGATACAGTCATTTTTAGTCTGTTGATGGTTGGCGACACGGCAATCGACTCATCTCGACGAGCTGTATACGATGCACTATTCAAAGTTGAATTTTTCGATAACGGATTTTTTTATGCTATTGTTTGGCGTTTCGACATCGCGGAGTAGCACTCATTTCGGATTGATTGGTACCCCAGTCGCGGAGTTAAGCACACCCCTGGAAAAAATAGTGTCCCTGAAATAAAATATTTAATTGCCTCGGCCATTGTGGATTATTTGGTACTCCAGGGTACGGCGATAAGGATCAAATTTTGAATGTAAGAATATCCTTGTTTTATACTTCGGCTAATGGATTGAACAGAGCTATGCTAATAAGTCAAAAATGTAAACAATACAAATTAGATTAAAAATATATTCTTAAGTTGAATCGGAACCCAGAGTGATGAAATCACTGAGGGGGGAGAGTGGGTTGATTAGTTGCATGCATTATGATCAGTTATTTGATATTAATATTTCTCTTGCCTAAAATTTATCTTCTGAAGTATGTTATCAAATCCTCCTGGGATCTTATGAGTTACTATAATTTCGTAAAATTACGGTAAATACTCATCTCGACGAGCTGTATACGATGCACTATTCAAAGTTGAATTTTTCGATAACGGATTTTTTTATGCTATTTGGCGTTTCGACATCGCGGAGTAGCACTCATTTCGGATTGATTGGTACCCCAGTCGCGGAGTTAAGCACACCCCTGGAAAAAATAGTGTCCCTGAAATAAAATATTTAATTGCCTCGGCCATTGTGGATTATTTGGTACTCCAGGGTACGGCGATAAGGATCAAATTTTGAATGTAAGAATATCCTTGTTTTATACTTCGGCTAATGGATTGAACAGAGCTATGCTAATAAGTCAAAAATGTAAACAATACAAATTAGATTAAAAATATATTCTTAAGTTGAATCGGAACCCAGAGTGATGAAATCACTGAGGGGGGAGAGTGGGTTGATTAGTTGCATGCATTATGATCAGTTATTTGATATTAATATTTCTCTTGCCTAAAATGTATCTTCTGAAGTATGTTATCAAATCCTCCTGGGATCTTATGAGTTACTATAATTTCGTAAAATTACGGTAAATACATGCGTACCTCAGGGTGTGGAGTAAACATTGCATATATTGGCCATTTTCGATGAAAAAAATTATAAAAAGCCTGTTCTTGAAAAACGATGTATTATTTTAATGAAAATAAGATGTAAAAATTGCTGGAAATGCTTTATACAATGTGATTTTTAATTCTGCTGGCAGTGTACATGCTAGTACAGTCTTTCGTGCCTTGACTACGAAGCTATTCTGGGCTTCACTTAGGATGATTCATTCTCTTAAATCACTCTATCGGCAGTTTTGAACATAAGCACTTGGGAAACAAAGTTGGCCAGGTGTGGTGCTAACCACACATACCCCTCCTATTGATTTGGCCTCAATAGGTGCTCAATAACAGCACATGTCCAGGCAGTCTTTTGTTTTCCATATGAAGGATCTTTGTTTTTTTTTACGTGTACGACAACCCAGTCCGCATCGGAGGATGATGACGAAAAGCCAATGACTACGGAGAGCGACACAGACTGCGACGACGTGGGTGATGAGGATGCGGTTACCGATAACGACGACTGTGGTCTCAGCGTTGAGAAGAGGGCAAAGGTGCTGGCATTCTTCTGCGATGCGACCATTGAGGAGTTGACACTTGTGCACGGCTGCTCCAACAAGAAAGCGGACCTCATTGTGGAGCTGCGGCCCTTCACGAGCTGGGATGACCTGGTACGGCCAGTGGCATGCGCGAGTGTTTTTATTTGCTCTTTTGATCACCCTTGCACGTTAAGCGGCGATGAGAAAAAGTGTTTGTCTGCCAAAAACGCTTTTGAACCAGTGCTTTGGAGGCAAGGGTTGTTGGATTGCTTAGCCCTTGTGAGAATCCCAATCCTTGCAAACTTTTGAGTTGGTCAGAAGGTGGCAGTATAGCAAGTGGGTTTGTTGACCTGTCGTGTGTGCACCTAGGAGAGTGTTCTTCATCTTTGTTTTTTTTCTCCTTGTCCTCTGGTTTTCCTATACATTCATCGATCAATGCACTGCTTGATAAAGGCCTCCCTGCACCTCCGATTAGCAAAGTTGACTACGTACGGTGCGAAAAAAGTTCAACATATATAGTGCCGGAAGGGGGGTTGTTTGACCATATGTCAGCATGTCGGTCAGTGGAGGTTTGTGAAGCAGACGGGAGGGTGGGGGGGTGGCAGGATCATTTCGTATGTCAATTGCCTCAGCTATTAGTCATGGCCAGAAATCGACCTCAGGTAATTAGGTTCACAGCGCAATGAGCTAGCTACTATACCCCATACATAAAATTCCGTAAAATTAAATTAATAAAACTTTATATTTCAGGAGCACCCTAAAAAAAGTCTTGAGATTCAATGATACTTTTCCGCTATATACATTATATTTGTTATTATTGTTAATTAATTTGCCCAAAATATATACTCGTGATATTGACCGTCTGTAGTAACAGATCAGGGATGAGTAACGTGCATCCCTTGGACCCACAACTTTATTTCACATGGCCTGCGGACACACAGGCCCTACCTCTTCGAAACGCCCCGCAAAAAGCATCTTAGCTGCACCAATTGGTTTACTAGAGGGGAATATTTTCGACCTGACAGAATTGTGTATATAATTTTAGTTTTGGTTGGTGCAAGAGGCCCTTGCAGTGACAGAAGTGTGGTGCAGGAATGTGTTCTTTTGTGGTCTACCAAAAGTATTTTTAAAAGTCTTTAATCTGCTGTCCATAATGAAACGGTTCCCAACCCCCTTGTTTTAGATGAGGAAGCTGACAACCAAGAAGGGGCTCTCAGACCTGGTGTGGGAATCGAACACGGTGCTGAAGGAGCGCGAGGTGGTGCTGCGTCTCATGGCAGGGTGCAGCGATGTGGCTGGTGGACTGGAGAGCTGTGTGAACCGCCTTCGCAGGAAGGAGTTGGCCGACGATGACAAGGAGCATCGTATGCTGCGTCAACCCCCCATCCTAAACCCTGCGTGAGTCGCCTTTAGCAGTCGCTCGGGCGCCTGTCGTCGCCTGCTTTAATCAAGATGTATGGCTCACCGTCGTGTAACCTAACAAGGGGTGTAATGATGCCCCCTCCGTTCGTCATTGCCGAAATGATTCATCATTTGAATAATCTTCAGTCATGCATAATTAATGTTATATTCTTGGTTCTTTCGGTAATGTCACATTTCAAATGTTCTTTCCGTTGGTTTTCACACCTGATGATGACTGCTTGTGTTGCAGTCGAAACGTGATAATTTTATTGTTTTATATATATTTTATTATTTTATTGTTTCCCTTCAACGTGACTTTACCGAAAGAACCAAGAATATGAATCACTGCAGTCACGAAAGCTTTAAATCAAAATTGATGTTGTTGACTGGTTAAAATGTCCTGTAAGCAGCTTATTATCTGTAGTGCTGCGGGTGCATTTTATAATGTGTTTAAATTTGATTCCTCAAATTTTTCGCGCACCAGTGCATTCATGTGTGTTTTTGCAAAAAACTAGTGATGCAAAAATGTCCATTTCTATTGTTGACGAATTATCAGGGGCTGAGGATGAATTAAAAGAAGATTTCCTTTTCATTTAAATTGTGGCTTTACTGTTCTTGATTTATTCTCTGATGTTTTCAGATGCAAGATGAAGTCCTACCAGCTGGTTGGGTTAAACTGGCTGGCACTTCTTCATAAGCAAGATGTGAATGGAATTTTAGCTGATGAAATGGTAGTATTTTTTTGTATATCTGAAAGCATGTTGGTATTATGCTGTATCTTTCACCCGTGTTATTCTGTCTAGACTTCCTATCTTAGCTTATGTGTACTTTGCTTACATATATACTTTGCAAAGAAATCTGGCTGGTTACAAAAACAATATTGACAAAAACAACTTAAGTTCAATCTCCTTACTACTGTTGGAATGTTTGTGAAATGACTGCAGATGTTGCTGTACCATTTTTAACATGTGCATGGTACCCCTTTGAAAACACCCATAAGCAAATGCCGTCTGCTTTAAAGTGCTTTCAGTATGCGGTCTGTGTGGTTCTCGACAGGGTTTGGGTAAGACAGTGCAAGCGATCTCATTTCTGGCCCATCTGGTAGAGCTGGGCGAGAAAGATCCACATGTCATCGTTGTACCATCATCGACATTGGGTAACTTGCCTTTTTCTTACTTTTTTGAGTTTTTGTTTTGGTTTTTTGCATGTATTGTTAGTCTTTTTTTTCTTCTTGAAGTTTTCTTCGAATTGTGCTTCCCGCGTCATGTTATGAGACACTCCATTCAGATATCTCACAACAGCCTACTGCATGAGCACAGACCACATATTTCACATTTTGGTAGCACCGCAGGTGACATAACTTTAGTGGTTTCAATGTATTTTTGTTGCTAATAACGGTGAATAATGTAAATCATTTCAAATGAGCCTGTTATCAAATAAATAACTTAGATGGTTTGACACGGTCAAACTGATGTATTTTAAGTATTTTAATTCTCAGAGTTGGAATTTATACAAATGAAGTGGGAAAACCAGATTCGGCATAACTTTGTTGTGCATTCACTGGTGACTGGGGCTGAGATGATCAACTCGCTACACTTTAAGAACCCAGGTTAACCACAGGCGGCTAAACCTTCAAACCCAGGAACCTGGCGGTACCTGCCCAGCCACCTGGCCACCTCGAGTAGAAAGTTTGCTTATTGACTCGTATTACTCCCATCATAGGTGAAATGATGTCCCAAATTTGTATTTGCAGCAGTGCTTTTGTGCATTTTACTATGCGATATCTTGCATGATGTTTTGTTGTGTAATGATTTCCATTGCATAAATCTGTCTGCTGTTTGTGGTTATAAATTACACACAGCTCTTGTCTTTATAGTTGTCATCATGGCGACCATTTATTTCACTTGTTTTGAACAGATTCACCAAAAGTGTTTTTACATTAATCTGTTTTACATATGTATGCAATCATGCAATTGTTAGTGTATTGATATAATTCATTTTCTGCTTTGTATGCATTGCTACATGTTGACATAACATCCATCTTCTTACCTGCTCTCGTGGTTTTCATTGACCCTTGCCATTTACGATAGAAATGTCAGCAATAATTATTGTATTGGGCGTATCATTAACACACATGTACATATATTTGAGAAATTTGTATTGTTGAGTGAGAAAAATGTGTTTTTTGTTTTTAGACAACTGGACAAGGGAGCTACAGAAGTGGTGTCCTGACCTGAAGGTGTTGCTTTACTACGGTAAAGACACATTGCAGTCGCAGGGCTGTTTACCATTCTGAAGTGTAATTGAGAATAGAGTCCAATATTGAGAAAGCGGTTGAAACATCACTGCGTATTTGACCTGTAAAATGTAATGGAGGCATCGGCCCATTTTCAGCAATCATCGGACATGAGTGAGATTTCACCAACACGTGACATTTATGGTTATAGGATGAGCATACTGTAACCACAGCCTTGCATTAGGTCGTCGGCAATGTGATATCGGCACGTGTCATTAATCATAATCTTATCATCTTATATATTAAGGCCTCCCAAGTCTTGAGATGGGGAAAATAACGGCTAGTTTTTGCACGCCACCTAAAAAAAAGCTGAAGTTACAGTCAAGGAACTTGTTTTAATGCTCTAGTGACATCACTTTATTTACGTTTTACATTGTTTAGGAGTGATGTTGAAGTCATGTCACGGAGTGCTGGTCTCTTTCTCACTCATGAAGCGTCAAACTCATAGTGGATAATGATGGGACCCACAACCTCAGAATATTTCCGTAAAATAAGAGTCATTGCTTTTTTGGGTTATCTTTCATCGGGTGAAGCGATAGCTTAGTGGTTACGCATTGCACTATAAACCCAACGACCTGAGTTTATAAGTAACATCAGGGACGAATGATATCCGAGACGGGCCTCCTTCGCCTTCTCTCCACTTTGCCAACCCACACTGGACAAGCAACTCCCATGTCTGGTATGGCATGGAGAATCTTTGATCCAGCAGTAAATTGGCAAGGGACTGTTTATTATTTTCACTATTTTAGTCCTAGAATGCAGAAATAATTGTGCTGTATTATTTTTGCTCCTTCAGCCGATGAGTGACAAAGTTTAAAAAATAAAAAAACATTTTATTGAATAATCTGCAGGGTCCCAGGAGGAGAGGCGACACCTCCGCACAGATATCCTCCACAAGCAGGTCGACTTCAACGTCATTGTCACCACGTGAGTCGCCACCACGTGACAACAGTGACTGGCTGCCGCCCCAGAAGAACCGCAGTCGTCTCTTTGTTCGTCGTTGTGATAACTTGTTTTGTCGTTTGTACTTTTTGTTTTCGTCCCATGTCTTAATTTGTGTATTCACTGTTGATTTTGCTTGGTAGTAGGGTTTTCATTTGCTTATTATGTGTGTGTGTGTTTTGGGGTTGTTTTAGCGCCTTACGTAGCCAACCGCCTATATGGAATTTGGTTCTTATATATAATTAATGAACAACGTTGTGGGATGCTTTTGGCATGAATGACGTTATGTAAAGTATTATTGTTGTCTCACCGTGGTGGTCATGGCAAGAATTTCATTTGTTTTTTAACCGTTTATCTTCACGTGTTTTCAGAAAAATATACCTATACTTATTGTGTTTTTATCATGCCACAATTAGACTGTTGATGTGAATATTTTTGCTGCTTTGTCTATACTTACGAGTTTAAATAACCTCATTTGAAAGTTCTGCAAGCTGGAAGTAAACGTGCTATAGCGAATTTTGTTTAAATTTTGCCATTTGCTGGGTTTCCAATCTTGTATTTTGGGTCACTGATTAAGTGTCAAGTTGAAATAAATTACATGTGACATTCCATCCAAAGGCAGAAACGTATAATTAGGAGCAAACTTGTAAAAGCAGTGCATAAATAACTGCACGATGCCAGTACCGGAGTGAATTGAATTAAAAAAAATCTTATTGGAGCTCGACGACTCATTTGAAATCCTTATTGCTGCTGATGCGTTCATAATGCAACCTGTTTTGTCGTTTGATACACAGGTACCAGTGTGCCATCACCAATGTGGATGACCGAAGCCTGTTCCGCCGGTTGCGCATAAACTGTGCCGTGTTTGATGAGGGCCACATGCTCAAGAACATGGCCTCTCTGCGCTACCAGAACCTCATGACCATCAACGTGAGTGCAGCACGTGAGAGAATGTCAATGTGTCATTATCTTCTTTCGCTCTCGGTGGCAAAAGCCCTTCATGATTCATAAATTAACCTGTTATTATTTTTGGAAGAAAAAAAGAATCACCTTAAGCGGCAACTCTAAGCCTTTTTTTTATATGGTCACTCTCTATTAAACTTTCTTAAGTAAACTATTAAAAATAATCGTGCGGTTTAAACCCATGTTTGGAAACCTTCCAAGAGGTATGGAAAATACTTGTAAATCCTGACAGCAAAAGCTAATATTTGAACAGTGTCTCACGTCTATGAGTGGAAGAGGTTAACATGTTTCTGAAAAGCATCCCGTGTGGCATAGTAGTTGTGCTTGCCTTACATAGGTGCTGATTTTATCCCGGGTGTCTTAATCCCGAAGCACCTTGTCTGTTGCGGACACGCCTCATTGCCGCTCTTCCCGCAGGCACGAAGGCGACTGTTGCTGACGGGTACTCCGGTGCAGAACAATCTCCTGGAACTCATGTCTCTACTCAACTTCGTGATGCCGCGCATGTTTAGCAACAGCACGCAAGAGATCCGGCGCATATTTGCCTCCTCGTCCACCGTACGAGAACTCTTTAACCCTGGCTTCCCTGCCACATTCGCAACAAGCGCTCGCATTTTTCTTCCGGTTGTGAATGTGTCGTTGTTGTTGCCGGAACACCGCCCGTGCATCCTCGTGTGTGTGCCACAGAAAAATGGCCAACGGCAGAGCAAGTTCGAAAGGGAGAGAATCCATCAGGCGAAGCAGATCATGAAACCGTTCATCCTCCGCCGACTCAAAATAGATGTGCGTACAATTATGGCTGTCAACCACGCGCGCACATTACCGCCGTTATAATTTGCATTTGGTTTTTCATGTTGATGCTCTTGGCTGAAGAAATTTCCATTCTTAATTGGGACAAAGCATGTCATTGTTTTTCCCTTCAACAGATGCCACCATAGTGACCAATACACAGGATTATAATATGATCATACTTTTTGAAAAATTTAATTATTTTACAAAAAATTTCACTAAAATATTTCTTTACTCAGGCATTGCAGGTTCACTTCCATAATACAATATGACAAGTATAAATGATGACATTGCTTGATTTGCCTAACTTCTTGGTTACATTGGTGTTAAAAAACATGTGGCAGAAAAATACAAAATAATCCAAGCTTATGTTAAACTTTGCTAATATTGTTCCTTGACCCTAACCCCATTATGGTGAAGGGCAGAGAGAGGATTGGGCAACACAGGGGTGGAGCCTCTGTTTTATGTTGGCATCCACAGCATGGGGAGTTGGGCTCAGGATCTGGTGCTGTTCCTGGGTCAGAGCTGTGCTGGTACGAGGCCAGTTTCTATTGGTCATGGACATAAGGCGTTATATACATCAAGTCCCCGCTAATCGAGGGGTTACATTCCTGAAAATTGCCGCGTATATCGAATTTGCGTTAAGCGGGAGTCCTTTTCCCATGAGGAGTGTCATGGTAATGGTGGGGGAGCTGTTCCAGCATGTAATGTTTTTATTTGACGGTAAACTGTTTTACATGTTTCTTTTTAAATGTGTTTGTGTGTATATAGTATTTCTATAAATACACCATGTGTGACGGTCATATATTTAAGAGAGAGATATGGCGAGTGAAAAAAATAATAATTAGGGAGCGAGATGACGCTACCCACTCCAAGATGCTGGAACAAAGAGCGAGGAAGAGGAAGGCCCGCCGTGTATCACAGCGAGCATCGCTAGCAGCTACCGGCATCACCGAACAACGCTACCGAACACCCACGCTCCGTCGCGTGCCAGACTCGCGTTGTAGCGGGCGCGGTGCGCGTTAAGCGGAAAAACGTTCCGTGAAAGAAAATCGCAGATTTACTGTGTACACCCCTTTTCCTCTGTCGCAGCTGAGCCCGAGCCAGCATGTTGCGCTCACGTTTCGAGTTGTTTTTTTTCCCACTGGCTATTTGCTATCCTGAGCCGTGGATAAAACCATGATATGCTCGCCTGTCAAGACATCTGAATGTGGCTCGGGGCTAAATAGGGACAGGGGTGGGGCCATTGACTACATTAATTCTGTGTGATGGCATTGAGTACACCGTGAGGACATGGCGTCACCAGCGTGACGCCTACATTCGTCTCGACTTACTGCGTGTGACAGCGGCAGTGGAAAAACAACACCTCCATGAGCCACACCGGGCTGGCTTTGCCACGGCCCCAGTGCAGATCAGGTGTGCGGTGGAAAAGAGGTAACGGCGTCCGACGGTCTTACGCACGCGAGGACAGGTGCTGCAACATCTGCCGAGGAAGTCTGAACGGATGGAGCTGTGCCCGATGTCGGAACGCCAGGCTTCGCTGTACACACAGCTTGTGCAGAGCTTTAAAAAATCCAGTGACGGAGGTGGGCATTCACTTCTTTTCCTGCATGTGCATGCATTGAATGCACATAATGTTTTTGCCCATGTGCATTTTTCGTTCTTGCACAAGGTAATGAATGGAAGTTGTACATTGTTAGCTGTTCCAAATTCGTCACAATTTCATAATTGTGTCAGTAATCAGGAAGCATGGCCTTATTCAAAATGGGCCACATGATATATCCCGATAGATAGTCCTTGGATGTTGGAGCGGAGATTGTGTGGAGGGAAGTCGAGTTAGATGAGAGGTCAGAGGTAGGCAGGGGCAAACCAGGCAGGGTTTTGATTACGGTGAATGCAATCTTGAAGTTCCACAACTGGATTTAGAGCTTGTGAAGGGGTTACAATATTGGGGTGATGTCTCATTTATGGGCATAGGCAAGGAACAGCAGCAGAGTTTTGAATCGTCGGGTGTTTGGAGATGAGGGATTTGAGGAAGAGGTAGCAGAGTGAGAATCCCCTCAAGGTGTGATGAAGGCATGGATGAGGGTCTGAGTGGCAGCGGTGATGTGTCAATTGAGATAGAGAGATGGCTTGTGTGGGAAGAGAACATGAGCTCAGGATAGATGACTACCCAATGTTTTTGCACAATCTTCGCCAGTATAATGTCAGTTTAGGAGGTATACAGTCAAACCCGAACTCTTTACGGAGTGACATTTTGTGAATGGTGCAATACTTCAGTTTTGGCAACAATTAGCATGAACACTTTTCCCACTAATCCAAGATGAGACTGTGTCAAGGCAGTATGTAAAGGGTGGATGGTGAGGCTTGGTTCATCGATCCAATGGCGATGTGGAGCCAAGCATCTTTGGACATAGAAGCGATGCTTGGCATAATTGTTTTTTTGCCAAATGATAGATTATTTGGGGGTAGCCATGAATGGAGCCTTGTGGGACACCATAGCTCGGGGGTTTATGAGAGGAAGGTAGTCCTTGTGAAGAGACTTAGGAGTGATTTGTAAAGTAAGAGGCGGTCCTCAATTATGCAACTAGCCTACAGATGGGATAACGGTCTTCCTTTGCATATGTTTGTCCCTGAGCTAATTTCTTGGCCATGCATAACATCAGTGGCAATTGGTAGCAGAACCTGTTCTGGGCGTCTTCTAGGCTGACTCGGCCTTGTATAAGTACCCGGTTCGAGGTGGAACATCCGAAGCGGGGAAGCAAATGCATTTGAGCACAGTCCACTCCTTAGTGTGCTATTTCATTCTTAATTGGTACTTGCTAACAGCACTTGTCCAAACAAGTGGGTGGGAGTATGTGTGTGTGTGTGTATTTATATATACAGTCATACTTCGGTATACGACCGCTTTGGAATACGTCGAATTTGGTATACATCGTGTTTTGACGTGAAAAACGTCTTGGGATACGACGTCTTGCTTGGGATACAGCACGCTTGCTAGAACTTGTATGGGTCGGGATGAGTCACCGCGTACCCGCGTAGACCCCGTTCACGACTGAAACAAAGCGCCGCTCCTCAGTCTGCCTGTGGATCTCGTTCAGTGCACAACCCTTGCTATAACTCTCTGTGAATTTTCACGTGCTTTTTGTCATTTTAACGTGAATTTTCAGCAAGGTAAAGTGATGTTCAATTTTATTTTTATTTCAATTAATTTTAATTTATGCATTTATTTTAATGTATGTATGCATTATTTTAGTAATAAGTAGTGTCTACATTATTGTATACAACCCCATTAATGTATAATATGCCATATAAAATATAATTTCTTATACTCTGGAACGGATTATTTCCTTTCCCTTTATTTCTTATGGGAAAACTTCGTTTGGTATTCGTCATTTTCGGTATAAGTCCTACCTTCTGGAACGAATTAACGACGTATAACGAGGTACCACTGTATTTGTAATCCACATACACTATGTATGCACTGTATATATATATGGATTAATGTGCTGTGTCTCTGCCTTTCTGCCCATCAGTTAAGACGACAGAGCTATGTAACGTTATGATGCAGCTGAGGAAGATGGCGAATCACCCGCTGATGCACCGTCACCTGTATACAGACGATAAAATCCGGCAGATGTCCCAGCTCATCCTCAAGGTGCTACCTTTAACGTGGGCTACATCTTGTGTAATTGTTTTTTGCGAGCATTGAATGATCGTCACGTTGGCAGAAGTCTAGCTGAGTGTTTCTTGGAGGTTGCAAATGACTTAAAAAATAAAGGGATCTGTCATCTAAATAAATTTATAGCCATATATATTTATGACCATCGAATATGGGAAGGAGGCATATTGTCTATTTAATTAGTTTATTTTGTATGAGTTGTGGAGTAGTAGCGGAGTTGTCTTCTGACGTTTAAAATCCAGGTGTTGGAGATAATTTTGAATTATACATCAAACCACATGCTTGGGAAGTTGATCACACTCGGGATTTTGTGAATCCTTCAATGAAAGATTATGACAGTCGTAAATACATCTCCCGTGTATGGTTTAAATTGACGTTTTGCATTAATGCTATAATTCACAAGTAAGGCCTGCATATTATAGCCACATGGTTGCATTGGTGGTGGTTTTATTAGTTTTTTTGTTTATTGTCCCCCAATTTTATCTCAGCTGTGCTAGTGATATCGTATACTGAAATTACGAATTCATTCGGATATCTGGAAGAGCAGTGCAACCGTGCACATTAAAAGAACGTCCTACCGGAGTGGATCTGAAAGAATGACTTACGAGACCCCTTAAGGTGTCCTGTGGTCAGCGCCATAAGGGCGGGGGGAGGGGGGGTCGGGGCACTTTTGTACCTGCCCTGCTTAGCATTGTTGCTCATTTCATGACAAAGTCAAAACGCTGTTTTTAATTCCCAGAGCGGAGATTTTGCTGAGTTTAGGCACGGACCCAAATTAAACACGAGTTTTTGTGCAATCGTTGGTGACTCGGATAGTGGCCATCAACCCACTTGAGAATCCGCGTTTAATCGCCAGACGGCTGCATGAATTTGTAACTGGTTTTGTTTTAACTTTTCACAGGAGCCGACCCACTATGATGCAGACCCGGCGCTGGTGCAGGAGGACATGGAGGTTCTCAACGACCTGGAGCTCCACCGTCTGTGCCTCCAGTACCCCTCGCTGGCTTCTCACAGCCTGCCGCGTTCCGCCATACTAAGCTCCGGCAAGCTGCAGTTTCTCTCGACGCTATTGCCGGCCCTCAGGAGCAATGTGAGAGCGCGCACGCGCGTGCTGAGCGCACATCACGCACTCTGCCCCTGGGTCACAGGCTGTCGGTGCTGAAAAGGTGGTGCTGCTGTCTTTGCATCAACCCACTAGGTGCCACAGTGTTTTTGAAAATTGCTCATCGGGTGGGAAAATGCTGTTGTCCCCCTATTATGTACAGAGGCTCCTTGACATGTATCTGAGGTAGCTCTGTGGTGTCCGCTTCTGTGGGCCATTCTCTAAACACGAAGGTTTACACTCCTGTGCGAGAGGTCCGTATGGACACTTAGTCTCGTATTGTGACACATACCACAATCGGGATAAAATTGTGGGTGGATAAATGAATGAATATGTACATTTCTCATTCACAACTGTTCTGTGTGGTCTTATCAGCATGCATAAGCCACTCATGTGTTTTGTTTTTTGTCTCGTTTGCTCTTGTGTGGCTAGGGTGATCGCGTGGTGATGTTCAGCCAATTCACCATGATTTTAGACATCCTGGTACAGTTCCTGGATCATCACGGTTACTCTTACTTGCGTATGGATGGCAGCACTCGAGTGGCAGAGCGGTGAGAAAATGACGCTAAACTTTTGAGTTGCTTCGCATGAGTAGTTCCAATTAGGAGTGGAACAAAATAATTGGTTTCTCGTACACAAATTCAATGCTTGTATCTTGAACTTAAGAATAAATATGCATTGCTGAATCAATGCATAATTCCAAACAGAAGTTTACATGTTTTTTTATACTTTACAACTCAATTTGAAACTATTAATGTATCGGTTCTCTCCATCTGTCTGACTAACCAGAGGGATACGATAACTAAAAAATCCCATATGAATTAAACTTATTATTAGATAAAACAGGACATTGACAAATGGTTGACCCTTCTCCCCAACAGAGCGGCTATTTGAGTCCCGTTTACATATTGCTGCCGAGTCACGTACCGCTTCATGTGCACCTGGCACTAGCGCTACCGGCATTTTTGGTCATTGAATGACCGTTATGGACAAACACATGTTGGAAAGCGATTATAGAATCATACGTGGCAGTTTTCCCACTCTGTTTTTGTTGTCACCGTGAGCGCCCATTTTCTCTTACAATTTTTGGTCGTGGTTGTGTGTGCATGCGTATGCGCTGCGCAGCATTGGGCTCATCGACCGCTTCAATGAGGAGCCCGAGATTTTTGTGTTCCTGCTGTCAACGCGTGCTGGTGGCCTTGGCCTCAACCTGACGTCTGCCAACACCGTGATCTTGCACGACCCCGACATGAACCCCTACAATGACCAGCAGGCCGAGGATCGCTGCCACCGCGTGGGACAGACACGGTAGTTTGCGCTCGCGCACGTGCTGGCCGGAAACTCGCGTTGCATGTGGTGTGTGCATCTCATTGGCGGTTGATGTTGAGTAAACATGTCAGGTGCCTTCCTTGCTGGGTTGTTACAACATGTTACATTTGTAGTTGGCAACAAAGCTGAACATTTCGGTTTTTGCATTCCAGTAGCATAGTTTATTGGCCTATGTGCGTATGTATGTTGATCTTCTTTTGGACCATACGTAGCCAACCATGCTAATTTGAAAAAAAAAATCTTTCATTCAGGCTGTTAATAGTGCATTACTACTTTGGTCTCAGCTTCATTTTATGGCAAATTTCAGGCTCGTTACTCCCTATTATTACAGTTTCTAAAAGGACAAACGTCTACGCGTGTAATGCCCTGTAAATCCCAACCAGGTGTTATCTGATTACTTGGATTAGGCGCTGTAAACAACATAATTGAAATGCAAACAAACAGTGAAAATTTACCTGAAAAAATACTGGAGGTGGGGTGAGTCAGTGAGTTGGCTAGGTTAACCTTTTAAGATTGTATTTAGTTACTTTTCAATTCTAGTGTTGACATCATCGCACGTGGGGAATGTCTTTTGACTGTCAACAACATTGAACCTTTGCTGATAAGGGGACTGTGAGGCTAGGTCACATTTGAGAAGCGTTGAACATTGTGCCACTGATTGGAATGCGTCAACGGAAGCTGATGTGCACACGTGTGGCAGCCCGGTGCAGGTGATCCGGCTGATCAGCGCTGGCACGGTGGAGGAGGCCATCGTGCAAATGTCTAAGCACAAATTGCAACTGCAGCAGGATATAACGGTCACCAACAACAGTAAGTTTGTGAAAGTTGCAGCGGACAACACACTTAGTGGTTACCTTTTAAAGCCATAGGTTCACATTCGGTTGGCTGCATGTGATTTAAACTGGTTCGTTACTCCCTATCTCAATTGTGGCGCGGTTATGGTCTCAGTTTAATCGCAAATGACTGCTCAAAAAAGAACCATCATAAATTCATTTGGTTCTTAATTTGGCAAACATTTTAATCTCGGATATATAAAAAAAAATCTAAATTATTTTTTACTCAAATGATGAATATCTATACAGCTGGGTATTTGGAAAACTTCATTGACCCCTAAGTGTGAATGATGCTCTTAATGGATTTCAGAAATAGATCTGTGACATCACCTTTTGTGTGTGTCTCGCTAGCGCAGGTGGGTTACACTGCTCTGCTTAAGTTCTAATCGACGTATGTCTCATCAGGTCATGTTGATAGCATGTGAAATAAAATGGGGCGGTGGGGGCGGAAATACAGAAAGTATTTTTTTATGGTGATTACATCGTGCATGTGTGGCATAAAAACAATACATTGACGTCTAGTGTGCCTTCCATTATTAGTGTTGATGAAGTGTTAAATAAACCTGTTTACAGCTATTGGAGGACTTGCAATGACACTGTCATGCTCATTCATTTGTTTACGGGATAAAGAGAGAGAATGCAGCGTATCATGGGTCAATAGCCACATGTACCATGACTTCATCCGATAGTCAATATCGAGGTGCATTTGGCAAAGACAACAAGATTGTTTAAAAATCCCAACATGTGCCTCTAATGTATTAAATTGCTTGGCGTTCGGGGTTGTGGTGGGAAACTGAGCAGTGCAGCAAGATGAATAGTTGTACTGTACTCCTATATCTATGCTTCCCATTTTCACCAACCTGTGCTGACCAGTATGGTGATGTTTGACAATAACCCCCACCAACCACAAAGTATCGAGGGGCCCGCATCCAGAAGTAGATTTACTGAAGGTTGTACATGTTAAAGTGCTTTTATTGCATAAACTTTAAACCAAAAGTACGTGACGCTGAGGCTTTAATGTACACATCATTCGTATTAGTTACCAGTTTATTTAAAGTGTTGTGTATATTACTCATGCCCTGATTGTTTTTTCCCCTTGTTCTTTTTTTACTTCTTGCCTTGAACCCTTGGGGGAATAAAACAGAGAACATAGATAATGAACTGCCAGCTGAGCTTGCCTCTCTGCTACAGCAAATGCTGGGCCAATGAAGAGATTAACTACGAAGTTTTTCTTCCGATGGGAGTCGAAACAAAGTCTGCAATGAAATGTCTTGTATCTAAGTGCACATGGGTGTCTTGTGTGTGTGTGGGTGCGCGCGCCAGTCCATATGTGTCTTATACATACAATTTTTACAGATTCATTATTGTACTTTTCTGGATAAAAGTGCCAGAACTGTGGGCCAAGACCAAAACCCGTGTGAGTTTTGTCTGTCTGTAGACTTCAGTTGCTTCATTATGTGCTTGTGATTGGTCCATTGCTCCATGTACTCCAGCTTATATTTGTACTCCAGCATTGCCTTGTGTCCCTGTAGCAGTGGCATTAAAGTGGGGTTGATGCCCCGTTTCCTGTGATAAGTGGAATTAATGACAGTAGTTGCCTGTAAATACTTGGAGGACCTGAGTAAACCAAACAAAAAAAAACTGCTTATTGATGTCGAACTTTGTTGTGTTGTTCTTATTGTTATCTTGATAATTGAGCCCTTGCCTTTTTTCTTCATTGTAAGTTCTTTATATATTTAGTCTACATTTAATAAAGCTGAACCGACAAAAGCTTTTGTATTTGCATTTTCTTTCTCCTTTCGAACAAGTGAATGGGCACATACATACATGAAAAGCACAACTGCTGAAACTTATTTTACGTCCATTAAAATCTGAAAAAGTGACGACATCTGCAGTGCTTACATAATAGATACATGCTTCGAATTATAATAATTGCAACTCGTAGCCTGCACAGCAATATTCGCTCACTCTCGAGGAGGCAACAACGTGAAGGTGCGGGCAATCATAGATGAGCAGGAAGGCAGCCACACGGTGAGACGACGCCAAAAAATTACTCGTCTCTGTGGTCCCCTACATATTAAGATGGTTCCAACCAATGTAATGAATGTTTTACGTGTGGGAGGAAGCCGGAGCACTCGGGAGAAAACCCACACGCGCGCCTCCCACGCTTCCGATTAGCATGGCAGGTTTCGTATGGTGCAAAAGAAGTTCAACATATATGCGAGAAGGTGGGGGGGGGGGCAACAGTCTATTCTACACACTATGCTTTCACAAATCCACCCTGACCAGCACGGCGAAATACGGTCACACAACTCCCATGACCGACACTGCGTGGGGGAAGCCTTCAACAATGGATTAACAGCGGCCCAACATGGCAAGGGTGTCATTGAAGGGGAGTGGGGGGCTCGGGGGGGGGGGGCTGTGGTTTCCCTAAGTCACACGACCCAGTGGGTGTGGCGTACTGCACTGGTGACGTTAACGGCTTGTGGCTAAATGAGTGCGGGCTTCAAGAGGAGAGTGCAGGCGTGAGTAGAAGGCGGGCAATCGGGTAAGCGGTGGCGGGACAACTTTACAAAGCTGCACTGAACTCTCACCCAACGCGGAGTGTTTGCGTGCTCCATTGCAGAAAGGCTCTTTGGTTGGTGAGTGCATGCAGCAGACATTAATAAAGTGTTCGTATCTTATCGATACGAGTGTATCTTAAATTGTTTTAATTGTAATATATTAAATGCAGATGTTATTTTAGTCATCGATGTCGGTGGAGGAAAATGCATTCATTGAACTTCACCTTGATAACAAATTGGTATTCGAGGACTGTTTTGTGCGTGCAGTGTTAAAATATGTATTTTGTGATATATTTTTTCTTTCTCCGAGGTACACTAATATGGTACCCATAATATCAGGTTCATGGTATTCGTTTAAGTGCATGCACGGTTTAAATTAGTCCTCAAAGTGTAAGATTAATACTTGTTTTCGTGTTTAAACTGGTCTGCTGTAATGAGGTTTATGGTATTCTCGTGATTATCTCAATCCAAACCTATTAATATTGCAACCTCGATTCAAATTCCATGAAAATCAACTTATGGGATTACATTTGACACGTTAATTTTGTGCGACTTCAAAGTGCAATGGCAAGTCGGTATTAATAAGCGTCATTTGACACGGTAACTTCGCTTTGAAAATACGAAACACTTGCAGTCAAATTGTGAATGTGCAAAAAACGCGAGCGAGGCTGCCCTGAAACTTAAAACCTGCAAAGCTTCGCCGTGAATCTACTTGTCTGTTCGTGTTGACCGTTCAATTGCTCTGTGTGTGCGTGATAACACATCGGTGTACTTGTTAATTTTATCAAATGCTCCAAAGGCTACTCGTACCTTTTAAGGCTGGCGGGAGGGATGTCTCCCCGAGCCCAATTTAGCTGCCCCTATTTTTAAACGTGCGAGGTACTTCGTACTAGCCGCATCCTGTGGCCATCGTTCTTCCTCATGCAATCTATCAGCCGTCATAAAATAAGCCCCTTTAATTGTAATTGATGCAGCTACACGATAGTCACATTAAGTAACACCGTGGCGCGCGTTATGTCTCGCTCGGGTCATCCTTAAGCTCTTGTCGACACGTGGACTTCGCTGTCGTTGACTTTGACGAATATAGAAAACAAGTTTCAAAAAGGGGCGCTATGCTTTGTTCACAGCAGTAATTTGGAGTTCCGGTAATTGATCCTCGTTTACCGACAGCCTCGTGTGCACTTGCAACCTTATCTCACCAGATTTAAAATAAAATTATAAAATCCCAAGTAACGCAACTCACGCAACCTTTCATCTCTCGGCACGGCAGTTGCACCAATGGTGCAAGTTTCTTAAATGCCATTGCCTCAGCAGTATCCATGGGTACCCTACAGATGGTCGACAGGTCATGTGTTGTGGGGTAAAGTGTGGAGAACTACCACCTATTCCAGTGTGGAAGGGAATGTCAAAATACCCTCCAGAGAGGCTCTCTAGAGCTCCCTCTAGCGGAGGCCCTTCTGCCAGCAGTGGTGTGAACAGGCAATTGCAGGGCTGCACCTTTATGATTAGGTAATGGAATCTATTCTGTTCAAAGGGCACTCGAACATTTGGCAGGCGCAAAGTGACACTTCACATGCGGTGTTGTCCAAGGCAAAACGTCTAATTAGTTCACATGAACTCGGATAAATATTTCTCGTTGCGAGCGTCGCTCTCCCTCCCTCCTGCGGTCTTCTCCACAGGGATTTGGCCAAGGCAGGCCGAGGGAAGCAACCGTCTGTCTGTGAGGAGAACCGTGAGGCGCTGATTCGGTGACGCTTTTGAGCAACAGCGGAGGAACCATGAGCAGCTACTCGGTGACCCTGCCCGGGCCGGCCCCCTGGGGTTTTCGCCTGCAAGGCGGCAAGGACTTCAACATGCCGCTCACCATCTCCCGGGTTAGCTTCCCGTTTTTGGGTTGCCACCTGTCCTGGGTTTTCCACCCCCACACCCCTCCCACCCCAAGCCACGATTTTCCTCTTCTTTTGTTTGTTTTGAGGTAGCTCTCTTTCCAAGGGGAAATCAGTAAAGCCTTCCAGGGACACTGCTGGCTTGTCAGTTGCGTAATAATATACCGCTCAAGACGCTTCGTTTAAATGTAGTCCTCATATTTTCTGGTATTGTGAGATAAACTTTTGATATATCCTGGGTATTTTTTTGTTCCTCTGATGCGGCGGCCTTAGTACTCGTCCCACCGCCACTTTCAGCTTTGGACCACCGATTGTTCTTGACCTATATCTCGGAGGGGCCCACGAAACTTGATGGATAGCATCGAAATTGCAACTGGATCTGCTGCACAGAAACAATGCATGGATTATTTCGGGGCAGTCAATTGGTCAGTCCGAGGTAAAGAGGAAAGTTGAACCTGGACTTGCACAGGGGCAGAGGGTCCGACAGCACTTGCGGAGGGAAGGAAGTTCCAGAAGTTGGAAACAAAACAGCAGAGGAGAAAACGAGTAGCTGCACCAATGTTTATCATCGTGATATTATGGGAAATGCCGTAAGAGTCTCAATATATTACCGTGGCAGCTTTCAACCATTTCCCTATCATGAAAACCCAATCAAATGTTGGCAGAAAATGGTTCTTGACACATGCGTTTCTTTTTTTACAAAACAGACTCCTTGGGGTTTCGAGACTTGTGTGCTGCCAACAAAGCTGGTTCTGACATTAAGATGGCATTCATTGCGCACAGTCCGGTGGCGTTTTCATCCCTGCAGAAATTAGACTGCCACGGGAATGCTAAGAACACGTGCAGATGGGAATCTTCTCTCGCCTACGAGTCACTAGTTCGGAGCTAAGCCTTGCCTCTCCAGAGTGGTTGGCTTACTGCTGTTGTTGATTTTTTCTACTTTTTTTGTACCACTGTTCATCCTCAGCCTGACTGTAAAGTTCGGCTCTGTGTGTTCACTTCCATTTTCGTTACGCAGTGCTGTGTGATCGATTTAGAAAACACGTGTTGCCACATTAATCATGTTATAAATACAGGGCACAATCTTGAACTGTAAGTATTGCTATTACTGTATTATCGTTTGCATTGTCAGGGTGCTCACAACGTGAAATTCAGACATACTCAAGAACGCAGTGGAGTTGCCGTGGCTGGGTGGCTCATATGAGAGAACTGAGCCAGTACGACTGAGGTCCTGGGTAACAGGCATCCACTCATCATTTAAACCAGATTCTCAAGTCTAGCAAGTTGATCATCTCAGCCTGGTCACCACTGAAAAAAATACTTTACAATTAAGTATTTTTTTTTGCTACATTACGTCCCCGATTAATTAAAATATTTATTTGTCATGCAACAAATGCAATTCTGATAGCAGAGTGTGGTAGAGTGCACCCCCTAGTGTGTAAATATGAAACAAGGCAATTTGACAGGTATTTATGAAGTTATGCGAGAACTCGGAGTGCTCACTGCTCTGGCAAGATTTACGAATGGATTCCTTGCCTCGTGAAATGATGCCTATAGTACACTGCGAATACAATTGGAAGGAAGGCTAAAAACTTTTTTTCTTTTAAATTCAGCATAGCATAACTTAGTGGATATACCGCTTCATTGTGCTAACGAGTCGAGTGAAAATGTGTACGTGAGCAAGCATGTGGCGGTACTGATCTCCGTTGATGGAGCTGAGTCAGCGGTAGAAATGCCACCCTCCCATGGCAGAGGCGAGAACATCCAGTACCTCTGCGTAAATAATACGCCCTCAGCCCCGATCTCACTTCTCCACTGTCTTGGTTAAGTATAAAAAAAAATGTGATGGACAGATCACTCGGCCTTATCTCATCGGGGGAAAAGGGCGGAGTGATCATCATAATAATGACAATAATTTACAATCCCTTTGTCAATCTACTTCTGGATGACGGCCTTCCTGCACGATGTACGTCACTGGGGATTGTTTAACCGTACTTCACCACGCTAGTCTGTGTGGGTTGGTGAAGAGGGAGGCCCCAGGACCGTTTTTGATGTCACTCGCTACTGACGCTAGCCGCGGCCGGTAATCGAACTCAGGTCGCCTGACTCGTAGCAATCCTCAAAGAACGCAGGTCTGCATCTATGGGCTTACTGCTCTGCCCCATATTGCTGGCTCTACGCAGAAACAATGCATGTTATTTAATTAACAATTCTAATTGTAGTGTTTTTTTTTAATTCCACACAGCTGGCATTTATTAGAGCCATGAATTAGGAGGCAGCATAAATAACCCAAGTTGGACCTGGCCGGATTCCGTGATGTTTGCCGGGGTTTGTTGCCGGCGCTCGCCTGTATTGAATTTCCTGCGTGCATGTCTAAACAAAAATAGCGGCGGGCGGAGTGGACTGGACGCACGTCACCACCAGAGAGCTGGGGGCTATGGGGGAGTGTGGGGTGACCGAAATATTTTTGTGCGTCCCTAAATTTGCCGTAGTTACGTCAACAGCCGGGTATGAGGCCTCACGACATTTTCAAAGAGCTTGTACTGTGTGTGCTGGTGAGCATGTCCATGTTGGAGGGGTCCACCTGTCCCCCTCGCCGCATTCAAAACGAACTTTGTAATGCGTTACACAACACTTCCCTGGTGACTCTGCGACCTTTGAGTCAGTGCTGCTGCTGCACGCGAGTCCATTACGTTGTGTCTGCTTTGTATAATTAAATGTTCGAAGCCCTGTGTCAAGCCACTGCTGGATGAAGGCCTTCCTCCCGAAGCGGATTGTTTGACCGTGCTTCTCCATGGTGGTTAATTGATAGTTGGTGAAGAGGAGGCACTGTGACCAGTTAGTAAATCGATCTGCACTTGGCTGGGAACTGAACTCTGGTCAGCAAGTTCATTGCACAGTGTGCCAACTATTGTGCCACTACTGCACCCCTATTCACGTTGGTAGGCTTCAAGTATTTATTTTTTAGCGTTGAAGCATTACACAAACTGTGTTTTATATACTGTACATGTAAGCTTACATAGCGTGTCATTTATTTATTTATAATATGGTAAATATTATAAAGGTTCCATTGTGTAGGGGAATGACGTTGGTAATTCGCATGACATTTTGGATGGCAGTTAATTTGCAAAAGCAAGAAACAAATGAGACTTATTCACTATTTTGGAATTCAATGCCATTGATTTGAGTAAAGGCAGTCTCTGGAACAGCTGTGTTGAACAGCCCTTGCTGCACTTTTCGGATTGCCAAATAAATGTGTCTCAGTGGCCAATGTCATTTTCTTCAGACCATTTACTGCGGTGGCCAAAATTTCGTTTGACCTTCTGTCAGCTCATCTGTTACTTTGTGAGCAGGGTTCGATTTTAAAAAGAAATCAGTTTGTACCCAACAACGTTGTTGGACTAGGCCGATGCACAGAAAGAAGAGGCGGTCAGATTCCACACAAATGGTATTAGATATTTTCCTGTTGTCATCTTATAAGTCGAAGACATCGGAAGATAAAACCTGCGTTTGCTGTCAAACATGTACGACCCCGATTTTGTTGTCCTTTCTGGTTGAGACGAGGCGAGAGCTTGTAGCTGTTGAAAACAGGGCATTTACAAGAGCCCTACTTAAGTTCAAATTCTGTAATCCTCGTGACTTAAAGGTCATCTTAGATGTGACATTTGGCAACCGGCTCGATAAGGTTGTTTGGCAGATTTTTCCTTACATTTCAATAGGCCCGTTAAATAATTTTATTGAAAATGATTGTGCAGATGAAAAAAAAAAACGAATTCTGCAGTGAACATTGTTTACATGGGATCTAACGGCAGTGCGATTTTTAACGGCGGTCACGAGCGGCATCCGTGATCATTTACAAGTTGGGGCGACGTTGCGAACCTCAGTGCTTTCTGCCGTTTGAGCCACGTGACCGGGCTATTTCCGCGCTTTAAAAGGAGATCCTTCAAGCAGTAGCTTGGCTGACACAGAAGGAATGCTAGCGTTCAAGGATGTGAGGTGTAGATTCAGGGACCTTGACCCCGCGGTGTAACCTGCCGGGTGCGCTCGGATCACTGGAGCAAACACTCACGGTGTGAATTTAGAGTCAGCATTTTATATTCATAACAATGGAAAATAATGACCACGGGTTGCACATCAAAATTTGTGAGTGTTGTTTAAACATTTTACAGGTGGACGAATTGGGGTAGAACAAAAAGGCTTGTATGGGGCAGAATTATTTAATAATCCTTCACTCAATGTTGTTTGTTATCGTGGGAACATAGATAAAATTTTTACTTTTCGTCATTTATTTCAAGCGGTTGGGGGTCACCTGAGTGTGATCAGTCTGTTCCACACGTCCTGTATCTTCACCAATGTGCACTGCCCAGTGTGGCGAAGTGCGGTCACATCTCTCCCCCAATGCTGCTTTGGGAGGCCTTCATTCAGCTTTAGATTGATCATGACTGATGATGATGATCATTATTATTTTTTGCTGTATCTCTATAGAGGCGGATGAGTTTATTTTTCAAGGTGGCACTGTGTCCTTTATGAAGAAAATTGGTAGTTGCTGTGAATTGTTTCCACACTGATTTGGCCATGGTATACGATAGCCCACAGGCTCTTTTTAAATCCACAATTTAAAACCGACTCTTGTCTCAACGGGATGGAATGCTTATCGGTCCATGTTTCCACAACACATTATCAACACGACATAAATGGGGGCCTGGGATGGTGGAACGTTTTATTTAAATGGCAAGTGAACAGGACCTGAAATAAGTTCCATACTTTACTCAGTGCAAGCGATGTGATGGCTTCTCATCGCTTCAGCTGTCCCAGCTGTGACCATTTCACCCTCATTGCCTCTCCCACTTCACCGCGTTGTCACCTGACATCCTGAACACAATGTCTGCTGCTTCCATGCCCACTCTGCCAGACGCGTGCAATGAGATCAGACTATTTATAGCCGGCTATCCTTGGCTTCCTCAGGACAGGGATTCAGGGATGGTGGAGTTTTGCTCTAGCCCGTTCCCTGCGCACCATCTTGCATTTGTGAAGCAAACCCCATCTGCTTGCACGGCAAACCAGCTTGATATATCTTGCATCGACATGGAAAATGCAATCTCCTCCAGAGCTAAAGTTTCACAGAACATTATGACCTCATGGTGACACCATTAACACAATGGACTCAAATAGCCCATGCTCATTAATCGACTTGTTTTTTTATGAGTGTACTTCACTGCGATGCTTAGCCATATGGCCAAGCTGTAATGGGAGAAAAATTCTGAAGCCATCGAATTAACTGGCGATGCGATCATTTCCGATGGGTTTTAGAAGTGTCATAACACAATTACATTTTTCCTCATTTGATCCTGGCACTGCAGCTAGACGTTCTGTGTGCACACTCACAAATACTCTGCTGAAATGCTCACACAGCACAAAGGAGGATACCTTGTGCCCGACACTGCCCCGAGGCTCATGTTTCTGTCTACGTAAGCCAATAATATAGCATTACACCGAGACCTCCACACTTTTTGCCACCACGGCCTATAGGCATGGCATGCCGCTTTGAACGATAAACACAGCTGTGTGAGCTGTGGGCGCAGTGCGCTCCCACATGAACTTATGGCGCTGTGGTGAATAACACTCGACATGCGTTCTTGTCCTCATTCGTGTCTACGCCAGTTATTGCACTGTGGTAGTTTGACTGGCAATTTCATACGCATATAACCAACGCATTGATTGATTGTATAATTTTTTTTATTGCGTTATAATTACGGGTGCCTGTGACCAAATCACCTGGTATGCACCCAGTCTTGTCGGCACTCTGAAGCTCAGCAGGGTTGGGCCCGGATAGTGCTTGGGACGGGCGACCACCTTGCATAACAGGTTGTTATAGGCTGCTGCGGGGTACGTGCAGCGCAGCAGAGGGCAGTGCGGCCAAATCCATAGTTGTACAAGACTCATTTGCTCTCTATCTTCATTAACATTTGCTGACCAGCATGGTGAAGTATGGTCATGAACCCCCACAGCTCGCAAAGGATGTGAAAGTCGTCATCCAGTCACGATTTGACAAAGAGCGTGTCCATGCACAAGCTATAGGTCGTGTTCAATTGTAGCTACATTTGGGCTATAAGAGCAGCACACAATGGGTTACTATAGCAAAGTATTTGCCGTTTTTAAAAATGGCAATTTCACCATAATGAATTACCCACAATGAATGTGTGTAGAAATTATTTTATGTTTTCTTTGAATTCTCAGTTGCTCGTAGATAAGTCACCGGTGAACAATCAGATAAAATCATTGTCAGTGTAACGATTATGCACATCCACCATATTATAAAGGACGTTATAAATGAAGCACAAATGACTTCCACGGACATATTGAGGGATTTAAAATATATAATTTTGCAGGTCATCGTTTTGTATTCGGTGCCAGGTGTGAGGGCTTTATCTGAATTTGACATCCTGCAGCCAAAGCTGCAGCGACCCCTTCACTCGTGTCCATCAAGTCAAATTTTTCTTCCAAAGGTTGTGTTGAGCTTGACTTTGTAAACGTTATCCCTCTAAGGCGGGTAGATGGCGTGCCCGCTGCAAAGCGACATTTCAAATGGACAGCTGTAAATTCTTTCCATTCGGCAGCGGTGATTCACGGACGCGACGTAGATGTCTGCTACTCCGAGTTTTCCTGGCTCCCGGCCAGCATGTGTAATCTCTCTCCACAATAGGGAAGCAAATGTATTTTAGTCTTAGCACATTTTAATTGGTTAACACGTGTCTGTGAGTGACATTGGTCCCAGAAGTGTTGCATTAAGCAAGTGTTTATCGGTGCCTGTGTGCACGTGTGAGTGTCAGCGCATTTCAATTGCTAGCCCGCGTCTGCTTAATCCGCTCCTAAGTAAATTTATTTAATGTTGCGGCAGACAGATGATATTGAGTTTGTGTTCTAAATTCTAAAACCGAATAATTCTAAAAGATACGGTTTGACTGGTCAATTGTGCATCTAGACAAGACAATGCGACGATGATGAACATATCGAAGCAATAATTGGCAAATATACACAAATACATTATAATATTTAGGCTTAATTTGCACTTGCATGTATTTTTATATATTCGTGGTTAGGTGAAAACGTGTGTATGGAGTAGTTGTTAGTACCCTGTACGGTTCGAAAGAAGTTCAACATCCATACAACTTATTGTTTCCTGGTCATTGGTGACATCATTGGCACATGGTATCTGAAACTGTGCTGGGACTCTTTTCGTTTGATTCAGGTTTCAGTAAGTACATGCTGTGGTATGTGAACATTATTACTGGCCACACCACTCCTCTTTGTGGTTTGCTAGGCTGAATAGGTGCTTTATAACAGCACACGTCCCAACAGTCTATAATGCTAAATGTGGGATCTTGGAGGTGACTGGGAGGTTCAGGGATCAGACTATTGTGCTGGAATCGCTGAGATCCTGCGTCACAGCCACCAATGATTCATAGAGTTCTCAAGTGTAGAGGTTATTTTTCACTTAATTTGGTAAAAAAAATTGCCGTAAAATATTTAAATATTGGTTGTGCTGTCAAGCGTGTGAGAAATCGTCTTGTCACTTGAAAAAATTTCGGAACACATTCTGTGAAAATCTTGGAGAGATCTGAATGGATTCTTCATCTCTTGACTCGACGCCAAATCGGTACATTTGGAATAAAATATTTGTTTTCGTCACACGTGCATATGACAGGGAAGGGTTTCCAGCTCAATGAAACATGACAACTTGTAGGCTCCTTCACTGTTGCTGCCACTCCTGCTGATGCTTGTGCTGCTGCCGTCACTGTGCGTTGTCTGCCTGCGTGTCACAGGTGAGTGCAGGCAGCAAGGCGGCCCAGAATGGCATCTCGGCTGGTGACTCCGTGCACCAGATCGACGGGGTGCCCACGGATAACCTCACACACGTGCAGGCGCAGACCAAGATCAAGAACTGCGTGGGGTCGCTCCGCATGACGCTGCATAAGTAAGGGAGCCTCGCATTCAGCACGTCTGCTCCTGCAAAACACCCCGGCGTTCTGACCCCTCATCCTAATTTCTCATTAGCACCCAGATAATGAATCTTCAGTCCCATGGGATTGATGAACGGGGACTCCATGTTATACGGGGTATCGATTTCTGAAGAGTAAGAATACGTTCAGAATTTTCTTTTTTTTTTATCGAACACAAGCGTTTTGGCAGGGCTGCCCAGATGTTGCTGGAGGCCCGGGGCTGGATGGCCAGGACCGAATTTCATGTGAGGGAAGGGACCTCCCTCATTCATTAGCGACAAAAAAATAACAGGCCCTTTGTGGTGCCATCTTTTACGAGATGCCCTTTTTTTGTGGGAAAATTGCCCTGACATGTTATGCCATCTTGCCCACTCCAGCTGCGCACAGGGGGATGGCTACTCTGCACAAAGGGGGCACATAATTGTACCACTTTTTGAGTATATGAAAAAATATATGTATCTTTCAACATATGAATAATAGACAGATGATTATGATGATCAAACTTTTTTAAAATAAATCAATAGGGTAGCATTCTTATGATGCGTATTTGTAAAAAAAGATTGTAGATCACCCATCCATCAGTGGGTGTCTCTCGCGAGCAACCACAATCATTAAACACGTTTGTCTACTCCCCAGATCGGGTGTTAACCTCTTAAAAAACAACATGCATTTTTTATTTAAAGCTTTCGTGACTGCAGGGATTCATATTCTTGGTTCTTTCGGTAAAGTCACGTAGAAGGGAAACAATAAAAATATAAAACAATAAAATTCTCACGACGTTTCGACTGCAACACAAGCAATCATCATCACAGTAACATTTTTAAATTATTACCAAACACCACGCCATGGGCAGCAGGGGGCAGTGCAGCAAAACCCATTGTTGTACTGCACTCGTATGCTCCCACATCTATGCACCTCACCTTCACCAACCCGCACTGGCCAGCATGGCCAAGTTCATGTTGGGTTAAACAACCCCCATGGGCTCCACGCCATGGAGAGGACCTCATTCATGTGGTTTGGATTGACAAAGGGCTGTACATTTTTACGATTAAAAAAATATTTAAGAACACGCAATTGGACGTGAAGCATGACATTGCGACTCATTTTAATGGGTTATAACTCAATGGATAATTGAAGCTCGGTTAAGGGCGCCATAGTTGGCGACATGTTAACTACCTCGTCTGGTATACAGGATTTCGTGGGTTCGCTCCCGACCCTGACACCTGCGTATTTTGAGTTTGCATGTCTCTGTCCTTGTGGTCGCGTTTGTTTTTTCTCCGGGTCCCTCCACATTTACAAACATGAGTTTTAGAGTATTTGACCGATATACATTTCCACACGATAAGCCACTTCGTTGAGCTATCGTTAGTGATGGCTGAGTTGCTTCTGAAAAAGAGTTATATATAAAGCTCAGTGGCCCTCGCCTGGTAACATCAAAATATTGAATTGAAAAATCTGCCTCCACACAGATGCAAGCGGCCCCTGCCTATGCATGGCCCTGTGATTGATGCTGCAACCACCATCCCACACCAGAAGGTGAGGCCTTAAAATCCTGAAATAAAATACAATCAAAGCCTGTGATCGCAGATTGTACTGTGTGGACATGTCAACAACTTGTAACAGAAACATTTTAATTACTCCTTTTTATTTCTTTGCATTTCTATAGATTTTATCTCCACATGGGTGAGTGCGGTAAAAAAAGTGTGGCTTTCTAATAAAGAATGTTTTAATCTGAGCACATTCTGTGAGATGAGTGTCATTGGCTTAACTTTAATCACTTGAGACAAATTTGCATGATGGGCAGTTGAATACTGTGTGAATGACGCGTAGATTACGTGGCTTGGAGTGGATTTTAACAAGAAGCATGACATGAACGTAATTCATTATTACACTACAAGCCACTAAAAGCCTGTCCTACAGATGGGGTCCACTATTTTCCCAAACTATAATCCTTCATGAAAATGCATTGCATGAGTGACACTGGGGCTTATATATTACTTATATTCAGTACTGGCTTGTATTTGACATATTATCCTTATGGCAGTACCCCGGGGTACCAAATAATACTAAATGGCCGAGGCAACTAAATATTTTATTTCTGGGACACTATTTTTTTCCAGGGGTGTACTTAACTCCGCGACTGGGGTACTAATCAATCTGACATCGGTGCTACTCCGCGATTTCGAAATGCAGCGAGGACGATTGTGCCGAAACCCTGAACGTTTTCACGTACGCACCGTGGTGGTGCATCGTGAGTACAGCTCGTCGAGATGAGTCGATTGCCGCATCGCCGATCATCAAGACTAAACATGACTGTATCACGGACATTATGGTGCCCCGGGGTACCGCCATAAGGCTGATATAAGCATACAAAATGTATGCTGCCCTCTAGTGTTTGTATAATGTCATGAACTATTTTATATCGTCAAGTATTTTTTTTTAGATCTGAAGGTCAAAGGGGCCTTGTGTCCTATATAGCTCATCAGCAATACCTATAGGTCCTTAGTTATTTATGGTGAAAAGGAGCCTTCAACTCGACTCTTCACGTACAACAAAAATGTACCCAAGAAGATGCTGGGACCGACGGACAACTCGGAGTTTTTCGTTACGAGGATTTGTTTTTTTGTGTCTTAATCTTCCACCGACAGCCAAGATTTCATTAACCCCACGGTTATCAAGGACTCGGCGGTGTCCACTCACAAGCCCATCGAGGTCAGGGGCCCCGGTGGCAAGGCCAGCATCATCCACGCGCAGTACAACACGCCCATCAGCATGTACTCGCAGGATGCCATCATGGATGCCATCGCTGGACAGGCTCACGTGCACGGCAATGATGTCCCCAACGGGTAAGCGTGATGACCTCTTGTGTGTGTGCGCATTGTTTGTGTTGTCACGGGTGACGTTCGGGTTAAGTAGACGTGCAAAGATTAAAACCCAAAGCACATCGACTCCCTTCCTCCTCCCAAATTTGGGATCACAATTGGTGAATTGCTTTTCGTCGTTCGCTCGGATTTTTTTTGTCGTGTCGTCAGCGTTTCTTTCGTCAGTCTCGTACGTTCGTTCTGGCTTGTCCCCAGCACGACTGAAATCCAAAGGTCAATTCTGGGTTTTCTGGCCGCCTTTAATTAATTAACGTTGGTCAACTGCAGCGGTGGTCTCATTTCGGGCAACAATAACTGCACGGATAAAATTACAATAAGTTCAGTTTTTCACTTATTTTGGTAAAATCGCAGCTATGAGGATTAATAATATTTATTTGACTGCCATGCAGGAAACCTTTCTGTGTAGTAGGAGGACATGTGGGACAGTTTGCACGTGAAGGGATTTCAGAAGTAGTCCCGTGATAACTGCTTCTGCGGGTCATTCTCTAAAAATCAGGGTTGCACTACTCTTGACAAGATGCTAGTAATATAAATGGAATTAAATTAGGGGGGGGGGAAACAGTTGATTTTTACATGCATAATTCATGTATCGTGCGCATGAGAATCAATTTGAAAATCCATTCATCGTTAAATGGCTAAAGCTTAGAGCGCGCGTGGTTGGTGGCTGTCAGGACCTGGCAGATGAGTGGTGTGCACCCACATAAGGCGGCGGTTTATTTCAGGACACTGCCGATCAGTGGATCGGCCCCATCCCACTTTTGTTGCGTCTCTAGTCAGATGTATGCTCATGCTCAGAGATGTTATTCACATCTCGGTATCAATAATTTTTATTTGGTTCCCTCCTTGATCGATGTTTTTATTGCTACTGTGGTCCAACTGATGATGAGACACCTACCCATACTGGATTTTTATTTCTTAACAGCTGCATTTTTTTAAATCCACATTTAGACATCTTGTAAAACTAACAGTGTTAGCAAAATCTGAGTGTGAAATAGCACTTGACTTCAGTTGAGAAAACTTGTCGCTTTTTTGCGTGAAAGGCAACCAAAGCAGTAATGTCAAAGCTGCTACGTCTGCATAATTGTTCTTTGTGGTCCTGCTTGTAATTACCAACATGTGCTTGTGTGCATACATTCACAATAAGTGATGCGCCTACAATTTGCTTCTCTCATTTAGTAATGAGAGCACAGCATTTGTTAACGTTTACGCTAAACTGGTTCGTGCAACCACTCTACTATGGGCCAAGGTACATGTCAAATGCCAGTGAGCGACCCATGTACCTGTTTGCTTTGAGTGTTGGCAAAGTGCTTCGTGATTGTGCTATTTTTCATGATGCCATGTGTTTCTGTAACCCCATACCCTCTATGACAAAATTCCCACCCGCACTCCATTCCTCTCTCTTCTAACCATGATGCAACATACCTCGCCAACCTCTTTCACCGTATTCCAAAAACTCAAAAAAAAAATGTCCATGGTGCACCACATTTACACGCTACTCTTTACAGTTCCTCCGAGGCCACTGGGGGGTAAGTAAAATGTTACTATTTGTTTTATTGTTTTTTTTAACAGAAAACTACATTTAACACGTAGTAGGTTTTCGCGAACAATATTAAGGTTCATAATTGAGTTTTGGCTCAGATCGCCACGTGACTAAAATGTGTGTTGTACATCCATCTCCACCTGACATAGCCGATTAATGAAGCTGTCACGTGATGAACAAACGTGACCAATGTATTGCTGCTTCAGCAAACCCGGTGTGTTAAGAGAGCAATCCACAACATTTAACAATTTGGTATGACGTACTGCTGGCAATAACTACTGTATCAGTGAAACGTCATACCATATTATTAAACGTTCGTCGTAGCTACCAGTGAAACTTTATACCAAATTGTTAAATGGCGTGGATTGCTCTCCAACATACGTGTGTGCTGAAGCAGCAATACATTGGTCACGTTTGTTCACGTGATAACTTTATTGTGTTGGGTGGAGGAGGGTGTACGACACACATTTTATTTACACAATCTGACTCAAAAATCTATTATGAATCAAAGATAATTCTGTTCTATTAATAATATCCATTGCCTTTGAACGAAATGTACTAAACATACTAAATGTTCTAATGCCTGAAACTGCGCATGGGATTTTGAAGGAAAAAAAAAACCAACGTTTAAAACAGTGGTGGTGATCGTGGTGGTGTAATTCATGGCAGGAAGTTTGACCCTTAATGGTGAGGATACAGCTCGCACCAATCTCACCCGAGTCGTCACCCCCTATTTCCGTCAGGCTGATCGCCAAGAACCCACAGGTGGACACCACGTCGCACGTGTACCAAGCGGTGGCCAAGACCACCACGGACTCGGACCGCTCCGAGGAGGAGATGCTGCGTCTGGGCAAGGCGCAGTCCCGCACGTTCCGCATGCTCGCGCAGCTCACCGGAACAGAGTATAGTACGTGTCCACATGGTCAACACCCTGCGTTCAGAGGGCATCGGGCCATTAAAATCCACGAACAATCCAACGCGAGATGAAAGCCTCCAAAATACATTGCCGTCTCTCACGGTCTCGCGCGTGCAACAATTCGTCTAGCTCCTGCGCATGAGATTATTTAATTGCTCCACATCTGAGGTTGATATCCTGTTAGGTGTGTTTCCTCTTTTGTCTTCGAGCAATGTGACCACCAGCCGCATTCCTTCTCGCAACGTGTTCTGCCCAAGACCACCGCTGCTTTGAAATGCACCTCCGCATCATTGAATAATTTTCAGCTTTTGTTCCATTTTTTATTTCGATCGATTGCTGTGCTGAATTCATTGAGGACAGAAGTATCTCTAACAACCTTGCGCTTGTTAGTCAGTCAATCTCCTTCCTAATTTCACCATCTCTGGATCTTCTTCCTAGATGCCTTCATTTTGAAAAAAGGTATTCATAATAATCACGTATTATGACTCTATTTAGATGCTCACTTCATTCTCCACTCCAGCACTCTAACTTATATCATCTAATAAATTGCGTTATGTTGTAATGCGTTTTGCCCTCATTTAGTAGTTGGTTAATGCCTTCAAATATTTGGTCTACTTCATCATAATGGCTTGCTAATGAAGCCTCTATTTAAATAATCTTAAACTTGTAGTGATTTCAGAGCTTAAAGATTATCTGATAAACTGCCCAAAGTACTCTTGATGTTTGATTCCCGGAGAACATAGAGTTTTGGACTTTAGGAGAACATCAACTCAGTTGATGCCCAACCCATTGGGAGTTAACCGAACACACAGTTCACATGGTTGTAATGGTGCCCGATTAATTCAAGTTTAACCGTTGAAAGTCCGATCTCTTTCTATATATATAAAACGTAATTTTATGTTAATGCAATGTTTTTGTTACTGCCATATATATGTAACTATTGTAAGGTTATTCTTACGTTATTGTGTATTATAATCAAAACACGTATAATGGTATTAATGCAAAATATACATCATGGACATTCAGATTGTATACACATAAGTCATCCTTGGCAATATAACATTCTCGAGTATCATAGATACTCGAGAATGTTATATTACACAACCCATCATCCCACAGCCTTCTGGGAATGCATAATCGCAGCAGTACAAGCAGCCTTCAAACTGGTTTCAACATTTGGTGTCTCATCAGTAGTCAGGCTTGCTTGAATCAATGCTGGTGAATATATAGCTCCTAGTTCAGTGTAAAACTACAGACAGCATTGTGATCACTGCGATCAACAATCATCGCTATTCTCTTATTTAGTGTTTACTTACACCCATATGTAAATGGACAATTTTGCACAAGGTAAGTTTTCCGAGCAGCGATTAAATAACTCGCCAGTGACTGGTGCCAGCATGTCAGCCTGCAGCCTCTTTGGTCAACTATCCTGCGAATGCTTCTTCAGAGCAGAGCAGATATTTTCAGACTTATCGGTTGAAGACCTTTTCCACTCTGGTGCCTTTAAAGATGACAGGTTTAACAATACTTCAGCTGTCTGTCCTTCTCTGTGCTCTTTTGTTAAGTGTCATTGCCCAAAAAGTGGTAATGACAAACATGGATAAGTTTCTTAAACTAACTCCTGCAGAGGGGTTCTCAGTGCTTCGCGCCTCGCCCGTCACCGTCCCCCCCAATGCGTGCAGATACTACTGACTCTATTGTATGTAGGGTGTGTAGGCATATATGCCTATAAAATAATGTTTTTGGGGGAGGGGGTCGACAATTTTCAGAAACCTGTTGAATCTTTTAACCCCTACATCTGGGGGTGGGGGGCTCACTTTCTGTAACTTCTTATAATTTAGTTGACACTGAACGCCAGGCTTTTATAATACATATGCACCACTGCCAATGTAGTTCCTTATGTTGTGCTGAATGCAATGATAGTTTTACTTAGCTGTGATTGAGATGAGCAATTGAAAACATTCGTGTGAAAAGGATATCTATTGCCATATTAATTTGAAGATAGATTTTTTTATGGTAAATGTTTGGAAATAACTTTCTTTAAATGCAAGTGAATTTGGTGTGATTACATGCAACAAATTATAGGACATACCTTTAAAAGTCCCTTTTTACAGCGACCTTATGCACTTTTAAAGCAATGTTTGAACATGTATGCTTCCAACTGATATTGCACATTGACTAAACGTGGAAAAATTTTGCAGCACTAATTGCTTTGTATATTTTTCTAGTGCAAGATCCTGATGAAGATGCTTTAAAGAGAACCAGGTAAAATTCGTTTCCATAACCCTTCAATTCACCGTTCAAAAGCTGTTGATAGAACATTTAATCGGTTTCCCCATGTTATCATCTGCAATGCACCTGTCCTCCAATCAGTCTCGTGTTGTTGCGATTGCAGAGAGAAGTTTGAGAGTCAGGTGAAGGGGCCACGCTTCAACAAGCTCAAGGAGTGGCACCACGGCCTGTCCGCTCGCTCTCTGCACGTCAAGAGCTGAGAGGGAAGGGTGGCCCATCTCCCAAGTGGCGGCACAAGCAGAGGAGCGGGCAGTAGGCCGACCCCAGTTGTCAGCCGGCTTCACCTCTCCTCTCTTGCCAATCCACTTCGAAACACACATTAACTGCATCCACGTGTGTTGTTGGTAAATTTGCCTTACGGAGTGCCAACTTTCTTCTATTCTTCTGGCTTATATTTTCCCCGATTGTATATTGGTGTTTTTTGGTGTGCTGCAAGCACTCTTAGTTTACCTGCAGTTATTTCTGTTCACCTGCTGCACAAGAAATGGAGATTTCAATAAAGTGTCAATGAAGCTTACAGTTTTGTAGCCTTACACATTAGATGCAAGACACATTTGTGATAAAAATAACATGCCTTACAACATGAATGAGTGCATTTAGAATTTATTGTAATAAATTAACTGGATATTGGAATAAATAAGATAAGGAGGTCAAATACGAACAATATGCACACAGATTTGAAGGACATTTTCACACAATATACAACGGGAGAATACTTAACGATATATTTTTTACACAATCATCCTTAGCAACACTACCTATATGTCTACAGCATCTCGGTCACTGTTAACATCAACCATCACTATTTCCTTCACTACTGTCAATAGCTTTTCCATTAAACTCGTAAAGCAAATGCACCCAAAACCTGCAGATGGAAATGACTGGCTCGCATATCTGCACACAAACTCAATGATAAGCTTCAAAATGGACCAGAGATAAGGATGCTTTCATCATTTCACATCACAGGTGAAAACATATCAATACTGCCGTGTGTGGTTAGCTCAAGAATTCCGTAGATACCAGTGGCAATGAGCAGCTGCATGATGAAAGCAGAGAGATTACCAACAGAAATCTAACAAAAGACCCACTTCATTTGACAAACTACATTTGCAAAAAGAACCGAGTGAAACCAATTTTATTTCATGTAAACCTGCTTACCTTTCTAGCACCCAAACTCTTGCCACCAAAAAATAAAATTAACATTCAATTTGTATTTCTTAATGCTGCGCAACTGGTCCCCTGCCACGGTAAGGTAGGATGCGAGGTGTGATCTGGCTTGGGTGTCTGGTAGGGGCAGGACTGCGTATGTGAGCGTGCGGGGTATGTGTCAGCCGCCCCGGAAGTGCTGACTTAGGCGCTCCAGCGTGTCGCAGCTGTCTGTGCGCATGCTTTCCGCCAGGGCAAGGTACCGCTCGTCTCTGTACACCTTCGCCTTGTAGAGAAGTTCGCTTTCTGAAGAAACAACAGGGAAGCCCACGCATTTATCAGCACAGAAACCGTTACGATCACCGTTGGCTTAGCATGCCTGGCATCAGCCTTGGTGTAAGGAATGAAATGGGGACCTCCTCGCCAAAAAACCTATATAATCATGGATGATATTGGTTGCGAAAGCCTACGTGTTAAACTCTTTGTAGTCTGCCTGACGTCTGGGCCCCTCTGGCCTGTGGGCCCCATTGCAGATGCACCACCTGCACACTCGTTAACCACGTCACTGATGTTCACCACAGTACTGCTTCTGAAGCAACTTCATTAGACCTTAATCTATACCAAGGGCTGTACATTTTATGTCCTGGAAACTGTTTTTGTTGCTTGTCAAGTAACACTAACATTTAAAATTTTCAGGACTGGAATAAGCCAAATCAAGTAAACACCCGCATTTAAAATAATATTCTGTGCTCATATTGATAACAGCTGAGATATAAACTCACTATACTTAACAAATTGCACTTTACAAAATATGGAAAAACTGAGATACCTTGTATGGTCCATTTCTTTGCATTTTGTTTAGCAGGATTGTGAATTTATGATTGCCTATGTGTTTATACATTCAAGTAGAGGAAAGTTTCTATTTATGATACTGTTCCTTTCCGAATGTGAGCTTACATAAGAACATTATTATTATTATTCCCTTTGCACCTTATCAAATTTGTTTCCACACACTGCCAGCCCAAGCTTTATAGCTGTTGTGGTTTTCACAGGAAACAATGTTTGCACGTAAACTATACATCCTCTTTACTTGGACACAATGACATCAGTAACATGCGAGAGAACCAAAAAAAGATTCACCGCCCCAAACCAAGCGTGCAGTGCTCGTGCGAGTGCTCTCTGTACGCACTGTATTGGCGCTCGCGCTGGCAGGATGAGCGCAGTCCACCAACGTAATCGTCCTCCACGCTCTGCTCCAAGCGTCGCCATGCCTCTGGGATTGCTTTACCCCGACCCCACGCCTCATCTCCGTCGTCGTCATTCTCCGCCACCGCTGGTGTCCTCTTGTCCGTGTGAATTTGCGCGTCGTCGCTCACAAAGTAACTCACGCCCAGTCTCTGCGTGCGCCGGTGGACTGTGTGTCCCAGCGAGCTGCGTGTTGACAATTGGGTGTAATTGAGAGCGTTAGTGCGGCGGTTCTCGCGCTGCGCTACGAACCCGGAGGGGGACCCCGAGTTCAATTCCCGCTCACGGCCAACACCAGTGACGGTTATTTGAACCGGTCCTGGGCCTCTCCTAGGTTGACTCGGCCTCAAATAAGTACCTGGTGTGTTGTGTAAACATTGCTACAGTGAGACAAAGGCGGTTGGGTGTGGTGCTGGCCACCCACTCCCTCGTGTGCCCTTGCTGGCCTTTATAGGTGCTCGCTCACAGCCCTTGCCCTAACAGTCTGTTACGGCTATCTGAGGGATCATTGTCTTTGTAATTGAGATATGGCTTGTTAGGAAGCCAGTTTGGTATTTTGTTCAAACGTTTCAGTATCCAGTATAACAAAGCAGTACTCATTTATAAAAGGAGCGTTTTGTTGCAGATCATGTCGAGTAGTGGTACAGCAATTAGCACACTGTGTAAAGAACCCATCGAGTTCCGATTCTCAGCCATGGCTGAAATCAGTGGTGAGCATCATCTGAAATGGCCCTGGCTGCCCCCCCCCCAAACCTTCTTTAGCATATTTAGTTAGTTAGTTCATAGTTCATTTATTTGGTATAGCCCTGTGAGCCATTCGGTTCTTGAATCGGGTGCAACCGCAACAAACAAAAACATGAACAAGAAAACATCTTAAAGTGATTATGTGACTGTGCAAACAGAAAATACAGGAAAAAAATATCAAAATATTCCTGAAATAGCACCGTACACCAACGCTGTGTGCAAAAATCCCAGTGGGATGCAAGTCAAATAACAACAACAACCACAAGACAACTAAGATTAAGGCCATCAGTCTAACTCTGTACTACAATAAACAAAAACATGGCCAAAACAAAAAAAACTTTTCGAAATCACCAAAATAAAAGCCATAAATCCAATGTAACAATGATCATAGGGACTGTGACCGAATTTTTAACAATAAACTACATAAATAAATTATAACACCAAAATCTAGAGCCATATTTTAGGCCACTGAATAGCAGTGGCAGCTAGGGTTGTACAACTCCTCTAGAGCAGTTTTGAGTGAAGATCTCATAGGTAGTGATTCAAGTTGCAGTTTATTGGCAATAGCATTCCAGACCCTGGGGGCATCAATAGCAAAGGCCCTTCCTCCAGTTTTTGTACGGCAATAAGGAATGTGAAGCTGGTAGGTGAGCGAAGACCTGAGGTCAAATTTGTTCTTTGAAACAGAGAGGAGATCCAGTAGGTAGTCTGCGGAATTTTTTGTAAGTACATGAAGTATGGTTAAACAATCTCCGTAACTAAACGTTTGGGGAAGCCTTAATTTGGCAGTCGATTGACTAAGGGCTGTACATTATTTGTTCTGAATGATCATTTCTACTTTTTCCACCACTGGCAGTTAAAAATTATACTGTGGCAACATTTTTACTATAAATTAGTGGTAGGGAACCTCGGGGCCATGCCAATCAGGCTTACCAATTAAAAACATGTACAAACAATATTTATCCATCCCTGCGAGCATCTTAGCTACAGATTACTAACATAACATATGTTAACGGGAATGCTATATTTTTTAAAGGTGCATACTTACGGATTAGGAGCCAGGCTGTAAGTGGGTCGCGAGACCATGAACTGCCCAAGTACAGAAACGACTATCAGCAGCACCAGTGGCAAAAACTGTAGCACGCCTGTCATGTCACCCTGTCAAATACACGGGCACAAGGACACAATCAAAGTCAATGCTTTGCATAGTCTCTGATAATGAAATCTCTGTCAATGCTCTATACACTATCTCATACAAAAGGCCTTTGTTGAAACCGAGGGAATTGGCTTCGACTGAACTGAGTCAAAACACGGCAGTAACCTGAACATAGTGTTCATACTCTTATCCACTGCCAGCTTATGCTCCACAATGTACAATGGTGCCACCACAGAACAGGGGCACCATGATGGCGAGATGTTAACTACCTCGGCTGGTATAAGGGAAGTCGTGGGTTCCATCCCGACCCTGAAGCCTGTATATTTGGAGCTTGCATGTTCTCCCCGATTTTTCTCCAGGTCCTCTGGTTTTTCCCTCCACATTTAGAAACATGTATTTTAGAATATTTTGCTAATATACATTTCTACATGATAAGCCACTTCAATGAGCTATCATTTGTGGCCAGGTCACTTCTGAAAAAGAGCTATACTGTTCAGTGGGCCTTAGCTGGTAAAATAACAATGGTTTACTTTTGTGATTTATTTTATACCCACATGACTTTACCGAAAGAACCAGAGAGTATGGATTCCTGCAGTCACGAAAGCTTCAAATCAAGAGCAAATCAAGATTGTTTACTTTTGTTTAGAACAGAACGTCTGCTTCTGCATTACATCGTCCCAGTCTCAGTGCTGGTTTGTTTATAGTCTTTTGTAGGTTAATTAACTGCTTGGGTGACTGCTTAAACAGATGGACATACCAAACTACGCTTGTTTGGAGAGGGAGGGTTTCGTGCTGACTGACGAGGCCGGTTGTTTTCATAAGCTTGGCTCCGAGCTGCAAAAAAGACAAGGTGCATCTTACAACAATCACATATCGAACTATGCTGGTGAAATTGTATTCGCATTAAGAAATGTCAGGTGTCCTCCATCAAAATATACATCAAAAATCAAAGATCTATGTGCCACTATTATATACTCTTGCCAGGTGTTTCTATTATGGCTAGCCCAGAAGGGGAAATAATGGCCTGTACAATGACCAAGTCAACCTCAAAGAGCACAATTACTTAAATGAAGATGTAAAGGGAATCACCCTAGGGATCCCAGCATTGCATTATAACACAGGAAGCTTTTATGGTTGTTATTTATGAAATTTACAACACATGCTGTGCATGGCCATTTAATGGCCACACTGCACCATGCTGAGTCATGCAGATTGGCAGACTCCATCTGGGGGAGTTGCCTGTCATGGATGTCTTGTTAAGTAGAACCCCATGGATCATCAGAGCACTCAGGCACCTTTGACAGAAGCTGATGCTTAACGAACTAAGCCATACTTTAATACAAAGAACCAATGCATTAATAGACACCGAACTGCTTCCTCACCACTCTGAAAGGCGTGACCAAAAAACATGTTGAAAAGTTCTTCGGGAGAGATGTCTGGGTCGGGATCATAGTTGAACCGCGGGCGCCCGCTGTGTCGCCCACTCCCGGCGTATCTCCCCCCCCAGTTGGCTCCATGGCTGGCCCGTCCCGCAGTACCCGGACCACCGGCCCCATCCTCAGCCCCCATGCGCTGCTCTCGCTCGTTGGCCCGCAGGTCATACAGATGCCGCTTCTCCGCGCTGCTTAGCAGGGAGTACGCACAGCCAATCGCTGGATAAAGCAGACGCAGGGAAGCGTAGTTCAATTGTGTTGTACACCCCGAGTGGTTACATCTATATATATAAAAGGGAAATTTGTGAATGTGTGTCTGTTCGAAGTGTTAAGCATACTTCCCAACATGCAAGAAAATTGAAATTTGGCATGTGGGTAGCTTCCAGACTGTACACAATGCAAAAAGTGTAAAAATAGATTTTTGTATTTTTGGGGGGGGGGGGGGGCAATAATGGATATATTTTGCACGGCAAATGAGCGGTGATGTCATATCTGTGATGTCACCCGCATGTGGCATCGTTACGCAGTGTGCCTACTGACGTCGTGACGCATCACCCCCCACCCTCCGCGTAGGCCGTGTATTAATCCAAGACAAGAATCCAAGTCTCGGGCGAAACCGGGTAGTAAAGCTAGTAATGAATAACCACCTCTTTCACACCCCACCACGATTAAATTAGCATGATCCACATTCACAGTTGATTCAAGCATTAATTCGTTTTGATTTGGTTTGCCTGTCCCACAGAATGTCTTCTTCCATTTCAGTCATTCTATTAGTCTAAACATAAAAAACTTGCATATAATTAGTAAATGCAATAATCCGCAATGATTTGATGCATGTATTACGAATATACACATTGATATGAATCACTACATCATTAAAAGTCGAAATGAGCATTTCCTGTGGATGTATGACCAAAATGTATTGCAAAGTCAAGCTTGGAAATACATTGCTCACATAGGTTAGCACTAGAAGAGATGAAATGCTCATGTGACAAAGTACAATCTCCTACATGTTTATGTACTAATCATGGTACCTTAAAGACTACATATAAACAAATGCTCGCCAGGAAAGTGACAACACAATGCATTATTTCAAGCCTGTACAGCTTATATTTCTGCTTCGCTTCTAAACAGATGTGGACTGCATGAGCAAGTGCACACCCTTAAAGGCTTCTGTTGCTCCAGGAGCGTGGTTCTTGTCTGGGTGGAACTTGAGTGCCAGTTTCCTATATGCCCTCTTGAGGTCATCGTCCGAGACATCCCTGCTGACACCCAAGACTTCGTACATGTTCCTGCAGCCATTTATCCTGAAATACATCACCCATTCACACCACATTGGATGGGGAATATATAATGCAGGGCTACTATTTGCTGATTTCAGCTCTTCACAGTTCAGTACTGGATATGTGGAAACATCTTTGTCTGCATAAGCAACATGTGGCCTATAGCCCCCCCTAAGCGTTCGCCAGTCAGGTAACTCATACCTCTGGACGCCATACAATTGTTCAGCCGTGTAGCTGCGCTCGGTAGATATCTCCCCAGTTGTCCTGCAATTGGGGTAGGATTTGGCAGAGGTTCCGTTGAGGTTGGCAGGGTCTGGTCCAGAGTGAGCTGTGTGGTAGTGGTGGTGGTGAAAGGCTCTCTGGTTCTCCCAATGGCGATTCTTCCATTCAGCCTTGTCCAGCTCCACCAGAAGAGCTGCCACCAGTATGAGAAAAAAGTACAGTACTCGGCGTTAAAGCTCTGTGATTATAGCTGTGGTCTATAGTTTACGGTTCGAATAATTATTGTTGGTTTAAATATAAATAATTGTTACCAGTGGAATTAATGTCAAACGTAGTCACCCGCCGCCTGTGCAATATGGTAGGGCAGTTGCGCTTTTCGTTAATACAGGACCATAACTACAATGTGCGCTAATCATTTAGTTTACGGCTTAAGAGTTATGGCTGGGGCTATGGTCTATGCTTTATGTGTACATTGAACAATTTTAGTCGTGTAATCATTGATAGCCATCCTGTACTATTGGAAGAACCCTGGTCCTGTCATGCCTTGGGTCGTAACAGGACTAGGCCTGTCGCCCTGAGTCGTGAAAAGACTAAGGCTTACGGCTGTCTTCTTTGCTGAAAATGTTTTGATCTGTGCTTAATAGATGAACAGTTTAAACCAGTGCGCTGAATTGCAAGGCCCGCGGGCCACTGACGGCCCCTGGTGGCCTTTAGTGCGGCCCCCGACTAGACACTAGGTGTGAAAACACCCCCACCACCACCATCATGGTGCTGCTGTCAAACCCAACAATGGTTTCAAACGTGACGGCCCCTCACACCGATTATGTCTTATTGGCGAAAGTGACCGAACCTCTGAAAATTAGTGAACACTGGTTCAAAATAGTATGAAGGATATTTAATGTGCTATGCGGTAGGAGCACCGCGCCTCAAGTCGTGACAGGACCATGACTACGCTTTAAGGCTTAAGCATTCGGTCCGTAGGCTTAGCAGATATGTATTACGTGTGTGTATATAATAGGTTAACAGTGCAAAGAGTGTTGAATGTAGTCACCCGCCGCCTGCGCCGTGTGGTAGAGCCGCTGGGCCTTCGCGAGGAAAACGCGGCCTCGATCCGAATCGCCGCGGCTCAGCGCGGCCCGTGCCAGGCCCAGGCAACGGAGCGCCTCGTCGCGGTTCCCCTCCATGCTCAGCGCGACGACGTGGACACCGTCGACATTGTCCGCCGCGTTACCGTGTCGCTAAGTTAATAAGTCATCGGCGTTTGTTGGGTTACGAGCGAGCGGTAGCGAGCGGACGCGACCGGTGTGGGGTGATCCTCCATGTTGTGCCAGCTGAGCGGTGTTTACCGACGGCGCGCCGATAGGGACGCGGCTGCGCATTTACCAAACGCGTTTCTAGCTTTTTGTTGTTGTTATATATTCTTGGTTCTTTCGGTGAAGTCACGTAGAGGGGAAACAATAAAATAATAATTAAAAAATATAAAACAATACAATTATTCTTCTACGTGGTGACTTTACCGAAATAACCAAGAATATTAATCCCTGCAGTCACGAAAGCTTTAAATCAAAAATTGTTGTTGTTTTTGTTTGGCGCATGGCACGATTAATCTTCGACGTCTCATTGTCACAGATTTTGATACTTCCTCTAAGCACTCATTTGCGGAGATGTGGGACGGGTGGTGGGGCACTTTCGCCGATAAGACATCATCAGTGCGAGGGCCGTCACACATTTCCACACCGTTGGGGGTTTGGATTCCTGTAAATTAATAGGGCTTACCAACAACGTATTCTTGTACAGGCGAATTGAGTTATCAGGCCCATACGGCGTACAGCCGTTTAAATGCGAGCACAGAAAGTGCGTATTTGTTTTTGTTTGCGTTTCTCCCTTCGGAAGGAACGTTTGTAGGATGAACGTTGAGATATACAAGGGGCACGGGGTTTACCAATAATGTCTGAAATAGTACGTAATGAGGTGGGGCGCTGCATAAAGGGTTAACATGTATGGGTTTGACAGCAGCACGATGTGATCATTGGGGTTTTTCACACGTTGTGCATTGTCAGGGGCCGCACTAAAGGCCACGAGTGGCCCACGGGCCTTGCAATGACGACCACTGCTCTTGCCCGATTCGGGGATTTACCCGCAGATTTAAAGCTAGTCATGCAAAACTGGCGTTAGTTTCACGTCTAGCATTACACCACGGCGAATTCGTGTTAAAACCAGCTGTCAGGGCTACTGCCCCTCGACTCCCCCGTTCTCCTGTGCCCCCCCCCCACGCTCGCTACTGCTCCTCGTAGAAGCAGGATTTAAACAGCTGCACGAACCACCTCGCAAATACCCCGCGGTGCCCCTCTCGTACACGCCAACCACGCGCCGCGCAGTGGCGAGAGTGCCCACACGGGCAGAACACGCGGGGCACCACAACGCGCGGGCTCACCACACCATGCACCACCCCCCCCCCCCCCTTTCCTCCGTATTCACAGAGATAACACGACACGGTTTAATGTCTACTGGTGGTTTATTCTCCGTTTAGTTGGAGTTAATCCTCCCGTGTCAGTGTGGACCAGCAGGGCAGGTCTAACCTATCTCTCTGCGGTCTAATACCCAAGTAGCCTGTCCTCTCTCTACTCACTCTCGCTATTAGAATTTCCCCCCTTTGCCTTAACTCTCCTCTTCGTACTTGCGATCCGACCCCGTGGTGTTGGAGGTCGCGGAAAGACGAGGCTGCACGCGGCTTTTGCTGGGAACTGGATCTGGCTGCTCTGCGACCCGTCTCACGGACGTTCGCGTAGCAGGGAACGATCACCCCTCGGTCCCTCACTCCACAAGATCCCGGGCAAAAGAGCACTTGCTTCCCAATTTCATCCCTTTTTATGCTCCAACTTCAAAGCCCACGCGCCGCCGATCCGCTGGCCCCTCATCCAATTAGGAGCCTCCTCTCTGACGCACCGGTCCGCGTGTGCTTTGGATGTTTCTTCATTGCGGTTCTCAGTGAGTTTGCCGTGGCCATACAATTTTAAGTCAACCCACGGCGCCGCAGTGCCATTTGGCCTGGGGTGGGGCCTGCCAATTCCGTGGCCCTGAGAAACCGTGGAGCACCCCCACGAGGGGGGCCCTCGGGTGAAAACTCAGGGGCAGGTAACCCCCCCCCCCCCCCCCACGAGGCCCTACGTGAGTGCGTGTGTGTGTTCATGTAGAGGGTGGTGGGGGAAGTGCTGTGACGGCAGTCGGGTGGCTTCTCTGCCGCAGCACCCCCGTTGCAGGCACCGCTCCCACGGCTTCGCTGTCCTGGCACCACACGGCCAGGTCAGGGGGCCTTATGGCTATTGTCTTGATGGGCTTTACTTGCAGATTCATATTGACTCGTTCCAGATCAGCCATTGGTACACACATTTTAAGAACTATTATCAATCAGTTTTTTTTTACATTTACTTTACTCCTCAGAACGGATTTTGGATATTTGTTTAAGCTGAAGTGTAAATAATACAATTACTAATTCAATAAACAGACAGGAGTGTGTTTTACCAGGTAAAACATGTACCGTAATTATATTGGCAATCTGAGATCTATTGTTTAAGAGCGTCTTATACGTCTAAATAATTATAATTATTTGTGCCTTCTACACCAATTTTTTTCCATTGGCATTTAAGAAACCCCTCAACTGTTTTTTTATTTGTAGATCGAGAAGTGTTGTCCATCGGTTTTGCAGTTTTATTTTTCCAAATGTGCCAACTGTTTTTTTAGGGTACTTTGGCCCCTTAAAACTGGTTCCATAAACCAGCTGACTCCAGTACCACATGCATTTGATTTCAGCATTGTACATTGATGGCTCCAATGTATTACCATTGCCATTTTACAAAGGAGTGATTCAAACATTGATACGTTTTGGTCTCAGCACTGTAAAGCACTGTTTACAGACACTGGGCTGAAACTATTTAATCTCAATCAGCAAATATTGTACTCTTTCGTGAGGTAGAAGCATGTCTCGTGAAACTTAAGCTAACATTGGCTCGCAATCTTGGCTAGCAAATGGCTAGGTTTGTTCAATTTTGGAAGTGTCAGGAGCATACTTGTGTATACTGCTCTTAGGTAGTGTGATTTTATATCATATTTTCCTTGCAAATGAGGTCTTACTGGTCTATCAGCTTATAAATCCTGTAAACTGAAATTAACCAAAAAATGTTCTCAAAACCGCACGCAGAACCATGCTGGGAAATTCAGTCAGGAAATGCAAACACTTTCCTGGGTATTTTTTTTTTGCAATTACAGGATTCCTTTGAAATACCAATTAAAAGTATATAGGTGCATTAAAATGTTTTGAAAGTTTAAAACACATTTATTTTCAATACATCTGTAGTGTTGTAAATAAAGGCGGAAAACTTCTTGTCTTCTTCCCGGGCCACTTTATTACAGTCTGTTTTATAACACTTGGTTTTAGTTATACCGAGGGTCCGCCGTCCGTCGCTCGTTCGCTCCCTCACTCGCCGCGTCCCGATCCTATTCTATACTTTCCTTCCCGATCCTATTCTATACGCTCATTTTCTCACCCCTCTCGGCTGCCGTGTCTCGCTGTCTCAGCGGGTTGATACCACGGCAGCCCCGGGGGTCAAGCGTGCCGACGTACGGACTGCGCTTGCCCCTAGCGACCCTATCCTAGCCTACCCAGGTCCACACAGGACCACTTTCACCCAAGAATATTCTAGCTAGCTTGGCGGGTCCGGCCTCAGCTTCTCTCGTCTTCTGTCTTCATCATACTGCCCCTCGGGGATCTTCTGGAGAACATTCTCCAGAAGATCCCTCTATGATTGGCAGATACCGGTCTTTTGAATTCCGGTTCACCTCCACCCTTGTTTACACCAAAGGTCATCCTGACCCTGGCTGCTCTCGACGTCCCCACAATGATGCTCACCAACCGCCTTCTCCTGGCTGCCGAGCACGGACATGCAGCCCTAATCAAATATGCGCGCGTTGAACCACTGCACATCTGTCACAGCGGACAAACCGCAATGCTGATTTTGGCAGAAGGTGCATTTAAAAAAATGCGCGATATCAGTGCGTAAACACTGGATTAAATTACAGCCCTTCGTTGCACAAATAAGTAATCCAAACAAACCAATTGCTGACTTTTGCACATTCGGGATCCACGTGTCTCTTCATGACCCCCCCCCCCCACCCCTTCAAGCCCCCCTGTGAGGGCTGCTCAAATATGGGAGAGAGAGAGAGGAGTTCGGATCCATTTCCTCTCCCATGCAATTAAACTCAATAGTAGAGGGCACTTATGCGAATATTTAAGCGTGCATTAACGACGGCATCAAGATAGACACAATAACTCAATCCGGAAGAGGCCAATCTTGACCGAAATGTAGAATCTATTAACTTTGCCTCGAGACACTTTGTCCAAGGACGCGAATCAAACAGCGGTGCATAAAATTGCGTGCTTTGAAAAACTTTGCTTTTTTTTACAAATTTTTTTTTTAACCAGTAAAACTTTGGATTGCGAGCATAATTCGTTCCGGAAACGTGTTTGTAATCCAAAGCACTCGTATATCAAAGCACTCGTATATCAGTTGTGATCACGTGACGCTCGGCAGACAAAGCGTATACGTACTACTCGTATTGCAAGACCTCGCTCGTTTATCAAATTCATATTTATTTAAAAATTTTACTCGTCTTGCAAAACACTCGCAGACCAAGTTACTCGCAATCCAAGGTTTTAGTGCAGACTAAAAATATTAAAATTCTCACTGCCCCCCCCCCCCCAACTCCTCCCACCACCACTTGCGGTTCGTTAAAATACAAAACCGGACACAAAGTGACCACTCAATCCCATACCTGTCAACCCATATGGTTTACCCCGTATTCTTGTGTGGTGCTGTAAATAAAGGCGGACGACTTTGTGTCTTCTTCCCGGGCCACTTTATTACAGTCTGTTTATATAACAATTTGTTTTAGTTATGCAGAGGATCCGCCGTCCGTCGCTCGTTCGCTCCCTCACTCGCCGCGTCCCTATGGGGCGGTCCATATAAATTACGATTTTTGACCCCCACCCCCTTTGTCACACGACGTCACAAAAAGTCAGACCCCCCCCCTCAAATATGACGTCACAAAGCTCTGCCCCCCCCCGCAAAATAAAACATGCTTCAAATCGCTTTAAACTATTGTCATTGTGGTGCGTATTTAATGTGGCGCTGCACTCTGATATTGTAGGAGAAAACATTTATTTAAAAGTATATTTAATTAAGTAGAACATAATAATAGGGGTTTTCCCCTTTTTTCTGGCAACAAAACTGAAACCTTTTTACAAGGATTCATGTCTGCATTAACCACAATACCTGAGCCTCGACCCAATTGGTTCTCGACCAGATGACGCCAAAAGCCGTAACACAGCTCAAAGACAATGCACTAGAAAGCCGTCCCTTGGTGTGGACCAATCAGTTTCAAGGACAATGCATATATTATCATAGTATGTTTTTTGTTTGAATTTTGACTGCAGGTGTTGTGGTTAATGCTGACATGAATCCTTGTAAAAAGGTTTCAGTTTTGTTGCCAGAAAAAAGGGGAAAAACCCTATTATTACATTTTGGTACTGGCAAAGGAGGTCTAATGATGTAAATGCTCACCCCGAGCCCTCATTACTTTGATAGTGCATTGTCTTTGAGCTGTACGCTTTTTGGCGTCATCTGGTCGAGCACCAATTGGGTTGAGGCTCAAAAGAAAGCCGTCCCTTGGTGTGGACCAATCAGTTTCAGAGACAATGCATATATTCTAGATTTAAAGCTTTCGTGACTGCAAGGATCCATACTCTTTGGTTCTATTGGGTAAAGTTACGTAGGTAAAAAAGATAATAACAAAAATCACGACGTTTCGGCCACAACACAAGCGGCCTTCATCAGGTGAAGGGACGAGACTCTCTGGAGGACAGCGCCGGAGTGAAAAAAGCCACGCTCAGATCACGACCTTTAAGCTGTGTGAGAAGAAACAAAGTGCCTTGACAAAGGAATTAGCATATAATTTAGCATTGAAATGGCTGAGTGATTAGCTTGTGACTGGTCACAGAAATGGCTATGTTAAAGTTAAAGCATACACATCCGCAAAGGCACCCCTTGACAAAGGAATTAGCATAGAATTTAGCATTGAAATAGCTAAGTTAAAGTATACACATCCGCAGAGGCACCCCTTGACAAAGGAATTAGCATAGAATTTAGCATTGAAATAGCTGAGTGATTAGCTTGTAACTGGTCACAGAAATAGCTATGTTAAAGTCAGAGCATATACATTCACCGAGGCACCTAGTACAAATCAAACAGGAGAATTTAGGGAAACACAACCACGCTCAGACCGCGGACCTTTAAGCTGTGTGCGAGCAAACAAGGTGTCCTGACAAAGAAATTAGCATAAAAATTAGCATTTGATTTGCCGATTTTAGAAAAGAGGTGGTGTACGTGCCGGTGGACTTGCCGTTTGGCGCGGGAGGGGGGGGGGGGGAGTTTACCTATTGATGGTGTGAAAAAGGAATTTATAAGAGCTGCGAAAGTTTTGTGTACCACTACTTGAAAAATATACTGTACCATTGAAATGAGTTTAATGTTTAGTTCGATTTAGAACATCTTTCCAATGATTGCTTAATTTGAAACCATCTTCTCGGTTGAAATTGTGTCTGTGTTTGTAGATCTGAATTGCCTCGTGAACAAATCTCTGATAAAAACCCGTGGGTTTGCAAAGAACCTTGGTATCGGAGAAAATTATATCGTGATCACCCACAGCGTTGTAACAGTGCCTGATACCATTGAAATAATTGAAAATTTGGTCCAACATGGACTAGACCCCGACACACCTGCACTGGTTAGGCACTGCCTCAACAATACCTACTTTACTTGGAATGGCTCCTTCTACAAACAAAATGAGGGTACCCCCATGGGATCCCCCTTATCACCAGTGATAGCCAATATTTTCATGGAGAAATTTGAATCAGACGCCATCCAGACTTCCACCCTCAGACCTTCCCTGTGGAAGAGATATGTGGATGACACTTTCGTCATTTGGCCACTTGGCCTCCCAGCTCTGAACCTTTTCCTACACCACATCAATTCCAGACATCCCGCCATCAAATTCACCATGGAAGTGGAGAAAGATGGCAAGCTACCATTCTTAGATGTTCTGTTTGAGAGGAGACCTGATGGCTCATTGGGGCATTCTGTCTACAGGAAACCCACCCACACAAATTCCTACTTGAAACCTGATTCCCACCACCACCCAGCCCAAAAGAATTCTCTCATCAAAACTTTATACCATAGGGCTCATTGCATTTTGGACCAACACCACCTGACCAGTGAGTTAAAACATGTACACCTGGCCCTCAAAAGGAATGGTTACTCTGACCGTACCATCCGCCAAGCTGTTTCTCCCTCCATACAGAAACAACCACTTGATACTCCGGTCAAAACCATCACACTACCATATATAGCAGGCGTTACTAAAAAGATTTCCAAAATTCTAAACCAACACAAGATCCAGGTCTGGTTCAATACAGTACACAAAATTCGTGATCTGATCCCATCCGTGAAGGATGTCATTCCTGACTTACAGTACCTCGGGGTTTCCAAATTGAGTTGTACCTGCGGTGATTGCTATATCGGGGAGACAAAGCGACATGTGTCTGACCGAATTCGCGAGCACAAATCAGATTTGAAACACGGCAACACGAATTCTTCTGCCATGGCTGATCACTGTTACAACGCTGTGGGTGATCACGATATAATTTTCTCCAATACCAAGGTTCTTTGCAAACCCACGGGTTTTTATCAGAGATTTGTTCACGAGGCAATTCAGATCTACAAACACAAACACAATTTCAACCGAGAAGATGGTTTCAAATTAAGCAACCATTGGAAAGATGTTCTAAATCGAACTAAACATTAAACTCATTTCAATGGTACAGTATATTTTTCAAGTAGTGGTACACAAAACTTTCGCAGCTCTTATAAATTCCTATTTCACACCATCAATAGGTAAACTCCCCCCCCCCTCCCGCGCCAAACGGCAAGTCCACCGGCACGTACACCACCTCTTTTCTAAAATCGGCAAATCAAATGCTAATTTTTATGCTAATTTCTTTGTCAGGACACCTTGTTTGCTCGCACACAGCTTAAAGGTCCGCGGTCTGAGCGTGGTTGTGTTTCCCTAAATTCTCCTGTTTGATTTGTACTAGGTGCCTCGGTGAATGTATATGCTCTGACTTTAACATAGCTATTTCTGTGACCAGTTACAAGCTAATCACTCAGCTATTTCAATGCTAAATTCTATGCTAATTCCTTTGTCAAGGGGTGCCTCTGCGGATGTGTATACTTTAACTTAGCTATTTCAATGCTAAATTCTATGCTAATTCCTTTGTCAAGGGGTGCCTTTGCGGATGTGTATGCTTTAACTTTAACATAGCCATTTCTGTGACCAGTCACAAGCTAATCACTCAGCCATTTCAATGCTAAATTATATGCTAATTCCTTTGTCAAGGCGCTTTGTTTCTTCTCACACAGCTGAAAGGTCGTGATCTGAGCGTGGCTTTTTTCACTCCAGCGCTGTCCTCCAGACAGTCTCGTCCCTTCACCTGATGAAGGCTGCTTGTGTTGTGGCCAAAACGTCGTGATTTTTGTTATTTTATTTTTTACCTACGTGACTTTACCCAATAGAACCAAAGAGCATGCATATATTTTCATAGTATGTTTTTTTTCTAGATTTAAAGCTTTCGTGACTGCAAGGATCCATACTCTTTGGTTCTATTGGGTAAAGTCACGTAGGTAAGACCTACGTGACTTACCTACGTGACTTTACCCAATAGAACCAAAGAGTAAGTATGTTTTTTGTTTGCATTTTGACTGCAGGTGTTCTGGTTAATGCAGACATGAATCCTTGTAAAAAAAGGTTTCAGTTTTGTTGCCAGAAAAAAGGGGAAAAACCCTACTATTACATTTTGACACTGGCAAAGGAGGTCTAATTATGAGATAAGTAGAACGATTTGTCTATATTTATTTAAAGTTGCGCATTTTGATGGACGTCACATTTCTCAACCCCCCCCCCTCGTCACAAATGTCTGACCCCCCACCCAGATGCTTGACGTCTTTTATGGACGGCCCCTAAGGGCACATTTGTTTTTGTTTGTTTGTGTTTCTCCCTTGTGATGGGACTTTGTAGGATGAACGTTAAGATTTAGAAGGGGCACGGGGTGACCGATACGATCTGAATTGATCTGTAATAAGGTAAGGCACTTGATAAGGGATTCACATGTATGGTTTGAATAAGGGCACATTTGTTTGTGTTTCTCCCTTGTGATGGGACATTGTAGGATGAACGTTGAGATTTAGAAAGGGGCACGGGGTGACCGATACGATCTGAATTGATCTGCAATAAGGTAAGGCACTTGATAAGGGATTAACATTTATGGTTTGAATAAGGGCACATTTGTTTGTGTTTCTCCCTTGTGATGGGACATTGTAGGATGAACGTTGAGATTTAGAAAGGGGCACGGGGTGACCGATAAGATCTGAATTGATCTGTAATAAGGTAAGGCACTTGATAAGGGATTAACATGCATGGTTTGAATAAAGGCACATTTGTTTGTGTTTCTCCCTTGTGATGGGACATTGTAGGATGAACGTTGAGATTTAGAAAGGGGCACGGGGTGACCGATAAGGTCTGAATTGATCTGCAATATGGTAAGGGCACTTGATAAGGGGTTGACAGCGATGCAATCCACACGCAGGGGGAGATGTATCCAGTGATGGAAAAGCAAAACTTGACACATTGAAACGAAGTTCGCTGGGCGTGTCGTGCCAATCCGAGCTTGCCCACCCACCACCCCCATACACACACACCACCTCGTTGTGCTCTCTCACACTGAGTTTGCTGCTGCTGGCGGCATACGTGACATTATTTGTCTTCTCTCAAGAGGGAAACGTCGTGCCACTGTGATGGCTCAACTTAGCGGTGCAACGCAGGCCAGGGAGACAATGGACAAAGAGGCAAGTGAACAGCAGCAACAACAACACACCACACACACTTTCGTTGTGCCTGCCTTGATGTCCCCTGTATATTCTTTCGGATCTTCGATGCTTACCGTAATATATTCGTATTTACGAAGCCTAACGCGCCGAACATGTATTTTTTTTTCGTACGTTCCAATTGTAATACTGTACCGTGCACTGTCAGCAACATTTGCGTGCGGGCTCTCTTCACGCGGTGCATTGCATTGACCATACTTCACCACTCTGGCTCGTGCGGCAGTGGATTGACCCCAAGGGCTTAACGGCGTCGTTGTTACACACGTCCCCAAACGTCCAGTAAGGGTCCACGAACCACGTGCATAAGTAAAACACTCGGCTTCCAACAGGGAGTAGTAGTAGTAGTGCCATCGTTGTGTGTTCGTGCTTTGTTCGCTTTATTGCCTAAGAGGACTGCAGAGGACGCGGTCGTAATTAAACGCAGCGGTGCTGATTAAAAACACATGGACTTTAGATCAAGGCAGTAATTATAATATATATTGGGACACATCTCCCCCCCCCCCCAATATATTGCTATGTAAAATAGATTAATGTTTTTATGATTGTGGTTATGGCTGTACTTTGTTAATCCCTAATCTCTGCCATTGCATACAATGAAACAAGAAAAGGTAAAAAAAGACAAAAACAGCAATGTAATACAATACGTTGTTAGACATTACTGTAAAAAAAAGTCCATTCTATGTGTTAGTGAATTTTTTATGTTTTAGGCAGGAAATTCGTTTTCAAATTTAGATTTTTTTTGGGGGGGGACACCCCCAGATCTGGAAGATGTGCCCCCCCCCCCCAATATTGACTCCACGGCTACGGCCTTGCTTCAGGCGACTGGACGATATTGCAAGAGAAACTTGACAACGCGGGCAAGTTATGTAGAGTCGCGGTCACTGCCACCGATCGGGGTTCGCGTAATCCGCGTGTTATGTAGATCACGAAACGAATGCGGGTTTTTTTGTTTGTTAACGAAATATAGACACTAACATTTACAGCCTGGGTCATTCAGGTGCAATTAAACCGACGGATGTTATTGTTGGTTACACCGCAGGACTGCGGTAAGATGATAGCATGGGGGGGGGAAAGCGTGGTTAATCCAACAGTGGATTGATCATGGCTGATGATGTTCACTATACTTGTGTAGTGACATAGAATGGGTCACTACGGTGCGCAGAGCTGGTTTAGGGGCCATCCATTTAGTCCGTACGCAAAAATCTGTCAAAACTTGACCTCTCATCCCCCCCTCCCTGTACGCACGCGGACTTTTTACCCCCCCCCCCCCCGAATCCTATAGAACGACCGATATAAACAGTCCACCGCCGGCTGCATTAAACAATTAAGTTTGCGTACCTTGGCCACTTATTTTGCTGAGCTGCGTGATAGCTGCAGTCAGGGGCACGGTGACACACAAGTGACACCTCTCCCACAGTCCTACTTCTCCCGGTAGTACTTGTTGTCTGACAGGTGAAGAAACTGAACTGTGGCTCATTTGAAGGCCAACGTAGACCAATTTTTTGCGAGGTTTCACCACCCCCCCCCCCCCCCGTTTCCTATGCGTATGTACATTGTCAGTAGAACCCCATACGCAAGCATACGCATTTAGGATTAAACCCCCTCCATGCGTACGTACTGAATGGATGGCCCCTTACTGGTAGAGAGCGGGATCGTGGGTGTAATAGCCCGGTCTCCAAGCAGGGCAGGTGAAGTGTGGTACTGGAGGCCGTAGCGCCGGTTGCTGGCAGTGAAGGGCATTTAATCATACACAGGCCGGTCTGCCAGTAGGTCACGTGGTAGACACGGATGTAGGGTAAAGGTGACAGCAGAGGGAACACGTGGGGCAAAGCCAGAGCCTTCTGGTGGGTTCCAGAAGGGGGCGTGGCCGAGGGCGGAACCAGGCCACGCTGGGGAGGACAAAAGGGAGGCCCCGACGCTGGGTCGGGGCTGCTGCGGTTTGGAAATAGAACCTGTCGTCTTCACAAGTCTCCATCCCCGTCTTCAACTCATCGTCGGTGTTGGGTCAGGCAGTGTGCCGGCTGTCCTGACCCGTATATAGTTATCCCTTGTACTGTGAGAATTGTAGAATAAACGTGCATGCCTCCTACTATTAGTGTCTCTGAATTGACACACTCCACTTGTATGTATCTCTGCACGTGTATTTGTGTATTTGATACGTGCACTGCAGATGTTTTATAGACCGTGTACCATATGTAAACGTAACGCGGGTTGGGTATACAGTATGTGCACGCATACGTATTTCAGACCCTTGGTTAATCAGTTGCTTAATGGAAAACTCACCACGTCGTGTTTGGTCATTGTGGTTGTTTGACCATACTTCACCACACTGGTCACTGCGGATTGCTTAAGGAAAAGGCCCCAGAACCCGTTTAAATTTCACCACTGACGGCCGTGTCCAGGAATGAAACCCAAGTGGCCAGCTTCATAGGTTCGTGGTGGAGCGCCCTAACCACTGCGCCACCGCTCCCCGTGCACATTGACACATACTGTTGGAGATTTTTTTACACTGTATATACAGTGTATGATTAAAGTCTGCTTGAATGACATTTAGAGTCTGCAAATTGATAATATGAAAACTTGTTATTTTCTGTGAATATTTCCTCATTCGGCACTTCGTTATTTATGTTTTATGAGCCTGTGCAAGCCTAATGTGGTGTGGAATTTCACACTGATGATGACTACGATGCATTTGCTGCAGTCATATTGAGCCACTTTACAAAATAATATGAGGCTGGCTGGCTGTGCTCCAAATTTGTGGTTATGAATCGCAAGTAAAAGTGTGTGAAGAGTCGTATAACCTGTTCGTTTCTGCACCTGCCCCGAAGGAGTGCAACAGGCAATTCTCTCCAACCCTGTGGTCTAAGAGGATAATCCAGCCATTTGAAGGCAGCAATGAACATCCCGTGGTTGATGCACACATCAAAGCCCTGCAGGAAGGTATGCAGAAATCAGTCGCTATTTCCAAAGCATGTTGGTCACTTTGAAATAAATTTGAGTGCAATTATATTAAACATCACTTGCAATGGGCTCTGATAAAAAAAATACATTGGACAAATTTTGAGAACACTTTAATAAAATTCTGAGAAACACTGCATATCATACTCTTTGGTTCTATTCGGTAAAGTCACGTAGGTAAAAATAAAATAACAAAAAATCACGACGTTTTGGCCACAATACAAGTGGCCTTCATCAGGTGAAGGGACTGGACTGTCCGGAAGACAGCGTTGGAGTGAAGACAGCAAGCCCAGGTCGCGTCCTTTAAGCTGTGTGGGAGGAAACAAAAAAAAAACGCCTTGACAAAGGAATTAGCATAAAATGATGTACTGGACCGGCACGGTGGGGGGAGGGGGGTCCAGTACATCATTTTATGCTAATTCCTTTGTCAAGGCGTTTTTTTTGTTTTCTCCCACACAGCTTAAAGGACGAGACCTGGGCTTGCTGTCTTCACTCCAACGCTGTCCTTTGGACAGTCCAGTCCCTTCATCTAATGAAGGCCACTTGTGTTGTGGCCAAAACGTCGTGATTTTTTGTTATTTTATTTTTACCTACGTGACTTTACCGAATAGAACCAAAGAGTATGGATCCTTGCAGTCACGAAAGCTTCAAATCTAGAACTGCATATCATTTGAATGTGTTTTTTTACAATAATGCTTTTGTCAAATAATTTGCATGCAATTGGTAAATATATTTCAAGTAAATGGCCCATTGAGTATTCACACTTTTTTCAGGTTAGTTGTGCTTAGTATTTTTCACCTTTTCTGTTGTTGAGCAATTTTACATTTAGGAGTTAACCAGAGGATGTAGAGTAAAATGCTATAAACCATTTATATATGAATTTCGATTTAAAGCTTTCGTGACTGCAAGGATTCATCTTCTTTGGTTATTTCGGTAAAGTCACGTAGAATGAGAATAAAATAATAAATTGATAAAATAAAAGAACACAATAATATCCTTCATCAGGTGAAGGCCGCTTGTGTTGTGGCCGAAACGTCGTGAGAATATTATTGTGTTATTTTATTTTATCAATTTATTATTTTATTCTCATTCTACGTGACTTTACCGAAAGAACCAAAGAAGATTAATATTTTTCGATTTAATGCTTTCGTGACTGCAAGGATTCATCTTATTTGGTTCTTTCGGTAAAGTCACGTAGAATGAGAATAAAATAATAAATTGATAAAATAACACAATAATATTCTCACGACGTTTCGGCCACAACACAAGCGGCCTTCATCAGGTGAAGAGACGAGATTGTCCTCCAGACTGTCCTCCAGACTGTCTCGTCTCTTCACCTGATGAAGGCCGCTTGTGTTGTGGCCGAAACATCGTGAGAATATTATTGTGTTATTTTATCAATTTATTATTTTATTTCGATTTAAAGCTTTCGTGACTGCAGTAATTCATATTCTTAGTTCTTTCGGTAAAGTCAACAAAATAATAAACCTTCTTTGGTTCTTTCGGTAAAGTCACGTAGAATGAGAATAAAATAATAAATTGATAAAATAAAATAACACAATAATATTCTCACGACGTTTCGGCCACAACACAAGCGGCCTTCATCAGGTGAAGGGAGCGAGACTGTCATTGTAGGACAGCGCTGGAGTGAGAGAGCCACGTTCAGATCACGGCTTTTAAGCTGTGTGAGAGGAACAAAGAGCCTTGACGAAGGAATTAGCATAAAATTTAGCATTGAAAAGGCTGAATGATTAGCTTGTGACTGGTCACAGAAATAGCTATGTTAAAAGTTAAAGCATACACATCCGCAGAGGCACCCATTGTTAAAAGGAATTAGCATAGAATTTAGCATTGAAATAGCTAAATTAAGGCATTCGCTTGTAACTGCTACAGAAATAGTTACGTTGAAGTCAGAGCATACACATTCACCGAGGCACTTAGTACAAATCAAAACAAGAGAATTTAGCATTGAAATCACTAGGCGAATTTAGCATTGAAATAACTGGGTGATTTGCTGGTGACTGGTCACAGAATACTATATACTATATAGTGAACCAATAAAAACTAAAATATAAATTACCTTCATGTTATCAATAAACTCTATATTCTCCAATCAGCTAAGCTACCAACCATAAGTCGTTATATATCACAATGCTATATGGCGAAAAAATGGGTGGATTCTTACCCTCAAATTTCCGTACCACGGATAGCTACGGGCCCCGTTCAGACGGACGAGTTCGTCCATGGTCGGAACAGAGGAGGGGGAGAGAGACAGCTGCGAAGCCCTAGTATACTCCATGTTGTAAACCATACCATTAACCGTGGTGTGAGAGGTATTAAGAGGCAATGCTGGCGAAAGAGCTGCGGTCTGAAGGTCATCGTAAAATTACAATTAATTAAGAACAGAAATGATTTAACACATCTTTCCAGTGGTTACTAAGCCTGAATCCATCTTCTCGGTTGAAATTGTCTCTGTGCTTGTATATGTGAATGGCCTCATGAACGAATCTCTCATGGTAGCCAGTTGGTTTGCAAAGAACCTCCGTCTTGGAGAAGTCAATGTCATGTGAGCCCACTGAATTGTAACAGTGATCTGCCACGGCAGAGGAGTTCGTCTTACCGTGTTTCAAGTCTGCTTTATGTTCGCGGATGCGGTCCGAGATATGTCTTTTGGTTTCTCCAATGTAGCTACTACCACAGAGGCACTTTAGTTTGTAAACGCCCGGGTACTGTATGTCTGGAAGAGCATCTTTTACAGATGGAACTAAATCACGGATTTTGTGTACTGTGTTGAATCGGACCTGGATCTTGTGTTTATTCAGGATTTTGGAGATCTTTTTAGTGACCCCTGCAATGTAGGGTAAGGTGATGGTTTTGAGTGGCTCCACAAGAGGATCCTTCTTCATGACTGGAGTGATGGCTTTGCGGATTGTGTAGTCGGAGTAGCCATTAGCCCTGAGAGCCTGGTGTACGTGCTTGAGTTCACTGGTAATGTGTTCCTGGTCGGAAATGCATTGGGCTCTATGGTATAGAGTCTTGATGAGGCAGTTCTTCTGGGATGGATGGTGGTGGGAATCCGGTTTCAAGTAAGCATCTGTATGGGTAGCTTTCCTGTAGACAGAGTGGCTCATTGAACCATCATGTCTCCTTTTAATTAAGACATCCAGAAAGGGTAGTTTGCCATCTTTTTCGACCTCCATGGTAAATCTGATGGCTGGGTGTATGGAATTGATGTGGTCGCGGAATTGGTCTAGAGCAGGCTGGCCATGTGGCCAGATGACAAAGGTGTCATCAACGTACCTCTTCCATAAGGTCGGGCGTAGAGTGGCAGTCTGGATGGCGTCAGTTTCAAATTTTTCCATGAATACGTTGGCTACAACCGGAGATAGGGGGGAGCCCATTGGGGTGCCCTCAGTTTGTTTGTAGAAAGTTCCATTCCAGGTGAAGTATGTGTTGGTTAAGCAATGTCTCACCAGGGGGGGTACATCAGTATGCAGTCCTTGATGAACCAGGTCTTCAATGATAGCGATGGTGTCAGGTACCGGGACTTTGGTGAACAAGGACACCACATCAAAACTGACAAGCAGGTCGTTTGGGGACAGGGAAATGTCTTTGATTGTCGATACCAGGTGAGTAGAATTTAGTACCGCAGAGGTGGTTTTTCCAGTGAAAGGTCGCAGTATATCAGCCAGAAAACGTGCCAGTTTGTAGGTGGGGGAGCTGATAGTAGAGACGATGGGACGAAGGGGTGTATCTTCTTTGTGTATCTTTGGAAGGCCATATAATCTTGGTGGTCTGGCAGCAGAGGGTTTCAACAAGAACTGTTTGTTCTCATCAATTAATGCTGTTGAATCAGAGATAATTTTGTTCGTTTTGGTGACCAGGCTGTTGGTGGGATCTCTTTTTATTTTTGTATAGCTGCCATCATTGAGTAGTTCTTGAATTTTGTTGTTATATTCTATTTTGTCCATGATGACAGTGGCATTGCCTTTGTCGGCTGAGAGAACGACAATATCATCCCTCTTTTTTAATTGAGATAATTCAAAATGTTCGTCTTTGCTGATGTTGCTAGGTGGCAACTTAGCGTTTTTGAGGGTTGCAGCTATTTCAGATCTTGCTACGTCTGCAGAGATGTGACTCAAGCCCTTGAGTGCAACGTCGACATGGGCAATGATATCATTAACCGGTAAGTGTCTCGGTGTGACAGCAAAGTTTAGACCTTTAGCTAAAACGGATTTCAGACCATCAGAAATGGAACTGTTACTGCGATTAATTACGACTTTGTTGACGTCTATCTTTTCGGTGTGTGGATCCGATTTTTTGCTGGAGAGGTGATTGAATTTGGAAATCAAATTGTCCCTACATTTGTTCGACATAGTGGCAGCCGAAGAGGTAGTCATATTGTCTACATGTTCCCAATCCGATGTAGACATTGTTGCTGTCAATTTTAAGTGTGATTTGTAGAGTGTCTTGTCTAACTGATCGAGTTCGGTGCGTGTAAGTCTGATTTTTTCCGAGATAAGAGCGAAGCTAGTTCTAGCTAGAATTCGTTTTGCATTGAGAGAAGTTGCAACAGCAGAGGTTAGTGTAAATGCGGTTGGTATTACCTTAGAGTCGCGGCATCTCTTCAGAAAGGTGAGAGACTCGATTAGTTGAGCCTTCTTATCCCGAAGTCTGTTGAATGATCTTAAGGATGTGTGGAATCCCTCCCCGTAGAGGCGGTTAAATTTCGATTTAAAGCTTTCGTGACTGCAATGATTCATCTTCTTTGGTTCTTTCGGTAAAGTCACGTAGAATGAGAATAAAATAATAAATTGATAAAATAAAATAACACAATAATATTCTCACGACGTTTCGGCCACAACACAAGCGGCCTTCATCAGGTGAAGGGAGCGAGACTGTCTGGTAGGACAGCGCTGGAGTGAGAGAGCCACGTTCAGATCACGGCTTTTAAGCCGGCTGATATTGTCGTTCTCTCAGCCGACAAAGGCAATGCCACTGTCATCATGGACAAAATAGAATATAACAACAAAATTCAAGAACTACTCAATGATGGCAGCTATACAAAAATAAAAAGAGATCCCACCAACAGCCTGGTCACCAAAACGAACAAAATTATCTCTGATTCAACAGCATTAATTGATGAGAACAAACAGTTCTTGTTGAAACCCTCTGCTGCCAGACCACCAAGATTATATGGCCTTCCAAAGATACACAAAGAAGATACACCCCTTCGTCCCATCGTCTCTACTATCAGCTCCCCCACCTACAAACTGGCACGTTTTCTGGCTGATATACTGCGACCTTTCACTGGAAAAACCACCTCTGCGGTACTAAATTCTACTCACCTGGTATCGACAATCAAAGACATTTCCCTGTCCCCAAACGACCTGCTTGTCAGTTTTGATGTGGTGTCCTTGTTCACCAAAGTCCCGGTACCTGACACCATCGCTATCATTGAAGACCTGGTTCATCAAGGACTGCATACTGATGTACCCCCCCTGGTGAGACATTGCTTAACCAACACATACTTCACCTGGAATGGAACTTTCTACAAACAAACTGAGGGCACCCCAATGGGCTCCCCCTATCTCCGGTTGTAGCCAACGTATTCATGGAAAAATTTGAAACTGACGCCATCCAGACTGCCACTCTACGCCCGACCTTATGGAAGAGGTACGTTGATGACACCTTTGTCATCTGGCCACATGGCCAGCCTGCTCTAGACCAATTCCGCGACCACATCAATTCCATACACCCAGCCATCAGATTTACCATGGAGGTCGAAAAAGATGGCAAACTACCCTTTCTGGATGTCTTAATTAAAAGGAGACATGATGGTTCAATGAGCCACTCTGTCTACAGGAAAGCTACCCATACAGATGCTTACTTGAAACCGGATTCCCACCACCATCCATCCCAGAAGAACTGCCTCATCAAGACTCTATACCATAGAGCCCAATGCATTTCCGACCAGGAACACATTACCAGTGAACTCAAGCACGTACACCAGGCTCTCAGGGCTAATGGCTACTCCGACTACACAATCCGCAAAGCCATCACTCCAGTCATGAAGAAGGATCCTCTTGTGGAGCCACTCAAAACCATCACCTTACCCTACATTGCAGGGGTCACTAAAAAGATCTCCAAAATCCTGAATAAACACAAGATCCAGGTCCGATTCAACACAGTACACAAAATCCGTGATTTAGTTCCATCTGTAAAAGATGCTCTTCCAGACATACAGTACCCGGGCGTTTACAAACTAAAGTGCCTCTGTGGTAGTAGCTACATTGGAGAAACCAAAAGACATATCTCGGACCGCATCCGCGAACATAAAGCAGACTTGAAACACGGTAAGACGAACTCCTCTGCCGTGGCAGATCACTGTTACAATTCAGTGGGCTCACATGACATTGACTTCTCCAAGACGGAGGTTCTTTGCAAACCAACTGGCTACCATGAGAGATTCGTTCATGAGGCCATTCACATATACAAGCACAGAGACAATTTCAACCGAGAAGATGGATTCAGGCTTAGTAACCACTGGAAAGATGTGTTAAATCATTTCTGTTCTTAATTAATTGTAATTTTACGATGACCTTCAGACCGCAGCTCTTTCGCCAGCATTGCCTCTTAATACCTCTCACACCACGGTTAATGGTATGGTTTACAACATGGAGTATACTAGGGCTTCGCAGCTGTCTCTCTCCCCCTCCTCTGTTCCGACCATGGACGAACTCGTCCGTCTGAACGGGGCCCGTAGCTATCCGTGGTACGGAAATTTGAGGGTAAGAATCCACCCATTTTTTCGCCATATAGCATTGTGATATATAACGACTTATGGTTGGTAGCTTAGCTGATTGGAGAATATAGAGTTTATTGATAACATGAAGGTAATTTATATTTTAGTTTTTATTGGTTCACTATATAGTATATAGTATTCTGTGACCAGTCACCAGCAAATCACCCAGTTATTTCAATGCTAAATTCGCCTAGTTATTTCAATGCTAAATTCTCCTGTTTTGATTTGTACTAAGTGCCTCGGTGAATGTGTATGCTCTGACTTCAACGTAACTATTTCTGTAGCAGTTACAAGCGAATGCCTTAATTTAGCTATTTCAATGCTAAATTCTATGCTAATTCCTTTTAACAATGGGTGCCTCTGCGGATGTGTATGCTTTAACTTTTAACATAGCTATTTCTGTGACCAGTCACAAGCTAATCATTCAGCCTTTTCAATGCTAAATTTTATGCTAATTCCTTCGTCAAGGCTCTTTGTTCCTCTCACACAGCTTAAAAGCCGTGATCTGAACGTGGCTCTCTCACTCCAGCGCTGTCCTACAATGACAGTCTCGCTCCCTTCACCTGATGAAGGCCGCTTGTGTTGTGGCCGAAACGTCGTGAGAATATTATTGTGTTATTTTATTTTATCAATTTATTATTTTATTCTCATTCTACGTGACTTTACCGAAAGAACCAAAGAAGATGAATCATTGCAGTCACGAAAGCTTTAAATCGAAAAATAATAAACCGACACACCTGAAGACGACCGTTTGTGTTATGGTCGAAACGTCGTGAGAATTTTTATTGTTTTATATATATTTTATTTTTTTGTTGTTTCCCTTCAACGTGACTTTACCGAAATAACTAAGAATATTATTTTATTCTCATTCTACGTGAATACTGAAAGAACCAAAGAAGAAGATTTATATATATTTTAAAGTTATAAATTGGGTTAAGAGGAGAGACAGAAAGTGTATAAGATCCACCACTCCCTTGTCTCACCCTATACATTCCATACTCAAAGCCCTGTGGAGTTGGGTTGCCATGCGATTTACACCTGCCTCATTGACTCCACTGTACATCAGGGACTGCACGTGGGAAAGCTGTCGCAGAAACCATTCTGGACGTCTCCTACGGCCCCGGAGATGACGAAAAGATGGATATTTATATGCCTCTGAAACCAAACCCAGGTGCTTTTGCAAAGAGCCTGCACTCTCACTATGTATTTATGTAGACGCATGACAGAATATATATTTTTTAATCGGTGGATGTTTGTGCATCTTTTTTCTCTACTGCATTTCTCACGTCCACGCATTCCTGCTGGTGGCCCTCACATCACCTCGTCAAGCTCCCCCAGTCTTTGTTTACATTCACGGAGGCTACTGGCGCATCCTTGGGTATGAGCGCTGACCACACGACATGCATGCAACTATTTTTTTAAAAATATATATTTAAAAAATATATATTTTAGCCATGTTCATGAAATTATCAAATATTACTCCTTTGGGGGAGTGTTCACGCCCGCAAGCAATGTAGCACACTCTCCTCATACAGGTTATGGCCAGTGAAACAAATTGATCTTTATCACTTTTTCAAATCTAGCTCCCCAAACTTTATCATGTTTAATTATGTGTAAATAAAACGTTGACTACAGTACTCGCCTATCTTTGTGAAAGCACGTCCCTGAATGGCCGTCACTAGATTATTCTTATGAGGCACTGGTGAATCATTTATCTGCATTACAGTCTATGAAATGGATTCATCCTGATGCAGAATCAACGATGTCGAGAAAGTTTCCACAAAAATATTGCAGTGCCCCACTTTGATGACTGGTGTGTGTGCGTGCCTTTTTTTAGGAAGGAGTTTTCTGGATATATGGTACCTCCTCTGGTCGAATCTGGAGCTGTGGTGGTGGCTCTGAGCTACACTCTTAGTCCTAAAGGTTAGGAGATGTAGTGTTTGTGTACGTGTCTGTAACATAACCTTACAAACTGAGCTAAACTATTTTATTTTACCAGGCAAAGTCCACTCAGCTGTGAGATATATTTCAGAGGCAAGCTGGCCACACATGATAGCTCATGAAAGTGGCGTATCATATTTTGGAATGTATAGTAGCAGCCAAATAATATAGACACATGTTTCTGAATGTGGGGGGAAAAACTGGAGGACCCGGAGAAAAATCCACACTACCACCAAGGAGATAACATGCAAACTCTCAAATATATGTGTGTTGGGGTCGGGATCAAATCCATGATCTCCTGCATACCAGGCGAAGGAGATAACATCTTGCACCAAAGACTGTAAATACACAGACTGTTTACAGAACAGAGCTTTTGATGAAAACTTGTTCATTGGCTTTATATTATAGAGTAAGCACTGATTATAATTAGTATCTGTCAGAATGTACATTTACATCTGCAGACCTTTGCCAATCCACTGCTGGATGAAGACCTCCCATGCCATGCAGGTTGTGGGGTTTATTTTACCACATTTGACTACGTTGGTCAGTGCAGATTGGCGAAGGTGCAGAGCATATATTTGACAGTATAGAAGTGCATCGGATATTGTTTTACCACCCTCTGCTGCCTACATTTTAACCCCGTTGCCTGTAACACCTCTTATGCATGGTTGTTGGCCCATCCAAGCATTATATAGGCTGAACCCTTCTTACCTTCCAAGATATGATGAGATTTGGCACATTCAAAAAGTAGCATACATTGGTTATAATAAGTATACACAGTTAACACTGTTTAATGATGTAATAGAATTATGATATTTTGTAGGAAGCATGGACCTCATGGTTGACCAGATGCGGAGAGCTGTTGCCTTCATATCTCGACAATATTCACACTTCAGGTAATTTTTCTCATGGCAACATATCAAATGTGGAATGAAATATTCATAAGACGAAATGTAATCATACTGCGAGTGGTAACTGAAGTAATTGATGAGAGTTCTTGACCTTTGTCAATTTGTTTAAAGTAAGATTCAAGGAATGGTACAATTTTATACCACAATGCCCTTACCCAAATCACCTAGAATGTGCCCAATATCAGATCTCTGACACTAAGCTGTTTGAGTCTGTATAGTGCTTTGATCAGCAACTACCTTGCACTAAAACAGGTGTTGTAGGCTGCTACAGAGTGACATTTTAAATAGAGGGCAGAGCAACAAAATGTATTGTTGTACTGTACTATATACACGCTGCCTGCCTTCACCAACCCGCGCTGACTAACGTGGTAATGTATGGTAAAATAACCCCCACGACCTGCACGGCACGGGGAGGCCCTCGTCAATTATTGGATGAACAAAAGGGCCGTACACATCACAATGTGCTGCCCTCAAGGGGTTCTTCTGTACAGAGATGTCAACACGATAGTTATAGCTTTCACTGCTTTAATGATGGTGATGAATGTTGCCGTGTGGAATGCAGTGGAATTTATCTGTGTGGTCACTCTGCGGGTGCTCACCTGGCTGCCATGGTCCTCGCCACCGATTGGTCGCTTCCAGAGTATGGTGTGACCCCTGACATCAAAGGTGCATGTACCCGGGGTTTGGCTTACCAATGGGCACCTGCTAGTTTTGACGTTTGAGTGTTTTTCTTGAACAACGGTGGCGCATGCTTTTCTTTTCTGAGGCCCGAATATAACTTTTAAATACCGGGCCACACATTAGCTGACACTTCAAGTTTGTATTCTTGGTTCTTTCGGTAAAGTCACATAGAAAGGAAACATAATAAAAAAAATGAAACAATAAAATTCTCACGACGTTTCGACTGCAACACAAGCAATCATCAGGTGTGTGTTGCAGTTGAAACGTCGTGAGAATTTTATTGTTTTATATTTTTATTATTTTATTGTTTCCCTTCTTCGTGACTTTACCGAAAGAACCAAGAATATGAATCCCTGCAGTCACGAAAGCTTTAAATCAAAACTTAAAGTTTGATCAAGCTACGAATTCCGCATTGATTGTCTACTCAGCACTACTTGAAAAGCAAGAGGTGAATGACCATGCAACACTTTGAAACAGGTAGAAAATATTTCCCTCTAGTACCTGATTAAATGTGAAGTGGCTTGCAGTGAAAGATTAACATTGTTTGAGGCCTGTTTCAAAATGGCGTGTCGAATGTGGGCAATGAGCCATATGAAATAATCATGCAAGTTATCCGGCCACAGCAGAGAAGTGCCTCATATCCACACTTTGTTTCTGTTCCCAGGTGCCTTCCTACTGAGTGGGGTGTTTGACATGCGGCCCCTAGTGCAAACCTACGTGAATGAGCATCTCAAAATGACTTTGTGAGTATCATTGTATAACGTTTTTGAATAATGTTAATTCTTTATATGCAAAAAACAGTCCTAAAATATGAGTGGGTAAACTAACTGGACAATGCCATATCCTCTAAATAGAAACCCTAATCTTGATTTGAAGCTTTCGTGACTGCAGGAATCCATACTCTTTGGTTCTTTCAGTAAAGTCACGTAGTTAGAAATAAAATAAAATAAAAACAAATCACGACGTTTCGATTGCAACACAAGCAATCATCATCAGGTGGGAAAACCACAGCAAGATATTTTTTTTGCTGAAGTGGGAGAGAGATGCCGTGGTAAGAGATTATATAGGTAAAGAGAGGGGGGAGGGGCAAGGGGGGAGAGAGAGAGGGGGGGGGTATGGGGTAGGGGGAGGGGAGCGTTGCGTGGACGCTAGGAGAGGGACGTGAAGCTGGACAGGGGAAAGTGGGCGGGGCTGGAAGTGGGAGACCGAGAGAGCTGGGGATGTTGGGGGAAGTTAACTCTGAAACACAGGCGGTGCACAAGTGCCAAAGCAGCAACAATGCCAATGCAGCAACAACGCCAAAGCAGCAACAATGCCAATTCAGCAACAACGCCAAAGCAGCAACAATGCCTAGTCAGCAACAACACCAATGCAGCAGCAATGCCAATGAAGCAACAATGCCAATGCAGCAGCAATGCCAAATGCTGGGGATGCGGGGGGAAAATGAACTCGGAAAAATAGACTAGTACCCGGCAAATATGATGGAACAACCATAAACAGTTAAGGTTTTACCTGGTTAATAACATCTTTCCAATGATTGCTCAATTTGTATCCATCTTCTTGGTTGAAGTTATGACTATGTTTATATATCTGGATGCCTTCATGAACAAACCTTTGATAGTAGCCAGAAGGTTTGCAGAGGACCTTGGTCTAGGAAAAAACAATATCATGCGAGCCCAGAGCATTATAACAATGATCAGCCACGGCAGAGGTATTGGTTCTGCCGTGTTTTAGATCTGCCTTGTGTTCGCGAACACGGTCCAAGACATGTCGTTTTGTTTCCCCAATGTAACTACTACAGCAGGTACAACTCAGTATGTAGACTCCAGGATATTGCATGTCAGGAATGACATCCTTCACAGATGGGAATAGATCACGGAATTTGTGTACTGTTTTGAATCGGACCTGGATCTTGTGTTTGTTTAAGACTTTGGAAATCTTTTTGGTAACACCTGCTATGTATGGTAACGTGGTGGTTTTGATCGGCTCCTCAGGAGGTTGTTTCTCCGTGGTTGGAGAAACAGCTTTGCGAATAATGCGGTCCGAGTACCCATTCATCTTGAGGGCCTGGTGTATGTGTTCCAGTTCACTGTCTAGATGGTGTTGGTCGGAAATACAGTGGGCCCTATGGTGTATTGTTTTGATGAGGGAATTCTTCTATGCCGGATGGTGGTGGGCAAGGCCGTAATTATAATATATATTGGGGGGGACACAAAATGTCCCCCCCAATATATTGGTATAAAATAGATTTATGTTCATATGATTGTGGTTATGGGTGTACTTTATTAACCCCTAATCTCTGCCATTACATAAAATTAAACAAAAAAGGTAAAAAAGAAGAAACAGAGCAATGTAATAAATACCCTATTAGGCATTATTGGGGAAAGTAAATAAATAAATAAAATCCATCCTATGTGGAAGTGAATTTTGAAATATTTTAGGCAGGAAATTAGTTTTCAAATTTTGGATTTTTTTCTGGGGGGGACCCCCAGACCCCCTGGAAGATTTTGTCCCCCCCAATGTTGACTCCATGGCTATGGCCTTGATGTTGGAAATCCGGTTTCAGATAGGAATCTGTGTGGGTGGCTTTCCTGGAGACAGAGTGTCCCAACCCTGTTTATCCACATTTACCCGATATCACTTAGCTGTATTCAATTAAAAATGTCGTCATGCTTTGCACTTCAAGATAACGTCGCGTGTTTTTCCACTGCACAGTCTTATCATGGCCTTTGGCTCATGTGAGCGAAGATTGTAGCATTTTTTTTAATTCAGGCATCAAAAAGACAAATAAAGTTGTGTAATGCTTTAATTTTTATGAGGATTTGGCCATCATGGTCGACTGCTGTCTTTTGTGCCTGACGGACTTAATGTTGATCAGCCCAATAATGTGTGATGTTCACATTGCATTTTTAGGGCGAGTTTTTGTTGCTTTAAACCAACAACAAGTTTTATTTTCATTGCCAATGTATATCTGTACCTGTCATGAGCCTATCATGGGTCAACCAAGGCTAAAAATGAATGGTTGGATGTGCAATAGCAGCACTCGATAAAAAAGTAGCTACTGGACGTGTTGCTATTTCTACGAAGCCACTGTGCACTGCGCCAATGTTAATAACCTAACAGCCGCCTGCCCCTCGCTCTGACCAGGATAGAAACATATTACGGAGGGGCTGGTGGTTACGGTGATGTCTTCTTGCCTTTGATTAAAAAAAAAACTTGCACGCACATTTACGTGACCTTTTGAGCTGCCCGTGCTGCGCAACACGCACGTTTGCTGACAGGGAGGACATGGCACGTAACAGCCCGATGTTAAAAGTTGATGCGATGGCCCCGTTGGCTGGAAAATGTCACATCGTCCTGGCTGTGGCGGAGCACGACACGACCGAGTTTCACCGCCAGTCCCGAGAGCTTGAGCAGGTAGAGTTGATTGCTCTCATTCACACGTTGAATTATATTATCTGTGGCCGTGGGATCTGCAATAACAGGGCGATCCCATTATAAATATCCCACTCAACGTGGAAAAAGCATTCATTATGGGTTGTGTTTGAGGGTTGCAAAGCATGGCAGCGCAATCGCATCACTTCTTACAATTGTTGCTCTTACTCTTTGTTTTTTTCTGGTAAAGTCACGTAGGTAAAAATAAATAAATGAAAACAACTAAATTAAATCACTAAATAAATTTTTATTTTTTTACCTACGTGACTTTACCGGAAAAAAACAAAGTATGAATCCTTGCAGTCACGAAAGCTTCAAATCTAGAATTGTTGCTCTGTTTTTATTTACTTTTTTAATCGAACCTGTGCTGTGGAATTTGCGACACAATCTGTACATAATGTTTCTTTGCAGTGGCGTATACACAAATTGGACATATGTGTGAGCCCCAGACATGATACTCTTCATCCGTGCGACTATCTTCAGTTGTTCCTCTGTAAGATATGGAGCCGTTGCTTTCACGACATTCACTCACCTGTTGAGAATCAATTAAAAGGGTCATAAATCAGTGGGATATCTATAAATGGATCACCCTGTATATTAGGCTGCATTTAATATTTGACTTTATGTAACATAGTCATTCAAAATGATAGTATTAATGTTGGTATTTGGTCGGTACTATTGAATAATTACGAATAAATGTCTTGATTCTTGATTTTAAGCTTTCGTGACTGCAGGAGTCCATCATACTTTTTGGTTCTTTCGGTAACTTATTCACTTTTTTTTTGGAAAGGTGTCTTTGATGGTGTGATATGATGCATTCAGTGGGTGTGTGTTCATGCTCCGTGCACGCAGTGAACTAGACCTGCCCTCTTGAACATGTAGTCTCACCTGCTAGTAACATCTCTGGGAGTTACAACTCAAATTTTGAATGATAATCATTCAAAGGGAAAGAGTAACCAACTTTCAGTGCGTCTAAATTCACTTAAAGGAACATTCATGTGGTCCATCTAAATGGAATGTCAGCCTTTATGATCTTACACTGGTTACATCGGGTTGCTTCAATGCCCTTAACCAAACTCGCTGTGGTTCAAGAGAATGGGGACCATATCAGTTGTACCCCCAGTGCTGCTCTGATGGAACCTTTCTTGTTATATTTGTCAAGTCTTTAAAGAGCGCCGGCTTCAATGTCACCTTCCTGGATGTGCCTAACGTGGATCACTTTGACTTGGTTGAGAAGTTCTGCAGTGAGGAGTACCAACTCACTCAGGTTGGTGATGTTGATTACGATGACAACGAATGGTGTGGATGTTTGTCAATATGCAAAGCGGATAGTTTCATTGTGAAAACGAACAAACACTTACCAACTTTGTCATTAACATTGCCTGGGCAAAAGAAAGAAACATACTAAAATAGTTTTATTGACCATATAATACAGTAAAAATTTTGGGTTAGATCCTGGAAATATGAATGTGTCGTAAACCCACCTCCACCCAACACAGGTGGTGTTTGTGGTTTGTGTTTGTACACCAGTGTTAAGGCAGTATTTTATTTTAGTTTACTTAAATTTTGTATGTTGGCCTAAATGTTCTCGTACGCTCCTAATTTTGTATGGCAAATGCTGAGCAAAGTAATGGTATCGATCTTTGGACTGTATGTGTCTTGTTAATCATTTATCAATCTGCCCATTACTGTATATTCATCTGTCCACTTACTGATTGCTCTTTAAAGCTAATTTTAATAAGTGTGGCTTAAGTAAGGATTATATTGCACTCTGAATTGCATAAAAATGGCTTTTGGCTTGCTCTTGTTATGTTCAGGTCATCAAGGAAGTGATGTTTGGTGGAGTGAAACCATGAAGTGAATGATTGTAAGAAATATGGTGACTCTAAAAGAACAGCAGATTGAGGTCACGCAAACATAAATGTGTGTCTATCAAGTAAAAATATAAACAGTGGTATTTCCATGCTATACCGTAAGCCGTTAGAGAACTATTTTCGCCTTGCATTGCAATATAATTACTTACTGCTTATCTTCTGAAGGCAAAGTATATCGGACATGTACAACTCCAAGTTTTATGTAATTTTGTACGCATGTAGAGGTTTAGTTGAACAAATATAGTTCAATAAAATCTTCATTTTCACAAGTGTATGTCTTTATTTGGATGCAGCTTAAACTGCTGTCTAATTACAATTCGTCAAGAATGGAAGACACTTTTACCGACATCCTGTATATGTGGTGGGCTTATAGTTCATAGCAAAAGTATCAATGACTTATTAACGGGATTGTTTCTATTGAAAGCTGGAGTAACTTTTTGTTAATGTATGACCTGAATCTACTGCTGGATGAAGGCCCCTCCAAGATGTGTCGGTCATGGGTTTGTTCGACCACTAGCCCCCCACTGGTCAGTTGTCAGTGGGGGCTAGTGAAGGGGGGTGTCCCGGACCATTTAATATCTCATTCGCCAGCAATCAAGCTTAGGCATCCTGGTTCATAGTGCAGTGAGCTAAACATTACTAAACCTTTTTGGCATTGTTTACCCCCCCCCCCCCCCCCGATCAAGACCACTGATTCCCACTCCCATCCCCTCTCCCCCTTGCAAAGGTTACAAAGGCCAAAGTATACACACATCCACGCTTCTAGTAGACGCGGTGTTGGTGAGGCATTTGTTTAACTTGTATTTTGGTGTTTTGTTCTTCAACATGGCGTTGACCTTCCCCACTCACGCACATTCAACATTTCTCCAGCACATTCTCCATGCCACATGCCCCCCCACCCCGAGAGACTTTCGTGCCTCCCCAGGGGTGGGGGGGGGGGAGTTGCCCCACGGGTTGATACGTGCTTACTCCGCAGTTAACGCCACCCCTGAAGTAACTGAACAGTATCGATGTTTGCAAAAGGTCATCTCCCTGCAGATGGGAAACGGTGGCATAACTAACGGCTCTGGGGAATTCTGAGCGAAAATAGAACGCTTCGCCACTGTATCCTCGTGTTGTCGCTGACTGCGTGTTACTCACATGAGGACACACTTGCGGAGGGGCTACAGCACTTCATGGCACCAGACAGGTGCTCAGGGCCCAAGTACATTCTCTACACGTCCTGAGAGACAACACTGCAGCGACAGAGGGCAGCATTTAGCCACCCACTGCCTGTGAACAAAGTGAACTCTGGGCGACTTTCTGCCTTCAACTATTCACAAATTGCTTTTATCCACGAGAGTTCCGTTGGTACATAAGCAAATCGCTCCAAAAAATGTGCCAAAATCTCGGAAACCAAGCCGGATTGTCTCATTGAAAGTACTTGCCTGGGTGACCACCAAGGGGCCCGTCCATAAATGACGTCACGCGATTTTGGATGATTTTTACCCCCCCCCTCGTCACACGGCGTCACAAAAAGTCAGACCCCCCCTCAAATATGATGTCACTAAGCTCTGCCCCCCCCCAACCATATTTCCATTTTGAAAATAAAACATGCTTCAAATCGCTTTAAACTATTGTCATTGTAGTTTTTATTTAATGTGGCGCTGCACTTTGATGTTGCTGGAGAAAACATTTATTAAAAAGTCTAATTAAGTAGAACGTGTTGTCTATATTTATTTCAAGTTGCGCATTTTGACGTGACGTCACATTTCTCAAACCCCCCCCCCCTCGTCACACATCGTCACAAATGTCTGACCACCCCCCCCCCCCCAGGTGCATGACATCATTTATGGACAGCCCCCAAGTAGAGATGGCTGTTTCTAAGACTTTTGTAGTAGATTCTGGAATCGGTTTCCAATTTAAATATACAAGTAAAACCTTGGATTGCGAGCATAATTCGTTCCGGAAACGTGTTGTAATCCAAAGCACTCGTATATCAAATCACTCGTATATCAGTTGTGATCACGTGACGCTCGGCAGACAAAGCATATACGTACTACTCGTATTGCAAGACCTCGCTCGTTTATCAAATTAATATTTATTTTTAAATTTTGCTCGTCTTGCAAAATATTCGCAGACCAAGTTACTCGCAATCGTATGTTCCAACCCGTGCCCCACCCCCTCAGGAAACAAACTCTTTCTGCAACCCTCCATGTCATTTTACAATATATTACTGGATTAGTGCAGCGTGCATAATTAAAAAAGTAAGTGATACAAACAAGTTATGTACAGAAATAGAATAAACATTAACTGAACGGTTTGAATATTTTGTGGTACAATTATTGGGAAAGTTCACTTGGTCTACCAGGAAGCATTTACAGACTGTAATCTATGAATAATCTAATTTTGTTGGGCTTTAAATAAAATTACAAAAATAAACCAGTGTGAAAATCCACGAATAACCACCCTCCTCACCTCTCCCCAATTCAATTTAACACGTCATGTAATTTACAACATATTCACTCAAATTAACCCCAAAAACTTTTTTTGATTATCCTCGGGATATTTTGAGACAAGTGTTGAAAACTCTTGGGAGCCCGCTACTTTGAGAACACACGGGAGGGTAGAGAGGGTACCAGCGCTGTAGGTCGGGCAGTGCCTCACTCGTTTTGTGAATTACTGGGTCGCAACATACATAATGACTTTAAGAAAAGGATTTGATTATTTTATTGCTTCCCTTCTACGTGACTTTACCGAAAGAACCAAGAATATGAATCCCTGCAGTCACGAAAGCTTTAAATCAAAATTTAAGGATTTGATTGTGTTCATTTAAAATGCACAGCGGTATAGTGAGTGCACATAGACAACAGTACTATATTTGAATACACAGGGGGGGGTTTAGATTTAATCCGATGCTGTCACAGAGAAAGGCTTTCTTGTCTTTGTTAGAATGGCATAAGGATGACCCTGTAGTGATAAGCCATTCATTCTCTCGTTGAGCGTAATTGTGATAACACTTTGTAACGTATAGACGCAAATTCACCAAGTAAAAATAGCGTGTCATTAATGTCAAGTACTCCACGGCGGGCGAGAGGTGCTTGAAAGTTCATATTTCCCTTCGTGGTGTTGAGCACTTTCGCCAGTTGAAAGACTTGACCGACATCATTTTGTAGGCGGCGACTGGAGACGGAGCATTGTGGGGGATTCTTCTTGTGGCTCTGCATTCACGTTCACACACGCGGGAGCAATGCTTCCACCTCCAGCCCAGCCACAGTATGCGTCTCATTATTGCGGCCATCCCTCGTGTCCGAGCATAATGGACGCCAAAGCGAATGGGGAAATCGAAAACTCCATTGTGGGTTAAAAAAAAAACGCTTTCAGAGAGTGGAGCCGGGCAGGATTATCTGTGTACAATTAATGGAGCGGAATGTGCCAAATGTTGATGATTTGTACAACCCAGTGGGTTGCAGTGATTACGGATCATTTAGCATCTGCTTGGAGGCCTTAGTTCACATATTTCAGGCCAGATGGGGGGCCCAGAAACAGTGGAAATGTGTGAGCGTTGGTATAAGCGGTGAGTGCTGTTCATTTTTAGTCTTATTGCCACACGTGCCACAGGAGTGGTTTAATTACGTAACTTACAACTTAACATGAAGTCAAAAATAGGTGTTTTTTTACCCGTACTTATTTAAACCACCACCTGGTGTTGGTAATCAAAAGGAATGCGAGGTATACTGGACTGCTTCTTCAAAGTGGCCTTTGGAAATGGAACCGTCAAAGTGGTCAACCGACTCGGTGGCAAGTGAGCTGACAACTGGCGAGTTTGCAATACATTTCAGAAAACGCACTGGATTCTGGTACAATACTTTCCACGTGACAATGATCCACGTGAGCCCAGAATCAGTTATGCTGCGGTATTATGTGAAATAAAGTTAGCAATAGTAATATCGAATATTAGTTGTTGTATTCGTTCCAACACCATACGTTACAATAGTTCTCAGTGCAGGATGTTTTAAAAAGATGGACCCGATTTGAAATCGCTATATCTCTGCAACCACGAACCGCCCATGAATGAAACTCTTACCACTTGAAAGGGCGTGGCATAGAGAGGGCGGGGCATAGAGTTTCAAATGATTACCGCTAGATGCCTCTCCCAGCGCACTAACAGCCCGGAGCCTCGGTCATTGGCAAGACGGTGACCCCGCAACACAAGGGGCGTTTTGCGTTCTGCAGTTCAGCAAGACTAAAATCCCTAATTGCGGTGTGGCGTGCGTTTCAAAGGCGTTTTGGCATTGATCCGCCAATGTCAAAGAGCATTCGTCGTTGGTACCGACAATTTGAGGAAACAGGCTGCTGTTTATGTAAGGGGCAGAGCACAGGGCGACCACGCACCTCAGAGGAAAATGTGAGAAGAGAGGCATTTGGGACGAATTCAACTATCGTCTCGATGTTGTGGAGAGCACATAGAGCATTTATAAAATGGTTCGTAAAACTTGATAACTCATTAAACCGTTTGTAACTTTTTGTGGAATTGTAACATGTTTCCATCGTGAAATATACTGCTTTGAAATTGGGTAAATTTTTTTAAACACCCTGCATATTTAATAATCACGCTTGACTGGGAAACGTGTTTCTTTACACAATATGGCACTAGTTCAATATTCACACGTCGTCAAAACTAAACAGAAAACACATATAGAAATTACTTAACTACTTTCCTGCAATTAAAAGTTGTATAGTTCCTGTAAAGTCAAATGATGCTATAAAGTATTACCACCATTGCACTGAAAGTTGAGTGTGACTGACGGTGCTAATGTTGGCGTTTTGCAGCTGTTAAAACGCCTTTGAGGATACATTCATAAAATCGACAGTTTAAGGTGGTAAAGGGCCATTTTTGTACGGCTATTTTTGTAAAAGCGATGTCAGGATTATAATTTGTTGGTGTTCCCAGAAAACATGAATAAGTAATGCTATGTTGCCTTGAGGAAAGGGCTGCTTGAAACATACATCTGCACATCCAATCCGAGAGAACACTTCTACAGTAAAAAAAAAACACTTCACCAAATTGAATTACACGATAGGCACTCAAGTGCTCTCTTTTTTTGGAAAAAAATTGCATGCAGTTGGCCACAACACCACGTGTCACTTATTTGCGTTGCTTCCATTCCTTTAAATCCCCTCTCATTCGACGCTCTGCACGGCTCCTTCATTGAAAGCCATGCAGATTAACCGCGGCTTGCAAAAGCGGCTTTTGCCAGAAAATGCGATTTTGTTCCCTCTCGCTTCACGACTTGTGGTTAATTATCCTAAATCGAGGGGAAAATAAGAATAGGTTCATATTCTCTCTGGGTAGATACATTTGACCAGGAATCAAGTCTGCATTAACCACACGCACTTATGGAAACATGCAAACAAGCTCTAATACTATATGCATCGTCATCATTAGACCTCCTTTGCCAGTATCAAACTATAATAATAGGGGTTTTCCCCTTTTTTTCTGGCAACAAAACTGAAACCTTTCTACGAGGATTCATGTCTGCATTAACCACAATACCTGCAGTCAAAATGCAAACAAAAAACATACTATGCAAAAAAAACCCATTTCCTGAAGAAGTGCATTCTGGGTTTTTTGTCCTCGGGGGCCGTCCATAAATGACGTCACGCGATTTTGGCCGATTTTTGACCCCCCCCTGCCCCCCTCGTCACACGGCGTCACAAAAAGTCAGACCCCCCCTCAAATATGACGTCAAAAAGCTCTGCCCCCCCCCCAAAACCATATTCCATTTTGGAAATAAAACATGCTTCAAATCGCTTTAAACTATTGTCATTGTAGTGCGTATTTAATGTGGCGCTGCGCTCTGATGTTGTAGGAGAAAACATTTATTAAAAAGGAGTCGATGGACAGCTGATATTTATCATAAAATTCACTTGAAAATATTCAACGTCTAACTAAAACTACAGATGTTCAGAATATTATATTGCAATTCTCTTAGAATTAACGCTGTAAAAATACTTGAAACTTTGTAGTAGAACGAAGCAAAATGGATACTACAATTATAACAATTACATATTCATTCCACAGAATGAAATGCCCTGGTAGAATCATTAAAATAAAAATGTTTAATAACAATAATTCAAAAAAATAACAAAATGAATGCTTCTCCATTCTCCCATGGAATAAATAAAAGGTGACCTTAGTAAATTTAAATAATCAAATAGTTAATCATGAAAATTAATCAAAATTAGTGTTGTTATAACAATTCTATTCAGTAAATATTTATTTAAAGTTGCGTAGTTTGATGTGACGTCACATTTCTCAAACCCCCCCTCCCCCCCTCGTCACACATCGTCTGACCCCCCCCTCCCCCCCTAGGTGAGTGACGTCATTTATGGACGGCCCCTAGGCAAATGTGACTGACTGGCTGGTAGTGGTGATGCAGAGATGGAAAACTGTGGCCCGGCTTCATGCTTATTCAGCCTCGTCAGGACAGTATAGTAATCAATATCTGTCTCTGGGGCGTGCCTTCACCGCGTGTCGAACTGACACCAGGGTGGAGCCATTGACGAAGACCTTGAAGGCAGTATCTGTGTACAGTATAGAAACCCAAGATGAAAGCTGCATAGCTACCATGCAGAACAGCCTGCAGCTCGGACATATCAGCCCGGGACATCTGAGGCTGGAAATTTCCACTTCTGTTGTGCTTAGAGGCTTGTTAAACACATTAAGTTATGCTATATTTAGCATGAGGCATCCAATTACCCTCCCCCCCCTCTCCAGCGATGCAATGATTTGTCAGTTCAGGGGTATGATATGATTCAAGAATCGAATATATTTTTTGTCTCATTTTGTATTAAAGTCAAAGTGATTTATTACTCAAATGAAGCAATTGGCGGGACCCCGGGGTCCCATCACTGCCCCGGGGTGGGAAAAACCGCGTAGCCTTACCGACAACAAAACTAGTGGTCAATCGATTGGCCTCGTCGAGAGCTACTCGGGGCACTAAGTTTCGTAAAAAGTTGAAATTCTACATAAACACGTTAAATTCACTGCCTGGGGGGCGGCGGTGGGGCTCGCCTTGGCAAAGAAGCTGAGGATTGACGGCTGACCGGAGGGCGTCCTCGCCGCGCGCGACTGCGGCGGACGCCCCCCGGGGCTCGCGTTTGGCCGGTGGGGTGGCGCCCATCGTGTCGATCGCCGCCTGCTGGTGGCGCTTGTTGGCACGAGTCTGGGCGGGCGGCGCGTTGCTGTCGGGGTCACGAGTGGGCGGACTGAAAAATAATAATTATTGATCTGATTTTTGCGGGACCCCGGGGCCCCGCCAAATGATTCAAATGAGCATTCAGGTGGTACTCATATCCTGTGTTCAGCCCTGAGCCAGTGGTGAAAATTCCCCATACCTATGGCGAGGACGAGTCTATCCATAGGATGACCACTGTTGACCTCTCCACAAAGTGATACTAATTGTGTCAACCTTGGCGGGATTATGGACTGATTCAACCCCCGACCAAGATTAAACATTTGCATTGCAACAATTCTACTCAATACATATAAGCAAATGCTGGATTCACCAAAGTGGCTGAAACTAATCAAGAGTCGTGAGCTGGGTGACATTGGCATCGTGTCTTCTGCCACGTCCTGCTGTCAGGAGCCCAAGATGGTGAGGCATGGCATGCCCACTGGGGCGTGCTTGTGCCTAATGAGACATTTCAACATCTCACCACCGTCCAAATAATACGGTACTCTGTGCTTCCTAACGGCGCCTTTGTTCACGAGGTACAGGAATGATGATCATTTTCATTGCTACGATTATTCATAATGATGCTGCTGTTGTTAAGTCCTTCATGAAAATGTATTTTTGCTTTGCTTTGCTCCGTCTGCTTCTGCACTCTCTGCCTCAGTGTGCCTCTTCTTTGTCTCTTCCTGCATCCTCTGTGTGTTGTCGCTACTGTTTCCCAGTAGCCTAAATCTGCCACTCTGTGTCTGAATAGCAGGTCGTGTCCTCACTCTTTAAAGCCAAAGTTGATGCTTGAGCTCCTGGATCCAATGGCTATTATAGTGTGACCTCCACGGTGAGATATTATTAATTTCGAAGATGTGAATTGCGACTGAATAACGAGATATGACAATGTGCAGTGGACACCGACGGGCAACCAGCCCATGTTTCGTGATGATGAATGACGACTTGACTGTCGTGGAATTCTTTCACCACTTGAACGCTGTTTGTGGTGGAATGATGCTATTCAAATATTTTAAAACATCTGCCAGCCTTAACTCTTGGGAGATGTGAACTGGGCTTAGCAAAGACACCCTCTTGGCGCATCCAAGCAGATACAATGCTGCATATCCGACTGTTACACATACATCCTGACCAATCAGCTGCCGATAACGTGAGATCAGATTTTGTGCATGCAATCACTGATGTTTACACATCTGACCTTTTTACATATCTGCCTTTAGCGAGTCGGACATGTGACGTACTTTATGTTAATTGGGCTTCCTTCTGTCTGAATGATACAAACCCAATTCAAATCCTTATGCCTCTTCACGGCTTATTCTCAGAGTGCAGCCCTGTGCCAGCGTGAATTACACCCATGGATTTTCAGAGGACACTTTAATGCTCACTCTGCTCGATTAAAAAACTGCAGCATGTCTGCAAATGAGTGGCATCAAAATCGGATTCAGTTAAGTGTCTCAAATTTTATATCACAGTCGTCAGCTTGCTCAGCTGAGCTCCTTTCATTGCGTTCTCTACACATGACTGTTTCTACACTGCTGCGTGTGTATTACTCGAACACCGTTTTTATTTAAAGGAATATTTTACGGCTCTTTGTCAATCCAGGCCTCCCCACGTCACATCAATCGCGGGCATTTGACCATACATCGCCGTGCTGCTCAGTGTGGGTTGGCGAACGGTGGCCCAAGCACCAGATCAGATGTTACTAGTCACTGATGTTAGCCACGGCTAGGAATGGAACTCAGGTCATCAGGGTCAGAGTGCAGTGCAACAAGGAACTGTGGCACCGCTCAACACAGTTTCACCACGTTGAAATATGGGTTTAAGAAAAATAATGTTCCTTCACTTTAGTTTGCATAAAGAAGTGAGAGAAATAACAATTTATTGATGCCAAAATAGCCCTCTATTTATTAAAATAAATGGAATACCTGTTTTCCATGGCCTCTTCTGGTGTTTTGCGCTATGATTTATGCGTTGTTATTTCTGCAGCATCCCAACGATAGCCGTAAAAGGTAAAGATGCAGCCCTGCAATGTCTTGCTAATGCCACTGCGTAAGCAAGAACTTACAGTTGACCTACTCTTCCACACTGGCCAGATGTCTTGGAAAAGGAGGAAGTACCCGCACTTTACCGCATCGCATGCAAGCTGCCCATGAAGTAACTGGTGTACCCATTTACACTGCTGGGTGGACAGAGACGGATGGATTCAAGAAAATTGTCCTCACTGCCTCAAGTGGCGCATCGGGAGATCGAATAGAACTGGCGACCTCGATTGGAAGTCTGGTGTTCTGACCATTCCACTTCGGCAGCATATACAAATATGCCCTGTTTGCGAATATGCTCAGTCTTTTTGGAGGACATACTAACTTTCATTTATCCTATCGATATTCCACGTAACATTCGCAATATACAGCACTCTCTCTCTATATATATTTAGTTATATATATTAACCCAGTACATATCGCAGGCATGGCAGGGACAGTCACCTCTCAGGAACAGGCCATGTAGGACAATTTCAGGGACGTAATGTGATTTTAACCAGGGTCTTAAAAAAAACTTTGCATTTGGAAGAGGTGGTCGGTCAGGTCTGTTTGCTCGACACCCGCAGCATCCCACTCGCAGCAGGTGCCAGATTTGTGCTGCCGTCACCCGTTGTTTTTCCCTTGCGAACTCGTGCCCCGAGCCACAACCAAAGCAGATTCCACCTGAGCAGAGAAAAAAAAACGAGGACGGGGATTTATTTTAGTGTTGTGTGCAGGGAGCTATTTCTTTACGAGCACGGTTTTCATGAAACACCTTGTGTGTTGCACTTGCTGTTCCAGTGCATACAATCTGCCTATTCCCACGCGATTTATTTATGTTTACGCTTAATGTAATTGTGTTAATACGTTAGTCATTTTTATATATATGTTAAAAGACAAAGACCCCCCGTATAGTCTGAACAGACTGTTGGGGGAATGTGCTGTTAGCGAGCACCTCTAAATGTCGACACGGCACACGAGGGGTGGGTGGCCAACACCACGCCCGGCCGCCTTTGTCTCCCCACTGGCGATGTTTACACATCGCGCCAGGTACTCATTTGAGGCTGAGTCGACCTAGGGGAGGCCCGTGACCGGTTCAAATAATCATCACCGGTGTTGGCCGTGAGCCGAAATCGAACTCGGGTCGCCAGGTTCATAGCGCAGTGCGTTAACTGCTACACTGTCATACCTCCATATATATGGCACCTACGTAAGGGTATTCCTTATTGAACGCACCTTAGGAATTAAACAATTTTCGGTTTCAAATATGTAGTGACTGTGATTGTCACTGTGTGGTGCCGGGCTTACGAAGCCACGGCGGATAATGTGTTGGCATTATGTGTAGCCCGCTTACAGGGCGTAGTACCACCAGCCCTAGTGGGGCTTGTGTGAGCACTGGTTAGCGCGGAGGCACCGCGAGCAGTGTGCGGTGCAGGCTCCCGGTGAGGGAGCGAGAGGGAACGTTAGCCAGCCAGGGTTTCGTTGGGTCATGATACTCTGGCTGACCTGCCGACACGTGACCGGACGATATTGGAGGGGGGCCACCGGTGGACGGGGGCCGTTGGGCGGTCACGTGGTCTAAAAGAGCTCTCGGGAGCCTTCGAGAAAGAGCTCGAGAGATCTGGAAGGTGGGCGGGGCGAAGGGCGGAGCCAGCCCCAGCCCAGGGGGATATAACGGGGGCCCCGTGAGGAGCTCGGGGTTCTTCGTGTCGCTGGTGTGAAGAAGATCCACGTCGGGGAGAAGAAGCCTCTAGCCACGCGGTCCGGGACCCAGCTTGTGGTCCGGGCCGGGATAGCGAACCGTGTCTAGTTCTGCCGTAGTGTGGTTAGATGGGCATTCAATACCCGAGTCTGGATTGTGTGATGTTATGTTGAAGTTGCTTAATAAATAGTGTCACTCCCAAGACAATGTCTGCGACTCAGTTGGACTCACTACAAATGGTTCACGCCATTTGTAGTGAAGTGCCGTCTCCTATGACGAAACCATTTGAAAAGTCCGTTACTTTTAAGTTTACATGAAATATCTCGCTCAACCAGTGCGCTGACGTGGGGTCAACGAACCCCATTGATCCTGCACGGTGTGGGGAGGCCCTATTTCCACAGTGGATTGACAAAAGGGTCGTTTATGCCCATCCTTATAATCTGGACAGCGGCAGCTGCCAGAAAATGCTCCCTGGACAGAAGCTCACTCCTACACTCCGTTGTCCGCAATGGCGGAGCAAGGATTTTCAGGTAGGGGGGGCAACCCCTCCAGCAATGAAAAATGATAGTTGTTGTTAGTAAGTAAGGACTTGTCCCTTGCTTTTTATTCGACGCGTGTGCGGCGATGGCGTAGCCATTGATCGAGGGTGGAATTCGAAACGCGTTGTGTGATCGGCATCGCGCTCGCTGAAGGTGAATGCCTTCAAGGAAGTCGTGGACTGTTTCCGCAACTGCGCACAATTCTGTGAGTCACTTATAACTGCTTTGCCGTTACTTATTGCCAATTCCGGACTCAGACTATTGTCCTATCATCTCATAGAGTCCCTGGCACAAAATAGCTACACAGTGGCAGTGGGGGTCGCAAAATTCCGATTTATTACTAATAAACCCCAATGATCCGATCGAAATTACGGATTTCGATCGGATAATTGGGGGGGGGGGGGGGGGCACGTGCCACCCCACTTCCCCCACTGGCTCCGCCAGTGGCTGTCCGGATATGGAACTGCCTCCCTGAACACATTGTCGGCGAGATCACCGATTCCGGTCTCCAGGCCTTCAAACGCCGAGCGCATGGACATCGAAATTCACCGCACGCCTTGTAGGAGTGAGTCTTTGAGGAGTGAGTCTTTGAGCCACTGATTATGCTGATTAGATGTACTGATGTCTGATATGGCTCTTGTTCACAATTGACCCCAATAAAAAGGGTGTATGTATGTTGAACTCCTTTTGCACCGTACATAGCCAACCGTGGAAATCGGAGGTGCTTTCATCAGCCTTGTTGATTTATCATAGCCAACCTCCATGTAGGGTGCATGAGATGCCTCATCGCTAATTATTGTTGTTTGACAGGGTAAGCTATTTGCGTGGTATAATACATTCCCTGCATACCTACTGCATTAGCTATGTGAATCTCCAGCACGGATAACACCGAGCACCCCATGTTACACTAAGGCGCTATTTAAAATCACGATATTCATTTCCGCAGCATGCATTGTGCAACCACTGCACACAACGATCCCGCGTTATCACTTGCTGAGTTGTTGCTGTACAGAGCTTTCAGCCGAATACCTTTGCAGTGTCTGCATTGACCTCCCCTTGCTGTGAATAGAGGCCACTTACCTCTGACATTTCCATGCCAGACTTGGCTGCCACCAACATTCATTCATGCCAGTGGTGGAGCAAAGGAGGTGTTGCCTGATCATTATTGTGGGAAAGGCCAACGTGTTCGTTGTTTCGGAAGCACAATCTTTATTTACCCTGGAGAAATCCGATGAGCTATGAAGCTCTTTTTCACAGATGTCCAGGAAGGACATGTCAGAAGGTTACAAGAACAAACAATAGAAAAACACGATAGGAGTGCAAAGTATAGGAAAGGTAAGAAAATCACAAAAAAATATTATTTAAAATAGATAAAGCGTATACGTTAAAATTGCACAAGGACAGCAATTCCCAGGCTTGCGCAAGGCAGCAAAACAGCAGCAAGAAGAGTAACAGACCAAAACCAAGACAACATTCCCTTAATAAAATTGCACAATAAAATCGAACTATCAATACATGGATAAGGATGAAAGTTTGCAAATGCATGTTTACCTATGATGTCACGACGGACAGCTTTTTAAAAGACGTTCATGCGTGTTTCCCCGTGTGGTGCTGGCCAGTTTCGCTATCCTTGCTATACTCAAAGGGAAAACAATTTCCCTTTGTTTCGGTGTTCATGGATGTCTATATTACAAACCTGAAAGCTCTCATCCATAGGAATATTAGCACTATTTGTATGTATGTAGATCTTATTTTGCATTGTACATAGCCAACCGTCCTAATCGGAGGTGCGGGGGAAGGGCAACAACATTTACAGATCTGGTTTTCAATAATCATCAGGCGTAATACACCGTTGGATGAAAGCTTCCGCAAGCCACCGCCATCTCTCACCGTCCTGCAGCGCGACAATCCACCTAGCACCTGCAAACGAGTTCCTTTCACTGCTCCATATCCACGTCAAATGTCCGAAATAAACAGGCTTGCTTAAACCCCATCCACCCACCCCACCAGTGGAGAATAGAACATTCATTGCTACATAGAATCACCGATTAAACATCAACATTATTCAGTCATTTATAATGCATGGGTTGACTATATATATTCCGCATTGGAGGCAATCATTCATTTTTCAAGGGTGTTTACAATTGGATGTCAGCACACGAATTCACAAAGGTGCTTCATATCTGGCCAAGCGCTCCTGTCTTATTCTCCCTCACGGCACATGCCATGTCTTTTGGTTTTGCTGCAGCCAGCTATCGGGGTCCTACGAGACCAAAACTAAACTGTGCAGGATCTGAGCAGGTTTTGCAAATGTCTCCCTAGCATCCTCTGCCCATTACTAGCAAAGCAGAAAGGTGCACGAAGCCTTTTATGATGCAGACCTCTCGGCGGTTTAAAGTCTCTAGACGCGGAGTAAATTAAGGAGAGACATTCTCCTCCAAAACACCCGTGCTGTCAATATTTATGCAATTGAGTACAAACCATGGCTTATTTATGGGACCAAATGCAAAGTGTTGTTCCTTAAACTGTATTTTTATTTTCTTTTTTACACGTTAATATAGTTCAGTTTTAGGATTTTAAATTTAGGGACATCATACATACCGTGGGCATTTGACCACATCACCCGATATGCGCCTGATCTCACCAGATCTCGGATACAAAGCAGGCTTTAAGTCTGAATGGTGCTTGTATGGGGTAAGCACCATGGGTAAAGACACAAGTGTCCTAGGCTCTCTGGGCAGTGCAGCAAAACCCAGTGTTGTACTGCACTTCCCCCTACCTTCAGCCCTAACTGACCAGCGTGGTGAAGTATGGTCACATATCCCTCAAGGTTTGCAAGGATCACAAGGCGTGGGGAGGCCCTAATTTAGTAGTGGGTCGGCAAGGGCTGTACTGTATAGGAAAATAGCATAGGAACATTGTATGTAGACATTACATTTTAACAACTCTTGACTGTTCATTTATTTATAATGATTGTTTATATATACACACTTTTCAACATACAAGGAGGCGAGGGGGTGATAGTGAAAATACTCTGATGGATGGAACAAAACTAAAAACACGGATTGTTCAGTGGCTGAGCTCATGGGAAAATGTAAGCCCTCTGCCATCAGAAATTTACAAACATACTAAGCAGCTTTGGCTGCCTGACTCAGGATAGACACAGATCCTGAATATTATTATTTTAGGACTCCCGAGGAATCGCCTGCGGTGATGCTTTTCACACGTGCGCGAGGAATATCTAAGACGGACATTGCGATGGAAGGGTGGGCAGAGGAAAGACAGCGAAAATAATGAGTTTAATAACAATAACAAGTTCAATAATAATAGTCCTTTGTGATTGGCCAACCAAGAGGTGAACAAATTGAGCGAGAGAGGACCTCAATGATTTTCAGTCAACCTTCCCTCAATGGGAGGAAGCTTTTCTGCTGCTGTTCCGACTGTCCCCTTCCTCTGGCCGTCCACACTTCCGAAATCCTTCCTCTATTCAACGCCATGCTAAAGACCATTCCCTTCTCTTCTGCCTATGATTCTTTCTCTCCCTATTCAGTGTTTAAATTTAGCACGTCCACCATAAGGATACGGATTTGCATGTATAAGGCACTTAAATACTCCAGAATATCAAAGCACTTTACGTGCCATCTCACCTCAATCATTCCAATGCCCAACTCGAGTTTTTTTCCTCTCTCTTTTAGCCTAGGCCCCCCCCCTCCCGAATCCCTTTCTGGCCTGTAGCAATTAAATCCCCCATATTTATGAAAAAAAAGTATTCATCAAACACCTCCGTCTCCTTCAAACTCTCTAAACGTGCAAGGTTCCCCTTATTCTACAACATCTTGAGATGCACGTTGTATTTAATAATACATTCTAATTGACAGCCCCTTTATTCATCCACTTTTTTGGATGAAGATATTCGCACACCATTTCAATCATGGGAGTTGTTGGACCACGCCTCCGTATAGCACGGTTGGCTACGTGCGGCGCAAAATAAGTTCAATGTATCTTAAAAACACATCATTACGCTGGTCAAGTGTGCTTTGGTGAAGCAGGTGCCCAGGATCGGTTCAGATAGCACTTGCCAATGGAATGAGCAGTACCCGGGAATTGGTCGCCAGTAACGTAGTGCAATGCACGAACCACCACATCACCATTCCACCGTAGAGTTGTATTTATATGCTAGATCATGCATAATCAATGGTATTGTATCTTGGTTTATTGAAGGAGAAAGGCCGAGATATGAGACAGCACAGGCAGGCTTGGTGAGACTATTGACACCTTGACCCAGCATCGTGAGGAAAGGGTTTGATGATGGTTATGATGAGAGTTTTAATTAGATATATGTATGATAATTTATTTTTATGACTTGCGCTATATCTGAGTCTATGCCATGACTTTTTTTTATTCCATATTGCACGGGTTCTGTCTAATTAGAAATAGTGAACTAATTTGAAGTTTTTTTTCCTATTATATTTGATATTTCACTTTTATGTTAGCTCCAATTCACAGCTTCAAAAATCTATTTAATGAGATCGCGTGTCAGGAAATTAAACTCGGGGGAAAAAAGGCTTTAAAGTATAAATGATCGGCAGTCAATTTTCTGTCTACCGGTGCTTTTCATTCAAGGGGGGCAATGTCTCAGTGCCGGCGATGATCAATGTGCGTGTGGAAAAATGACACCAGACCTCTTCACATTTCCATAAAGCACCACAATTGTTGGTGCTGCCAAATAAATTACCAAAACTGCACTTTTGTTTGAGTCGTAATCGCGGCAGCTGCTGCTGCTGCTGCTACTGCTGCTACTGCTGCTACTGCTGCTGCTGCATCTTGCACAAAAGATGCAATGTGTACGGGGTGGCCCAATAATCAGGATGTAGGGTTATTTTAATTAAATAATTATATTTAAGGGCGTCACTTGGGCGAGATGTTAACTACCTTGCCTGGTATACAGGAGGTCGTGGGTTCGATACCAACCCTGACGCCTGTATATTTGGAGTTTGCATGTCTCGCTCTCCGTGATAGCGTGGATTTTTCTCTGGGTCCTCCGGTTTTTTCCTCCACATTTATAAACATGCGCTGAGCGTATTTAGCTGCTATACATTTCCGCACGATAAGCCACTTCGTTGAGCTATCATTTGTGATAGCCAGGTTGCTTCTGACAAAGAGCTACATTACTCAGTGGGCCTTACCTAGTAAAATAAAAAAGAATAGTAGGAGTAAATAAATAGTACAAATTTGAACATTGGCATTAAACCATTTCAATTGTTTACTATTATTCATTTTCACTTTTATAAGATGGAGCAGAACCAACAAAGGGCTTCGTTATGAACATATTTTCTTCTTCTTCCCGTGGGGTCACCTCAAATCCGTCGTTTACAAGACGCGTCTGAGAACCTCGAATGACTTGAGACTTTCAGCGGAACTATTGAATATTAAACTTGTACAATAACAATAATTTCAGTACATTTATTATATTTAAAATTGCATACTGTATTGTGCAATTATGTTCGCAATGTTTTTTTTTTAAGAGTAAGCCACTGGCAGGGTACACACAGACTTATAAAAAATAACAAGGGTTTCTTGGAGACATTGTCGGATGGGCCATGTGCACACTAGCTTTATTACATGGGTAAGTTTCTTCAATCCATGGGTAAGTTTCTTCAATCCATGGGTAAGTTTCTTCAATCCATGGGTAAGTTTCTTCAATCCATGGGTAAGTTTCTTCAATCCATGGGTAAGTTTCTTCAATCCATGGGTAAGTTTCTTCAATCCATGAGTAAGTTTATTCAATCCATGGGTAAGTTTCTTCAATACATGGGTAAGTTTCTTCAATCCATGGGTAAGTTTCTTCAATCCATGGGTAAGTTTCTTCAATCCATGGGTAAGTTTCTTCAATCCATGAGTAAGTTTCTTCAATACATGAGTAAGTTTCTTCAATCCATGGGTAAGTTTCTTCAATCCATGGGTAAGTTTCTTCAATCCATGGGTAAGTTTCTTCAATCCATGGGTAAGTTTCTTCAATCCATGAGTAAGTTTATTCAATCCATGGGTAAGTTTCTTCAATACATGGGTAAGTTTCTTCAATACATGGGTATGTTTCTTTAATCCATGGGTAAGTTTCTTCAATCCATGGGTAAGTTTCTTCAATACATAGGTAAATTTATTCAATCCATGAGTAAGTTTCTTCAACACATGGGTAAGTTTCTTCAATCCATGGGTAAGTTTATTTAATCCATGGGTAAATTTCTTCAATACATGGGTAAGTTTCTTCAATCCATGGGTAAGTTTCTTTAATCCATGGGTAAGTTTCTTCAATACATGGGTAAGTTTATTCAATCCATGGGTACGTTTTTTTAATCCATGGGTAAGTTTCTTCAATCCATGGGTAAGTTTCTTCAATACATAGGAAAGTTCCTTCAATCCTCCCCATAACTCTGCACACCCCACAGTATTAATGGATGCACTATACAGAAGTTGAGAACATCACGTCGCATCAGATGAAGTGAAGTTTAGATTATTTTGCTGCTATACATTTCCACGTGATAAGCCACTTCGCTGAGCTATGATTTGCGGGCAAGGTCGGTCCTGAAAAAGAAAATAGCTTTAGTGGGCTTTTCTCCTAAAACGCGGTAGTTGCGTTCATGAAGAACACATCATTGTGGAAAAATCGCGTTATAAGAAATGATATATAATGTAGGGTAAAGCAAAGTCGTGAGATGCGTAAGCAGGCTGAACAAAGACTGAGGCGCGTGGGTAGCATCTAGAAGCATCCTGTAGCATCCCACCCTGTGCGATGCCACGCCGAGGCAGTCGTACGACCAATTATTCCTACTCGCGCGATGCAGTTCTGTTCACTCAATCGCGTTATATCAAATTCGCATCCGTGTTATATATATAAAAAATCCCCTAATACAATAATTGCGTTATATCCAATTCACGTTATGAAAACACGCGTAAAAGGAGAACAAATGTAGTTTAGTTTTATTTATATATTAGTGCATACATACATTATATAGGTGTTTTGGGTAAAGATCGCGTAGAACTAAATGTATAAATGTGCCCAGAGTTGGCGGGGTGCTGCCCACCTCCCCGCAAACTCCGCCCATGCCTTTACCTTATTTCATTCGCTCCGAAATAAATACATGATACATCCATCACCACCACCATCTGAATGATGCTGTGAATTTGTTAGAACATGTGAATCGTAAGTAATACATTCTTTTAATGAACGATTCCATGCGTATATCGTAAGCGATTTAATATATACTACGTAGGAACTAGACTGATCCATATTCATCCGTGCAACAAATTGACACATTTGTCACGATTCATGCCTGAGATGGGAATGAATTCTGTTTGTCTCGCTCTTTAGTATACAGTATATCCATACCTCACTCTGTTGACACAAATGCTGCATAAATAGTAGATTCATGCAACTGAATAGTATATTAGCTACCGTTGAGCTAGTTTGGGTTTGTATCATTACCATATCTAGTCTGAAAAGTTCGCTATAATTTCTGCCACCCCCCCCCCCCGCCGCAGCCCTACATAGGTAGAGAGCACAACAGGTCGTCCGAGCATAATATGCTCCACTTTTTTTTCAGCTGCTCGGCGGAGCCGCCTCGTGTCAAGATGTTTGCAATTAAAATAATAGATGTTGTGTGACAAGTGCACGGCCCAGAGTGGCTGGCCTTTCAGGGAGCTGTGGCACTCCGTGGTCGGCAGGTTTGTCCCGAGCAGCTGTGTGAACGCGATTGTGTTTAATTTTCAGCCGTGTGCCGGTCCCCTGGTCACGAACAGACAGGCGAGGTCCCTTTGGTATAATGTGCAGAACACGTGGTTAAAAAGTGCCCTCAACTCACCCGTGCTGTTCCCAAAGGGTTTCACCAGAGGGTGCTGTGAACGTGACCTTGACGGCGCAGGTGTTCAGCAAAATACGAAAAGGATAAACACGTCAGCAACATTAATAATAGCCACGTTGCGCATGTCTTTGTTGTGGAGAAGTCCTCCTTATATTCGAATTGAGCTGCAAAGTACATTGAGCGAGTCGAGATATTACATTTCCTTGGTTTCGGAATGGTCCGACAATATGATGCCATAGGAAGTGACGTTAATTCCACTGTCAACTTGGAAATGTGAATTATGGTGACCACAGCGAGTGACACTTCCATGCTATTCCACCACAGGCGTTGTGACGTAGTGTTATTTTGACCGTACACACGATGCCCCTTTAAATAAAAGAAACATGAAGAAAGTTAACTTTAAAATTACTCTTCGAATAACCTGAATGGTGAATATATATTTTTAATAATTCAATATACTGCATTAAAAAAGAAGAAAATACTCAATTAAAGGTGAAAATCAAACAAAATCTGATATCTGAAAAACATATGCATGCACGTTGTTAAGTGCGATTGCCAGAATTCAAATGCACCCCATTACCGCGTTACATCGTGGCGACCAGATCTCAACTCACAGCATCTATGAATAAGTTACAATATTTTATATCATGAGTTAACCTTTGGGGATCTTAAAGCAGCTCGAGCTGACGTTTCTTGTGATTACATTCGGCTCGATAATTGGAAGACGCCACCGTGCCCATGCAATCCTGCGCCTACCCCACGGCTCTTCATGCCCCTCAGGAAATTGTGCCGATCACACAATGTGTGTTCATGCTCGCACTCGTACTGGGAGTTCAGTCAGCGCCAAAGAACAACAACAACATTAGCGCAAGTTACACGTTATTATAATACGGTAAAGATCAGGTAAAAAATAATAAACCTAAACACCGAAGTGCTTGTCCATGTTTCAGACAGGCGTGACGTTAACCTATAGCACACTGATCGTAATACTACATTGGTACGCGCACATATGCAGCCCTTTTTGTCTATCCAATGCTGGATGACGACTCCCCACACCGTCTGGGGTTTGCGAAGGTTATTTGAGCGTGCCATGCCACGCTGCTTAGTGCGTTCTCGGTGAAGGTTGGGGATCCATCGAGAATGTAGGAGTACAGCCATTGACTTTGATGCACTGCCCTCTGCTGAAAACGAAGCAATGCAGCAGCCTACAACACCTGCTTGTGCTTGGCGGTCGCCCATCTAAGCATGATTCAGCCTCAACCTTGCATAGCTGCCGGCACCTGATGGGATGCGGTGACATCTGTGTACATTTTGTTGTAGGCTTGCTACACCTAGGACCCGTCCAAAGGACTTAACTGGAGATGCCCTAGAGCAGCAGCTGGAGACGTGTTTAAGATAAGATACACTGAGAAACTGAGAACAGCGGAGCCTAGGAAGCATGGGGCCAGTTCCATAAATCATCTAACGAAACCTGATTACGCACAGTATCTGAGCCTATTGCAACATAATATTCTCGAGCTGACTTTCGAAAAAAAAACCTGCAATGCAGCAAATGCTGCCATTTATTTGCTGCGGTGGCCAATTTAGAGAATTCCCTTATTACACCGTAATTCTTCATCTTTGTGCGGATATTTCTTCGTTATATTAATTCGTAAACTAATTCAACCACGGTGTGTAAGCGGGTCACTTGATCCAACGCTGTATTACTTGTATCCTTCGATATGCAAGGATGTTCATGCATTGAAAGCCCCCTTAAATATTCTGGGTTGCTGACATTCATTGCTGATTCCCAATGACTCACTCTCACCAAATGATTGCGCCATGAACGGAATTCACGCTTTCAACAAATAATTTTCTTGCTAAGTGATTATCCAAAGGATCCCAATTATTATTTGCCATGGGCTCATTTCAAGGATTCGTTGATAGCTCGTTGACGTGCGGACTAAAAGATAATCATGTTGTTTTTGAATTTGCTAGTTTGGCACACCACCGCATATGTGCACAAATAAATAGATTGTGTTCTAAATGGTGCAACTTGACTAAGTACTCAATATTCGCACTCATCATGAGGCACCTTCAAACAAGGATTCGGGGACTGGTAGAATTTAGTAACAAAAAATAAATGTATTATTAGATCAGACCAATGTGCAAAATCTTTCAACAGTATCATAAAATTGCAGTACTCTATAGTATAGTAAAACAACTGCCTAAAGAGTACATTAATATCTGCAAATTAATAAAAACAAGAAAAAATACAATATTTTCATTCGTATGTTCCGAAGAAGAGTATTTTAAAAGCCACACCTAATGAGTTCATATTCAGGGGCGAAGCGGTATTTTTTTTGTTAAGCTTTTTATATTTTTCTGCTTTGCCCATCACTCAATAACGGCTACAAATCTGGCCAATTATTTTTCGTCAGAAGCGCCACTCCCTGTCTAAAGGATTTTAAACCTATTCTGAACGCAGAACCCAAAAGTCGGGCTTAGCACATAATTGTTACACGATGAACACAGACAGACAAGAGCAAATTCGCGAATGAAACAAGGGTGAAATAAATAAATAAGGTAACTGAAGGGAACACATTATCCAGCAGTGTCAGTGGCTCGTGACAAATTACATCTGGGAAGCTTGTAAGAGCTGGGCAGCGCATCTCTTATCCCCCAACCTGTGGTCTGTCATGGCCTTGCAATTCCGCTATAGGGTGGCACCTGCGCCTCGGATCGTTTGCATGCAACCGCAAGGTGACTCGAAGATGGCCGGGTCACCTAAACCCTTCCACTCTCAGGGTTGTTTTACCGATGAAAAATAATAGAAAGGCAACCAGAGAGGGCTCAGATGTTAAAGGGCTGAGCTAATACCACCGAGATTTCCGGGATTTTAATCAGGGCAGCTGCCCCATGATTGAACTGGGTGCTCAAGTGTAGTGAGTTGATGGTCTCAGCCTAGTCACCAATGATTGTACAGAAAAAAATATATAAAATAAACCCATCACGTTAAATTTGGCTTTGCACTTAATTTGGTTAATATCCTACTCTGAGAGTGAAAATGTAATATTGGTTTGTCATGCGATCCTTTTTTGTATCTGTAGCAGAGCGGGTGGAGACATTACAGTGTACAGTAATGGCTCCTTTCTGACGACCGTTCTTTAGGATGGGGTTGATGCACTGGATTTAACACTGGTGAAAGTGTTGATGAACGTTATACAACCAGGTCATGTTTATTACCAACAATACACCACTACCCACAATTCACCACTTATACGTTAGAAATATTAAATTATTTTGCACAACAGTTTTACATTTTATACAGGTGTTATTTGCTCCCCTGACGTTCATACATTTTAAATCCATGTTCAGAGGATTTTTCGTAAAACGTGAAACACAGCCACAGCTGGTCTCGACACGTCCCTTCCATTTCAATCAACAGAAGCGACAGAAAGCAGTTGTCAGGCAGCGCTTTCATTGTCAGAGCTGCCTTTCATATCTCACGCAATTTTTGTATGAATGTGTTAAGCAATTTCTAAGAATAGGCCTTTTGCACACAGAGTGCTGGATTTCACAGTTGTGCCGTGCGGCTCTCCGATGCGTTTCTGGGTTGTACCACGCCTGGGCAGAGCACGATGTCCGACGTTTCGCTCCACGACAAACACACGCCACATACGTGCGACTCTCAATCAGGCACAACCCCTCTGCTAATCTACTCACATCCCCTCCTATATTCGTCAGCGGCCACCCTTCGCACTGCGTGCCCAAGGCTAACGTGTTCGCGTTGGGTCTGGGAGCTTCCTGGGGAACTTCAAGAACCGAAGAAGCTCCCAGGTCGTGGAACGACACGTCGAACACACCGCGGTGCGACCCGTAAACACATCGGAGGGCTGCTGTGAACCACCACGGGCCACTGCAGCGGTGGCCAACTAGCATCTCCCGAACCGCACGCGGTTCTTTAATTCACCACACGGGGCTCTACCGAAGCGGCATAACGTAGAACGTGCTAGCACAGTAGCAAAGAATAACGAATGTCTCCCGTGCTGTGCCGAAAACTGTCAATATATACACACACACACTCATATATACACTTGGCTCTTTGCAGAACTCATGGCGTACGTTTTTTGGCTGGTGCCCTGTTAAATGTTGGCCACCCCTGGAGCTTGTGCAAGTTTGCATGCATTTATGGAAAAGAGAATAACAGCAAAGTGCACGGGGCCTTACAAAATGAAAGAGGCATTACAACGCACGTATACACAGACGCTGCTTACGACCAAACCTTTCGTCAGCTGTCAGCAAGTAAGCATGGTTCAGGATTAAGCCTCGGATAGTTCTAGAAAAGGCGTCCCACGAATGCAGAACGGGCGGTTATGGTCTGTGGTGCTATGTGATGGGCAGCAGAGGGCAGTGCAGCAATACACACCGTTGCAGTGTACCTCTATGTTCCCACGTTATACGCTCATCGCCTTCACCAATCCGCATTGGCCGGTGTGGCGAAGTACGGTTAAATGTGCTCCACTGGTGGGATTGACACACGGCTGTCAAATGTAAATGTCTGCTCAAATTAAAATTAATCAGACCCATGTACTGCTGTCGCATTATTGGCATGTCGATCCGTGCTCGGAAGTTTTTCATCACTTGGAGAACTAAATTCCGTGGAGATCTATATTCCACATCTTTGTATTTTGTTGGTATAATAAAGGAGAGTGCTGGCGACCATGATGATGCATTTAACTATCACACTAACTTCAATTTCAGACGTTAAATGTGTTTAAATTATTAGCAGTAGTGTGAGAAAGCACGTGCATCGGCCGGTCTTGGTCCTTGGAGGCAGTTAAAATGTATGCTTATCCCGCGCGGTCGAAACACAGATTGTTTATATTTGACACTTTGGGGTTAAGGCTATGATTGTATTGCATACAGGGTTAGCTCAGGTGCGGGGGCCCAAGGGGAACGGTCTTGATATCTTCATCAAGCTCCTTGCTGCCACTTGTTCTGTACGCATTTACACGGCGTGCTTGAAAAGAGGCTCAATCCTTATTGTCTCTGCCTCCATCTAAGCAAGCCTTGGCCCACGTCTCTGGTTACAAAAAAAACCCGATTTCAATCGTCGTCATATCTATCGATTGGGTCACTTCAAGACTTGGAAGTGCAACGCCTCCGCCGTTGCAATCTGCGATGGCTCGACCTTGTGCCACCTGGCCCCGCTAATCCGGGGGAGAAAAGAGGGAACTTTGATCTGGCAATTGGCCTCCAGAGAAACGGTGTTTATTTCCCTATGGTCTCAGCCAATGTGGGGGGAGGCGGGGGGGGGCATAAAACGAGAAAATAATTTCATAGTAAAAAATACAAATATAAAGGATGTTGTTTCGGTCGGCAAATTCAATTGCCGTCGGGTTACACGTTGTTTACGGTGGAGCACACACACTGTCACAATCCCACTCAGGTCGCACCTTTTGTCCGTTATCGCCCCAATAACAAAAACATTTCTCAGTGCTTGTCTCACATTTTACCTTTTCCCCCAACCTCTAACATGTAAATAACAAAAGTTAATCTTGACTGTAAAAAAAAAACCTGCGGTCATTATTAAACTTTTAACAGTTTATTGCTGGAGTGGTGAGAATAAATCTTTGTTATAAAAGCAATAAATGAGGTCAGCTGTTTTCAAAGTCACAAACTTCACTCACCATTGGTGAAACTTGATTGAGGAACTTCTCGTCTGGCCACAGCGACGTCTGAGCGAGTGCAGGGAGCCGAAGGTGGCAGCTATGCCCAAATCGAAGCCAAGCAACACAATGTATCTCCGGTACTTTCAGACGGAACAAATTGTCCCTTTTATTGTCGACTGTTCACTTCCAAACCAGCGCATTTTCATAATGACTTATGATTTTTGGCTTTGGTACCGGAAATTGCTCGATATCTAGACACAGGGGGTAAGCCTTGGGCCTGTGCTGGTGTTTTCCCAATGTCTATCCCCATAAAAAGGATCAAAGTGGACGCACAGCGACAGAATATAACTTTGCTATTGATGTTTCTAGTGATCTCGCAAGTACTTGTTGATGTGTAAGTTATTGATTGCACGATTATTAACATTCTATTCATTCAAGTTTCGTAATTTCCGCGTGTCCTTCCCTTGCTCAAACTCTGAAATGCATTTATTTCACCAGTAAATGAATGCATCTCTGTGAAGAAAATTGTGGTGAGTTCGCCCTTGTTATCTTTGATGCAGAGATTTTGAGTCTGCACCACCAACGCAGGCATTAATTTCAGTCCAAATCCACCCAGGGGCAAGCCAGTTTCTGCTAAACACTAAGCCTGTCCTTGCCGTAGGCACGCAGATCACAATTGTACACTCCGGCAATGAAAAAGGAAAAAAATGATACAAAACTAATGTATGTTAATAAGAGGCCACTTTGATGCGAATTTATTTATTTATTAACGGTGGTCAGTCAACATTCGTTATTCGCGATAAACGTGTATCCCCGGAAACTGTGCACTTAGACGCTTTTACCGGAAGGCGACGTTGCAGGGCCTGCCCTGAATTGCGTCAATCCCACGGCCCCAACAATCAGAAGGCCCATTGGAAACAATTCATGCAGCGATGTGGAAGGTAAAGCCCTTTGATTGAATCTGTTGTGGACATTACTGGCAAAAACGATTGACTGTGGAAATTGGAACTGGGTAAAAAAAAGGTCCCCCTTGTGCTGCAGAAGTTCAACATACATACATGGGTGAAATGTACATACGAGGAAATGCACCAATGCATTCCAATTGGCTTTGTTTTCATATTGTGCTAACCACCGTGCCACAGCTCCTCTCCTTCACATTACAGTAATTTAGAGTGCATAACATATGCAGATTGTAGCATAAATGAAAGTGGTGTAGCTTACGTACCCATTTTAAAGTGTCGTGCAATTGTCTGCTAGTAGGCAAAGCACAAAAAGAGAGACACGCATATGCCACTGCGACTGCAGCAAAACATAAGTATCCACACTGAGTTTAACACGTAGGCTTTCGTGACCAATATCATTCATACTAAAGGTTTTTGGGTTAGATGGCGTAAGTATAAATGTGTCGGAACCCTCCACCACCCGACATAGCCAATCGGTGAGGGATTTGTCACGAAAATAAAACGCCAATTAGTTACTACTTCAGCCCACCAGTGTGTTGAAGAGTAAATCCACAACATTTACAATTTGAGTACGACGTTTCGCTGGTAATTACATCCAGCATCATCGGGCGATTTTCCAGGAATAGTGAAGCAATCCACCTGCGTCCGGTCTTAAATAGAGCAGCAGGACGACGTCTGTTCAAGACGTTTAGTTGCATTTATCTTTTTTTCTTACCCAAAGAGGAAAAGAGCAACATTAATAGAGCTGGCCGCATTTGATGCGACGATTTTAGCTCATAAGTTAAGAGCCGTGCGCTCGGCTCTAGTAAATGATGCATACATTGACTCGTCTTTGTTTCCTGACTACCGCCCCCGTCAGCCCAATTACTGCGCACCCCATCAATCTGCACCCCGAGTAATAAAAACGTGCCACTGTCGCCCTCACTTCACGACATCAACGCTTCGGGTGTCTGGAATCTCAGAAGCACAAGCCGTGGCGATAGTTGCCGGGAGGCGAGCGAGGCATGGCAGCAGCGTGCGCCGCTCTCAATTGTGTGTTTTTTTTCTTCACGAAGTGTCGGAAGGGGTCAACCAAGATAGATTAATTGGTGACCTTCATTTATAACCGGGTAAGAGTGCATTGAGCCCTGGGGTCAAAGGGTATCTGGCCAGACGGCAATTGCCAATGTGTAAAAGAAAACTAAAAATCGACAACGGAGAAAAAAACATCTGAAACATTTTCGAATCAATAAATATGTGAAATAATATAATAAATGCAAATATGTAAATGTAACCACGCCCTGCCAGCCAGCTTAACTGCAAATATCACGATTTCGGTTGCAAAATTACTAATGGCGCAGTTTTTAGAGCGGTAGTTTTGTTGTCCTTCCCCACACCTCCGATTAGCACGGTTGGCTATGTACGCTGCGAAAGAAGTTCAAAACACATACGCACGCACACGCACACACATACACACACACAAACACACACATACACACAAACACATACACACACATGCACACACACACACACAAAACAAAGATCCCCCCTATAGCCTTAACAGACTGTAGGGGCAAGTGCTGTTAGCGAGCACCTATGAAGGCCGGAACGGTACACGAGGGGGTGGGTGGCCAGCACCAAGCCCGACCGTCTTTGTCTCCCCAGTGGCAATGTTTTTATCCACCGCACCAGGTACTCATTTGAGGCTGAGTCGACCTAGGGGAAGCCCAGGACCGGTTCAGATAATCGTCACTGGTGTTGGCCGTGAGCGGGAATCGAACTCGGGGTCGCCAGGTTCATAGCGCAGCGCGCTAACCGCTACACTACCGCTCCCCACACACATACATACACACAAACACACACAAACACATACACACACACAAACACACACAAACACATACATACACACACAAACACATACACACACATACATACACACAAACACACACACATACACACACACAAACACACACACACACACAAATACACACACACATACACACAAACACACACATACACACAAACACACACGCACAAACACACACACATACACACAAACACATGCACACGCACACAAACAAATCACAACGTGGGCTCGCACTCTCCCGGGGCGTCGATCGACGCGATTTGTGCCAGCGGTCGGAGCGCTCGCGCGGTTTCGCCGACGAACGTCGCATTTTCGAGCGGGCAAAGGGGGCGCGGACACAAATGGGTTATTAAAAACATTGAGACTGCCAGAGCGTCTCTGTCGGGACCTCCCCAAGGTCCCCGTGACGTCAGGCGATTGCAATGCTGAATTCCGTCAGTTGAATTTGCCTATTCAAGCAGCCAGGGGGCCTTGGGGCCACGAGACATCGGACATATGGAACGAGCAGATGCACGGCTCGATCATTAAATGTACATACATTAGCGAGCTCTACCGCCCCTTGACAGCAGATGAACATTCTGGACGAGGGCACGGCGCGGTCCTATCGTCTTGTTGGCGTTGTGCGAGAAGAGGGTGTTTTTTGTTTTTATTGAAATGTGATTTTGTTAAGTTTCGTTCTTCATCGTCATCAGTGCGTTTTAACATTGAGGATTACGTTGTCGAAAGTATTGTACGGGGGCCTCGAGTGGTGGGTGGTTCAGCGTTTTAGTGCGCTGGGCTATGAGCCGGGTGACCCGAGTTCAATTCCAGGCTCACGGCGAATGTCAGTTGCGCTCGACATTTGAATCGGTCAAAGGTCACCCCTACTGCACCAAACCGCACTGATTGGTGCGGTGGGCTATCTTGTGGGCAGCAAAGGGCAGTGCCGCCAAAATCAATTGTCCAGAGGCCCTCATCCAGCACTGCATTGACAAAGGGTCTACGCATGTGTGCATGTTGTATGAGAGTAAATTTTTTTTGTTTAAAACATATCGATGTAATGATAGTGAATGAAAATGTAACTTTTGCTTCGTTTTGGAGAAAAGCCTCCTTCAGTGCAAACGCACAGAAATTGTAATCCGAGTTCTGTCGATGGATGATGCTTTTTAGATCTACAAGCAATGCATGCAATTTGGAGAAGAGAGAATTGGCATTATCTCGATACATTCAGGGATGACTCAAAGTTTAGGGGTTGTCAAAACGTTTTGAGAATGAGAGAAATTAACATAAGATGCACTCATCTACTGCTGAGGTGGCTTCAAAGCATAATGGTGATGCAGTAATATAAAATCGCAAATCGGTGTTACCGTTTGTTTTGCTTACTTAATACTTTTATTGGATATTTTTATTTTATTTTCCATAATCAAGACACGTGACGCCGCTTTACATACTGTCTGCAGTATGCATATACAGATATATGTTGAGGTAGAAAGGCAGCCGGAATGGTTCTGGTCACATTACCCCTTTCATATATGCTGACGGTCTCAAGCGTTGCTCGCCAATAGCACTGGTGATAACTGTCTGTAGAGAACAATGGTCATAAATTACAGATACTTTTCAAACCACTGCTGGATGAAGGCCTTCATCGATCGGGGTTGTTTCCCCATGCTTCCTCACACTGGTCAGTGCGAATTTGTAGAGAAGCGAGGGGGCTTGGACTGGTTCAAAATATTCACTCGCCGGCGACGTTAACCGTCACGAGGAATCAAACTCACGTTTCTGGGTTCAAAAGCGTAGCGTGCTAACACATTGTACCACCGCCCTCCCCGGCTTTGTAAAATGTGACGAGTGAAATTGGTCCGTTGCCGAACGAAAAATACATCCCCAAGATTGTTCGCTCGTGAATGGGTGCAGGCCGTGTTGTGTGGCTGTAACGGATCACACGGCTCAGCTCAGGGTCCCGCGGCACGTTTCTCACGGTGTGTTTGGTGAAGTAAGTTTTGAAGTGCGATTTACATGCGGCGCTTTCTCTTGATTGTTGTTGGTCATTATAAGGGCCGCTTTGTTGTACCGCCTCAACATTCGTGATCCGTCCTTGTCGTGCCTATGGGGACAGCGCAGTGGCAATTTTTTTTAAAGCTTTCTATAAAAAGTATATATTTTTTAAAGAGGGCAAACTCGACAATATTTTTGTTGTTGTTCACACTTTCCGTGCTGACTCCACGCAAAGGTAATTTTTGCTGGCTTCGTGTCCCCCCCCCCTCCTCCCAGCGACAGCCGAGGATGTTGAACAAACTGCGGTTCTGCGTAGCTTAATAACAAACACAAAGATCCCCCCGTGTAGCCTTAACAGACTGTTTGGGGCAAGTGTCGTTAGCGAGCACCTATGAAGGCCGGCACGGCACACGAGTGGGTGGTGGGTGGCCAGCACCACGCCAGACCGCGTTTGTCTCCCCAGTGGCGATGTTTACTACACACCGCACCAGGTGCTAATTGGAGGCTGACGCGACCTAGGGGAGGCCCATAACCGGTTTAAATAATCGTCACCGGTGATGGCCGTGAGCGGCAATCGAACTCGGGTCGCTGGGTTCATAGCGCAGCGCCCTAACCACTACACTGCCGCTCCCCACAGGTTAATAACACCCGCTTAGAAACAGGAAAACATTACGTTTATCTCGGCTTCGTAGGTGTGCTTGCACAGTGGAGGGATAATAGTTTGCACGATGACAATGGTCGTGTTGTACATTTTGATTGGTTGCATGGATTTTTTTCTCCGGGTCCTCCGGTTTTCCCCTCCGCATTTATATTATTTAGATTATTTGGCTGCTAGACATTTCCACATGATGAGCCACTTTGTGGCCAGGTTGCCAGGTAGCTTCTTAAAATATAAGCTAATAGTTCAGTGGGCCTTACCTTGTAAAATAAAAATAGTTTAGTTTGATGAGTTTTGTTAGGCGATTCGCTTACTTTGGACTCATATCGCGTTCTTGTGTTGTTGTAACGTTCTGACCCGCCCCTAATGGGCATCTGTGAAAACGAGCTTTGTAGCTCGTCGGATTTCTCCGGTATAAAACATTCTGATTTTGATAATTTTTGTAATTCTGATTTCACATGGAATTCAAACGCATCGGGTGCTGATTTTTTCTTTCGATTCATACTGTGCCATTTTCTGGTTGGTTCGAAGTGCGTAACCGTTGATTTGCATTCATTAATTCGTTCGCCTATTTATTGATGCCAAAAAAATAAAGGTGTCACATGCTTCACAAAAATAAACGCAAACATTCATGGGGATGTGGCGAACACTGCATTTTTTGACACATGAACCTTATGGCGGGAGCCGTGGTCCCGAATAAACGAAAGTCAAAATCGTAACTAATTTATTTTTGGCGACTCCGTCCCACCGCGCTCATAAACGCCGCGACCCACCTGGCGTGGATCGTTCTGTTGTCGTGTCGTGTCCAAGCGCAGCAGCGAGGACGAAGAAGAAACAAAACTGTGACACTTTGATTAGCGCACCGTGTAGAGCTCGTCGAGAGGAACAGATCGCCGTATCGTTCGCCTTCAACAGACATAAAATGACGTCGCAACGCAGTTCATGCGAGAGCCGGGGGCTTATGGGACCCCGGGATCCCGCCATAAGGTTCAATTGCTTCAGCATCTCTCAATCTCACGGAAGGGGGCGTGGGGTGGGGAGAAAAAAAAGATGAAAGAACAAAAAAGAGTCTATGTGTCAGAAGTGACCTGTCCTCATCAATGCAGACATCTGCGACTACCTGGTGCTCACCCACGGGGGTAGGGACGATCCCTTGACCCTGTGCTGTTGTGAGGAGGTGGTGTTTGTGCTCTGCTCGCGTGGCTGACAGTGACGAAGGATGCTTAACCCAGAGGCCCCGGCCATACAAAGCTGGGTGGAATGGCACAAACCATCAACGACGGACAACAGCTTTCAAACATTGCCCAATTTTATTCCATGCCCATGCTTTCAATCTGCCAAAAGGAAGGTGGGATTTTTTTGACGTTGTAATTTAGTAGCAAGGCCAAGCGGTGTGCAATGGTGACGAGAAAACAAATGTTTAGACGGAGTTTGGACACTTTGTCACAGCTCTCCATCCGTCCTCAGGGTCACGTTGGACTCCATCTTGGCACCACGTGGCTCCGTTTCCTCAGTCAATCACTCGACAACAGCAGCGGTCTCAAATACACCTCCGTGCTATCGCGTTACCCAACGCCTGCTAAATTGTTTAGCGTGTGTGAGCCAAACGGCAGTGTCAGCGTACGCACGCGGGGTGAGTTGGTGCAAGGATATCTTCGCAAATTATCAAGTCCACGTGATAATAACCATCGCAGTCTGCGCCCCTTCGATGGAGGAAAGGCGAAACGACACGAACTCTCTCCTGAAATCATCGCATGGCTATCAGACCTCGACATTGTCCTTCGTCAATCTACTGCTGGATGACGGCCTCGCCAGGGCGCGTGGGTCATGAGGGTTGTTTACCATAATTTACCACGCAGGTCAGTGCCGTACAACAGTGAATGTTGCTCACTGTCCTCTGCTGCCCACCACATCAATCCTGTTATGCAGGTGGTCTCAACATCCAAGCAATATCCAGGGTCTTAATATAACCAAGGCCGTAATTATAATATATATTGGGGGGGACACATCCCCCTCAATATTCAAATATGCTCAAAATGTCCCGTTCCCCCCAATATATTGCAATAAAATAGATATCTGTTTATATGATTGTGGTTATGGTTGTACTTTATTAATTCCTAATCTCTGCCATTACTTAGAATGAAACAAGAAAAGGAAAAAAACAGAGCAATGTAATACAATTCACTATTAGACATTATTGTAAATAAATAAATACATATCCATCCCATGTGTTAGTGATTTTTTTAATATTTTAGGCAGGAAATTCGTTTTCAAATTTAGATTTTTTTCTGGGGGGGGGGGACCCCCAGACCCCCTGGAAGATTTGATACCCCCAATGTTGACTCCATGGCTACGGCCTTGAATATAACAGTACATATTTTATAACACAAAGGTATTGAAGCATTAATACAGAGGTATTGCCAGGTACCGAAGTAATATTGTGGTTTTCTGCATATCACTGTAAAGGCTACTTCCAGATATTTATGATGAAAAACTTACCCAAATAAATTATTTGTCGCTGTCTCTCTGTTTTATATTTTTTTCAAAAAATGAGTAACGCATTAGGCGTGTTTCTCATGAATAATATATTTGATAACATAATTCTTGCTGTGCATTATGATATTTAAAACGATGCGCATTTTAAAAAAATGCATCATTTTGTAATCTTTACCATGAAATGCAGTAGTCCTGTTTAAAAAAAATAGTAAATGAATGATCAAATGTTCATACATTTCAGTAAGATTTTAAATATTTTGAGTAAAGCTCAAAATTTTTCTATCGAATCAGTCTCTCCCTATCTACACTTTGCACGATGACCTGCCAAACCCCATGCAGCTCTTCACCGGTACATTTGAGAGGCCAGCACATTTCTCATTCTCTAAAGACCTACTGTTCCGTCGAAAATCCAGTAAAATGAGAAGTCAAGATGTTATTTTACCAAACCTGCTCTCCATCATATATATATCTCACATGAGCACATAATATATACGGTGTACATACTTTTGTAATGATGCATCATATAATTGATTACAGTAGATACTTACTGCTGTTTGTGTTTAGTTTGTTGTCCTTCCCCCGCACCTCCGATTAGCACGGTTGGCTACTTACGGTGCGAAAGAAGTTCAACATACATACATGATGCACGCATACATTCACGCTGTGTGAGGATCCATAATTCACGTCGAATGCCAATGACATGCAAATCATATGCCAGGACACAAATGGGATTGTACACATGAGACAAAAACATAATAATAACAACAACCATCATCTAATCGGATTGCCACCCCAAATTGTAGCAGTTCTTTACATGGCTGTGGAGAATGATTAGTTAAATGCATTAATGTAAAAGTTGAAGCTCTGGAATTGCCTGCTAACGCCACTGCTGTCAGAAGAGCCTCCATATAAAGAGAGCTTTAAAGAGCCCTCGCAGAGGGCATTTGGCCTTCTCTTCCATGCTGGCCAGATATGTTGAAAGATATGGAATAGCCACATTGTACTCCATCAGCCGCGATCTACCGATCAAAAGGATAGAGGCGGTGGGGGTTGGGGGGATTTAAGAAACTTGTAACATTGCTTCAACCGTCACGCTGGGAGATTTAATCCGACTGGCAACCTCTGAATTGCAAGGCCAGTGTGCAGACCGCTACGACCATGGCAGTATTTATTATATTATTAATGTTCTCATTCACAATTTTATTCAGATGCTTTTGAAACACATAATTCGGTGGAGTTAGGTGCTGCAGCTGGCCGGTTTACGGGAGAAGGCAGAGCATTTTCTGTCCATAGTTGTTCTAAAACATAAATTGAATGCAGAATGTGCCTCATCCGTTCATTTTGATTTATATACATAGAAAACTACCATGGTTTATTTTTACTTTCTCCGGGTCATTTTGGACACAAGCGTCCCGCATCTTCTGGGTTTTGTGCCCTTCGCAGTCATTGCAAATCCCCATGCGGTCACGCACTGTGACAAACGATAATGCCGAACCTGAAAATCGTCCATGCTTTGCACACGCAACTTAAATTAACTTCATATTTGTGTGACTCTCAGCCGAGTTTCGCTACATTTGAGCAGCTTTGGCATTTTTTTGCTACCAATTTTGCTGTTGCAAGAATAGTATTTAATTAGTTCATTGAGGCTTAACACATAACATCTATCTTGATTTGAAGCTTTCGTGAATGCAGGAATCCATACTCTTTGGTTCTTTCGGTAAAGTCATGTAGGTATAAAATAAAATAAATCACGACGTTTCGGGCCCAACACAAGCGTCCATCATCAGGTGGGAAAGCATGGTCTGCTGCTGAGACCGACTGTTTTTAAATGTTTTAAATGGGTGTAGCTTAAGGGTAAATAAATAAGTGACCGGGGCTAGTGATGTTAATGTGAGAAATTAGTATGTAACTGTAAGATAGGAGAGCGGCCTCCTAAACGAGGGCACGGAAGTGGCTATGTTAATGCGAGATATTAGCATGATGTTGATGTGAGGAATTAGAGGGCAGAGAAGTGGCTATGTTAATGTGAGAGCTTAGCATGATGTTAATGTAAGAAATTAGCATGTAACTGTAGAAGAGAAGGAGAAGAAGAGCGGCCTCCTCGACGAGGGAGTGCAACCCAACGGGTGTACAACTCAAAAGCAGCACACTATCAGAGTATTGACAGCTCGGGCTAAGCATTTACATTATGAGACCTCCTTTGCCAGTAGCAAGATATAGTAATAGGGTTTTACCCTTTTATCTGGCACCAAAATTGACACCTGTATACAAGGGATCATGTTTGCAATAAACACAACACAAGCAGTCAAAATGCAAACAAAAAGAGACAACTCTGATAATGATATGCATTGTCCTTGAAATTGATTGGTCCACACCCGAGACGGTTTTTCTTAGAGCCTAGTCTCCACTGGTGTTGGACCAGATGACCAGTGGAGACTGGTGTTGGACCAGATGACCAGTGGAGACTAGGCTCTAAGAAAAGCCGTCTCGGGTGTGGACCAATCAATTTCAAGGACAGTGCATATCATTATCAGAGTTGTCTCTTTTTGTTTGCATTTTGACTGCTTGTGTTGTGGTTATTGCAAACATTATCCCTTGTATAAAGGTGTCAGTTTTGGTGCCAGATAAAAGGGTAAAAACCTATGACTATATCTTGCTACTGGCAAAGGAGGTCTCATAATGTAACCAGATTTCATTCACCAATTAAAATGGTACCTTATTTTCAAAAAAAATATTCTTGCTTACGCGGGTCTCGGCGAGCAAATGCGCTATTAACGCTTTTCGTATAACTACGACATTTATTTAACCTTCAGGTGAAATCTATTTTGCAGAGAGAGCAAGACTGTAACATTGCTTACGTGCTTGATTCAATCACCTGCGCGTGTTTTACGTTGCAATGACATCATTGCCTCCTGGTGTGTGTTTGGCGTCAGAGATTTTTTGTAGGTCAGCAAAGTTTCCATGTGGGTTCGACACTTAACAACTTCTCTACTGAATGCAAACGTCCTACTTTAGCCTTCACCGTTACGCGTATTCATTTTCCTGTGTATGTCTGTGTGTGTTACAAAGAGCAAATGCTTTAAAAGTAGTGGAATCACTGCTCGGTGATTTATTATCAGACATTGAACATATGAGTTTTCAAATCTTACATCTGAAGTAAATGCAATTTGTTAAAACAGAATGCTTGACTATAAACATGGTTTGTCTTCACAGAAGAACATCCGCACAGTCTCAAGAAATAAGATTAACAAAACGATCTCTGCATTCTGACATATCACACATTGGTTTCAAAGTGTACCAGAATACATTTGACCACAATACAAGAACAATATGTGTATGGAGACGCCAAATGTAGTTGGAACCTAAAAAAATTTATTCAAGAATATTGGGTAATGTGTATATATCCTGCATATCCAGTATATGTATATACAAGTATACATAATTCAAACTTAACACGTAGGCTTTCGCGACTAATATCATCCATAATAGAGGTTTTTGGGTTAGATCGCGTAAATATATAAATGTGTCGTTAAAACCCGCCACCACCCGACACAGCCAACTAGTAAGGGTTGTCACGTAAACAGAACGTGGCCAATTCGTTACTCGTACAGCAACACCGGTGTGTGTTGGAGAGCCAAGCCACAACATTTACAATCTGAGCACGACGTTTCGCCAGTAATTACAACTAGCTTCATCAGGCGACAGACAGATTTGTGGAGAAGTCTTACTGTTTCGTTCCTTATATAGAGGTGTTGATGTGGTGACAACGCTTCTGATCAGCACGAGACTAAAATAACATCAGAGAAATATTTAATTCTCCCAAATACAACTGTCAGCAGTAGCAGAACACGCGTGCCAACAAGGACACTCAAATTATTTTCGATAATGTTGAAGTTTTGTGCAAAACTAGCTACTACTGGCCAAGACTAATTAGAGAATATCGAAATTGAAAGTAATCAAAATAAGTTTAACCGTTCGGATAGCTACTGCCTTAGTGCTGCGTGGAAGCGAATCATCAAATAAAACATAACATAAATGCATGCCTACAAAGGGCAGTGTACTTCAATAGAGATTACTGTTGGTAGGGCTATTTAAAAAAACACAATAGACAGGAAGGACAAGTTCAAAGGGCTCGCATAATGCACATGCATAATGTACGTTGACTCAGTAACACCCCCATCCCCACATTGTGCAAGAGTGCAGAAGCGTGGTCACCACATCTACGCCTCTATATAAGGAACGAATCAGGTGGACTTCTCCACAAATCTGGTTGTTGCCTGATGAAGCTAGTTGCAATTACTGGCGAAACGTCGTACTCAAATTGTAAATGTTGTGGCTTGGCTCTCCAACACACCGGTGTGCTGTACTAGTGACGAATTGGCCACGTTCTGTTTACGTGACAACCCTTACTAGTTGGCTGTGTCAGGTGGTGGCGGGTTTTAACGACACACGTATATATTTACGCGATCTAACTCAAAAACCTCGATTATGGATTATTCAAACTATCAATAAAATTAGGGTTTGGCAGGATATGTCAGAAGTCACACGTTTATTTCCTAGTGAAGCCAGTTGAGCGATACTACTCTTTTTCAAGGGCGACTTGGCAAGCAGACAACCGCGGCAGAAGAGCTTCTTCTTCTTCTTTAGTGAAGAGTGTCAATCGTAGGGATGGTGGGCGAGAGGAATAAATCGAGCTAGAATCAAAAGTTGGGTGCCTTTGACGTCACAGTGACATACTTCAGCAATTATTTCTTGCTGTGGTTATCCCACCTGATGACGGACGTAGAATGAGAATAAAATATTATTGTGGTTTTTTTTCAATTTATTATTTTATTCTCATTCTACGTGACTTTACCGAAAGAACCAAAGAAGATGAATCCTTGCAGTCACGAAAGCTTTAAATCGAAATTTGATGACGGACGCTTGTGTTGCGCCCGAAACGTCGTAATTTAATTTATTTTATACCTACGTGACTTTACCGAAAGAACCAACGAGTATGGATTTCTGCAGTCACGAAAACTTCAAATGTAGATGTCACAGTGACACTCAGAAACCTGTGATTCTTTAAGTCTGGTTAAATTGTTTAAATTAATTCATAGGGAAAGATTACCAATGCGGTATGTCAATAACAAAAACAACAACAAAAAGCGAAAGCTACATACGTCAATACGGCACGCTGCGATAAACAGGGGAAATGGCATTGACAGGTATCGGGCATTGTTTTTAGTAAAACTAAAACAACGATCCCTGGGGTCTTGCAAGTGCCACATCCATGAGCCGGGCCGGTTTGGATTCATCACGAGATTTAATCTCATTTCTGTGACAAATAAAACGCCGTATTACGTAAGTCCACACAATCGACTGAAGAGGAATAAGACACGAAATGAGGAAGCACCACCCACTTAAAATGTTAAGTGAGAGAAAATGGCTCGCTGAGTGGCCACCTGCGACGAATATGACCTAAAACGAGGGTCAAATTTAGCGAAGTATTTTATTATTCAATAATTTAAGAACTGGCATTCAGCAGGGGGGCCAATGACGAGTGTGCGGCTCTCCACCGGTCACTGTTTTTGTTGCGAAATGTTTTCTAGTTGCAACACGGTGTTTCAATGACCGCGGATGCACAGCCAACCTTTCTAGCACCTACGCGCCAACAGCAGTGCCACTTAAGTTATTAATGAGTGGAAAATGAGTCAGAGAGAGAGAGAGGGCATTAGCCTGAGCAATACTACTGAGCCGGCTCTTCCTTCGCATGAACTGGGGCAATGTAAAGTTCGCTCTCTGTCGGTAAAAGTGCTTCTCGGGGAAGGGGAAAAAAATGTATACGGGTCATCGTGTGATCGTCTCGCAGATTGATAAAACCAAAAACAATGTCAAGCGAGCAGGAGGTTTGATGCGCGTGTGACACGGAGCACTGTTACACAGGCCGCCGTGGATGTTCTGACCAATGTTACGATCTCTAATATTTATCACAAGTGAGCACCCGGAGCTGCGAAAAACCTCTTGAGGGCTTGCACATTCTCTATTATTTGCACGTGTGTTTTCCCCTTTTCCTATTTATTCATTTATCTTTTTTTAAACATTATATATAGAGAGAGCCTTCTTTGAACACAATGAAACGGCGGGCAATGTGCAATGTGCCTGTCAGCGCAGTCCGACGACACCAAAGGGTATCCGTTGCATTGTTGTCACGATGTTGACAGCGTTTTAAGAGCCTGGGGCCTGTATTACATGGCCTCATTTCGCACTGATTTCCAGGTCAACATTTCCAAGATCAAGGCGTGAGCGCAGCTATTATAAGTAACATCATTACCTTCGGGGCACCCTCGTAAGCTCTTGTTTAAAACACACCGTGGCGAGTAAATATTGGTGGTGCGCGGCCTTGGTTTGTATAAATCGAGATTGGTTATGCAGCAAAGCCTCAGGATTTGCATCGATCGCCACAGCGGGTCCCTCTACACTGCAGATTCGATATGTTTTGCATTGAGCTAGGTGGCTCTTAATTAGATGACGTGTGCTTGCCGCTAACGTAAACTGTAGATAGAAAAGGCCAAAACATGCGTTAGAAAATGTAGCCGATGGTTGTTTAATGTCAGCGATTACAAATATTTATAATTTGTTCAGTAAATCTGTGCCCAAATCCTAAATGACACGTGTGTGTATATATGTATGTATATACTGACAAAACAACCCCCACCGCCTTGGTGGTTACCAGTCGATAACGCTGTGAGCAATGCCATTGAGGGGAAGGGTGATACTAATCAGCTGCTACCCTCATGGCACTAGCAACCACCACAATGTCCAACGGGGGTTCTGGAAGGGTGCGAGGGGTTGGTTACCCTCTCAGCCTTCAATTAAATTAACACAAAACCACGTGTAAAAGATCAAACTAAGCTTGTGCCACATGCCCTGCCAAATCCCGTTTGGCTGAGCCAAAAGTCTGAACCCCGTTCCGTCGGGGTTCCCTCAAAATGAGCACCGCAACTCCAATTCGCATAGTCGGCTATGTACGGTGCAAAAGAAGTTCAACACACATACAAAAAATAGCAGAAAACCACTGCACGTGGCGATGTGGAATGTCTCAACGGCCACTGCAGAGGAGAGGAGAGCTTGCCACTCCTCTATCAGGAGCTGGACAGATACCACCTGGACCTCTGTGCAAAACAGGATGTTCGGTGGGCTGGTTGTGGCTACAGTCACTATAGGGGTGGATAGTTTTCCACTCGGGGCAGACAACTGCCAAACAACAGTAAGTCGATGTTCTTCTGAACAAAAGAATGAAGGGTGCATGCGAATGTGGCTGTGAGGTGTGGGAAGCTGTGACTCCGAAGCCCCAGTGGGCTCGCCTCCCGACCATCAGGAGGCGAGGAATGGCCGAGACGATGGCGAAATAACAACGTTAGGAGGCTGCTAGACATATGTGCATTTCATGGGCTTGTAATTACCAACACGTTGTTTTGGCATCGGCACATCCACACAACATCATGGATGCATGCCGGTTCCAAGCAAGAACATTTGCTGCACTATATGGTGACAGCACAGCAGATACGGGCCCATGTCCTTGACCCCAGGACCTACTGCAGAGCTGATCTGCCCACTGACCATCAGCTTATGATTTGTAAGATGTGCCTGCCATTCTTCCACTGCAGTGGTGGGCACTCACCTAGGATGACCTTCAAATTCACAATAGCCTGGTCATGGCTAGCTGACAAAAGTTACAATCGAAAATTTAATCATCGCTGAGGTTGGTACTGTATTGTCCGCCTCTCCTCCCAAAGCCAATGGATATGGTTGAGGTTCAGGACTACCTCCCCAGAGACCCTTGCTGATATGGAGGAAGTATTGCAGTTAGCTGAGAGAAAATGACAGGCCCACTCCTACCATCTAAAGGTTAAACTAATTAAAAACAAGACAAAATGGAACAAAACACACTTATTAAATGGTTCTTCTTCTAAGCCAAATTCCCCATGATGGCACTGCCCAGCTGCTCAGATTTTCCTTCTCTGTGTACTTCTACTGTGTGCCTATACTTTCAAATGCTGAATTTGTTTTTATATACACGTAAAAATTAACTCTGAGGCAACAGAGCCCAAGTGGGCTGCAATGGGTGTTTAGATTAAAATTCTCCTTGGAATGTTGTAAAATTTCAAGATAGCATTAAAATTTGCCTTACTATTTTATTCCAAAAAATAGGAACGGATTTACATCACAACCTTGGATTGTGTGAAACCACAGATATCCCGCTAGAAGTGGTCACAATTGGGTGGGGGCCTGTTTCTAAATGTGATGTTTTAGGTCACAAGACGGGAGGGTGATTTGCATAGAACTAATAATTGGAATATTGTTTTCTGTTTTAATGTGCTTGAGATGGACTTTAAACTTTGAAGAGGTAACATTTTTTTGGAAAATAATCATCATTAACGATGCAATTTTAAACTTACCCATTCAACGCGAATGATATATTATTGTTTTACAATTGTTTGTACAGATAAGCTGTACCAATGCAGCCGTGCCCTCCAGCAATGGATGAGGGCCAGGGCCAAAACTCATTTCTGTGTGAGTCAACCCGTGGGAGGCTATCGAGACGTGTAGACGTCTGAAATTTAAAAGATCAAGCTGGGATATAAATCTCCAGATCCCAGGGTAATTGAGCCGGTAACGCCAAGCAGGCACACGGAGCAAAACTGTAAATTGGATGCAATATGTTATGAGATAAACTGTAGCATTACACCAAAAAAACTCAATGAAGATTTTGTGATCGGTGATTCTGTAAGATTGCCTTGGTTTCATTAGTTTCCCGCGATACTTTTTTTTGTGGTAATTGTCGCTACCTTTTTTGGAAGAAACAAAAAGGTAAAATTTTTGTTCAAACCAAGACAAAATTAATGGAATAACAATTTGCCCAAAAAACTAATTACGGATAAGAAAATGCTCAGATATTGCATTGCATTGATTTGTTTTCATTAACGAGAGCCATGCTGACTGCACAGTGTGCAGTCAGCATGGCTCAGCTATTTTGGCCCAATCTATTTTTTTGGTCCCAATTGAATTATTAGATTGACAAAGCGAATTTGTACAAACACTCCCCGTGTTAAACAGTTAGGAGCCAGACACACTTAAAGTTGGACCATTGCTAAGGGTGAGTGGTGAGTGAGCGAGTCACACTCATAAGTGGTGAGTGAGGGAGTCATTAAGTTTGAGTGGTGAATGGTTGGTAAGGGTGAGTGATTGATATGTAAAAATTTCTCGTGAGTTATAGACAAGGGTGAGTGGTGAGTGATTGGTACGGATGAGTGGTGAATAAGTGAGCCGTAAAACTGCGTGGTGAGTGAGTCATGATGGTGATTTTTTCGACAGTGGTAATGGTGAGTCAGGAGGGCTGTGAGACTGTGTGGTAATGCTCAGTGGAGTTACACTCGCCGCACATGAATGCCACGGGAGAAGTTACTGCTTTGGACTCTCAAGGGAGGCAGTACGCATGACCAGACACAATGCCGCTCTAATTGCCGCAACAAAACAAATGCCACCGCCGTGAACGCCTACAGATATGCATCAGTGTGCAACATTAAGCTGAAATATTAGCCGACGTCACCACAGTGGGCAGCGTCTGAGCGATGTATGGTGCCCTTATCCATGTCTCGAAGGTGCAGAAGATTGTGTGGAGGTCTCAGACCACATTGAATGAAGAAAAACGTCTGATAATAGCACTCGCTTCACCTTCTAAGCAGGCATTTACAATATGAGTTCAGTTGCTGAAATAAAAATATGCGGCTCAGGTGTGTTGAGAAAGGAGAGTGGCTATGAGACAAACTATTTAAGCATATTTGCACCAATTAATATTTCAATCATTGTCCCAAATCTCGTACGGACATTGAAATACCTTCACTCATAAACAGATCACACGTGGATTAACGAACGAATGCAAGGGACATTGTATTGACTGCTTTGGCAGGACACGTTTGAAGGGATGATGGCTGGTGGTTGAGATCAACATTCGAGTAGCAGTCAATCAGATCAGAATATTTATTTATACTGGAGGAAGACGATGAGCTATAAAGCTCTTTTTCACAGATGTCCAGTCAGGGCAGGCAGGGGCAATGGAAGGACCCTACCCAAGAGGATGTACCCTGTGGAGAAGGAGCAATGAAATCAGCTCATGTGCAAGAGCTAGAAGGATCGTCGGATCGCCAAACCGGGAAAGATTGTGACAGCTTATTGACATTCTCATCCAACAATGAATAGATCATGATTGATGATGATGAACATACGCCTGTGAACCTGCCACTCTATTGGGCAGTGGTAAATCGCTGGTGAGAGTGGAAACCAGAGTATGAATGGGTTTACATTTTTTTCAACTTCTGTGTGTTTATCGTCGTCTTAAATACGGTTGAGTGTGCATCAGGTGAGACATTGAGAGGGCAGAGCCTTAGAGAGTGGGTTCAAGGACAGCCAATGGCAGTGACAGAGTCAAAAGGCATTCGGGCTGTTGGTAGCCAAAGGACTGGGGGGATGAATCAAGCTCCAGGCTTCAACTTCCTATACATGTCCACACATCACATTTAAATAGATATTCATGCAGTGACCCTAATTGATGTATTTTCCTGCCCTATAAAGCAGCCTAACCCGAGACGTCGATCAGTTTATATTAAAGCGCGCAGCTTGAAAATAGGCCCAACAACGTGAGGAAAACGAAAGTGCAGTGTCTTGTGTCCAAAATAATCGCGACCGCTTTGATTTGCGTACGGTATGCGAGATGCATTGCTCTCATGTATACAGTTATCTTGGTTGAACGTGAGCTTGTTTTTATTCCCCTAAATCGTTGCGTAGAATTGTACATGCTATATTACACGTTCAGATTTCTCATAAAATGCACAATTACTGAACTCGCTTCGTGTTTTGTATTACGCTTGCGTGAGATATGATTTCAAGGAACAAACGATGATAGCGATGATGATGTTTGAATGAAATTGGTCTGAAAATGCTTTTTTAACAGTACAGCTGCCATTCATATTATGTGTTTGGCCAGGTAAAGTCGAGGCTTGTTCTACATATGTTTGAGTATCGTTTTGTTTTTGGGCTTTTAGGTGAAGGTTGGACATTGCGATATTTGGACATTGAAAAAGACCAACAGAGAGAAGATATTGGTATTCGAAGTATATTGCTATCGAAGGATGCTGCATCTCAACTTGACCCAAAGAGTCGCCAACGTCGAAGTAAGAAAAAGGTTGCGCATAGAATACGACCTGATGATGCAGGCAGTGATGAGAAGGAAACTGGCACTGTTTGAACAAATATGCAGGATGGACAACAACAGGATTATTTCGATCGGGTTGTTTGGACAAATGAAGGAACCTGAAAGAGAGGAAGACCTAACAGAGAATGGCTTGACGAAGACATCATAAGACACTGGTGTCAGAAAGATGCGCACCACTTGGCACAAGACAGAGGAAAGTGGAAACAAATTACAAAATGTGCAGTGGACGCCTACGGGATCTCCGTCCATGGACCGTGATGATGATGAGGCCAAGGTTTGTCTGGGTAGACACATGCCCTTTGAGGAACATTTCCGGAATAGCAGGGAGCTGGGCCCCCAACTGCGGCTTAGACTTGTCACCATCTCTACCTCGACCAAATGTTAAATGATGGTATGAAAAATCTGATGCATGCATTTATGAAAAATAACAAATGTATTTTTTTTCTTGCGATTGCTGCAGGATTTGGTGACCCACCACAAATTCATTATTAAATGCTGTCTGTGCTACTGCTTAGTCAAAGGATAATTTTGCCCCCCAGCGATTCTAAGAAATGATCAGAATTGATTCAAGATTCAGAGTTTTAGCCTCATTCTTTCTGTTTCATTTGTATAGTTTGTGTTGTGTTTTGGTTTATTTTTGCTACTATTTTCCTACATTTTATATTAGTATGGCTTTTGCTTCTATTCATCGTCAATAATAGATTCTCACACGTAATATTTTCACTCTCTCTTCTGAGTGGACGAATTCAAATTGTTAGATGTTTGTTTCATCTTAAAACACCAAAAAAATCCAATTGTGCTGTTGGCATCATGAGATAAAAAATATTATTTTTTGTCAGAATGCAGCAGTGGGAACGATTTTTTGTAAGACCTCTTTTGAAAACGCTTTCAAGTGGCCTTGTTATTACTTTATACAGCAGGGGTATAAAGATTGTTGCATAACAGTCGAACCGAGAGCTTTACTTCTCAGACCTGGACATTTAAATGATAAACTACCTTTAGTGTGATTTTATTTTGCTGTATTAGTGTCATCGGTGACCAAGCTGAGACCATCAACTCATGCCACTTGGAAGGCTGATTGAATCACAGATGGCTGCCTGGAAATGAAGACTGGATTCGATTTAAGTAGTGTCAGCTGGGTGCTCTGACCTCTGTGCCACCCGGCCACCTGCAAAGAATCAATTTTAATCAATATATGGATATTTCTTCAATGTATATTGTCACCACTACTGTAATGTTGTTATCACTGATAGATCCATAAAAATAAAAATACAAATCTAGTTAATTTTTTAACCAAGTTGAAGCCAATAAAAATGAGTCTCTTTTGCAAGATATACTGGGGAAAAATTATTAATGAATAAACTGGGTACCAAATCAAGACAGTCCAATACATATTGTATTTTAATGAATTACTATGAGAGTAGTATAAAAAAGAACAATAATTAACATAAATAATACTTTAATGTAGTGAATATGCTAATGGATGCTTTCTAAATGGATTTTTTTAAACAATTTCACGCAATGTGAGACGTTGCCACGAAATCAAGTGGTAGCAAACGAGTAAATTAATGCATTCTCAAAACACTACGACTATCTCTGCTGCGAAGCTAAGGCATGGACACCAATATGACTGACAGGCGCTCTGAAATTGAGGCACTGGTGTTTTAAGAACACGTTCATGAATCTTGATGAAACTATCAATATTCATTGCTGAAAAGCTATTCATACGTAAGCTCAACCCTCTGCCTGAATTGTTACCATATGCGGATACACAATGTTCTTTTCACAGGTTTAAATAAAATTGTCGTTAGCCTTAGTATGGGCTGGCACTCTGTAAATTATCATATTTATATAACGCATTATACAAGCAAATAAACTGTTCTTTTCAATGTAATTAAAAATCCCTGTTAACCAGGTGATGGCAGTTAAAATCTCTCTCTAGTTTATAAGGTTGACCTTGGTAAATTTTCTACCACGTGACAATGAGTGTTTTTTCCCTCTACAACTCATTTGCGGATTTAGTATTTTACAAAATATATTGGTATTTTTCAACAACAACAACAACAGATCACAGCGTCGTAAATCTCCAAACGGAATTTTATGAGCTCCTAGTTATGATTGAGGAAACAATATAAAAGCTAGGAAAGGGCGAGTATGGGATGAACAGGAAGACGTAGCAAATGTACGCAATGGATTGTATTCTTACATGCGACTTGGATTACAGTCATGGTGCAAGATGGCACCGTGGCTTACTCTTGCTGAACAAGTCATGGGGTTCGGTGCTTCTCCCCGAGCCCCTTTGGAGATGACGGCGCTGGCCACTGGGCTTTCTAGCAGCTTAAACGAGGGGCTTAAGGTGCACAATACGACACCCAGGAGGATGCCTGCATCGAACTCTGTTGACACGGGGCCGATATTGCTCCACCAAGACACATGACCTGGTCATATAAAGCGTACCGGGAGTGCAATGGGATCCTTATCCAGTTTAAGCCGGAATTGCAAGTGCATAAAAAAAGACAAATTATTGTTGGAGGGGAACGTAACTGGGAACACGCAGCAGAATGTGTATACCCGGGGCTACAAAAATGAAATACTTCAAACGAGGAATGATGCCTCATTCCTCTTTTCAAACAGGGTGATGAAAAAATACTTGAATAATTACAGACTCATAACTCTTATATTGCACGCATATAAATATTTTACGACGTTTGCTGGGAACAGAATAATGGAAAGATTAGAGGGCAACCAACAGCGTAAGCAAGCCAGATTTAAGAAGGTGTTCTCCACCATAATACTATTAATCAGATTCTGAAAATCAATTGATAATATCAAGTACCATTACGGCTATGCGTTTTAAACTCTGGCAAGGCATTTGACTCAGCGGAAACTGATTCAGTCATCCAAACTCTAAAAAAACCCCAATTGGTGACACTAATATCGCATTAAGAAAGAGACAAAATGTAATATTAGAAGCTGAGTCAGACAAGGAAACACGTTTTCACCAAAGTTATTCACATCTACAGAGCGTTAGAAGATGCCTTCTGAAAGTTGTATTGGAGAAATAAAGGCGTGAATATATAAATGGAGAAAACGCTAACCATATTTTTGCTGATTGTGGTGATATATAAATGATAGAACACTGAGACTTAATTTGATTTTCTATATCTTCAATGACCAAAAAAAAGGAAAAACAGAGAAATGAAAGAAATTCACAATACGTATGGCATGTGATTTTTAAAACCAATTCCCAATGGGGGAACTGCCAATTTTGACACGGCAAATTTGTGCGGTTGTGATGCTACGGCGGAAAAGCCGCTCCGTCGAGACCGTGGCCGTCGCCATGCTGCTACAGCCGAGGAGCCACCCGGCTCCCGTCACAGCGTTCCCCCCACCACCCCCCACATAAACACACACACACGCACTCACGTAGGGCCTCGTGGGGGGGGGGGTCGCCTGCCCCTGAGTTTTTACCCGAGAGACCCCCCTCGTGGGGGCGCTCCACGGTTTCTCGGGGCCCGGGAATTGGCAGAACCCCTCCCAGGCCGAATGACAATGCGGCGCCGTCGAGTGACTTAAAATTGTATGGCCACGGCGAACTCGCTGAGAACCGCATTGAGGGAATGCCCAAGGCACCCGCGGACCAGCTGGCAGGTGGGGAGCGGGACGGCGCAGGCTGATGCCTATGACGCGGCACCGGCTGCCCTTTGGGATGGGTACACGACACACGCAGGGACCTCGCCGTGGCGCAACGGGGGGTGGGGAGGTGCAGGAGGACGAGGACATCGAGCACTCGGTCACCCAATGGAGGGGGGCGGGGCGTCAGAGGCGAGGCTACCGATTGGATAAGGGGCCAGCGGGGCGGCGGCACATAGGCTCTGAAGCTGGGGATAAAAAGGAGTGAAATTGGGAAGCAAGGGGTCTTTTCGCTGGGGATCAACTGGAGAGACGGATCGAGGATTCGTCATCTCGCTGTTACTCGCACGTCCGTGAGACGGGTCAGAGAGCAGCCAGATTCAGTTCCCAGCCAACGCCACGTAGAGCATCATCTTTCCGCGACCTCTAACACTGCGAGGTCGGACCGTAAGTACGAGGAGGAGAGATAAGGCAAGGGGAGAAATTCCGAGAGAGAGAGGGAGAATAGCAAGCGGACAGGCCAATTAAGTATCAGACCGTAGAGAGACAGGTTAGACCTGTCCTGCTGGTCCGCACTGACACGCGTAGTTTAGTTTGTTTAGTCGCGGGGAATAAATCGTCAGTAGAGTATAAACCGTGTCGTGTTGTCTCTGTGAGCGCCGGGACGCATTGCATTTACATCCAACTGCTCGGTGGAGTGCCCTGTGTTTGCGCGCTAGAGTATATTTTGCCCGCGCGTGCCCGTTCGCCGCGCACGTTAACTTGTGAGCCCGCGCGTTGTGGTGCCCCGCGTGTTCTGCCCGCGTGGGCACTCTCGCCGCTGCGCAGCGCGTGGTTGGCGTGTACGAGAGGGGCACCGCGGCGTATCTGCGAGTTGGTTAGTGCAGCTGTTTAAATCGTGCCCCGAGGAGCCGCAGCGAAGGGGGGAGAGTAGGAGGACGGTGGGTCACGGGTGGTAGGTCTGATACCCATTAAACTCTCTGCAAAGGAAGCTTCATCCGGATGGGAGAGATAAAGTTAAATACATATATATTTTAGTGATCTGTCAACTAAAATAAAAACAGAACTGTCTGCAGCCACATCCCATTCTCTGGTGGGAGCATCGGTGTGTGGGTTTGGGAACCTATAGACAATTCTGTCAATGATGTTACAGCAAGCCTACTCTTGTAAATTGCGTTCTTTTTGGAAGTTCTATTCACCTGTAAGCTTCCCATATAAAGCGTATATATGTATGTTTAACTTCTTTCGCACCGTATGACACACACACACAGCATTTGTCACCGTAGTTATTTCAACATCAACAACGGTGTCTGGCTGCAACAATGCAGAAACTACAAATATGTGTCGTGAACAATGCTGTACAATTTTGCGACATTATTAGGAAGCCCGTGCAATGACTCCTGTCACAGTTTCTGCCTACATGTCTAATTGCATCTTTCAGGGCCCTAGGTCCCTCTACAGCACACCTTTACTGAATTCACAACCCCACAGCTTTATAAATATGTAATGACAGTAGAGTCTGCATACGGTGTGAGTGCACTAGTGGCCACGGGAGGTAATTACAGGGGAGTCAGCCTGCAGTGCGAATGCACTAGTGGCCACGGGAGGTAATGACACGGGTGTCAGCTGTGAGTGCGAAGGGACTGTTGGCTTCGGGAATAATCGAGAAGGGAGCGTGGTCAGGTGACGGAAGAGGACGGTAGAGTATGCCGGTGGAGCAAGCGTCCAGAGTCAGCGAGAAGGTTCATATATAAGGGTGATGCGCGGGAGACTCGGGGCTGTTGCAGTGGGGTCTCCGCCTGATGTCAAGTGAACGTGTCTTCAATAAAGAGCCATCTCAAGAAAAGTGTGTCAAGTCGTCTTTGCAGATCGATAAACCTTTGTTTAAACAGGTTGAAAGTCCATCGGGGCTAAACGTTTAATTTTAAAATGAGACCTGACCTGAAACCATCTTCGTACTAAGCACCTTAATCAAGTAAACACATGTATTTTATTTCAGAGAAAGTGTGAGTTGTTGGGAATGTACGTATCCCCCTGTAGATTTCCTGTTTAAAGCATTGCACACAAATATCATGACTACTTTGACAATGCTGCACAACTCTGTGATGTCAGCGAACGAGCTCCTGCACCAGTCTCCGTCACAGTCATCACAGGACCACTTGAAGGCACGTTCTTCAGAGAAGCCACCCCTTCATATGTAGATAGAAAGACTTTTATTGAAAGTAGGTCCGAGGCAATTGAAACTAAAAGTCTCTTTTTCAAAGGAATTCTGAACCTAAACCAAGATCTTGCTCATGGCCACGTGCTCCTCCTGCTCCCACACAGAGCTTCCCAGGCCCTTTTAGGTGTCCTCCCCTAGAAGTCCCTACCCTCTGATATCAAAACCTTGAGGCTTCAAAATCTCCCTATACCCCTCTTGTCCATCTCTCCTCAATCAGCATTCCCACAAACAATGCAAGCGCATCCATGGTTAATTGAGGTCAACACTACTATTCTAAAGGGCATCAGTTCAATATTCGAAAGGGCGTCAATTCAATAACTGAACACTCATCCTCTACATCCTATTTCTAGATTTTTTTTTTTTACAAACCACTCAGCACTTGTGCATTATGCAAAAAAACTATAAGCTTTTTCTGAGAAAATTGCAAGTGCATTCGGGAAAATGGTAAATGTCTTTTGCATAGTGCACAAGGGCCGTTTACATGTTTCTGTGTGTTGTTTGAAACTCATCGTGTTCGGTTCTGCACCATTTTGTTTCCGTTACGATTGGGTTTTCGCATCATTCACAGTGTTGATCTTCTCTCTGTCAAACAACTGTCTTGTCTCCACAGGCCTCCACGTCTTAATCACCCGAAACTGTTTGTCTTGCCCTCTTACCCTTGCGCAAGAGTTTCATGATTGCCCTTTTACAGCATCCGTTGCTTGATTTCACCTTTGACACAACCTTTACGGTGTACGAGAATAGGGTTTCCCCTTGTGTCTGACAACAAAACAGGTGTTAAGATTTTAAAACACCAAATTGAAACCTTTTACAAGGTATCATGTCTACATTAACCACAATACTTGTGGTCAGAATGCAAACAAAAAACTCTGATAACATATGCATTGTCCTTGAAACTGATTGGTCCACACCAGAGACTGCTTTCTTTTGAGCTTCGTCTCAAACGGTGTTAGACCAGAGGACGGTGTACTTATGACGTACCTTAAGATTTCCGAGTGAAGTAGCTTATCCAATTCTTCATTCAAGTTTTGTCTGTTAAACGATGTGTGCGCGTATTAGGCGTCCCGAGTTCGATTCCCGCTCACGGCCAACACCGGTGACGATTATCTGAACCAGTCTTCAAACCTCTCCTAGATCGACTCAATCTCAAATGAGTACCTGGTGCAGTGTGTAAACATTGCCACTAGGAAGACAAAGACGGCCAGGCGTGTGCCGTTCCTGCCTTCATAAATGCTTATAACAGCACTTGGCCAAAGAGTCTGATAAAGCTATCAGGGGGTTTCTTTGTCTTTGTATATTAGGGATGAGTTTTCGGATTGAAAACGTTCATATATATGATTTTGGATCCACGCAATGTGTTTCCAATGTATTTTCATACATGTCTAGATAAAGATACTACACATTGGAAACACAATGTGAATCTTCCTGCTAACTAAAGCGACATCACACGAGGCAACTTGGCACCAATTTTGGCGGGAAAAGTGTGAGAGTGATGTAATAAAAATAAAGTAATTTCTTGTTTTTTGTTGGACTGTCCGAAATTTCGTATCAAACCAGATTTATGTATTGCTTTAGATTAAATTGAATATCGGAAAAACATCCCTTTGACACATATATACAACAACAACAACCGCCATTCGCCACTAAGTGGCGGTGACGTCACCACGACGCTTGTGCCAGGCTATGTGCATCTTGAGGCCAATTAATTAAAAATTTCCGTCGTGGTATAGCGGTCATTAATTGAAAGTTGAGGGGTTACCAGCCCCTCGCACCCGTCTAGAGCCCCCATTTGGCCGCTGTGGTGGTTACAAACGCCATGAGGGGAAAAGGCCAATTTAAATTGGCCCTTCCCCCACGGTACTGCTCAGCACAGCGTTGCCGCCCGGCACCACGAGGAGGTAGGGGGTTGTTTTTGCCGGACTACCACAGGGATAACTGGCTTGTGGCGACCAAGCGTTCATAGCGACGCCGCTTTTTGATCCTTCGTTGTTGGCTCTTCCTATCATTGTGAAGCAGAATTCACCAAGCGTGGGATTGTCCACCCACTGATAGGGAAAGTGAGCTGGGTTTAGACCATGATGAGACAGGTTAGTTTTTACGCTACTGATGCTGTGTCATCGCAATAGTAATCCTGCTCAGTACGAGAGGAACCGCAGGTTCAGACATTTGGCGCGCGCTTGGCCGAGGAGCCAACGGTGCGACGCTACCATCTGAGGGATTGTGACTGAACGCCTCGAAGTCCGTAATCCAACCTAGACGAGACGATACTGTTGCTCCCGGATCTTTGGTTGGTCTCTCATAGCCGGGTGGACTCCTGCCCGGTGCGGAATGCCGCATCCGGCGCCCGAACGCCGTTCGTGGCGCCGGGCACGACCCGCTCCGGGGACAGTGTCTGGTGGGGAGTTTGACTGGGGCGGCGGTACACCTGTCAAACGGTAACGCAGGTGTCCTAAGGCGAGCTCAAGGGAGGACAGAAACCTCCCGTGGAGCAGAAGGGCAAAAGCTCGCTTGATCTTGATTTTCAGTACGAGTACAGGCCGTGAAAGCGGGGGCCTCACGATCCTTTTGACTTTTTGGGTTTTAAGCAAGAGGTGTCAGAAAAGTTACATGTATACATGCACACTTTCACATGCACATATTCATCGATATACCTCTGAAAATGTATAGATATCTTGGTCATATATAAAGAATTAAAGTTTTCGTGACTGCATAAAATTACTCATTGGTTTTTTCGGTAAAATAAATCAATCACGACGTTTCGACCGCAACACAAGCGATCTTCATCAGGTGTCAAGAACAAATCATGGAGGTAAATACAACAAGAAGATGAGAGACGAGAATTCAACAAACCTAAGAAAAAATTAGGTGAAGCACAACCAGTCAGGCCAACAACACAGTTAGACACTTACCTGGTGGACCACGGTCATGTTGCTGATTAGCCAAATATTGTGAGAATGACGAGATCACGTATCGGTTGGACATGTTTATGTGCAATCGCAATGAGCAATAAGACCACAGGCTTTAATAGCATCGTAGTATTACTGATAAATCCCTGAGGTATTGCTGTAGAACGTGACGATAGCTTTTGCAAAACGATCTTTAAAAATAGTTGACGAAAAAAAGAGAGAGCAAAATTTGACAGTGCGGTCACAACGTATTGCTTCGTTGCTCGAAGCAGCGACGCCTGTGGATATAGATACTGCCATTTCCCGAATTGTCAAAACCTGCCACGTGCTTCTGAAGTCCTCAAATGCTCTTTTTTTAACAAAGTAGCCACGAATTCTGTCGAAGCGTCGCTCCCAGCGTCGTCGCAGGGGAGTGGGCGGCGCAGGGCGGTGGCAGCCCACGGGCGTCGTTTTTCATCGTGGGCAACAAAGGGAGGTCACCGAGGGTCAGGGGCTCGGATGTGAAATGCGCTGAGGAAGTCGCTCCCTCACGGTCGTCGTGGCTTTATCTGCCATCGTGGCGTCTTGGCGATCCTTTGCGCCCGCGGTGCACTTCATTTACGTCCGTGCGCTCGTAAAATCTGCCCGTGACACCGCGCTCGTTACTAAATCCGCAGAAGCAGCATTTGACGAATGCTTTGAATGTCCACTCGATTTGGTGCTGCTGCTGCTGCTTGAAGTGCGGTTGGAAATGCAGTGCAAAGTCACTGTCTCGGATATTATAATGTCACATTCAGGGCGCCTGTGTCAATTCTGCACCAAGCGAGCTTTTGTTGCTGTTTGGTCCCATGTGATGTTGGCGATTGGGCACCATGGCCGTGCAATGTCACCCTGCAAAGGGGTGTGTGGTCGGGGTATATAAATTGTCACGAAGTTTGCAATTGACGACTGGTCTGGACTCGACCAATGTCTTTCAATCTCTTCCCTTCTATCTAAAGCAGAATGGCCTTAGTTCTTTACTGCCATCTTACCAAAAAGCTCAGGGTTGTGCCTTCGTCCTTGTAAATCTCTCTTAAATGTGATTACTGCTGTATTCACATTTTACTTCAGATACACAATATCGACAATTATTGCATTAATAGATATTGGTCGAACGGTGGTGGAGTGGTTTGCACACTTTGTTATGAACACGGCGACCTGGGTTTAATTCCAAGCCACGGTTTGCACCAGTGGCAAGTGGTATCTGAACCAGTGCTGGGCTGTATATTGTTATTATAATACATATGCCAATACATATTAGAATAAATAACCATTGTAGTCTGTGCTCCGTCAACGAAGGAATCGCAATTACAATAACTCTCTCCTGAAACCCTGTCTTAGCGAGCAGACATCGACATTGCCAATTCTTAAAGAAATTGCCAAACACAGTAATAAAATAATACATGTAGAGTTTATAGATATATACACACCCGGCCAACATTATAACCAGCTTTTGTCATGTATCCATTAATTTACTTACAAGCTTGTTTGCCCGTCCAAGGACGGAAGATGTAATATTTACGAAAAAATTGAGCAGAGTATAATTGTATCTTGTGTAATATTAATGGCAGTGAATCTTGCACGAAAGTACGTCATCAAACACTTCACTTCATGTCACTGTAGCACTGTATATAACTGACCTTCAATTTGTTCAAATTAACTGCTCTGATACTTTATTCTCTTCAGCTTTCGGTCGCTGTGGTTGAAATTAATTCGAATTCGATTAAATATCTGGAAAATCACCGAGAAATGTCTATTTTACTACATTGTAGAAGCATAAATTAGACTTACCTTTTGTCTCAAGTGCTGAAGAAATAAAGACACCAAATCCACTTTGTTGCTGCGTAGAATTATTTATTAGTTTTCACTTTCAATAAAGAAACGTGAAACTTAAAGCGAATTTGCGAAAAAAATATTTCCGCTCGACCTTTTTCTGTGTGAGTGTAAAAATCCACCTACTCATGAATATTCATGAGCGGGTGGGGGGGGGGTGCGGCATGTGGAGTGACGTCACGCGCGTTACACACAAACAGAGATTATTGGCTCATTATAATAGTAATTTTTTATGTTATGGATTTTTTCTGTTTAGTAACCTTGTTTACGAGTTCTTACTTTCGGCATTATATATTCCTTTGATGTAATTGTGTAATTAACGATGCGGCGTTTTGAGATGCAATTTTTGATATAAAATTAAATTATCGATACAATTATTAGTAATTATATAAAAAAAACAAAGAGGAAAATTCACGAACTCGGTTATTTTTATTTTCAATATTTTGTTCACACCACGTATGCGTCTTATTTTTGAAGCCTTTGTGAAGATTAATAGAACAAATGTCGTTGAACGAAATCACCGGGTCCATTGCGAGAGCTGTTTGCAATTTAGTGAGAGCGCATTGAGGAGCCAAATGAATGCGCCCAACAACAACAACAATAACAACAACAGTGGCATATTGAAACGGACGCGTATCTGCATGTAAAAAACCCCCACAATAGTCATTGGGCACAATGTATGACATTGTTAAGATAACGCAAAACTTTAACCGTGACAGCAAAATATGTGTGTCCTTGCCCTGTTTGAAACTACGGTAATTTTTACCCTTGAAATACAAATGATCAACAACCTCATCTTCACGTTATTAGTTCCGTATTTAAACGTACACGAATAATGCACGTTATCTCAACAAGTATTCCGCTGTGTGTGTGAGGGTGTTTCATGTTTGCGGCAGTGGACAGACGATGCGGTTAGTTTTTAATCAATATCAAATTATAACTAAAATTCCCCACCATTGGTGAAGATCATTTAAATAACTGGGCTCCTGCAAGGCAGCGTGATGACGCTTATCTCAGTAAAACAGCTTCGAGACAAAAAAATTACGTCTGAGGAAGCTTTTGGATACGATACGACCGTCTTTCGCAGTGAAATGTTAAGCCAGGGAAGTAGAGAGTGAGAGATGGTTGCTGGCCGAGATAGGGATGTTGTCGCTGCGGTAATTGTGGTGTCATCCGAGCTTGTTGACTCATGGCTGGTTTGAACCAGACCAGACCCTGACCTACGCAGGACAGCTGACAATGAATCGTGTTTTGATGGCAAGTTCCTGGTTGCACATTGCAGGTTGCCTGATATCGCCCGGTGGAGTGCGTAGGTATATTTGCACAGCTTCTTGATTCTTTCGGTAAAGTCACGTAGAAGGGAAGCAATAAAATAATAAAAATATTAACCAATAAAATTCTCACGACGTTTCGACTGCAACACAAGCAATCATCGTCAGGTGTGAAACCCACAGCAAGAAAATTTGAAAAAAGTGGCGGTTTTTTTTAACGTTAGCACCACGGAGAGCGATTTGACAACTGTAAAAAATAACCGCCACTTTTTTCTAATTTTCTTGCTGTGGTTTTCACACCTGATGATGATTGCTTGTGTTGCAGTCGAAACGTCGTGATAATTTTATTGTTTTATATTTTTATTATTTTATTGTTTCCCTTCTACGTAAATTTACCGAAAGAACCAAGAAAATGATGTTTGTATACTTTTTCATTGCGAGATATTGCTCCATGAGACTTAATTTGTTTGAGTCGTCAACCCCGAAGACACCATCTGCTTATGCAGTTAACCTTAAAAGTATTTGCCTTTCTTCACAAATGAGGTGACAATGGGCTTTAACAACATGTATTTTTAAAAAGTTACGTATCACGTGAATCAGCCATACTAAGCACAGTGCAACGTGTTGTTGAGGAGTAGGGCAAGCGGTCAAAAATAAGTTATTCTCTTGGAATAACATATTAATTTATTTTTAAAAGATTGACGGTGTTGAATCATTTTTACCCCTTGAAAATTTGTCGCGGGCAGGCCTGGGCCACACACGGCCCGCACTGCCAGCTGGCTGGTGTGGCAGTGTGCGTGTGGCAGTGACGTGTGGTGAGGTCAATGGCTGGGGAGGCACTGGCTAGTGTCAGAGCCAGATTCCTCATATCTTTATACACATACGTGAAATAAGTTACCTGGAGTATGGAAGACGAGGACATGAAATGAAAGGGTCTACAAACATTACATTGGTGACATACTGAGATAGTAACAGGCACGCGCTTATTGCCCGCGCTCCATCCAGTTACTGAGGGGTTGCGCAATCAGAGGGGAGGCTGAGCTCGTCGCTGCCTCACCTCTCGTCTCTTCCTGTATTTGCAGCGGAGCTCCGCAAATTTGGCGATTTTGACTATAAAAATAATTGGAATCGTACAGAAATTACATTTATAACACAGATCAGTGTGAAAATCTTAATATTTTATTTATTTTATTATTCTTTTTTTTACTTTTCGTACCAACTATTTTCATTGGAGTATGACAGGTAAGGCTCTGCCTCCCCTGCCGCCCTTGACCGCACGTCCCTGGTGTGTGGACTATGGTGAGATGTGGATTATGAAGAAGGGTTTGTTCAAGCTATGGATCACAGCTGGTGTATCTGCCAGTCATCTCAGTCAGTCAACCCATGGCACCTGGGTCTCTCCCGTGAACCTCCTGTCAAGAGTTAGCGAGCCTTCGACACTTCACGCGGTAGCTTGAAAGTGCACCTCGCCTGGCACAGGCGCGCCGTGGTGACGTCCCTGTCACTGAGTCGGTGAGTGGCGAGTGTTGGTTATTGGTAAAGCTAAGCCTCTGAGAAGCCACGAGGTTCGGCACGTGCCACCAACTCCACAGCGTTGTGTTCCGCAGCAGCTTCCGTCGTACTGCCACTCTCCACCGAAGCCCCTCGCCGCTCTAAGACTTCGACGTTGGCAGTCGGCTCCAGAACATATTTCCGTGCGCATGAACGGAAACAGAATTGTATTGCCACAGTCATCCAAGCGCAGCCTCCAATACTGATTCTGGCTCACGGCGTCTATTTTGTAGCAATAAATCTGGCAGCTTTAGGCCATGTGTAGCCTCGGGTGGCTAATATGTTGTTTTGTTATGCAGCCGCACTGCTGGCACGGGTTGGACCTCAAAAAGATTTCCCCCACCTTTGGAGAAATAATACGACACAACGGGTTTTATTAGCAAAAAACTTTAAATGTCACGAGGCGTGTGAACTCTGTGCAAAGCCCCGAGGAAAAAAACAACAAAAGATAGCATTCTGAAGCACGAGGATGAAAGTGACCAACTTCTTTGAGTTCATATTCTTGGTTCTTTCGGTAAAGTCACGTAGAAGGGAAACAATAAAATAATGAAAATATAAAACAAGAAAATTCTCACGACGTTTCGACTGCAACGCAAGCAATCATCATCAGGTGTGAAAACCACAGCAAGAAATTTTGAAAAAAGTGGCGGGTTTTTTTAACATTAGCACCACGGAGAGCGATTTGGCAGTTATTCAGATGGACGAGTCCATCTATGTTCGGAAAAGAGGAGGGGGGAGACGAAAATTATGGATGCGGTCTGAAAGCCACCGTAAGCGTGAACAATCAATTAAGACCCGAAATGGTTTATCAAATCCTTCCAATGACTGCTAAGCCAGAATCCATCGTCTCGGTTGAAATTGTCTCTGTGTTTGTATATGTGGATAGCCTCATGAACGAATCTCTCATGGTAGCCAGATGGCTTGCAGAGAACATCTGTCTTGGAGAAGTAAATGTCATGTGAGCCTACTGAATTATAACAGTGATCTGCCACGGCCGAGGTGTTGGTCCTACTGTGTTTTATGTCTGCTTTGTTTTAACGGATGCGGTCCGAGACATGTCGTTTGGTTTCTCCAATGTAACTACTACCACAGAGGCAACTTAGTTTGTAGACGCCAGGGTACTGTATGTCCGGAATCACATCTTTTACAGACGGAACCAGATCACGGATTTTATGTAATGTGTTGAATCGGACCTGGATCTTGTGTTTATTCAAGATTTTGAAGATCTTTTTTGTGATCCCCGCAATGTAGGGTAAAGTGATGGTTTTTAATGGCTTCTCAAGAGAGTCCTTCTTCATGGTTGGAGTGATAGCTTTGCGGATTGTGTAGTCGGAGTAACCATTAGCCTTAAGAGCTTGGTGTACGTGCTTGAGTTCACTGGGTATGCGTTCCTGGTTGGATATGCATTGGGCTCTATGGTGCAGAGTCTTGATGAGGGAATTCTTCTGGGATGGATGGTGGTGGGAATCCGGTTTCAGGTAAGCATCCGTATGGGTAGTTTTCCTGTAGACAGAGTGGCTCATTGGACCATCAGGTCTCTTTTTTATTAGGACATCCAAAAAAGGTAGCTTGCCATCTTTTTCGACTTCCATGGTAAATCTGATGGCTGGGTGTATGGAATTGATGTGGTCGAGGAATTAGTCTAGAGCAGGCCGGCCATGTGGCCAGATGACAAAAGTGGCATCCACGTACCTCTTCCATAAGGTTGGGCGCAGAGTGGCAGTCTGGATGTCGTCAGTCTCAAATTTCTCCATGAAAATGTTGGCTACAACCGGAGATAGGGGGGAACCCATTGGGGTGCCCTCAATTTGTTTGTATAAAGTTCCATTCCAAGTGAAGTATGCATTGGTTAAGCAGTGTCTCACCAGGGGGGGGGGGTACCTCAGTGTTTAGTCCTTGATGAACCAAGTCTTCAATGATTGCGATGGTGTCAGGTACAGGAATTTTGGTGAATAAGGAAACTACAGCAAAACTGAAAAGCAGGTCGTCTGGGGACAGGGAAATACCCTTGATTGTCGATACCAGGTGAGTAGAATTTTGTACCGCAGAGGTGGTTTTTCCAGTGAAAGGCCGCAGGATTTCAGACAGAAAACGAGCCAGTTTGTAGGTGGGGGAGTTGATAGTAGAGACGATGGGACGAAGGTGTGTATCTACTTTATGTATTTTTGGTAAGCCGTATAATCTTGGTGGCCTGGCAGCAGAAGGTTTCAACGAGAACTGTTTGGTTTGATCAATTAATGCGGTTGAATCAGAAATGATTTTGTTGGTTTGTATGACGAGGCTGTTGGTGGGATTTCTTTTTATTTTTATATAGCTGCCATCGTTAAGAAATTCTTGAATTTTGTTGTTATATTCTATTTGATCCATGATGACAGTGGCATTGCCCTTGTCGGCTGAGAGGATGACAATGTCATCCCTCTTTTATAATTTATATAATTCAAAACGCTCATCTTTGCTGAGGTTGCTAGTTGGCTTCTTAGCGTTTTTGAGGGTTGCAGCGATTTCAGATCTTGCTACGTCTGCAGTGATGTGACCCAGGCCCTTGAGAGCCACGTCTACTTGGGCAATGATATCATTAACTGGTATGTGTTTAAGTGTGACTGCAAAGTTTAGCCCTTTAGCTAAAACGGATTTCAGACCATCGGAAATAGAACTGTTACTGCGATTAATTACGACTTTGTTAACATCTAGCTTTTTGGTGTGTGGGTCCAGTCTTTTGTTGGAGAGGAGGTTAAATTTGGAAATCAGGTTGTCCTTACATTTGGTCGACATAGTGGCAGTTGAAGAGGCATTCATATTGTCTACATGTTCCCAATCCGATGTGGACATTGTTGCCGTCAATGATAAGTGTGATTTGTAGAGTGTCTTGTCTAACTGATCTAGTTCGGTGCGTATGTCTGATTTTCTCTGAGATAAGAGCTAAGCTAGTTCTGGAAAGAACTCGTTTCGCATTAGAAGAAGTTACAGCAGCAGAGGTCGGTGTAAATGCGATTGGTATTACCCCAGAGTCGCGGCATCTCTTCAGAAAGGTGAGAGACTCGATCAGCTGAGCCTTCTTATCTCAGAGTTTGTTGAAGGATCTCAAAACTATGTGGAAACCCTCCCCATAGAGGCGGTAAAATTTTTATTTAAAGCTTTCGTGACTGCAGGGATTCATATTATTGGTTCTTTCGGTAAAGTCACGTAGAAGGAAAACAATAAAATAAAAAATATATAAAACAATACAATTCTCATATTCTTAGTTTTTTCGGTAAAGTCACGTTGAAGGGAAACAACAAAATAATAAAATATATATAACACATATATTTTATTTTATTATTTTGTTGTTTCCCTTCAACGTGACTTTACCGAAAAAACTAAAAATATGAATTACTGCAGTCACGAAAGCTTTAAATAAAAAAATACAATTCTCACCACGTTTCGACTGCAACACAAGCAATCATCATCAGGTGTGATGAGGAGGGGGGAGACGAAAATAATAGATGTGGTCTGAAAGACACCGTAAGCGTGAACAATCAATTAAGACCCGAAATGGTTTATCAAATCATTCCAATGATTGCTAAGCCAGAATCCATCTTCTCGGTTGAAATTGTCTCTGTGTTTATATATGTGGATAGCCTCATGAACGAATCTCTCATGGTAGCCAGATGGCTTGCAGAGAACCTCTGTCTTGGAGAAGTAAATGTCATGTGAGCCTACTGAATTATAACAGTGATCTGCCACGGCCGAGGTGTTGGTCCTACCGTGTTTTAGGTCTGCTTTGTGTTCACGGATGCGGTCCGAGACATGTCATTTGGTATCTCCGTTTCTTGCTTTAAAGAATGACGCACGCATACATGTCCAGCGCCTTTGATCAATCGACCCACTGCCGGACAACTGCCTCCCCACGCTGTGTGAGTTGTGGAGTTATTTCACCGTACTTCACGACACAGGTAAGTGCGGATTGGCAAATGCGGGGAGCATAGACAGAGCATAGTACAGTAAAAACATGGATTTTTCTGGACACCCTCTACTGACAAAGTAGTTTTGCAGCAGCCTCGGACACCTGATTTAAGCAGGGTGGTCGCCCATCCAAGCACTATTCAGGCTCAACTCCGCTTAGCTTGTGAAATATACGAAGAATAAGACAATTAATCATACGTATTTATATAAATCCCATTGTTAATACACTGCTGGGCGAAGGTCTTCCCGCGTCTTATCGGTTATCGGGCTTGGTTTCACCATGCTGGTCAATGCAGGTTGGCGAAGGGGTGGTGAAGTTATGCATCGATAACATCAGTTATCACGGCAAATGCATTTCGCCCTGATGTCAGCCTGTCAGCTTCCATTAATAATTGTGTAGTGACGCCGAAACTCGTCCTTGCTTCACGAAGAGCCTTTATTCTGGATACCAACACTATTACCAGGCCCGGGCTTCGGTTCCTGATGGTCGAATTTCGTATTCTCTTCCAAGCTTCCCTTTCCCCTTTGTGCTACCCCCCTTTTTATATCCCTCGAGTCCCCCTTTCTCGAAGGTTCCGTTCACCCCATTTGCCTCAGCCAATCCTCGTCCTCCTCCTTCTTCTTCTCTAACGGTTGTAAACCATGAGCTCTCCCCCGGCAGTCCACCGTCGATTGCCCGCATTTTTACCTTTGAATCTCTCTCCCAAGCAGTTCAATTATCTGGCCCTCATCAATCCTCTTTGAGGCCTCTCTGCATCAATCAGAGAGGCCTTAAACACACATTCTGGCTCAGAATCAGAATCAGAAAGGGGTTTTATTCACCATGAAAGTTCGCAGAGACAAGGAATTTACTTTGGCAGGAAGGTGCATACATTCAACATATAGTAATCTTAAATCTAAAATAAGTGGTATACACGTCTAACTGTACTAAAGGTACAAAGTCTAACTAACACTAAGGGGCTAAAGTATGTAAAATTTTGAATAAATATTGAATATAAAGTAGCTATAAGATACAATCTAAAAATTCAAAAAATACAAATAGGGTAACATAGTATAAATATGGCAAGGTGTCATTTTGTAGATAAAATGTTAAAGTCAGTGTAAGCCCTTGGCCTTGTTGAAGAGGCCAGTAGCGGAAGGGAAGAAACTGTTTTTGTGGCGTGAGGTTTTGGTCCTTATGGACCGCAGCCTTCTGCCGGAGGGGAGTAGCTGGAACAGAGAGTGTCCAGGGTGGGAGGAATCGGCCAAAATCTTCCTCGCTCACCTCATGGTCCTCGAGGGTTGGTAGATTGCAGGCAATCACCTTCTCAGCAGTGTGGATGATACGCTGCAGGCTGCTCTTGTCTTTGGCAGTGGCAGCAGCGTACCAGACAATTATGGAGGAGGTGTGGATGGATTCAATTATTGCTGTATAGAAGTGGACCATCATTTTCTTTGGAAGGTTGAATTTCTTCAGCTGCCGTAGGAAGTACATCCTCTGTTGAGCTCTCTTGGTGAGGGAGCTGATGTTCAGTTCCCACTTGAGGTCCCGAGAGAGAATAGTGCCCAGGAAGCGGAAGGACTCTACAGTTTTGACTGGGGAGTTGCACAGGGTGATGGGGGTGAGTGGGGCTGTATTCTTCCTGAAGTCCACAACCATCTCAACTGTCTTTAGAGCATTTAACTCTAAGTTGTTCTGGCTACACCAGGTCACCAGGTTGTTAGCTTCCCACTTATAGTCAGACTCATCCCCACCAGAGATCAGCCCAATGAGGGTGGTGTCGTCCGCAGACTTCAAGAGTTTGACGGACAGATGATTGGAGGTGCAGCTGTTGGTGTACAGGGAGAAGAGCAGTGGGGAAAGGACGCAGCCCTGAGGAGTTCCGGTGCTGATGGACCTGGAGTCAGAGACTTGTGTTCCCAGCTTAACGCACTGCTTCCTGTCAGACAGGAAGTCTGTGATCCACCTGCAGGTGGAGTCGGGCACGTTCAGCTGGAAGAGCTTGTCCTGAAGCAGGGCAGGGATGATGGTGTTGAAGGCAGAGCTGAAGTCCACAAACAGGATCCTGGCATAGGATGCTGGGGAGTCCAGATGCTGTAGGGTGAAGTGGAGGGCCATGCTAACTGCGTCGTCCAAAGACCTGTTGGCTCTGTAGGCAAACTGAAGGGGGTCCAGGAGAGGGTCTGTGATGGCTTTGAGGTGTGCCAGAACCAGGCGCTCAAAAGCCCAGTCAGTACAGTCCAAGCACGCCCGCAAATCCTCCACAGCCTCACTGGTCCACTGTTTAGATGTCCTCACAGCAGGTTTACAGAGCTTTAATTTCTGCCTGTATGCAGGAATCAGGTGGACCATGGCATGGTCAGAGTGTCCCAGTACTGCTCGGGGGACGGCGTGGTAGGCTCTACTGACTGTAGTGTAGCAGTGATGCAGTGTTCCCTTCTCTGGTTGGGCATTTAATGAATTGTATGTATTTGGGGAGTTCGTGGCTGAGATTACCTTTGTTAACGTCGCCAAGTACGATAACCAGCGAATCTGGATTTGCTCGCTCCACACTCAGAATCTGGTCGGCGAGCATGCGTTGGGCCTCTTTAACCTGAGGACCCGGCGGCAAGTAAACTCCGACCAAAATCAGCGACGCGAACTCGCGAGGCGAGTAGAAAGGTTTACAGTTTATAAAAAATGATTCAAGGAGCGGAGAACAATGTTGCAGAATCACTGTGACATCTACACACCAGCCACTGTTAATGTAAAAAACAAATACCACCGCCTTTCGTCTTGCCGGAGAGTGCTATGTCACGATCCGATCTTACAAGATGGAATCATGTCAGTTGTAGCACAGTGTCCGGAATCAAATCACACAGCCATGTCTCCGTGAAGCACAAAACAGAAGATGAAAGAAAGTCTCTGTTCTTCACCATCAGTAGCTGAAGTTCGTCCATTTTGTTGCACAGTGAACGTACGTTGGAGAGGAAAAAGCTCGGAAGCACTGTTCGGATCCCGCGTCTGCGTAGCCGTACGAGAGCCCCCGACCGTTTACCCCTTGGGCGGCGTTTCGCTGCTTGAGCAAAGCCTAGCGCGGTTTTGACTAGAATGCCCACTAATTCTGCCGCTGGAAGCAGAAAAGTCGGAAATAAATCCACAGGAGTTGTGGATTTACGCGTACCGTGTCAGGTAAGTGGTATGTTGTTTGCAGTGTTTACACTTGTGAAGGCAAATGCATTGTTGGAAATATTTTCCATAATACGTGCAATGTGCGTGTTTTTTTTTAACGAATTTTGTTCAAAAATGATAACAGCTACAAAGTCCTGGGAATTAAAAGAGCCCCAACAGGATGAGTGAAATTCCAGTCTGCATTGACTTGTGCACCTAAGTGTATTTCTGACTTTAATATGAAGAGAATCATTATTAATGAGAGTGGATGGATATTTTTGCACGTTTGATCTGCTCTTGAGATTCATAATTATTTGTCTCAAGTGACACGGTCAGGGTAGGATGATACAAATAGGGTACAATACTTCGGAATCCATTTGGCAAAAAAACCCCCAATAAACTATTGTTAGCGCAAGAGTTAAAAATACAACAAAGGGTATCAGTGCTTAGGAAGACACCAGGTTTGTAGAGTTTATTGAACCAGTTTATTGAAACATGCGGTTTAGACAGGTTTCCATTGCACTGTAATCCGTAATGCGCTTGTGCTGTTGTCAAGCTCCTTTCATATCGTCTATGTGTACCTGAATAGTTTTGTTCATCACAAACTATTGGACAAAAAATAAATAGAACAAAGTTTCTGCACCGTAATCTGCCGTGACAGACGACGTGCATTCAAAACAAACTGCAGGCGGTGATTTCATATTTGACACAGTGTGTAGCGTACAACATTGCAGCGTTCATTGTCGAGTGGTTGCCTCCATTCTTGACTGCGTGGAACTTCTTCGGAAGCGTTTTATTTCTTTGACAAGAGTACGACGGGGTTGGGGGCTGGGGGGGTGGTGACGTGAAAACATTTGCAGCCTTTGTGTGAGAGAGACGCTATCGGCTGGGCCACGGGCTGCTGATTTGCGGTATTCATGTTGCAATCCTCCGTGGCCTGCGCTGGCATTGTGCAGTTGTCAAAGCAATTTTTTTTCCGTGAGTAGCGGACGCCTTTACTTGTGGTAGACGCCAACACGAAGAGCCTCGTGTAAATGGGGAGGTGAAACAGTGGTTAGCGCGCTGCGCAATGATCCCAGCGAGCCGAGTTTGATCACGGCGCGCGGCTGACATCGATTGGCGAGTGGTTTTCAGAACTGCTCCACGTCGCGTTGAGCAACACGGTTCCAGTATGGGTCAGTCGACAACAATAACGGGCACGACGGCACGGAGACAGCGAGAGAGAGAGAGAGATCTTCACTCAGCAGTTGCTTGACAAAAGGGCCCCTACATTCTTCTCACAGTTGTTAGGAAATGTTAGCGTCAACAAGGTCGTCGAAAGGGACATTTTTATTCACGTGCTTTTATTTTTTTTTAAATAGAGATTAATATCGATTATTAAGCCCGTGATGCAAGCATCGAATCGCTTGCGTACGAAAAAGGAATATACTTTGATTCATGTGTGTTCAATGTAATCCGTTCGCGTGAGCGCTTGCAGCCACTGGATTACCACCGGTTTTAGTTGAATCGTGACAATGCATTCATCAGATGAGGGTGAGAGTAGATCATTACAGGGGGTGCTTTCTTTCTTTAGTCAATGATAATGCTTTTGTGTACACTAACGCGTCCTATTCCATGTCACGGCCTTCGTGAGGTGGATTGCCACATGGGCAAGGCGAACCGGTCGTGGAAGTGGTCGCGATGCACGTTCGCTGCAAAGAAAAGTAGATGCGCTTGGGCAAGGTGTACACGCCGCAAGAGGCGACGATGGTCACTGGTCAAGATGGTCAAGACGAAGCGTCCGAGTGGCAGCCAGAGGAGCGAACACGTCCACGGGGACCTTCCACCGTTTGTAGACTGATCAATGAAATCAGCTCGTGAGCAGTTGCTGTTGTAGTCGGTGCGAGCTCGCCTGTGATTAATCATCACGCGTGTGTTATTTGTGCGCCCTGTAGCATATGGGAACCTAAGAATCATTTTTTCCACAGCTACGGGGTAGCCAGGTGCGCTTTATGATGATGATTATTTGAGACGAGGCAAATGGTGATCAGAGATTTGACCCCGAGCTGCCACGTGCACAGTAGAGTATGAGGCACCCCCTAAATATAGATGTTGGGGGGCTATATTCTGGACCGAGGAATTCAGCTGCGGTGTGGTGACGTGAAGGGCTGTCTCTGGTCGTGATTGCTGATATACAATTCGCCCTTCTGAAGAAGACTTTTGAAATCAAGTTTTACCCTTTCACAAACACCCCCCCCCCTGCCTCCTCCTCTGGTGTTCAGCCGGTGTGTGGAGTCGCCCACTTTTCCGGAGGACAGAACCCATACGGTTTACACCCGTATTCTTGAACAGGGAAATTGAGTTTCAAGATCCATGCGGCGTACAGTCTTTGCAGGATGGATGTTGAGATTTATAAGGGCGAACGGCGTGACCAATACGGTCTGAATTGGTCTGTAATAAGGTAGGCGCTGATAAGGGGTTGACAGGTATGGCGTCTACTCATCGTCTCCGAACTTTATAATTGTATTGTTGTTTATTTAGCCGACCTGTCCTCTCCCCTATCGAAAGGATTCACGACGGGAGGAGAGGGGGAGAGGGAGAACCGGTTATCACTATCTTAAATTTCACACTTAACTTACAATTTAACAATCTTTGAAACAGCGTATTCAACCAAACCATGCGTTAATTGTGTGTTAACCGACCGTCTGTGTTGCTTTATATAGTTTCCAAATTTTGCTAAACCCTGTTTGATTTAGTGTGATGTTCCGTCTCTCTGTATCCCCTGGTATATCTGTGTTAATTCCCCCTACTTAAGGTCTGTGTATATATATCTGCAGTTATGTGTTTCCTCTACCTGATGATGATTGCTTGTGTTGCAATCGAAACGTCGTATATTATGTAATTTAATTTTTCTTATTTCTACGTGACTTTTACCGAAAAAAAACAAAGATTAATTCCTGCAGTCACGAAAGCATCAACTCTAGTTCGGTTACACTGAGTTGCATTGCTACGTCGAATGATTGCTATAGATGGCGGACAGATCGGGAAGGCCTTGATATTGATGTCGAGCAGTGATAGAATGACCGTGGCTGATGTTGTACATTGCAAGGAGGAGGGTGGCTTTTATGGCCAGCTGGCGCGCCCACTGCAAGTTGCGCGGTCTGCGTTTTTAGTCTTACAGACAAGTTATTTAATTGCCTCTCACGTTCCGTTGGGCCGCAGCTGTGGCCGTCACCAAAATTGGGTTGCATTTGAGCAAGCCACTACGGTGTACGGTGACAATAATCAGGAGAGGTGTTCACCTGGCTGTTTATCTACACGCACCCTTCTCGGTTGGTATATCTACGCTAGGACTGTACTGGGATTTTTTTTGCCGAAATGGCTTGAGACTGCAGCTTTAACATTGCCTTTTTGTTTGAACGGCGTGGTTAAGTTAAATCCATGCCCACGGTCACAAATGAGGTTGCAGTAATAATGTAATTTTCCCCAGCCCTGTAATAATACAAGACCGCCACTCAGATGCACTGATTTAGCATGAAAATTCATGAAGCACATATTCATGCCTACGGAAATTATCCCATATATTTAAACAGAGGGCAAGAAAGGAAACTTACAATAATAATGTAATTTCAGGCAAAAAGTATTTCAAACCTTGACCCTAATAAGAATAGTTGCACAGTCTATTCTGTCCTTATTGCTTGTACACATTATGTGAGCCTACATGATACAAATGAAATCCAGCTTCATCCATCAGTTGAAAATTGCAGTAAAATATATTGAAAAACCAATCCACCAATGAAATTACGGTAGTGTAATTCAAAAATGTGTTTGTATTGCTTCAACGCAGTAAAATTGCCAGATTAACTTTATATAAAAAAAACAAATACACAATGTGTTATTTGACAATAAGTACAATATTACCTTGTAGGAGGTGAAAGATCTACCAAGTAATTTGATTCTGAACAATGACGTTCCTTGTTTTTAGTTTTCGCTGTACAGGTCTGTCGTCTATTTCCTAATTTGGTACCTTACTAACTAGTGTAGTCAAAGATGATCGCACTCAGGATGGTATTTTAAAAATAATAAAACTCTTTAATAATACTGTAATTATAAAAAAAAACGCCAACAGTCACAAAGCCACGGGCCTCACTTAGGACTCCTCTCTGTCCCAAAAACGAGCGGGAAGAGAGAGAAACACCTCCGCCCCTTCTTTTTAACGCGATGACAAATTGTAAAGGTTTGCTTACAGTTGACTGTATACGCACTTTCTAAAAAGGGTGTGGGGTTTAGTGGGAAGATGTGTGTATATTCTTACTGAATAGTTACTCCTCCACACAGATACAAACAATTAACCGGTCACTTAATGGCTTCCCTAAAGTACGGAAACATTTGTGTGTGGCGTGTATGTTCACGCTGACAACCAGGCAAGGCTCTCTGCCTCTTCTTGTTCCGCACAGACCCAACATGGGAATTGGTTTTAAAAATCTGATAGCCTAAGTATTGTGAATTGCTTTCATTTCTCTGTTCATCCTTTTTTGGTCACTGAAGATATAGAAAAGAAATTAAGTAAAAGTGGTCGATCATTATTTACCATCAACATCAGCAAATCTGATATTGTTAACGTTTTCTCCATTTGTGTATTCATGCCTTTCTTTCTCCACTCCAACTTTCAGAAAGCATCTTCTAATGCTCTGTGGTTGTAAATAACGTTGGTGAAAGCGTCTCTCCTTGTCTGACTGTAAGGCACGGCATTTTGAAAGCATTTGTTGTTCTTGTACAGCCTCCCTATGTCCACCCCTCAGGGTTTCTGCTCTCAGGAGTTGAAGACAAATCCTCGTCCATGCGTTGATCGTATTTCGCACAATACATGACGAGAAAATACGAATCAACATAGAACACAAATGTATTGTAAAACTCTAACATTTTGCCATCCCTTGAGAACTGCTTGTACAGGGGTCACGATGCGTAAAAAAACCCTCCAAAAGAACCTGGAACTTTCCCTCCAGATTACATTGAAAACAAAACTTTTGTGCTGCATTAAATGTTGGCCAAACAGCGAGATTCATGTGAGACGGCCATGGCTTGGCATCTGCTCCACATGCGGACACTCTGATTGGATTTGTTCACAATAAGCCTCGCAATATCTCACCGTAATCAAGTTACCCACAGAGTTGCTGTTATTCCAGTAAGCTGTGCATTACCGCCAGAGTCTCTCGGCTTGAATTTAATGCGGCGGGGGGCAGGGCAGTCAGGGGGTTATTATTGTCTCGTGGTCATGTCCACATGGTCACGGTAGAAGGAAACATCTTTCAGTCTATTTATAAAAAAATATGATAATGCTGGAAATTTAGTTTTTGCACACCGATAGCATTACTCGAAACCCTTGTGAAAATCCACCATCAACTTCTGCCACCCGTTTCTCAGTCTACCCTTGCTGGGTCAGACTATCTGTCAAACAACGAAAACACTGTGTAATATTTTTTTCTTCCTGGGTAGTAAGTGTTATTTCCTAATTGCTTATGCCTCAAAAGTACAGAAAATGGGTATTATTCCCCACAAACTTTGCTTTTGTGACCAGGACAGTGATATTTTGAAATTGACCTATTTTCCAGAACATTCCAGATAGATTCAGTGCTGAGTAAACTTGGAGTAACTTCTAGAACATTCGAGAACTTTCCAGGAATAGAAATAGTAGTATAAATGTAGGGGCCTTAAGCCCACCAGTTCAGTTTAATTCCAGCTGCCTAAGTGGATACATATCTGCATTTTTCTGCGATGGCATCAAGAGGCTGCAAGCATCCGGCAGACGCATTTTGCTACGTCTGTGGCCAATTTATCAAGACAAGAGCGAAAAAGTACTCTGTGGAAGCATCTGCTAAGATGTGTGAGGCCTACAAGGCATATTTCGGCATGCCTGCCAAGGATCAAGACAAACCCTGGGCACCTTATTTCACCTTCGAGCAATGCAAAAAAAATATCTGGAAGGTAAGATGGACAATTGTTGCTCCGAATTTTATGTTATAAATTTTGTTAAAAATTAAAAAAACTGTCAAAGTTTTTAATAAAAAAAATGTTTTACAATTTTCAATGTTATTGAAAAAATATATTACAAGAAAAATGTTGCGAGAATCACATTAGTCATGAGTGAAATAAATTTATTTTTGTAGGATGGTACAAGGAGGAAAAGAGAGCCATGAAGTTCGCTACCCCAAGAATTTGGCAGGAACTTACTGACCACTCAAGCAACTGCTACTTCTGCATGGTGGACCCTTCCAAACGTCAGACTGGCAAGAATGCACCTTCTATCACGTATCCGGACCTTCCTTAATCCATCGCCCCGGTGCCACACTGCCATGAGCTCCCCGTACCCACTCCTCCGGAGAGAGAGCAGCCGTCTTAAGAAGAGAGCAGCAAGTCAGAGAGCGAGGAAGACATAGATCCAGATGACAATTTCAGAGGCGGAGCTGAGGAGAGAAACCCATACTACCCCAACCAAAAAGACATCAACGACTTGATCAGAGATTTTGGTCTCACCAAGTCCAATGCCGAGCTTTTGACGTCTAGGCTCAAGCAGTGGAACTTGTTGGATGAAAGTGTGCAAGCCGCAGATCAGAGGAAGCATCAACAGCCTTTTTGCAGCTTCTTCACCCGTAAAGATGAGCTCTGCTTCTGCCACAATGTAACCAGTCTGTTTGAGGCAATCGGAATCGCCTGTAACCAGAATGAGTGGCGCCTCTTCATTGACAGCTCATCCAGGAGCCTCAAAGCCGTCCTGCTCCATAATGGTAACAAGTACCCGTCTCTTCCCCTGGCTCACTCGGTGCACCTCAAAGAGGATTACAACAGCATCAAGACCTTGCTGGACGCCTTGAAGTATGATGAGTACGGCTGGGAGGTCATCGGAGACTTCAAAATGATGGCATTCCTGATGGGTCTCCAAGGTGGTTTTACTAAGTTTCCCTGCTATCTTTTCCTTTAGGACAGCAGGGACACCAAGGCGCACTACCACAGGCAGGACTGGCCACAGCGGACCGACTTCTCTGTGGAGAGGAACAACGTCAAGCGGGAGCCATCGGTGGAACCCTGGAAGGTGCTGAAGCCACCACTGCACATCAAATTGGGCCTTATGAAACAATTTGTCAGAGCTGTAGATAAGGAGTCGGCAGCCTTCAAGTACTTTCAAGACTTATTCCCTAAGCTGTCTGAGGCAAAGGTCAAAGCCGGTGTCTTCGTCGGACCACAGATAAAGAAGATCCTGGAGTGCAATGAATTCCCCAAGAAGCTCACTAGTATTGAGAAAGCGGCTTGGAACAGTTTTGTCGCAGTGGTCCGTGGCTTCCTGGGCAATCACAAGGTCGAAAACTATGTGGAGCTGGTTGAGACTTGGGTGAAGAACTACGGCACAATAGGCTGTAGAATGTCCCTCAAAGTCCATATTTTTAATGCTCATCTTGATAAATTCAAGAACATGGGAGCATACTCGGAGGAGTAAGGCGAGCGCTTCCACCAGGATGTACTGGACTTTGAATGCCGCTACCAAGGACAGTATAACGAGAACATGATGGGAGACTACATTTGGGGGCTGATTCGTGAAAGTGATTTACAAAATAATCGTAAATCTCGAAAAATGACTCACTTCTAAATCTTTTGATGTCATTTTGTATTACTTTGGTGTCAATACATGTTAATTTTGATTCATATGTTTTTTTTCTGACTTTATGTGAACGAAAATACACAAATTCGACTGTGTTTTCATTGAAAATAGGTAAAAAATCTAAACATCACTGTCCTGGTCACAAAAGCAAAGTTTGTGGGGAGTAATAGCCATTTTCTAAACTTTTTAGGCATAAGCAATTACGAAATAACACTTCCTACCCAGGAACAAAAATTGTTTTACATGTTGAAATTATTGGTAGGTTCTCCCATATGATTTCCGGTTGTGCTGCGAGTTGTTCGGAATGATATCTGACCGAAGGTGCTGAGAAAGCTTTCAGCACATGGGGGGTGAAACGTCAGACATCGCGCTGAACATGCCGTACAACAATGCAACGGCGAGTTGGGCAGAGTAACCGCTAAAGCCCACGCAGCAAAAACAAACGTTGAAATCAACGTCGATATATTTAAAGTACCGTCTGGTATTGTATGTGCCGTGGTCTTATGACTCATCGTTTTGAATGCCTCTATCAAGTGACTTACAAGGTGCTCAATGGGTTAGCCCCGCAATATTTGCAGAAACTGATCCGTGTTTACTTTCCAACGAGGTCCCTGAGATCTTCTTCTTTCAAGTACTCCGAGGTCAAGGCTCATTTCTTGGGGTGATCGGGATTTTTTTTGGAACGCTTTGCCTTTGCTGATAATAAGACAATCGGAGTCAGAGCTATTTAAGTCCCGTCTTGTAAACCCACCTCTTTAAAATGTGCCTTTTGCCCCGACTACTTTTCGACATTTACCCTGCTTCTGTTTATTTCCTTCTTTCCATACATAAGGCATCGGGATCTAAGGATGAAGTGCACCTTACACAATTTCAATTATGATCAATATGCTGGATGCGAAGAGTCTTTGGCTTGTTGTGATACATGGCTACTTGCACGCACTAAACCCAGCCCCTCTTAATGGAAGCAAATATTGGGAGGCCACCCGGAGTAATAGCCAGGTTGGTGCTGTCCTTCACGAGGTAAATCACGCCAATAATAGCACGCACATTGAAAGCCACCAGAGCTGGGCGCTCTGAGTATTCAATAATTGACTACTTGCACTGATTGCCAGTTATATTACTCGACTTATAATATAACACTAAGGTAGGTTGGTAAAGGAGTCTCACGTATGTTCGCCCATGTGCCGCTGAACGGGAGGTTGTCGTCGGAATTATCGGCCGCGTCAGGCTGGGTATCATCATGCTGAATGTGCTGTATGACCCTTAATCGACCGTAATTTTAAGTCGATCAACCAAATCCATTGACTGACTCAGCTCTAAAATCCACAAATTCGTTTCCTTCGTCAATCCACTGCTGGATGAAAATCTGCCCATATCCTGTGCAGGCCCTGTGGGGTGATTGGTCACTGTCACGCTGGACAGCGTGGATTGATGAAAGTGTGGAGCATAGACACCAGATCATAGAAGTACAGCACAACAATAGCATGTTTGCAGTGCCTTCTGCTGCCACGTAACATATCCACACAGCAGCCTATAGCAACCTGCTGTGCGTGGTGGTCACCCACCTGCGCATTACCCAGGCTCAAAAACTGCTTAACTTCCGGCATCTGATGAGATTGACAGCATATGGCATAGGTATAGACACCGACATACAGAGACATATACATGCACAAGTACATACATACATACAAGAGCTGAGATGAGGTGTCCTTTAAGTCGATCAACCAACTGATAATTACAAAAGACTAAAACTAAACACATGTTATTTTACCAGGTAAGGCTACAAGCTCAGCTCAGCGTGACGCGGCTGGTGATGCTGACCAGGTAAGAACTCAAGCCCTGCCTACCAGCGCCCTTCAGTGGCACACGTGGCATCAGAGAGTTTAGACTTGTTTTTCTCCCTTCTTCCCTAAAACATTGTTCGTGTTGTCCGATTCGTTGAGGAATCGAACCGATAATTGGGTAGAAGAATCGACGACTGAAAGAATCGGATAGTCCCAGCTCTGATGCGCGCATTGCACGTTTCGGCGCATGAGCGAGGCAGGGTTCATGCACCAGAAAGGAACTCGATGTTGAAAGAGAATTAATCAGCTGTGCGCGCATTTGCCGGCGTATTATACAATGAGGCGTGTGCCGTTGTTGGATTCAAACAGCCTTCGCATCTTTTGAATGGATGCAATTTATTTGGGGAGTGAGTTTTTTTTATGAGAATTCTAGAATTGTGACTCATTGAGTCATTGTAATACACCACTCGCATTACCTTGAAGCTCAAGAGAAAACATGTCAACAGTGTTGCTCTTAAGACATAAGTCATAAACACTTAATATTGACAAATGGTAATTTAGAAAATGAAAAAAGCGTTCACCAGCCTCGCAATGTTGATATTATTTCAATCTCACCAGCATCATAACTATTAGGTATTGTTTACATTTCTGATTGTTTTCTAATGTATTTAATTTTCTCCACGTACAACTCAGTGATGTCAAGTGGGGATAACATACCTCCTCTTACAATGAAGGTGTTAGATGCCGCGAAACAAGAAGTCAAATATTCTAAATCGTCGCCACTTAAGTCACGCATCCTCCGCAAAGTTAGGATTGTTTTTATACACCAGTTAGCAATAGCCGTGCTGCTGTAGATTAGACCCAGGGGATTAAAGAGGACATTGCGCGACTCTAACATGAAAACTGAATCTATAGAGCGCGCCAACCAATAGGGTGTCCGTCTCGTAATACCTTTTCATTGTGAGGAAACAAAAATATTTCAAAAGAACATTGATTTGATATCAGCATATTACGATCGGTGTAAACTTTTTTTCGCCTGAAGACGATTGCTTGTGTTGCGATAGAAACGTCGTGATATTGTTATTATTTTGATAATTGTTTTTTCTATCTACGTGGCTTTACCGAAAGACCCAAAGAATATAAATGTATACTTGTCCTGATGAAATGTCTTAAAGTCTAGGCAGCATGAGTAGCAAGGGCAGAGTGGGCAGATATTGCCACTCATGTTTGTGTTGAGCCACTGAAATGGAATCTCTGAGAAGCTGGGTTCAAGCCTCCAGGGCAGAATGTGCAATAACAAAATACACATAAAAAATATCCCCCACACACGCTCTTGCTGGCAATAGAGTTTCTAATGTGCATGAGCTTCAACGGTCTTATCTCAACGCCATACAAAGAACATGTTTTGCACTTAGTTCACTATTCTCGGCTGCAAGTACAAAGTGGAGATTCTGGCAAGAGTTTGTTGCTTACCGTCACAGCTGGAGGGTGCCCTCTAGAAAAGAAAAATGGCGGTGAGAAAGGATGAATTGTCTGAGACACTGGAAACAATCCTTGTTATGCGTCTCTTCCTAGCCAAGGGGCAATGGGGTTACAAAAGTACGTAATAAAAAAAAGCCTCCGCTTAATAACTAGTGCCAGCAGCACATCGTCCTGAATTTGGTTTTAAAAAAAAGTTGAACACGGTGGGCGCATGGCTGCATTAGCATGACTTGTGTTGCCCTGGAGTGTCCTTGTACTCGTGCCGTTGTGTCGCGTCGTTGTCTTTGTGAAAGTTGTGCACCCTCGAAATGAATGATTCGTCTGGTGTCCATATGCGAGTCAGTCTCTCTGTTCGTTGCAGGATTTGAGTGACTTTTATCACGGAGAGTTACGTAAGGGCTCATTCTGAACGGAAGAAATCAGAGACCTAAGGCATTGCTGATGAACTATGTACAGCCTACCTGTATATAACCTTTGCGCAAGATGAATGCGACCTTAATGGAATGTTTTGCCATCCTAATCTGATGGGTTTTTTTTTAATAGATGTCAAAACTTTCTTCCAATTGCACATTTTTTGTTGAGTTTGGAAAAATGTAGTAAAATGTGCAAACATCTATGTAAAATGATGTGTATCTTTGTTTTTCCATAAATGTGTCTGTATGTCTTTGTATATCTACGAATGCGTGTGGTCTGTGTGTAGTCTGTGTGTGCGTATTTATGCATAATCTGCGTGTGTGAGGCTGGTGAGTCTCTCTGCACACGGGGACTCTCCCCCAACGCAGGCGTGTGGGGGGACAAGTAGTGTCTCTAGTGAGGGCTTCAACCGTGAAATTTCAGTCACAACAAACCAATTCACAGACGCTTTTGGTGATAAGCCTTGCTGTATTCAACAAGTAGGCATACAAATGCATAGGTTTATCCGTCTATAAATACCCCACTGATTTGCGTGGTTTCTTGCCGATAAACATTTGGCAGTTTGAATGGTCCAGAGTGTGCACCTTGTAATTAAACAAAGGCTTCTGGAAGAATGTACTCCCAGGAGGCGGGTGGCCAACGGAATGGGTAAAATCACTCAGTTATGTTTTTGTTATATTTTTAAGGAACAGATATTTTGAGGAAGGTGGCCAATTGTCTGCTTATATTTTTTTGTGTTACTCTTTCTTCTCGACAGCTTATTGAATATTGTGAAGTAGATGGTTCCATATCTTGCAGGGGAGAGAGTGTTAACAGATGTGATGCATGTATTGAGCTGGTGGGAGATGTGTCGGGGCATTTAAATGAAACGTAGATTTCTCGAATAATGTATCCATGTTATTTTCGCGGGGTATCTATAAATGGATCGGCACGGACAATACAGAGATGAATCGTACTCATGCAGGGAGATGAAGTAGAGTGGCAGAATTTACAAATCTCACCGGCAACGTTGAATCTGCACCTCAAAGGGCCCTCATATGGTCTTCATAAACATGTTTTGTTTTGAAGGAGATGGATGGATGGAACAATACCTAATTAGATATACTGGATTCCGTGGACACATTTAGAGGGAGCCTCAAATTTGTCTCCGTTTAACAATCATCGTGACGCATGCACAGCCACACGTGATGATGTAACCACCCATGCAGCGAGCTCTCCACCATGTGTGACTAGAACCCATTGAATTTTCCAAACCATATAAGCGACATTCCAAGCCCAAGGGTTACATTCCCAAGAGCGAACGAACGGCATTCTGATTAATCTGAACACGTGCTCAGAGGATCGATCTCATCCTGCTGCTGTCGGTGCGTTGGGGAAAAGATAGCTCGGAGCGGACGTTGTGAAATCTCACCGCTGCCAGGGCCGTTCAGAGAGAGGCTTCCAAATTCTGTTTACTACCAGTTAGGGACCTACCTGCAGTCCCGAGTCGCATGCGTGCCCAAGTGTGGAGATAGATTCGAGAGGAAGGCTCTATTTAAATAACCCCCCCACCCTGCCCCCCACCGCCGCCCCACACCAACCACCCCATACAATCCCTGGGGGGGGGGGGCGGTATTCCTTGACAATTGCTTACCAACAAATCAATGTTCTCTATTTACAACCATAATCAGTGGCCGACAACGGCAATACCTTATCATTTCTAATGAGGGCATTATTCATTTCTTATTGTCACGTTTTCTTTAATGCATTTACAGCATCAGAGAAAAAAAGTCGAACACAGAAAACGACATGCTGAAAATTTAGAGCATCATAAACCACTACGAACAAATGTTGCCCGATAACCGCAATGGAGTTAATTGGTGTAATAGTGATATATACTGAGGTCGTATTTGTCGTAAAAAAAAACAACCCATTTTATTTTATAGCGAATAGGATTATTCTTTTTTTCAACACAATGAATAACAGCCAGAACGTGCTTGGGGTTTGAGAAGGATGCTGATCTAGAGCAGGTGTTGGGTTCATTAAATTGGGGAAGGAGGGAGGGGATAGGGAGGGGGTGGAATGGGTGTGTTGCAGGATTCTGTGGAGGAATCAATATTTTTTTTTCTCTCGGTCACATCACTTATAAGCCTGCCCCCGGCCGTGAAGGTTGATTCTGACCGGTTGTATCTGCTTTTGTTTTTACACTCCTTGTGCATCGGGAGCATTTTGTCTTTGGGCGATCTGGAACGGCGATTCTAAACGACAGACTTTTGGCGCACGATAGAGGTTTTTATTTTGGGTTCCCGTTTATACCTAGGAGAGGACACAACGGTCATAAAAACAAGACGTGACACGTGTTCTTTGTGCAGTGCATCCGCACGCGAAGTTTTACCGTCATTGCTCTGATTATGCTGAGTTATTCGATGACTTGTTCCTTTTTTGTTTCATTTGTGAATTCATATACATTTCATGAAATTGATATGTGATCTTAGGTCGGCGTCATTTACATACAATGGGGTTAAACTGGGTTCACGTCTGTCCAGTTGTTAATTAAAACAAATTCTACATTGCGTTGGCAGAAACAAATGACGAAATGTGAAGTGGACAACCTACGGGCTATCTGCCCATGGATCGTGATGGATGATATTACGTTGGTGGAAAGAGTCTATCTGCTACGAGCAGATAGACTCTGCTCGTAGTAGTCGAGCAGAGTCTATCTGCTCGTAGCAGATACGAGCAGATAGACTCGACGCATTAATCAACGCACATCATAATTTTTCACAGCAGAGGAATTGCATTTGCTATGTGGAAGCGTCATTGTCCAAAATGTCACCTAGTTTATATATTTTTCCCTCTTTTATGGCCACGGTGTTATTGACGCATTTCTTGAGCTTTTGTTATTGGCAGTTATTAAATGGGCTGAAATAGGCTGGCAAACCAAACACGTAATCGTGCTTGTGTTTATTTTAATTCTAGAGGACCGCTCACATCCTAATTCACAATGATGCATTCACAATAGAGCAGATTAATATAACCCGCTAAAAATATTGTTATTGTCTGGGTTAAAAAGATCCGTGTTTTGACCAATATCGGATCTCATTCTTTGTGCAACATAATACGACTCAGCTTCATATGAATACCTGCTGCTATGTGAAAACGTCGCCACGAGGGAGACAAAGCATTGTGCAGGCCACCCAACCCCTCGTGTGCCGTGCCGGCCTTCATAGGCGCTGCTCGCTAACAGCACTTGTCTTAGCAGTCTGGTAAGGATGCACAGGGGATCTTTGTCTCTGTGTATTGTGCTGGGTAACACAGTCAATTGAAACCAATATAGGATTACACCACACCAGCAAGTGAAGCAGATACATCAACCAGCGTGAACAAGGTGAGCGTTGGGCCTGTGAAAGTGTCACTGTGACGCATCACCTGCGCTGTCTGGCAGCCCCCACGTGCAACGCGAAACCCACGTTCCCTTATCTCCACCTGCGCACACAAAGCCGACACTTAGTTGGCTGAGCAGGTGCAAAGCATCAGCGTCACAACGTTGAGAGCGCAGATGTCGGCCAAGAATACACCCACTCCGAGCAATGGACATGTCTCACGACACCATCACCATCATCATATGTATTGATGTTTACGCAGAGGTATACTATGTTCAAGACTTGTGCGAGAGTGTCATTTGATATTGAAAGGTAAGGGTAAAGTCCTGCAATTGTTTTCTCACGTCACTGCTGGTGGAAGGACCTCTCCACTCGAGGGAGATCTAGAGAGCTGCCCGAGAGGGTAATTGGCCTACTCTTCCAGGCTGGCCAAACATCTTGGAGGAGGTTGGATTACACACACACACAGACACGATACTCAGTCACTTACGATCTGCCGATGAACTACAGCTGTTATGGTGTACCCATTGAAACTGCGAGGTGACCGGAGGGGAGGGGGCTGGTATTGTATTTAAGGCACGTGGATTTTTTTTTTTAATTGCAGCACTGGAAGATCAAATCGGCGAATTTCAAGTCCAGCGTGCCAACCGTGAAACCACGGCAGTCACTGACAGTGACTGCCCTTAAACGTTGTGCGTTATATTTGTCCTATTTGCCCGTCCTAGGACGGAAGCTGTAATATTTACTAAAAAATTGAGCAGAGTATTATTGTATCTTCTGTAAATGTAATGGCAGTGAATCTTGCACAAAAGTACGTCTTCAAACACTTCACCGCAGTTCACTGTAGCGCCGTATTAATGGCAGTGATTCTTGTTACGAAACTACGTCATAAAACACCTCGCTTCATGTCACTGTAGCACTGTATATAACTGACCTTCAATTTGTTCAAATTCACTGCTCTGAAACTTTATTCTCTTCTGCTTTCGGTCGCTGAGGTTGAAATTAATTGGAAATCGATACAATACCACAATGTAGAAGCATAAATTAGACTTCTCTTTCGTCTCAAATGCTGAAGAAATAAATAAAGACATCAAATCCACTTTGTTGCTGCGTATAATTATTTATTAGTTTCACTTTCAATAAAGAAACGTGAAACTTAAAGCGAATTTGCGAAAAATATTATTTCCGCTCGACCTTTTTCTGTGTGAGTGTAAAAATCCACCCGCTCATGAATATTAATGACGGCGGGGGGGGGGCATGTGGAGTGACGTCACGCGCGTTACACACAAACAGACATTCTTGGCTCATTATAGTAGTAGTACGGTATTGACATGACCATAAACATATGGGGTTGAGCGCCGGTGCAGTGGTTTGTGTACTGCGCCATGGATCCATCAATCAGCATTTGATCCCTGGGCCTAGGTGAACACCAGTGGAAAGTGATATCTGAACTAGTCTTGGGCACTCTCCGTCACAAACTTGGACTGACCAGTATGGTCAAACAACACCCAAGACCAGCGCAGCATGGGGGGGGAACAGTAGATTGCAAAGTGATGCAAGATATTCTTAATGTAATATCATCATTTGCTTTTTTTTTTGACAGGCAGTTTTATTGAGAATTAAAAAAAAAATTCTGATTGTAAGATAATTGTATTGGGCACACTCTCAGAGATGAATGCTTGTTCCGGAAGCACGTCGCGGAAGAGGACACGAAGCAGAAAAATGTCGCTTGATGACTTACATGAAGGGCTCCCCGTTCCAGACAACGGAAAATAAAGCTTAAGCATGGACAGGATGGAGGGAGGCTGAGCCAAGACCTGTCTGTCAATGAATAGATTACTAAAGAAGAAGAATGGGCAAGCAATGAATGAATTAACATAACCCTTGTTAATGCATGTTGTTGCCAGTAGCAAATGACAGAATGAGGATTTTTCTGCGTCTGGAAAGTTTGAGGGAGGAAGCAGATGCTTCCAATTTTTCATTGGGGATTCTATTTTCGTGCTGATGAATCACGACTTCAATGGAAGGGAACGAAAACAGGTGGCGGTACAATTCGTAGTCGGCATGTGCTAAAATTCTACAAGCGCCTGTTGGCACCTAATTGTTTAAAGCGCCTGCCGAAACGAAGGAGATCAGTCTTCCATTGAAGTACAGTCATTCTAATTGGGAAACACAGCACAACATGGAAAACTCTTGAGATCGGGTTTAATTGGAAAATTAAACTTTGGTTCAACACACGTAAAAAAAAAAACACAACCAACGCTGTATTCATTGGTCTGTAATGACACGAATCGTGTAAGTTAAAGCAACGAATGAATCACCACGTTTAAAAAAAAAAGATTCACAACGCATGGTTAAGTGACACCCACTCACATTTATCAAGTTTAAAGACATCAGCATAGGTCAGAGGCCCATAACTGTGTACATGTTTTACCACGCACGGTCCATTGCTAATAGAGCCAGCGGCAATCCTGCCTGCCCGCTTCACCTGAAACTACATCTAATCGGCCTGTGCAGCGTTACAGTGGAATATTGAATACCCCCCCCCCCCCCCAAATCAAATAACGTCGCAATGCTCCCCATAGCGTTCGTTACGCCGGCATGCTTCGCAATCTCACGCACACGGAGTTTTGCACGAAGCCTGACACATTTACGAGCAAGAATCATGTGCCTTGGCCGGTTTGATTAATGATGCAGTGAGCAAGGTGAGCTGCAAGGTTCCTTCAGCCATATTTCTCAATTTTACCCGTTCTGCCAGGCCATCGGTAGCTTTTCATTAATGCAACGTACAACACACACACACACGCGCGCGCGCACAACATACACACAAGCACGTACAATGACTGCATGTGTGTATGTGTACACGGAAAATGTGAGACACCGGTACCTAACATACCTAATATTGTCTGAGGACTCCCATCCCTGCCCTGTGTTCATCACTCGTCTATTCGCTATTCATCACGCGCATTTTGAAGCCATTTCAAGAGGTCCTGTTGCCTTATTTACACCGGCGCTATATTTACTCACAAAAGTACCGTGCAGGTAAACAAAAACACAAACTCGTAATTGTAGTGTTGGAGGGGAGTCCTCAGCTTCGATGAGGTTTGCACGAGGTCCCACGCAGTCAAAAAGCCTGGCTCTGTGAATGTCTCATCTTTTGCCTATATTTCCTCAATAATGAGGGAGAACAGACTAAAAATATTACTTAGCTGAATTGTGTTGAGTTTAGGCATCCATAACATCAGCACTCATTACTTATATACCAACATATCGTGGTTATTTGGAATGGGGCGGGGGGTGGGTGGAGGGTTTCAAATAATACTTCTATCACGTTGGTTGTTGTATCACCACCGCCACTCATGTTGCAGGAGCTAATTGGCATACTTCATCACGAGACCTTGAGGGATGGAGACGACACGAGGTGACCTTCCATCCAGCAGTAAATAGAGCACTGCTGCTGCTGCTAATTATGACAATGACGGTAGAATCCTCTTCGTGTGGTATTTCACGAGAAATATATTTTGCTACGCAAATGCGATAACGTGTTTGGTGTGCGTGATGTGTGTATGAGTGCGTTTTTTATTAACATTATGCTTGTGAAGCTGCCTTAGTGAGCATGTGAAAGTAAAACCAAGAAATCAATATTTATTCTCACCTGAGGGTAAGAGAATGTCGAAAACAAAAGGCAACAATAAACACTCCACTCAAGTGTTGCGTAAAAGTGTTTGCGGATCCGTTCTTGGTGATCAGTCACCCCGGGGTTGTGTGGCCCGGCCTTACTGAAAGAGAATAATTGTACACAGTAGTGTCACTGTGGCAATATGTGCACGTGCATAAATACGTCCCAGTATAGGCAGCGCCTCACAGTTGTGTTTCCTCCACCATCCCCACCATAATCAATACATCTATCTCTGAATAAAATCAAATGTAGCTGCGCCCTAATGTTTTCTTGTTCGTGTTTTTGTTTTTTTGTTTGTTTGTTGCGGTTGCACCCGATTCAAGAGCCGAATGGCTCACAGGGCTATACCAAATACATGAAACTATGAACTAATTTATCCAGCGGCATCACGTCGAGAGACGGGGAATGCTTTCGAATCTCTCGCAGAGCGGTGCAACCATTCGTGTTGGAGAATGTCCCACGGAAGTGGCTATCACAGAGCCAGTGACGGATTAAGCTAGGCCCTGAATATATATAAAAAGATAAATATGAAAACACAATTTGTTTTACTTGCATAATAAAGTAATTGTATTTTTTCATTTGATATACAGCCAGATAATACGACAAATCGCTAACCTTAAACACCCAGTCGTTCATAAAAGTTGAAGGCGGTATAGTACTATAGTAATAAAACAAGCGCAGAACCACTGAACCGGAATTGATAGCTTGAAAGCATTGAGCGCGGGGCCATTGAAAGTGCGGGGCCCGTAGCACGTGTAGCTACTTTTGCTACTAGGACAATCCGGTACTGCACAGAGCCACCACTGGCATCCCTCCAAGGGACCGTTGGTGCACACAAAATAGAGGGCAGCACTTCCCACTCGCTCTGCATACGAGAGCGAGGTGAGTCGCATGGCAGTCAAACTGACATTCAAAGTCTCAGAGCTGGAATTGAGCCAAATTAATTGCAGAACCAAATTTAATGTAAGGTCCATAATAGAGTTTTTTTTGGGGAGTTAGATCTATTATGGATGGTATTGGTCGCGACAGCCTACGTGTTAAACCTAATGTATCGTGACTTCAAGCTTTCATGACTGCAGGAATTAATATTCTTTGGGTCTTTCGGTAAAGTCACGTAGATAGGTTGAAAGATAATTGAAAATTGTTATTTTCTTTCAACCTATCTACGTGACTTTACCGAAAGACCCAAAGAATATTAATGTATCGTGTTTTTTGGGCAGTCATTAGTGATTGGCCTGAGACCATCAACTCACTACACTTCATCACAGGCAGCTGCTTGGATTCAAATCCAGGACCTAAGCGTTGTTAGCTCATCATCATCATCTATCTCTTAATCGCAAGGGATGTTGAAGCGCCACTGATGACACCTCAGCTCTCAACTCTCTCTACGTTTGCCTGGTTCTTGCAGTCTTTTTCAGGTGTTGTGCCGGCTTATTAGAGATTCAACATTTAGAATGATCTTGCCTGATGATGCACTAACATGGTTGTGTGGCTCAGGAGTGAGATCAATGAACTGGGTTCAAATCCAAGTAGCCACCCATTACTTAAACTGGGGTTTCAAGTGCAGTGAGTTGAAGCTCTCAGCCCAGTCGCCAAAAAAACTGTACACAATGAGAAAACATTGAAATTGGTTTGTTCACTTAAGTTGCTAAAATCCCAACTTTTGACAATTAAATTTCAGTTTGCATGCCATGCGATGCAACATTATACGTAGCAGGGCATGTGGGAAATTGCAGCACACCTCCGTGTGGATAAAAGGGACATCAGACGTAGTTCTGTAACGTCTACTTCCGTGGACCGTTGTCTGAAATGGGCATTACACACTGCTCTGATGATTCTGAATGGATTTTACGTAATTGGATTTATTCACCCAAGAAAGCCTCACTAAGCCTTAAGACTTTTTTTTTTCCAGGAGGTCCTGCAAATCCCTCCGTTGACTTGCTCCACCACACCTTGCCACGCTTGTATCTTTCTACGTGCATTCACGTTCTCAATCTTTGCTGTCTCTCTCTGTTCCTTTTCCTCCTCCTTACGCTCAATCCACGCTTTCGCTCTTGTTCTCTTCTTCCCCCCTCTCCCTTCACTGGAACAAACTTCCTCATCCATATTAAACAGTCACCTTCGCTCATCAGTTTCCGCTCCGCACTCAAAACTCACTTATTTTCCCTCGCTCACCCCACGACCCCTTAATCCAGGGGTCGGGAACCTTTTTGACTAAGAGAGCCATGAAAGCAAAAAATTTGGAAATTTATTTCAGTGAGAGCCATATAATATATTTTAAAAGTGAATTCAACTAAATGTCAGTATAATAAGCCTCTGAATTTATTCTTTTAAATAATGTTGTTATAACACTCACCATTAATGCGACTTCTGGTGCTGCATGGATTTGCTGATGTCTTTGTAGTCGGGTTGGTACTTGGTGAGGTTAAGCTTCATGCAAGCGTTGAGGCTTTCATCCGTTAAACGTGATCGTAGGTTGGACTTGATGTTTTTAAGATGTGAGAATGACTGCTCACATGCATACGTAGATCCAAACATGGTCAATACAGCAATACTCACACGCTGCAGTGTGTGGTATGTGACAGGAAGCGCGTTCCAAGTTTTGAGAATAAGCTGGTCTTCGGGTTGGAGTTTTTTCATTTCTGTCCACATGTGCTTGCTCGCCAACTCCGCTTTCTGTCGTGTGATTCTTTCCAAATCTTCATTCAGTGACTTGAACTTATTCACCCACATGTCTGAGGCCTTCAGGTCAGCCACTTCTGCTTCAAAATCTCTGACGGAGACACCAGGGATGTAATTCAGGTCGGCTGTGTTCAGTGAACACTCGTTTGGATGGGTGATGAACTTAAAAAGACGAGTGTGCTCACGAAATTCTCCAAAGCGTGCTTTGAAGGACTGTAGGAGACTGGATGTGCAGCCAGCTAGCTGGTGGAGATCAAGGTTTTGAATGGGCTCACTTGCTGTGCATGCATCTTTAAATTGGCTCAGTTTTTCAAAATGTAGTAAACGACCTGTTTCAAGATCCGTGATGAAAAGCTCCAGCTTGTTTTCAAAAGCAAATACAGCTTGTTGAAGGGATAACACTGTATTTCCAATGCCTTGCATTTTCACGTTGAGCTGGTTCAGATGTTCAGTCAGATCTACGAGATAGTAAAACTTGAGGAGCCACTCGGTGTCGGCTAGCTCAGGATGCCCGACGCCTTTCATTTCAAGGAAAGTCCGGATTTCGTTCAGGCAAGCCGCAAAACGGCTAAGCACCTTCCCTCTTGACAACCAACGCACATTGCTGTGCAAAAGCAGACCAGGATAGTTATTTACAACTTCATCCAGCAGTGTTTTAAACTGGCGATCATTTAAGGCTCGGGCAACAATAAAGTTGATCACACGAATGACCAGCGACATCACTTCGCCAAACTGCCTGTCACACATCTGAGCACAAAGTGCCTCCTGGTGTATAATGCAATGGAAACTTAGGATGGGTCTATTTTCATGTTCACGGAGAAGCGCCACAAATCCTTTGTTTTTCCCCACCATACACGGAGCACCATCAGTACACACTGAGAGAAGTTTATCCATAGGTAGACTTTTTTCCTGAGCAAACTCCATGAAAGACTTGAATAAATCCTCACCTCTTGTGGACCCTTTTAATGGCAGAACAGCAAGACTTTCTTCGCGCAGTGTGTCACCAACAGCATATCTTGCAATCACGCTGAACTGCGACAAATGGCTCACGTCTGTTGACTCATCCAAAGCCAGAGAAAAGAACGGCGCTGCATTTATGTCCTTCACTTGCGTTTCCTCCACTTTGTTTGCCATCACGATGGTACGATCATGAACAGTTCTTGCCGACAGAGGCATGTCTTGTATCCGTTTGATTATCTTGTCTTTGTTCGGAAGATCATCAAAAAGTTCATTGGCTACATCCAGCATGAACGTTTTAGCATACTCGCCATCTGTGAATGGTTTTCCGTTCCTCACTATTGCTAAAGAACCAGCAAAGCTAGCCGAATTATAGTCACCTTGCCGGGTCCATACGCGGAGTTGCTGCTGGCTAGCTTGCACCCTGCTCAGAAGCTCTTGGCACGCTTTCTTTCTGCTGTCTCCCGCAGGGTATTTTGATGCAAAGGTAGCGTGGCGCGTGTCGAAGTGCCGCTTTACATTCGACCGTTTCAACGATGTAATTTTGTCATTGCAAATTAGACACACCGCAGAACCCGCTCTCTCCACAAAGGCGAATTCTTCGGTCCATTCGTCCTGAAATGTACGATACTCGTCGTCTTTTTTTCTTTTCGCCATCTTCTTCGTCGAAGGGTTAGCTTTGAGCTAATGACCGAGCAGACGCAGTCTCAGACTGATTCAAAAGGGGGCGTTTACCTGTTTTACCCAGCAACGGCAAACGTAGGCCAGTATCATCCAATTAAAATAATGGACAATTACTCCTGCAGCCCTGAACAGGACATGCGCAGTGAAAAATCGATGGATGGATTAAAACAAGTGAGAATATTTTGTTTTATCTGCGAGCCATATGCAATCATCAAAAGAGCCACATCTGGCTCGCGAGCCATAGGTTCCCGACCCCTGCTTAATCTCTGCCTCATAACCGCCACCGTTACTGCCCCACCCCCACCTTCATGTTCTCATTCTATGGCTTTCACTCATTCCCCATCCATGAAATCCATTCATCATCATTTACTGCCATCAATTTCACTTTCACCGAAGTCACGCATCACAGATTTGCCCATTCCTTCCTCTCATCTATGTCATTCACCTCATCTCCACCATTACATCCATATGTACGATTGTTAATTACGTGTAAAGCGCCTTGGATAAGGCGCGATATACATTAATTTAAGATAAGATTGGGGTCACTGGCAGTGGAGTGAACAAGCAAATTCAGGGTTCTACCTCTCTCTTCACCTGCATTAGATTGTTTGGCCAATATCCTTTTTTAATGAGTGTTTCTCTAATAGAGCTTTTTTTGGGTTAGATCGCGTTAATATATAAATGTGTCGGTAAAACCCACCACCACCCGACACAGCCAACTAGTAAGGGTTGTCACGTAAACAGAACGTGGCCAATTCGTCACTAGTACAGCACACCGGTGTGTTGGAGAGCCAAGCCACAACATTTACAATCTGAGCACGACGTTTCGCCAGTAATTGCAACTAGCTTCATCAGGCGACAGACAGATTTGTGGAGAAGTCCATCTGTTTTGTTCCTTATATAGAGGCGTAGATGTGGTGACCACGCTTCTGCGCTCTTGCACAATATGGGGGTTTGGAGATTAGTGACAAATTGACACGTTCTGTTTACGTGACAACCCTTACTAGTTGGCTGTGTCGGGTGGTGGTGGGTTTTAACGACACATTTATATATTAACGCCCTCTAACCCCAAAAGCCTCTATTATGTATGATATTAGGCGCGAAAGCCTGCGTGTAAAACTGAGTGTTTCTCTGCACGTGGGAGGAAACCAGTATCCTCAAGAATACCAATCCTGCATACCTGGGGAACCACCTAAATGTGGTCAACTGATAGAGAACCAGTCAGCAACAACAGCCTACTTTCCGTATTGCTATGTTTAGGACTATTATTGCAGATAATTTTGTTTCAATTTTTCTCCTAAATCTATTCCACTTCGGGCTGCTCAAAGTCGTGTGGTCATGTGGCCACATAACTGTGAAGCCATTAGCACAGGTGGAATGTAATTGGTATAAAGAGAGAACACGCATGCTTAAATACGTCAAAATTATACAGCACAGCTTTTCTTTAATTAAAATATGCTTGTTGTTGTTGACAAGTTTTTTTTAGAATGCAATTTTTAGAGGAAAAATAAATAAATCGGATTTCAAAACCGTATTGACCAAGACGCCTTGCAGGTAAGTTAACATTTGCAACATTTTGAGAATTAAATTCACAAATGATATGTAATTCTTACCCAAATTGGTTGCACTTATTGTTTTCGCATTCATTAATGCTGTAGAGAAATAAAGTTTGATAGTAAAAGCAAAGGTATAATAATTGCTTCAAAGAACGAGCACATAAATTACGTAAATAAACTCATCCAAAGGAAGGAATTGATGTTTCAATTGGCTGGCTTCTTTTGGAATGAATTCAAATAGTGAATAAAGTCAAAGGGATTAATATCACAATTCCTTGTATTAAACTTGTTTTTTTTGTTATAGTTTCCACGTTTGTTACCCTTTTAGAATTTAAATATTCTCCGGTATAAATGTCCGTACAAATTACGAATAAGGAGGGGAAAAAACGGCTTTGCCGAGGAAAATGTTGAGGTACTGTATCTACACCTCCGATTAGCACGGTTGGCTACGTATGGCGAGAGAGAAGTGCAACATACAGTACATACAGGTGGTGCTTTGTTAAAAAAATGCCTTGATGGCCCCCATCGGTCCTCTTGATTTCCGTGCACGGTCTGGAGTCTCCATCGTGCTCGGTTTAACCCCCCCCCGCCTCTCCCATATGAAAGGAAACGGTGGCGGTTTGTATGTTCCATGCGTGGGTGGGAATAGAGCCTGAAATGTATTTCAACCTGTGAATTTGGTTGACTTGACAAAGGGGGCCTTGAGCAAGATTACGTGGATTTGACGATGATTGATCATAACTCTGCACAAAGCTTATTACTGATTAATCTCCCTTGACAAACTCGCACCTTGACCCCCCATAAGTGGTTTGGATGACTCACATTTTCATCATCTTTGCAATCACGCGATTCACACTCCACCTTTGCAGACGGGTGAGAAATACATATTTAATAATTTAATAATGGATTTATTTAAAGTAGCCTGGCAGTTATAAACCAGCCAAATCTTTAAGAGCATAGGAAATGAAACGTGAATATATTATGTACAAATTAAATAAACATATTTTTATTTTATTTTTTGAAAATAAAGCGATTTGTGTTCGTGCACAACGCCTAATAATAACTTGAATCGGGCGACAGTGTGGCTTGTATTAGGCGTGGAAGTGGTCACAGAGTGAGTTGCCGCAATGGATTTGTGACCGGATATTGTTTCTTGGGAAGAACAAACAGTGATACTTTAGCCTTTTAGAATTGCAAATATGTTGTAAGCAGACAATATATATTACTTGCCAGCTGAAGCACATTTCTTCTAAGTCAAGAGAGCTGTACTATGAAGCACATTTCTGAAACAGGTTTAGACCATGAATCACTGACTGGAGCGGAAACATACAATTGTTTCGATGTTTTGCCCAAATAGTAAGCTATTGATTGTAAACAATGTGTATTTGGTATACCATATATAACCACAGTATTCAGCACTGCAGCAATTTGACGAATTGTCATGATTCAAGGTTACAAATCCATTCAATAATCAATTACGTGTTTCGTCATCTAATTTGTATTGTTTATTTCTGTTGTTGTTCTGTCTTGTTTGTAGAATGCAGTTTACTCCATTAGCCCAAATGTAACATTACAAATATTACGATACAAATGTGAATACAGTGTCCATACATTGTAAATATCTAATGTGAATGCATACTGGCATCGTAAGCATAGTAAATTATTTAATTAATTAATCAATCGGTGCACATTTAGGTGCCTTTTATATACAGTGTGTTAGATAATTGTACGTTGATGAGACCACTCTGCTATGAACCCGATGACCCAAGTTTGATTCCTGGCCACGGTTAACATCAGTGACAAGTGATATCTCAACCATTTCTGGACATCCGTTCATCAATCTGCACTTGGGGGCCGTCCATAAATGACGTCACGCACCTGGGGGGGGGGGGTCAGACATTTGTGACGATGTGTGACGAGGGGGGGGGGGTTGAGAAAAGTGACGTCACATCAAAAAAAGCAATTTTAAATAAATATAGACAACACGTTCTACTTAATTAAATAGACGTTTTAATAAATGTTTTCTCCTACAACATCAGAGTGCAGCGCCACGTTAAATACGCACTACAATGACAATAGTTTAAATCGATTTGAAGCATGTTTTATTTTTTTTTGGGGGGGGGGCAGAGCTTTGTGACGTCATATTTGAGGGTGGAGAGGTCTGACTTTTTGTGACGCCGTGTGACGAGGGGGGTCATTTATAACCGCCCCCCCCCCCCCCCCCCCCGTGGCAACATTCCATGTGGAGGCTTTCATCCAGCAATCGATTGACATGGGGCGGTGAATTTTTACTTTACACAATAATGATAGTTATAATGGTTGTTAGGTTCCAAAACATTAGCGGCTGCACGAACATCCAATTGACACAACTGATATGCAACGCGACAACTACATTGAGCAGAAATTGCTCTGCACTGCTCTTCATTCACACGTGGCAGGATATATACTTGGCACTGCTGTATATTGGGTGGGATTGGCTGCCACGTCAGATTTCCCGTAATGAGAAGACGCCTCGCGGTTGATGATTCACGGTAATACAATACTTCATCCCCAACCGGCTCAATTTACGCTTTACCCAATGCTCTAAGCAAATTGGGTCCCTGCGTCATCGCAACACTATTCACCCTTCGGTTTGTTCGGCATTCAGGAGTCATGCTTCGTCATAATTGAATCTTCCTACCTATTGCTCTTTCACGAATGCGATTCTTGCAACTGCAGTGGAGTCCCCATTTGCCTTACAGGGGCTACTGTCGTTTTATGACACGGGCCTTGGCCAAGTGTTCTCTGGAAGTGACTGAAAGATTGATGGTAAAGGCATCGGTTAACCTGCCTTCTGTGGCTGTAGGTTCACATTTTCAGCTGTCCTCACCGGAATTAAACAAAATATATATTTCAAACGGCAACTTTACAGCACACAATCCGCACTTTGCACGTTTACTTTATTGATATTTATTTCCCGGAAAAAAATATTTTGCGTGAAAATAAATATTCAAATGATTTAACGTTTGCAGCCTCAAGAGCCACAGCACAGTAAAGACACAAGTTATTTTTCGCGCATCACCATTTAATATTTACAGCACGCTTCCAATGCGGCAGATTTCCGGGTGCCAGAGCAAGAGGTATTTGGGATAATTACTCATTAAGCAAGTCAACATTTGCTAACACGAACACGATGGAATTGCTTCTCCGCAGTGACTCTCTACGAAAATAAAATATCCCAGTGGCCCACGGGTTTTCCCAAGGCGAGCATCACAAACGTCTTCTGTTTGATCCTTAAGAAGCCATGAGCGTAGCGCAGCTTTCTCGTGCTACCTTCCGTGCGGAGCTACTTTCAGAGGTCCGCATGGCGAATGAAGACTTGAGGGGGCTCGGTCTGGCCTGTATGCTTGACGTTACATAAAATCCGTTTCAAGCTTCGCTTTCACAACAATTTCCTCGCTGCACATGCCGAGTGTACGATCAGGGTTATTGGTGCTGAAACACGACTCTCCCTTCCTCAACAGATGGCACGGTCCAAAAAAAACAAATACGAGGGCGTTGTTCGACATCAACGCCTTCGAACAATATGAACATTTTTCGTTTAACCGGCAAGTTGAAAATTAATGATCACAACCAAATTCATGGTATGCCATTGCTAACACCGGATTGTGAGAATTGTTCTTCAACGTATGGTGAGCTGTAAAAAAAAATGAATAGTGGCGTTAAACGCTTTTACACGTGACTATTAATTTGCTTGGCTGTGTTGGGTGGTGGAGGGTGTTGACAATGAAAATTTGCTCAGATCATTTCGGTGGCCTAACATTAATTACAATTAATATCAGTCGTAGAATTGGCTGCACAAAATCTACGTGACAAGTCTTAAAAAAATTATGTTGGCTGGAGTTGAGGCATAAACTGGCCTGCCACGTTTGTTGCAATCAAACGTATCCGCGTCCGATTGCAACCATCCCATTTGTAAACATCACCACAATTTCTACAATGACGATCATCATCGTCGTCATATTGTTGCTTTATTATTTGACAAATATCACGCATCTCTGCATTCTCAGAGGAGTAAACACACCTAGTGACGGCTTGCTCTTATTGTAATGTGCCGTTGTGCAAGCGTGCTCACATCTGTTATAATATGACACATTTGCCTTCTCGTGCTAAAATCTGGGAAAAAGGTGTGCGAACATGGGTGTCTGGGTAATGCCCCATTTCCTATGCACATTTTTTTTACTCAGGTTACACTGATATAGGTTACATTATTATTTAAACTCTCTTCGCTAAACGAAAGGTGCTCCTCGTGGTCTAACGGTTAGCGCAATGGACTTGCGATCCAGAGGCCAACGGTGTGATGCAGTCTCCTGGCATGGCAGCTGAAACAGTGGTGCACGTTTCCTAAAATTCCCCTTGCCTCTGTCAACCCAGCGGTGTAAATAGGTGCACCACAATCAGTCGATATGGCAGGTTGCACGTGGTGGGGGTAAAATTATTGGTACTACCACCCCTTGCGAGACATCCGGTGAGTGTGTAAGAGTTCAAAGCTGCACTTTTAACGGTTACGTCTGTTGACGATTTGACAAACAAACCCTTACTCATGGGTCATTTCGGTAAAGTCACGTAATAATAAAATACGACGTTTCAGTTGCAACACAAGCAACCATCATCAGGTAAATATGAATGATAAAACACAGACACGGAAACAACACAAGGCAGACACACATGCAGAGAGAGAGACACACACAAAGACACACCGAGCGAGACACACACCAAGACAGACCTGTCTGTGTTTTATCTTTGCGTGTGTCTCTCCCTGCATGTGTGTCTGCCTATGCTGTTCCCGTGTCTGTGTTTTAGCATTCATTCTTACCTGATGATGGTTGCTCGTGTTGCAACCGAAACGTCGCATTCTATTATTACTTGATTTTATTTTCTATGCGACTTTACCGAAAGAACCAAAGAGTAATTCCTGCAGCCACGAAAGCTTCGAATCGAGTTGAAACAAACCCTTTTTACATTTGACGAGTTGTGTCTCACTGCTTCCCCACGCGCTCTTGTGCTCTGCTCAGCGCCTGTGGAATGCTTAGCAGCATGTCACGCTGCTTTCCGAAGGGAGCAAAGAGGTTGCGGCTCGGTCACGGTGCTTAGACCTGGCACCTAATTTTTCATTGAAACAAGAGAGACGTCATTTGGTGACAGAACTGGAATAAAATGAAAAATAAATTGCAGCCATTTTATAACCCACACCACGTCGGTCATGTGGTGTTGTTTTGCCATACTTCACCATGCTGGTCAGTGCATCTTGGTGAAGGGTAGGGGAGAACTAGCTTTGACATTACTCATCGCTAATGTTAGCCATTGCCGGGAATCGAATTCAGGTTAATGGGTTCAAAGTGCAGAGCTGATAACCACTGTACCACCTCTCTACCCAACTGACAATACAATATACAATTTGCTTTTATAGAGTGCTCTTCATACAGGGCACAACAAACAATGCCGACGAAAATCTCACAAAAACCATTAGCCCATCAATCCAGTTAATAATAAACTATATCGGACAAATATGTTTTTAAATTTAATTTCAAAGATTCAATTGTGCGAGTAATCCTCATATGACTTGGAATATAATTCCAGAGGTAGGGAAGCATAGCAGCATAGCAACTGAACTATATTAACTTTCCCTGCCCAATAAAAACACAATCTCACATAACCCACAATAGGCTCCATAATAGAGGTTTTTTTGGGGTTAGATCTTATAGATATAGATGTTCTGTTATACCCGCAAGCATCTGACAGCCAATTGGTAAGGTTTGTCACGTAAACAAACCATGCCAATTAGTTACTTGTTCAGCACATCGGTGTGCTGGAGGGTAAAACCACAGTATTTACAATTCGAGTATGTTTCGCCGGTAATTACAATTACTCTCAGCACGCGACAGCCAGAATAATGGAGAAATCTTCCTGTTTCGGGCTTAAATAGAGGGGTTAAATGTGATGTCGTCACTTTGAGCCAATCAGGTGCGAAGACCAGAGGGGGGTGGTGGGGGGGGTTATTCTTCTTATATTTACCCACTCTTCCACAAAAAAACCTCTATTATGGATAACATTGGTCACGAAAGCCTACGTGTGAAACTCACGATAGGAGTCTGCAAAATGACTCGCCGTGCGACACTCAGGGCCGTCACCAGACCAGAGGGCCAAATTGTGTCGTTCAGTTTCATTCCGTCGCCGACAAGCCCGTAACACGTAAAATGCCAACAGGCATTGATTGGCCAAGATCAATTAGTTTGCCTTCAGCCCCTTCAACACCACACTCATCACGCCACCGGTGACGTTTACTGCGAACAAGTCGCTCGCTGATTGGTCAGTTAAATTTTTGTTGCGTGCCATTGTCTCCCTTGGCCATTCAGTGGGGGCTCTTGGGAGATGGTTCACTGCATGCATCTGAGCCATGGACATTGGTGACAATCACATGCATTGAAAGACACGACCTCGCATCACTCCTCCCTATACTGTAGATCATTTTATAAATGCGTTTGTTCCTTTTCGCTTTTTTTTTACCATTAACCTCAGAGTAGCCATTTACCCTCGTTCACCAAAAATAGCTACAGAAAGCATTGAATTACGGCGTTAAAAGCCACCACTGGGAAACCTTAGGTCGCGTTATCAAGGTCAAAACGTGTACTACTACATGTGTGCTGAGGACAGATTGTGAACAAGAGCTTTGGACAACACACAGTGTTACATTTTTACATTTTATTCACTGTCACTTCAAAAAACAGGATATAAAACTGAGCTGGGTGCTGGCAAATATTCATGATAAACAGGGTTATTCTAAAGCAGGAATACAATGTAAATGGGGACGCTGCGATCGTGTGTAATGGTTATTATTACACTGAACTTGCAATCCAGAGGTCACCAGTTCAATCTCCAGGAACGCTAGTTTGCCCAGCAGTATAAACATTGTTACACCGCAATTAGTCAATTGGCACGTTGAGTGTGGTTGAGTAAAGTGTGGATACGTTCACCTCTTCCATGGCGTCGACCCAGCGTGGATGATAAGGCCAGGAATACCGTCTTTCTCGGAACTCTCTAGAGCTCTTCCAAGTGGAGACCTTTCCACCATGAGTGGTGCAGGCAAGCCATTGCAGGGCTGAAACATTGACTTTTATTCAGGATTATACCGGCACATGAAGCCAAATGAAATAGTCATTTGCTTCGGAGTCTGTGATTGCACACACACGCATTCGATTACCAGGCTGCACGGCTTCTTCCTGCGGCCCAATGGGTTGTTCATCAGGCAACGCAAAAGAGGCTGTATTGGGGCTTGCAACTGCAGTTTCTTTCATGAATTATGTGGTCCGACAGGGGCTAATAGCCTCCCATTATATTTCTGCTTGGGGAATCCATTCACACAGATGCATCTGCGAATCATATTTATAATGCAAATCCAAAGAGGCGCTATGTGACGTCCACACAAGAGCTTCTATGAGGTTCTGATTAAAAGATCGTGCGTTCTACAGTGGAACAATTGAAGCCACTGTCGTGAAATGATTAGGGCACTGGACTTGCAATCCAGAGGTCGTTGGTTCATTAACGTCTTCGGTTTGCAGTTAAGCAATGGGGCAAGTTCTCAATGCTTCCCGGACTCCGTGTCCACCCAGCGGTGTAACATAGGTTCACCGCGGTCAACTTGCAATTGTAGACCAAATAACCCTTCAGGGTTCACTCGAACAGAAGCCCTCTCACCGGCTGTGGCATGAGACAGCAATTGCAGGGTCTTTGCTTTTTTTACATTCTGCGATAAAATAATTGTGAAATTCGTTCCAATGGCAAGCTACCATCCCATTAGTACTAATGACAGTAATCATAGAGTGTGGTGTGTTAGATGTGCGACCTATTAGACGATAGTTAAAAATGAAATACACAGAGGCATATGAAATAACTGGCAAAAACGTGCACTCTTTAATGAATGGAAATTCACCGGTTGTACAAAGCGTGTTTTTCTTTTAAATCCGATACAGGATTAATTTAAGGCACAATTTATTTTTTTCATGGTGGTCACCAGAGAGACCGATGCGACTGTCAAATCCACCAGCATCGATGTGGCTGAGTGTATCACGGGGCGAAGAGCCACGTTCGGACACTGAGCCTGCATTCGGAAATCTGGGGTTGAAGCTCTGGGCTTACCTCCTAGGGTTAAAAGGAAAACTGTTACACACACCGTGTGTTGGATGGCCTGGTGCAGCAGTAGGAGACTGCACAATCCCTCCTCTCCTCCCCTCATCAATGGCAGCATATTTGTCTCTACCCAAACAGCAGGGCTGCTAAACCAGTATCAGTTATCTAAAACTAAACTATGAAATAAACTATTTTTATTTGACCAGGTAAGACCCACTGGGCTATATAGCTATTTTTCAGAAGTGACCTCGCCACAAATGATAGCTCAACGAAGTAGCTTATCACGTGTAAATGTATAGCAGCCAAATACTCTAAACCCACGTTTCTAAATGTGGAGGGAAAAACTGGAGGAGAAGAATCCATACGACTACAGGGAGAACGTGCAAACGCGAACCCATGACCACTTGCGTACCAGGTGAGGTAGTTAACATCTCGCCACCGTGGCACCACAACATCTGCTGTCAGCTGAGGGTTTTCGCAATTAAACATTGATCCTGCTGCTGATGTTTGCTCTCGCAATTCTGCATTTAATTTTAAAATTGAAAAACCCACCGTGAAATGTATTAGATAGCCCTGTGATTGCGATCGTCACTGCATGCATCATGGCACCGCTTATACGGGTTTAAAAAAAATTGCCAGCGATGTTTGCTCACATTGCACTGTGCTGAATTGGCATGGTTATTAGCAACAGGATCCCACAATGGCAGGCTGTAACTTCCCTTAGCTGGGAAAGCCCGCCCCGCATGCTAGCCTCTGAATTATTTGATTGCATCTCGCCATCTCTTTCACTTATAATTTTCCCTCCTCTCGGTAGCCACTCGTTCGTTAATTTTGATTTTATTTCATCGGTTCTCTTGGCAGATCTGCCCATCTTCACTAGAGCTTTCTATAATCGGTGTTATCATATGCTAGCATCATTCCTTTATATATATTGAAAACTCACTTCTTTAAAACTGCTTTTTGTGTTTAGTTTGTTGTCCTTTTGCCACACCTCTGATTAGCACGGTTGGCTACGTATGGCGCGAAAGAAGTTCTACATACAGGCATGCAAACTGCACCTTGCAAGAAAGTACAATCTGCAACAAACGCAGGTGCGTATGTAGTAGAGTAAGATGTTATCAGCCAATTAATGAGTCTTTATATGTGCGTGAGGAAATCTAAGCACCCAGAAAAAAACATGTGAGGGAGCAACACTATCCCGTACAGATGGAACAGATGGAGATTAGTCTACACTTGCTATACTGCCTTTTCCTGGCAAGCCACGATATGGCACATTGACGCAAATGGGAAGGGAGTCTTGCAACATCTTTGTGAGCCACCAACTCTTGCCTCCACACTGCTGGATTACATGCGTGCATCGTCGCCATTGCATCGGTCATACGTTTTGGAAGTTTAGTTTTTGGTTTAAATTGCACATCATTTTTCATGTAGACTTTAATAGACATCTACTGGACGTCTGTGAAAAAAGCTTCATAGCTCATCGGATTCCTCCAGTATAAATATTCTGATTGTGATGATACAAACTCTGGGATGGTACGTCAGCATATGATTTGTGCATAGCGCAATGAACCCAGCGACCTGAGTTCAATTCTGGGTCTTGGATAACATCACCGGTGTTGGCACATCCCTTATCAAACCTGCACTGACCAGCATGGTGAAGTATGGTCACACAACCCCGGTGACTGACACAATGTTGCGAAGCCTTCATCCAGCAGTGGTTTGAGAAAGCGCTGTATATTATTATCGCCATTATGAAAATTTAGAAAATATATTTCACACAAAAAGATGAGAAACGAATCCAATGTCCCCACCACATTTTGCAAGCCTCCAGTGTTAACCATCAACGGATGATTCTGGATGTATCATGATATATATTTTTTTGCTCAGTAATAAAAAGTTACAAGCCAAAAGGTCGGGAAATCCCTACCACCTACGCACCACTCCTACGCACATCCTGACATTCTACGCAGAGGAATATTAAAGACAGGGCTTCTTCAAGTCATGCGTGGGTTGGCAGAGGTAAGCTTCAATTTATTGGTCCAGTCTTTAGGGCTGGTGACAGAAACCTCAATGGGATTCCAGTAATGAGTGTTTGGAATTATAATGAGGGTTTTTTTTTTATGACTTAATGACTATCACAGATGTATGAGCACCCCCGATATCTGGGGGACAATCACCCTGCAGTAATAGCAGAAATACGGACACACGTATATCCTTGTTCTTCAAGAACTGATAATGAGCAATGGCTCATTGGCTTGGCACACGAGAGAGTGAGAGAGATTCAGTGGAAATCCCCATCAAGAACAAAGGCTGGCCGAAGTTGTTGGAATTTTAGACTGGATTTCACAATGTTCCCCGAATCGCCGAGATAATAGCAGCAAGGCAACAATCGCCTCGGCGGAGAAATACCACGGAGAAGCGTGACATTGAATATAATAAAACAACAAACTAGTACAGTATCATCCTTTTACGAGTACGTGCTGTTGTAGAGGAAAACACAACGTAAAGACACACCCCTGAATGTACGCTAACGCCCCTGTAGGGCATTTGACCTGCTCTTCCACACTGGCTAGACATATTGGGAGAGGTGGGAGCCACCCGCTCTTTACCCCTCCATACGTGACCTGGCGATTGATCAGCTGTGGCACATCCATTTATACTTCTGGCGAGATGTTAACTACCTCGCCTGGTACGTAGGAGGTTGTGGGTTCAATCCAGACCCTGACGCCTGTATATTTGGAGTTTGCGGTGTTTCTCTCCCCATGGTCGCGTGGATTTTTCTCCGGGTCCCCTGGTTTTCCCCTCTACATTTAGAAACAGGCGTTTAGAGTATTTGGCTGCTAGAAATTTCCACGTGATAAGCTGCTTCGTTGAGCGATAGTTCGTGGCCGAGGTCGGTTCTGAAAAAGAGCTACATAGTTCAGTGGGTCTTACCTGGTAAAATAAAATAGTTTAGTTTATAGTTTATACTGCTGAGTGGATAGAGGAAGGAGTAATCAAATAAATAAATGGAATAAACCTGCCCATTGCTTCAGCTGCCGCGCCAGGAGATAAAACAGGCGCCGTCTGGATTAGGGGCCGTCCATAAATGACGTCACGCGATTTTGGACGATTTTTGACCCCCCCCCTCCCCCCATCGTCACACGGCGTCACAAAAAGTCAGACCCCCTCCTCTCAAATATGACGTCACAAAGCTCTGCCCCCCCCCCCCCCAAATAAAACATGCATCAAATCGCTTTAAACTATTGTCATTGTAGTGTGTTTAATGTGGCGCTGCACTTTGATGTTGTAGGAAAAAACATTTATTAAAAAGTATATTTAATTAAGAAGAACGTGTTGTCTATATTTATTTAAAGTGGCGCATTTTGATGTGACGTCACATTTCTCAAACCCCCCCCCCCCCTTGTCACACATTGTCACAAATGTCTGACCCCCCCCCCTCCCCAGGTGCGTGACGTCATTTATGGACGGCCCCTTACAGGTCATTTCACGCTTCAGTTCAGTTTCAGTTTTCAGTTGATTTATTAGGTATAGCCCTGTGAGCCATGCGGCTCTTGAATCGGGTGCAACCACAACAAACAAAAACATAAACAAGAAACATCTTAAAGTGACTCACTCATTGTTTTTTTCGGTAAAGTCACGTATGTAGAAATGCAATAAAATTATATAAAAAAAAACAATCACGACGTTTCGATCACAACGCAAGCGATCTTCATCAGGTGTCAAGAACAAATCACGGAGGTAAATACAACAAAAAGATGAGAGACGAGAATTCAACAAACCTGAAAAAACATTATGTGAAGCACATCCAGTCAGGCCAACAACACAGTTAGACACTTCCTGGCGGACCACGAATTTCAGAAGAGTGTTAAATTTCGTGTTCAATTTTATGCAGTCACGAAAGCTGTAATACTTTATTATCTTAAAGTAACTATGCGCAACAGAAAAATCCAAGAAAAAACAGAAAAAGTCTTCCAGAAAAAGCACCGTATATCAATGCTGTGTGCAAAAATCCCAGTGGGATGCAAGTCAAACAATAACAACCATAAGACAATTTAGATTAAAGTTATCAGTCTAACTCTGTACTACAACAAGCAAATATGGCTAAACCAAAACGTTTTCGAAATCACCAAAATAAAGCTATAAAAACAATGTAACAGTGATCATAGGAACTGTGACGCTAACCATTGCACCGCGGCAGCGTGTTAGTGGACAGTCCTCTTGAAATTATTGGACTCAATTAGAATTCGTAACGACCGCATGGCGCCGTAGAGACATGCGTTTGCGTTCCTTCGTTTAAAATCTCCGCCGTGAGCAATGTGAGCGGGTAAACTGCGGCTGGAGCGCCGTGGGAGGTGTGGAGGCGATTCCATTGCTTTGCGTTCAAGCGTTGGCGATTTGGACCCTGCCGATTCTCGGCCTGATTTCTTGAACGTGGAGGTGCCATCAGATGGCATAACTTTGCTCTCGAAGAGAAAATTAAACCCGCGTTCTGATCTGCTTGTTTGCGCATCTGATTTTTTTTGGGGGGGGGGGGGGGGCGGGGGTTAATTCCTGATCCAATGTAACCCCGCAGCTTCTCTCAGTTTCCAAAAGATGTTTGAGTAATTAACTGTCCCAACCTCACTGAGTCATCCGCTCCCAAGCCACCCATTCCATAATAAACTGAGATGAGGTATGAAATGTAAATAATTATAATCTCTAAGTGAGTCACTTTTAATTGTTACTATTCATTTAGGATTTTTTTTAAACCATTGGATGCAAGGTGACATGATTTTTTTTAAATCTTATTAAATCATATTATTCATTCCATAGCAGCAACAAATTTATAGAAATCCCACCAACCTTTGGTATTTCATTTGAGTAATTGTCCTTTCAGAGATATACACTCCCCAATCATTGTTGCTGCTCTGAAGAATCTATTGTGTATACAACCATGAGATAGAAAGTGTATTGTGGGCTTACATCTCTTACATGAATAGTTCGTTAAAACTGTGACAAGAACATTAGATTTGACTCATAATTGGTCTATTTTGGAAATGAATAATCAATAACAAGTTAAACATAAAAACCCCATTGTGGTTTATTTTAAATGGGAAACATCCTCTGGTGTTCGCAAATATTTTGAGAGATGCATACTTAATTATATTTACAATTTTATTAAATTCTACTCATCGTTATTTGCAGGAAAATACAAGGCAAAATATTGCATGGCTATATATTGGGCTCGGTCCTTTTAATTTCCATCCAACCGCGTCACGCTTTTTTCGTGGAACACAGTGGGGAATGCATCTGAAATGGCTCTCTCCTGCAGGGAGATGTCCCATAACACGAAATCCACAGCAGCAGACTCCACCGTCGTATGGTTAAATCGCGTGGCCCTGTTATTGCCTTGCTCATGCCACTGCCGGTAGAAGGGGGAATTCTAGACAGCCTTCTTGGAGGGTATTGGCCTACTCTTCCACACTGGCCGTACATTTTGAAAGAGGTCGAAGTGTCTCCCATTTTACCCAACCATTTGCGACCTGCCGATCGACAGTCGTGTCCCCCATTAATGCTGCTGGGTGGACAGAGGAGGGTGGGTCTAAGACACTTTCCAATTGCTTCAACTGCCGTGCTCGGAGATCGATTGGGTGACCTCTGGATTGCAAGTGCAGTGTGCTAACCATTACTTTATAACAGCATATCTTTGTCTGCTTCAGGTGACTGTATACCTTTTGCTATGAGGTCACTTGATCCGTTAAGCAATTAGTAACAGTTGAGCGTTATAAACATTGCTTGCAGAAATAAGAGAAAATTAGGGACCAGATTATTGGTATTTTTGGGGAAAAATAAATGTTACTTTTCAGCGCATTGACACGTGTGTAATATTCTACGGAACTGTTAATTGCATGCGAGTACGTTTTACACATTGCATTTTAATAGGGTGGCACTAAGTGCCATTTTGGCGTGGAATGTGTGTATGCATGAGGTTATGAAATACAACATGATAAAATAACTTATTGTAAGAGTGCAACCTGCGACATCCCATTAAAAATGCCACATTCCTAATCATTCCTAATCATTTTGCCAAACGTTTTGAAGTAGCGGTTGAGTGTTGTTGTTGGTCGATTCAATGATTTTTTGTTGTTCGATTATTACAAACTAATTAAATTAGGGTTTCGTTTTCCTCCACAGCGCTTCGAAGACTGCAGTGGAAAGTTGCGATGGGTTACAGCCACATGTAGGATCGTATGAGGCAGCTATTGACGAAGCAACAACATTTTTCTAACTGCCAAGTAACATTCGCAGTGGGACACACACGCGGTATAGTATTGTGTACGTGTTCTGCGACAACATTTTTATTTCTACAAATATGACTCATCGCAAGGGGTTGAAATGTACCTCCCCCACAGCCCCCATGAAAACGATTGGACAGGCGAATCATCGTGAATGATATCGTGCCAAAAAGGCATTAATTATCACATACAGTACATGAACACACACTGGCATCAACAAGGAGTGAGTCACCACGTTTCTGGGAAAAATATTCATTGAGTTAGAGCCACTACTTCCATACGTGCATGGCAATACATCTGAAGCAGGTAACCAGAGCATTGATTATAGCTTACGTTACATTCCAACCTCCTCCCGTGTTCAAATTACTGTAATTAAATAACAATATACCAGTAATGATTAACATTAGCTAATTTTAACGCATTAGGTTAAACAATGGCAGTTCGGCGCACATTAGAGTTGGCCTATTTTGCATATATGAGAATTTGCAATTTCTTTTCAGAATGACCTTCAGAAAAACTAAATGTGCTTCTTTTTACTTTTACTTATTAGTTTGGGGTTGAGCGGCAGCGCAGTATGTATCTCGCTGCATGATGAACCGCACGAGCTTGGTTTGACTCCCTGCTATGACGAGCATCCACCACCCCTGACCAGCGTGGTGAAGTACGTTCAAACAACCCCCATATCTGATATGGTTTGCAGAAGAATTTACCCAGCAGTGGATTGACAAAGTTCTGTACGTTATTCACAATTATTATTATTGGTCTGAAGGGGATTTTAAATGGACGTATTATCAAATTAGAAAAAAAAACACATGCCCTGCTCAGTTTGTAACATGTCCCTTCTCTGAAAGGAACACTTATCAAGTAATTACATTACAATTAATGACCTGCTGCAAGGATACATATATGGCAAAACACATTAGGTATAGAAGGACAACTGGTCTTCCTTGCAGTAAAAGGACATTCGTTTGAAATGTATTGAACTGTATTCATAGGCAAAACGTCATAAATGCAATGATTAGACATACAGTTCAACATGCATTCTTAGAAAGATATACTTCTTCCCTATCAACATCACAATCGGCGTTGACATACCATGTGAGAATATCTTTTTTTTGTAACTCTTCATTTGCACATTTTTCTAACTTGTGATAATTTGACACCGTCGTCTCATTGAAGACCTAAAAGCAATCCCAGATCACTGAACGTAACCTGGCAGCACAATCAATTCTACAAGGATGAGATAAAGCTGGGTAGTGTAGTGTCTAGCACGAAGCATAAAGACACTTGGTCTTCCTGGCAATGAAGCTCAGATAGTAAACGCATGCGTGTGTGTGTGCAAGTATTTGCCCAGTTTACATCTATGAGCCAAAGCCTTAAAAGGCAAGCAGCTTTCTCTCTCTCTCTCTGATGGTGTGTTGGCCGCTTCCGTTGAATGCCAGGGCTTCTCAGTGCTTTGTGTCTATGTCAGCCTGTGCCTCATCTCAGTTTACCCATAACACGTGGGTCTGTCCTGTGACCTCCTGCCAGCAAGCATTCGACACTTCACGTGGCCTCAAAGTGCACCGAGGCTGGAACAAAGCACAGTGGCAACATCAGCATCACTTCGTGGAGAATGGCGGCTGTTGTTGTTGCTCTGTGTGTCAACGGGAGTTCTTTTGAGCAGACACGAGCGACGCATGATGTTTTACATAGAATATGTAAACAGTTACTTTACATTTAAAGCTTTCGTGACTGCAGTAATTCATATTCTTAGCTCTTTCGGTAAAGTCACGTTGAAGGGAAACAATGCAACAATAAAATATGTGTTGCAGTCGAAACGTCGTGAGAATTTTATTGTTTTATATATATTTTATTATTTTATTGTTTCCCTTCAACGTGACTTTACCGAAAGAGCTAAGAATATGAGTTACTTTACATTTAACATTTCAAGATTGTTGTAATCCCATCTTCATAGTTCAAGAAATTCATAAATCTCCATTACACATTGCACAGTAATTGCATTAATTAAACTACACTGGGAATTATAAATCTTATTTCTTCACCGACGACAAATCATGAAATATTCAAAAGGAGGGAGTATATAACAGCCTCGACCAGTCGAAGCTGTTGGAAGACCACGGTCAACTAAAACTAAACTATTTTTTATTTGACCAGGAAAGGCCCACTGAGCTATATAGCTCTTTTTCAGAAGCGACCTGGCCACGAATGATAGCTCACTGAAGTGGCTTATCACGTGGACATTTATAGCAGACAAATACTGTAAACGCATGTTTATAATGTGGAGGGAAAAATCGGAGGACGCGGAGAAAAATCTACGCGACCACGGGGAGAACATGCAAACTCCAAATATGCAGGCGCCAGGGTTGGGATCGAACTCATGACCTCCTGCATACCAGGCGAGGTAGTTAATATTTAGCCACCACGGCAGATACTGCAGTAGATGGTCAGTCTTAGAAGAGGTGATATAAAAAACGTGGGAGTTTTGGTTGACACATTTTACCATATATCATTATTTTCGAGAAACGTTAGACAATAGCAGTTAGAATTGTATCCCAATTATCCCATAAGTCATCATTTCAACTGGATACCCTCCCAAAGACAATGCTTTTGGAATCGTAAAATTAGATTAATTCTGTGCGCATTTATTATTTTTATCCACAGTGCAAGGCACATGTGCCCGAGCATTGAGATACATGTAGGAGCTTCATAGCAACACATGCCGATATTTGCAAATAATCGTGCGACTTCACGCACAAGACAAAGATCCCCCGTATAGCTTGTAGCAAACTGTTACTAGTGTTGCTAGCGAGCACCTATAAAGGCCGGCAAGGCACACGAGAGGGTGGGTGGCCAACACCACGCCTGGCCCGCCTTTGTCTCCCCGATGCTACTCATTTGAGGCTGAGTCGACCTAGGGGAGGGCCCAGGACCGGTTCAGATAATCGTCACCGGTGTTGACCGTGAGCGGGAATCGACCCCGGATCGTGAGGTTCGAAGCGAGGCGCGCTAACGGCTACACTACCCTCCCTACACACACACTCACACGTATCTGCAAAACAAATGAGCCAGAGCTATTTAACGCGTCCATGTGTGACGCACGTGTGCGTGCGTGCGTGTCAGTCGACCCGTGGCACCTGCTGGGTCTGCACCGTGACCTCCTGCCGGCGAGCGTTCGACACTTCACGTGGCCTCAAGGTGCACATGGCCTGGCACAAGCGTCGTGGTGACTTCAACGCCACTAAGTGGCGAATGGCTGTTGTTGTTGTTGTTGTGTACGTGCGAGTGTCATCCTGTGTGGAGCCGTGGATGTTAGCGATCAGCGCGCTGCTGCGCTCCGAGACCCGGCCGCCCGAGTTCGATTCGCGCTCGAAGGCCACCAACACCCGGGCAACGATTAAATGTGAGCAATTGCCTGGGGGCCCTCCCCTCGGTCGACTTTCAGCCTCAAATGAGAAACCCGATGGGATGTGCATCTCCGAGAGACAAAGGCGGTGGGGCGGGCGTCGATTCTGGCCACCCCATCGCCTCGTGTGCCGTGCCGGCCTTCGTAGGTCGCTACTCTCTAACAGCACTTGCCCCCCACACACACACACAACGGTCTGTTAGAGGCTACACGGGAGATCTTTGTCTTTGTTATCCATTTCCGGCGCTGATACGTGAGACGATGTGGTTCGTGGTGGTGGGGGGGCCTCGGAGACTCAGTGGAGTGGGCCCTACATCGTTGTGTAATCTGGCATTGTGTGCGTGTGTGCGCGTTTTGTGTGTTTTTCTTTGTGTGTGTGGTGTTTTGTGTGTTTTTCTTTGTGTGTGTGTGCGTGGAATTTTGTGTGTTTTTATTCTTATTTGTGTGTGCGCGGTGTTTTTTTGCGTGCGTATTTTTTCTTTGTGTGTGTTTTCTTCTTTGTGTGTGCCTGTGGTGTTCGCGTCCACGCAATGAAACGCTGGCTTTGAGAGAGAGAGAGATGTTGTTGAGCGACGCACGCGAAACCCGACGTTGAACCTCGCAACCGGGCCAAGGAAGTAAAACGTCGGCAGCGAGTGATAATTATTATTCGCAACCGGTGCTGGGCATCGGCTAGGTCGACTCAACCTTAAACGATTTCCTTTGGTGCGGTGGGCGCAAACAAAGGTGACCGGGCATAGTTGCCGTACCATCATCCCACGCTACTCCCATCATCGCTCTCTCGCCAACAGCAAATCGTCCCAGCAAGTCTGTGGGAGGCGAACCAACGTGTCTCGGGACCATCCACGTCACACCGCTCATGTGATGATGATATCTATGGAGATTTTTGCAAGCCGCGATTTTTGTTGTTGTTGTAAACGATTAAATAATGGGGCCGTCCATAAATGACGTCAAGCGATTTTGGACGATTTTTGACCCCCCCCCCCTCGTCACACGGCTTCACAAAAAGTCAGACCCCCCCCTCAAATATGACGTCACAAAGCTCTGCCCCCCCCCCAAAAAAAACATGCTTCAAATCGCTTTAAACGATTGTCATTGTAGCGCGTATTTAATGTTGCGCTGTACTCTGATGTTGTAGGAGAAAACATTTATTAAAACGTCTATTTAATTAAGTGGAACGTGTTGTCTATATTTATTTAAAGTTGCGCATTTTGATGTGACGTCACAATTCTCACCCCCCCCCCCCTCGTCACACATCGTCACAAATGTCTGACCCCCCCCCCGCCCTAGGTGCGTGACGTCATTTATGGACGGCCCCTAAGACGCACACACGTGTATCTTCCGAAACTCCATTCTCCCCTACTACCACCACCACCACCCCCCTATCTCTCCTTCCCAGGTACGAATCTCAAGGACGCGATGTCTCAATGTCTTGTGTGCACACACGCGCACACAAAAAGAGTGTTGCGATGTTGCACAAGTGTGTCACCGCGTGTGTTAAACACAACATAACGCGCGATCCTTCACACACACAAAGACAAAGATCCACCACCTCTTCCCCATAGAGCCTTCAGAAAGACTGTTTGGGGCGAGTGCTGTGAGAAGTCACCTTATTTAAAGGCCGGCACGGCACGCGAGAGAGTGGGGTTGTTCCTGCACCACGCCCGGCCGCCTTTGTCTCCCCGGTATTGATTTTTTTTTTAATACTCGACAAAGACCTCCCTCGTATCGCCTCGATGGACGTTTCGGGGCAAGTGCCGTCAGCGAGCACCGCACGGCACACGAGGGGGTGGGTGGTCAGCATCACGCCCGGCCGCCTTTGTCTCCCTAGTGGCGATATTTACTACACACTGCACCAGGTCATCATTTGAGGCTGAGTCGACCTAGGGGAGGGCCCAGGACCGGTTCAGATAATCGTCACTGGTGTTGGCCGTGAGCGGGAATCGAACTCGGGTCACCGGGTTCGTAGCGCAGCGTAGCGCTAATCGCTACACTACCGCTCCCCGCGGCGATGTGACAAAGATCAAAGATCCCCCGTGTAGCCTGAACAGACTGTAGGGGCAAGTGCTGTTAGCGAGCACCGATGTAGCACACACACAGACACACACGTGTGTGTCATTGGGTTCACGTGCGTGTTTATTTTTTGCCCTTCGAACGCGCCCATTGTACGGAGCCGGTGCCATCACGCCTGGGTTGGGTGTCGATCCGCGTCCCCGTGGTCCTGCACGAGTAACACAGGGTGGCAGTGCGACTCGTTGACGACTCCAAACCCTCCTCCTCCTCCAGCTCCCTTCCCCCCACGGCTGACTCAGCCTAATTTGAGCAGCAGCCACAGCCAGGAGCGAGCAGCAAGCAGCAGCTCATTTAAGACAGCGGTTGTGGTCGGGAACCAGCGGCGACGAACGCGTGTGAAGACAAAGGTGTCCGCCGCAGTTGCTGTGCGTGTCTCTCTCTCTCTTTGTCTGTACCAACGCCAGTAGACCATCACATTCACCATCGGGGGGGTCTCACGATAGGCGCTCGCAAACAGCAACTTGGCACTCAATGGTCGGTGTGGAGGGAAGGGAGGAGGGGGGGGTGTGTGTAAGTCTTTGTCTTGCGTGTCATCTGTGCCTCGGATTTGTCGGTGGTGTGGGTGGGTTTGGGGGGTGGGGGGTGTTGGAGCTTGGAGATGGATGGGAGAGGAAGGTGCAAGCCGGCTGTAGGCGTGTGCTGGCGATTGCGCACGTGCAAGGAGGGGGTGCGCGTGGGCGTGTGTGTGTAGAAACATCGTCACCGGGGAGACAAAGGCGGCCGGGCGTGGCGCTAGCTACCCCCCCCTCCCCCACCTCGTGTGCCGATCCGGCCTTCGTAGGTGCTCGCTAACAGCACTTTCCCCAAGAGTCTGTTCAGGCTATAGAGGCGGATCTTTGTCTTGTGTGTGGATGGGTACGTGGGAGTGGTGGTGTAGCGGTGAGCGCGCTACGCTCCGAACCTGGTCACCCGAGCGAGTTCGATTCCCGCTCACTGCCTACATCAGTAACGAATATCTGGACCGGTCCTGGGGTTCCCCTAGGTCAACTCAGCCTCAAATTAGTATCTTGTGCGGTGTGTAAACATCGCCCACTGGGGAGACAAAGGCGGCCGCGCGTGGTGCTGGCCACCCACCCCCTCGTGTGCCGTGCCGGCCTTCATAGGTGCTACTTGCTGACAGCACTTGCATCAAACAGCCTGTTAAGGCTATATGGGGGATCTTTGTCTTTGTGTGCTGTGTGGCTGCAGCCAGTGGTGGGTAGTGCACATCGTGCAGACGCGCAGAGTGACTTCTCATCGGTGCGATCGCCCCCCCCCCCCCCCTCCTTATCACCCCCCCTCCACCCCCCACGGGACACAAACGCCGGAATCGTCATCACCACCACCATCGCTCGCGATTACACACCTCCCCCCAACACCCCCGTTCCTCTATTCACCTCCCAGGCACCGTTACGGCCGCACGCAGACACTGACAACACAGAGAGAGAGAGCGAGGGAGTGAGAGAGAGAGACACACACGGACGCTTCATCCTCCCACCCCCGCTATCACCACTCCCCCCCCTTACCCCACCACGTTGACCCGCCGCTTCACTCAGTCTGGAGGAGGACTCCCGGCCAGAATCATGACTCGGGCATCGCTGTCCAAAAATTACAACGGCAGTCGGGCAGCAGCAGCAGCAGCAGTCGTGGGCACTGTGGTGCCGTTCCACGGTGTTGTGAGAGCTTCGGCGGGGATAGAGACACATTTATAGGGAGCTCTCTCGCACGAAAGCTGTTATTTTTTTTTACATTTCCATTTGTTTCTGTGTTTTTTTCACTTTGGTGTGCTGCGTTCTGCACCGTGAAGAGCGGAGCGAGCGCTCGGCTGACTATGGGGACCTCTGTGTCCAAGAGAAGACAAATGCGAGCAGAAGCTATTTCCTCAGCGGCAATTAAATTCAGGTACAGTAAGTCTCATTAAAAACTGGCAAATCGTGAATTAATTCGCCTTTCGATGGTCTTTTTCCATTATAATCCTGATTGCAGCTACGAAGTACCATTTTGGCTCGCTGGTTTATTCATTTATTATTAGTCATCACGGTGAGATTGTCTTGATCTGCTTAAAGTAGGAGTGCTATTGCCGCATTTGAAATAGTGTCTGGCGAAATATGAATTTGGTACCTGTCCCCAAGCCACATACATAATTCGTAATGGTCCCATGTAGCAGGACCTTCCTTAAAAAGAGTCTTGAGACTCAGGTGAGGCTTTCCTGGATGAACAATTGGCATTATAATTCACCATGAAGAAGTACAAAAAAAATCCAGTAAAACATTTTATACAGCTTTGATAATTGTGTTGTCACCATATTTTGTCAAATCCATCTTGGTGCACTTGAACATCTGCTTCGCTGTGTTGTTGTGACCTGTGGGTGCGCAGGGCAGTGAAGTCTTTTGGGGACTACGTTCAGCTCGGTCACATGCAGGGCCACGAAAGAGGAGGCACAGGTGAGCCCCCTAGGAGACTCACTGTCTGCACGCTCACACGCACAGCCAGCTCGCTCGCTACACCACTAATTCACACTGTAAAAATGACCCAGTTATAGCTGATTGCTAACATGTGAGCGCCGCGCTGTGTCTCTAGACCCGGCCGCCGTGCCTGCTGTCAAACGCTTCATTGCCTAGAACTTTACCAAGGAACAACGTCGCACATCAGCACCGGCTGGCGGACAGCAAATGGCTCTGGTCAGCTTCAGGGCGTTGTTTTGCTGTGGGCGGCGCCGTGAGAACGTGCGGTGCGATTGCCACTTGGCAGAACGGTGCTTGTCGGAGCCCGGCGTGGAAGCATCGGCGGCGGCGGCGGTGGTGGTGGTGGTGTCGGCGTCAGCCGCGACGACGCCCTCCCCGTGCCTACAGCCCCCCTCGCTGCTCCAGCAGAAGCGTCGCCTCTCGCTGAGCCGCAGCTTCTCGGACGAGGCGGCGGAGCGTACCCCCGCGACGCCGGCTCCCTCCCCCTCCGTCCCCTCCATCCCCTCCTCGTCTCCGTCTGCCGTTCCCGCGCCTCCACCTCCTCCTCCTCCTCCTCCGCCCGACCCGGGGCTGCTGCAGCCGCCCAAGGTGTACACCATCCTCGGCGACGAGCGCGACTACGGGCCCCCGTCCCCGCCGCCGCCGCCCTCCCGCTCCGCGTCCGCCCGGACCTCTCCGGCCGCCGGCTGCAGCCACGGCGGCGGAGGCCACAGCAAGGAGAACAAGGGCAGGCGCCACCTGCGCTGGCTTCACGCCATCTCCCGGGGATCGCACTTCAGCGGCAGCGGCGGCAGCAGCAGCAGCGCCGGGAGCAGCCGGGATGGTGGTGGCGGCGGCTCCAGCGTGAGGGAGCGCGACTCCCTGGAGTGTCCGGCTTGCGAGAGCCTCGGCGTCTTCAAGCATTCCTTCGACCTGGAGCAGGAGAAGGCCGAGCAGGAGGCGCTGAACAGCAAGAAGAAGCTGGAGCGGATGTACAGCATGGATCGCATCTCCGGTGGGTGTCGGGGCGTCGTTTGCGCATCGCCTCTTTTTCTGTGTGTGTTTTTTTTTCTTCACCCGGATTGCAGCGCACGTTGTGCGTGGCCCAGTAGGCAGTGGCATGTGCGACGCCCAGAGGCGCCGCTGGCCGCCGACAAGGGTGCGAAACATTACGGGACGAGGTTGTGGTCGACTGCGAATGGCATACGACAGCCACTGAGTGAAATGTCAAACCCTGACTCTGTGGGGCAGAGCCCTACACTGAGATGTGTTGGAGGAACTCTGAATAGACGCGGTATATTTAAACAGCAAAATTTTATTTTATGCGTAGTGGTGCCAAAAGCCTAAAGTATTATTCGATATTGTGTTTTAATATTGGATGGCGAGTTTTATTCTTGGCCATCGCAAACATCAGTGGCGAGTGCCCGAAGCATGGCGAGCCACGTTGGAGTGTAGTCAAGCAACTCCCTTGACTGACACGGCGTGGTGAGGCCTTTATCCAGCAGTTGATTGACAAGCCTATACGTTTATTATTATATAGTTGTATCTATGTTCGTATGGGTGTATGTGGGTAAGTGTGCTGCAAGTGATGTTATGTATTTACAGGTGCTTTTCACGGTTAGCTCTTGTAGCATTGTAATGCTGTCCTTCTGACGTTTTTGCACGGTGTTTTTGTCCGGTGCATTTATTATTAGATGTTCTTATTTGAGACATTATGTACCGTCTTAGCGTTAAATGCTGTGAACACTCGAGGTCTCATTCTCGGAACAAGGGAGAGAGAAACAAAAGTAGTGTTGTTCTGCAGAGCCACTGATTAGGCATGGACAAAGGTAAAAATCCCATTTGAAATTCGCGTTTTGCATCAGGAGGACTAAACACATTTATTTTGCTTTCACCGTTCTTTCTCCGAACAAAAGGATGAACCTCAGGTGCATTCATTTGGCCTCTGAGTGTTTACGCTCCTGGCTTTAATGTGCAACATAAGGGGACCGGCGTGCTTGTGAGAGTAGCATTAGCGGACAAAAATAGGCACACTTCTCACTCATTTTCTATCCCAAGGCACATTGAGAGTTTATGTAACTGTGTCATCACTTGACTGGTGCTGCTTTCAAACAGGACTGTTGTCTGCATGGCTGCATGAGCAGTTTTATAATTGGACTTCACGCTTAACGTTGCCAATTTGTTTTGATGTATTTTTTATTAAGTTTTTGTTGCTGACTTCCGTTTGGGGGGGAGGGTGGTGGTTGTTGTTGTTGTGTGAGGCTCCAGCAATGTGCGAGCTCTTTTCAACTGCCATGTTTTTGGGAAAAGTAAAAACATACCTGTCACCCCCTTAATCAAGTGCCTAACTTATTACAGAACAATGCAGACCTTATTGGTCACCTCGTGCCCTTAGAAATCTCAACGTTCATCCTACTAAGTATCACAAGGGAGAAACACAAATAAATAGACAATGTTTAAAAAAAAAAGTGCCCTATTGAAACGGCTGTATGCCATATGGACCTGAAAACTCCATTTCCCTGTACAATAATACGGGTAAACCGTGTGGGTGAACAGGTGTGGTAAAATTACCTAGAGTCATTGCTTAACCTTCCGCACATTTGACCTCCTGCATTTGTATGTATATGTTGAGACCACTGATGTGTAATGCGTAAGTGGCCGATTTAAAAAAAAAATATTTCTTATTGCTCCCCTTGTTGGCTGGCCTCAAATTTTGTTCACAAATTATTATCGTGAACAATGTGATAAGAGGCTGATGGTTTTGGGAATTTTTTAAGGATTTTTTTTTAAATTATGGTATTTAATTTCTATGTCAAAATATTTCGGGACGCCTGATAATCTTGTTCCAAAAATTGCACTTCATCCAGCATTGGATTTACCATGGATGATTGATGATGATGATGATGAAAACTGATGTATGAATCATTTGGGACAGTTCATCGGATGGAAGCTGTGACGCACGTCTTTGATAGTGGGAAATAGCTGGCCAAAGTTATTTCTCCATGGAATGCTCAAAGCTACACTACAAACCAAAAATATGGCAACCGAAAGATGGGGGTACTTTTTGAATTCTATAAAAGCTGTAAAAAAATAAATAATGTACAGCAGGTCTAAAAGGGCTTTACAAACAGCTGAGCAGGACATTTTAAATCAGCTGATAAGCCACGCGGAGAGTAAAACATCGTGTTTTCAGTACCGAGGGTCAGTGACGAAAATTAAACTCATCCTGTATGTGTGTGCTGCTCTGCTAAGCAGATATTCATGAAGTCTTGTGTGGGTGTGTAGGGAGACATTGGCTGTGTGTGTGTGTTCTAGGGGTGTGTTAGAAGAGACATTGAACACTTTAAAGTTTACACGTTGACCCTGGAGTGGGGTCGGGATGTGGGGAGACCTAAGAAAGATTGTTGGCACCAAATTGGAAAAATAATCTTTCCAGCAGTGACATATATATTATCAGCAGCAACCATGGCCAATCCACTGCTGGCTGAAGGTCTCCCCATCCACCACTGTCTCTCACGAGCTTGCGATGTGAACGTTCGCCCTGCACCTGCACACGAGGTGATTTCATCGCTCCGTCTCCCCCAAATGGACGTGTCCTCCGAACAACACATTCAATGGCCTTGGCTCACCCACTCCGTTAATGTTGTTGGCCATCGGCCACCATCTCGTCTCAGGCGTAGAGAAGTGCATGCGTGGAATTCAATTGAGATAGGGGAGAAGAACTCATGGATTAGAGAACGCGTGCATAGTAAAGAGAATTCAAACTGTTAAGAAATGTAGTCGGGCTTGGACAGGACACGTCAGACATATGTATGCAATACGTATGAATATTATTGCTGTGAATGTCACTGCTCGCTTGCTCACAATTAACATACGTAGGTTTAATGATGTTGAACATATTGTGAGATGTAATATTGTTTAATAATTTATACATTAATCTTTCATTATTTCAGTTAGATACTTTCACATTCCATTCCCACCTTGTGGTGCCCAAGTTTAATTAAACCCCAGCGCTCGGGCGGTGGACGTGTTGTTCGTAAGATGTTTTAAAGGACTTTTGGGTTCAGTCTCAAGAATCCCTTATTATGACTAATCTCCCACTTGAGTATGACAGGCATAACGGCGAGCGAGGCTTGCCCTGGCCGGTACGATCGCGAAAGTACACACGTGGAGTGTTTTTTGTTTACTTCATTCTGAACGAGCAATTTGCAGGGCCTCCTAAGGCAAGGCGTGTTACCGTAATTTTCTTCATTTTTTTCCGGTGACTTGTTGTGAGGATTGCTTGAAAATGGGGGGGGGGGGCATCATCTTTTGTCTCTCGCCTAACAGACGACATCGAGTGCCGGAGCTGGTTCCCCAGCGAGAGCATGCACATGCTGCACAGCACCGCGTCGACGCTGCAGGCGTACGTAGCACGCTCCCCCGACCGCCGTCCCTAACCTCGTGCTCCTTGGAATATCTCTTGGGAAGGGGTGGGGGGGTGTCTCTCCTTTTCAGCCGGTGTTTGAAACTGGTCTGGCCCTATTATTTACATATATTTAAAATAACAACCCCATATAATAAAAGTTTTGACAAGCGTCATGTGACGATGAGCTGGGGTAGAATAGACCAAGGTTGTGAGGTCTTCAAGGCCAACGTGGAAGATGCCACCACCCCGTCTCATCGCTTCATTCCTCTCACAGACCTCTCAGCTGTTGCACATTTGCCGTGTTTAGAAATGTGCGTACAATCATGAGGCAACCGCGTAATTATCAATGCATTAATCATCAGGTGGCAGTAGTAACCCCATATAAATGCATGCGTATTATTGAGTTAAGGATTTATTATATATATTAAAGAATCATTGTTTAAAGTAACTGAACGTATACAACTTTTTTGCACGTTATATTTGCGTCATATTTTCTGCAATAAATAAATCTCGTGTGCAAAAAAAACACCCATTTGCATTTAAATAATGAGCATCTCGTAATTCTGTTTTTTCTTTTTCTTTTGCACGAACACCGAACCACAGCATCGCGTAAGTACCCTCCATTAAATAACATTCCGCGTCATTACGTCGCATCTCAGGACTGTGCTTCATTTAAAATGCTCGACTTTTTTCTTGCGCGTAAATAATTAATGGTGAATCGAGCGGCTGTGCTTTGCACGTCTGCAGTGCCTTCCGTGGATACGCGGAGCGGAAGAGACGCAAGCGGGAACTGGATCCTTCAGCGATGGTGCAGAGGTGAGCATTGCCTTTCCAGCGGCCGGAGAGAAAGGTCAATGGCCAGAGCCATCGATACCATCACACCTCGCCAACGCTTTCTACCCTCTGCCAGATCCCTCAGCTACGGCCCGGTAGAGAAGGAGGCGTAATTTAGGCACTGGCGATTAATGCCCGCCTGCGTGTGCTTCCGTGGTGTCATGGTTTACACCACTGGAATTGCAATCAAGAGGTCTGCAGGTTTGACCTCTTGGCGCAGCAGTTGAAATGATGGGGCATTATTTCCCGCCGCCTCTGTCCACCCAAGCAAGTGCAAATGGGTTCACCACAGTCGATCGGCAGGTCACGTGTTGTGATGAATATTGTGGGTACTTCCACCCCTTCCAAGGTGTCTGGCGAGTGTGGAAGATTAGGTCACATTACCCTCTAGAGAAGGTCTCGAAAGCTTGCCCTTCCATCAGCGGTGGTGCTTGCAAACAATTGCAGGGTTGCGCCTTTACCAACTTTCTATAAATGCCTATATTGTATTTCCATTGACAGTGATGCAGAGTTGAGACCAAACATAAAAAAAAAACTCTTGAAGACTTAGGGGAGGCTTCCCTGAGTACAGAATTTAAATTTCAAGCGTACGTTTGAATATATAGCCATTATGTTTGGTGGAAGACTTGGTAGTACATCAAACGGTGGGCAGGCAAAGTAGATTTGAATATTATTTTATCAGCCTTCATCATAGGATTTATTTGTTTTGGCCGATGGGGTAGGCGCAGAGGGTGAAGGTGTTTGCTGGGCACACTTTTCGCTTTCCCAACACTTGCATCTCATGGGGAAGGCAGTTTGGTGGATTGAGAGGTGGATTAACCCATCGGCAGTTCTGGCACTAACTGCTTGCGAATTTGATTTCGCCTCTTTCGCTGATCAGTAATGGAAGAATGCCAGCACACTAGCACAGCTGGGCGCCGTTTTTGCCCTCGTGATCTGATAAAGACGCAGCCTCTGGGAACGGAAGATCACAGGGCACGGCTCTGAGCGCGCCGCTCCCGCCTCAGAATCCAGAGCGTCCTCTCACTTCCGATTCAGCGATCGTCACTGGGAAACTGAAATCGCAGCGAAGCGCCGTGGACATCAGCGTTCGCGATGAATATGTTGGCCATTCGTGCCAATGCACATTGACGTGTGCTCCGTGCGTGCGCGTGGAAGAACAGCCATGGAGGTGTGTGGTGGGGGGGTTGCTGGCTTTGAAATTTGCCAGAAATTCCGGTGTATGTTGTTTGTATTCTCGGTGTGTGCATGCACGTGAGTGTGCCCACCACCCCCATCCCCCCCTGCGGTTTTGTGAATGTGACTGTACGGAGCGTTGGCCTTGAGAATTTCCATTTTGGGGTATAGCCGTGGTGGCAGGCCGATTTGTGAAAGGGGTCACAACCTCTCTGTAGAATTGTAAAACACCGCACAGCTGTGGCAGAAGACAGCTGATTGTCTCGTTCCCCTGTGCTCGGAGCGTCTACCCATTTCAACGTTGTTGTTGTTTTTTTTACTTGTTAGGAGAGACACTCTCCACCGACAAAATGTATTTACAGTTGTTCACAATTGAAAGTCTTAAATCCATCCACGGGGCCACGGAAAATGTGCTGTTTCGCGATACAAAAGAAAAAAAGCCACGGACATGTTTGAAGTGCTGGCACTTGGATAAATCCAAGTGTGTTGCCTTTTTGTGTGCGATTTAACGCGGGCGCGTTGGTTCACACGCGCGTTTGTGGTTCTTCGTGGATATTCCAACCAAACGCGGCTTAAATTTAAGGGTGGGCGTTGATTGGGCTGTACATCCGCTTCCAGTCTTTATCTGAAATGGGTATAAAGTGCCACCGCTTCTCCATTTTGTAGGAAGGGCTGGTTCTGCATTACAAAGTGGCTTGCCAAGTGAAATTCGAACCTCTGGCCGACTGCCAACTGCGCACGCCTTCCCGTTGTATTGTACGAGGTCTTCCAGCTTCGCATTTTGAGCTCGGTGTTTACGACGGACGTTTTATAGCGAGCCGCGTTGCACGGCACATTTCGCTTAAAATTAAAAAAAAAATCTGTGACTTTCCACGCAGTGCACAGAGAGACGCATCTGCAGCGTCTCAGAGCTGCGGGACACAGGTGCATTTTATATTTTAATGAGGAGGCTCGCTTAATGAGCTGGTGCTTCCAGCTCACTCAACCGGAGAACGAACGGAAAAAAAGTTGCCCACACGGGCACTTAACAGGAGCGCGATTTGACGTCGAATGCTGCCGCTTGTTAGTCGGGTAAATATTACCTTGTTAAAGCGACGTCTGTCATCGGGCAATGCATCTCCCACTGACTCTCTCGCATCCTTCGCAGGAACTTCCACAAACATCTGCGGATGGTGGGACGGCACCGCGGGAGGGCTGCAGGCAAGTCACACGCTTTGCTGCCCCAATAAAGGGGAGCTCTCGGTTCCACAATGAGCAAAGTACCGGTAGAGATGTGTAATGAGCAGCGGCCATCTGGCCCGCTGTGGCTCGATGGGGATGAATGTGTTCCACACTCGAAATGAACGACGTGGGCAGGTGCTCCAAATTGACGGCAAACACATTTATTGTGGTCAATCTGTAAAATGCAACAGCAATTCTCAACCAGTCGCCGTTAACCACGTGACTGGTGTAAATGTCTGGTTAATCAATAACCCTGCCAGCCACCCACAGGCCCAACTCAGTTATCCCATGCTGGTGTACACACGTGCATTGATGTACTGCACAGCACATAAGGACTTTCACAAAACCACACTTTATGACCTTACTGCACGGAGGAAATAATTAAAAGAGTGGTCCATTCCTAATGTGCCACAAATGTACTTGGCGGGTTTTACAGAAACATGGTGCCACGTCAGGCTACAGGCTACAAACATCCGTGCTCATGGGCCAGACTTTATATTATTACTACTACGCTTGTATTACCAATAAAAGCCTCAATGAGGACCGTGACTCTCTTGCAGGAGGGGCCTGCCAAGTCTTGTTTGCAGTATTTATATATTCCAGTTGAGTTATTTGCGGGTAACTTTAAAAAAAAACCGGTGACCACGCATTTTGCCGTGAGCCTGAGGTCAAGGATTTTGTTTGCAAGCGAAGTAAAGCGTAGAGATGCAGCCCTGCAAATGCTCGCTGACGCCGCAGCTGGCGGCAAGACCTTCGCGAGTGGGAGTTCTGGAGAGCCACCTCCAGACGTTATTTTTGTCTCCTCTTCCACATTGGGCCATTCGTCTTGGGAGAGGCGGGAGTACACAACCTTTACCACACCACGTGTGGCACAACGATCTACTAACTGCGGTGCACCATTCATTACTGCGGAGTGGACAGAGGTGCTGGGATTTAAGAACCCTGCTCATACTTAAAAATGCCGCACCGCGAGAAAGCGATCCGGTGACCTCTGGGTTGCAAGTCCAGTGCGCTCGACATTACAGCGTACAAATACAAGGACGAAAAATACGTTTGACTATCGCTTGTCAGCATTTTTATGGCGTGGTGCAAAACTGCCAACACAAAAAGTTGTAGACGTTAAAAAAAGAGACCCAATGCTTTTGTTGAAGTGGATTATACCTGCAGCAGCTAAACTTGTCAACTTGAATAAACTTGTACTCGCACATCGTTATACGTGCGCGTTTGAATGCCACTTGTGCTCTTCGCCTCTTTTAACAATCATTCACGGTCAGTGCAATGTTGGTTCCTCTCCGTTTAGTGTCCCTCGACCGTCAGGAAAGCAGAGAGTGCGGCCGGGCCCTGCCTCTGAGCGACGTGTCGCAGTCCAAGTCCGACCCAGTCCTCGATGCTCGATTCAGTGAGTGGCCTCGCCCGTCGCCCCTTTTGCCCCGGTGAAGGAAAATCCACGCTGGTGTCGAGTTTAAGTGGATGTCCTAAGTTTATTTAACTGGGTGACGACTCAAGAGACCGTGATCATCTAATTTTCAAGAGCGACCTAGGTTACCAAAATGACAAAAAACAAATACGATGAAGTTAAGTATTATAGAGCAAGAGTTACCCAATAGAAATCAACTGCAGGTTGATTTCACTATCTCTATATCAAAGGAAATTATATTGATTATCTAATGAAATCTATTATTCAAAGCTTTATCATACTGGACACGGTGAACAAGTTGAAATTAATTTGTTAATAAGTTGAAATTAATTTGTTAATAACAACAGAAGGTTTTTATTAAATTAATTTCTGGCTCATTTACGTGACTGCTCTAGTGGAAGTAATGTGGTAATGAATAGTGGGAAAAGTAAAATAATTTGATTGTATTTCATTTTTAGTGTTGCAATGTGAGGATGTTTCATATCAAGCTTATGCGAAATATATACATTTTAATTCGTGTATATTTCCCATTAATATCAAGCTCACGGAGAGCTTTGTCTCGTAAATATACTGTTGCACCTCGTGCAGTTATCACCAATTGCATTTTTTGTGGTCACCTGAAAAAGTTATCCGTAAACTGCGACGTAACGCCTCATATTCAACGCGCTTGCCGTTTTTAAATCTCTTCCTCAGCAAGGATTTTCAGGTTGCGTTTGTAGAAAAACTTAGTGCGATGAAAATACATTACAACATATTGTAAGCAAATTTTGATTTAAAGCTTTCGTGACTGCAGTAATTCATATTCTTAGTTTTTTCGGTAAAGTCACGTTGAAGAGAAACAACAAAATAACAAAATATATATAAAACAATAAAAAATTCTCACGACGTTTCGACCATAACTCAAACGGTCATCATCAGGTGTGTCGGTTTGCATAAATTTATTTTGAAAACGGCATATTTATTTATATATATAAAAATAACGTTTGCGTCACGCGCAACGATGGCAGTTTGCCAGGACTAGTCCATCTATTTTTTGAAAAGAGGAGGGGGGAGACGAAATTTGTTTTTTTATGTATGCTGTCTGAAAGGCACTGTAAGCGTGAACAATCAATCAAGAACTGAAATGATTTATCAAATCTTTCCAATGATTGCTAAGATAGAATCCATCTTCTCGGTTGAAATTGTCTCTGTGTTTGTATATGTGGATAGCCTCATGAACGAATCTCTCATGGAAGCCAGATGGCTTACAAAGAACCTCCGTCTTGGAAAAGTCAATGGCATGTGAGCCTACTGAATTAGAACAATGATCTGCTACGGCCGAGGTGTTGGTCCTACCGTGTTTAAGGTCTGCTTTATGTTCACGAATGCGGTCCGAGATATGGCGTTTGGTTTCTCCAATGTAACTACTACCACAGAGGCAACTTAGTTTGTAGACACCAGGGTATTGTATGTCCGGAATCACATCTTTTACAGACGGAACCAGATCACGGATTTTATGTAATGTGTTGAAACGGACCTGGATCTTGTGTTTATTCAAGATTTTGGAGATCTTTTTTGTGATCCCAGCAATGTAGGGTAAAGTGATGGTTTTGAAAGGCTCCTCAAGAGGGTTCTTCTTCATGGTTTGAGTGATAGCTTTGCGGATTGTATAGTCGGAGTAACCATTAGCCCTAAGAGCTTGGTGTACGTGCTTGAGTTCACTGCTTATGTGTTCCTGGTCGGATATGCATTGGGCTCTATGATACAGAGTCTTGATGAGAGAATTCTTCTGTGAAGGATGGTGGTGGGAATCCGGTTTCAGATAAGCATCCGTATGGGTAGCTTTCCTGTAGACAGAGTGGCTCATTGAACCATCAGGTCTCTTTTTAATTAGGACATCCAAAAAAGGTATCTTGCCATCTATTTCGACTTCCATGGTAAATCTGATGGCTGGGTGTATGGAATTGATGTGGTCGAAGAATTTGTCTAGAGCAGGCCGGCCATGTGGCCAGATGACAAAAGTGTCATCCACGTACCTCTTCCATAAGGTTGGGCGCAGAGTGGCAGTCTGGATGGCGTCAGTCTCAAATTTCTCCATGAAAATGTTAGCTATAACTGGAGAAAGGGGGGAGCCCATTGGGGTGCCCTCAGTTTGTTTGTAGAAAGTTCCATTCCAAGTGAAGTATGTATTGGTTAAACAGTGTCTCACCAGGGGGGGTACCTCAGTGTTTAGTCACCTGGTATCAACAATCAAGGGTATTTCCCTGTCCCCAGACGACCTGCTTGTCAGTTTTGATGTAGTTTCCTTATTCACCAAGGTTCCTGTACCTGACACCATTGCAATCATTGAAGACTTGGTTCATCAAGGACTAAACACTGAGGTACCCCCCCTGGTGAGACACTGTTTAACCAATACATACTTCACTTGGAATGGAACTTTCTACAAACAAACTGAGGGCACCCCAATGGGCTCCCCCCTTTCTCCAGTTATAGCTAACATTTTCATGGAGAAATTTGAGACTGACGCCATCCAGACTGCCACTCTGCGCCCAACCTTATGGAAGAGGTACGTGGATGACACTTTTGTCATCTGGCCACATGGCCGGCCTGCTCTAGACAAATTCTTCGACCACATCAATTCCATACACCCAGCCATCAGATTTACCATGGAAGTCGAAATAGATGGCAAGATACCTTTTTTGGATGTCCTAATTAAAAAGAGACCTGATGGTTCAATGAGCCACTCTGTCTACAGGAAAGCTACCCATACGGATGCTTATCTGAAACCGGATTCCCACCACCATCCTTCACAGAAGAATTCTCTCATCAAGACTCTGTATCATAGAGCCCAATGCATATCCGACCAGGAACACATAAGCAGTGAACTCAAGCACGTACACCAAGCTCTTAGGGCTAATGGTTACTCCGACTATACAATCCGCAAAGCTATCACTCAAACCATGAAGAAGAACCCTCTTGAGGAGCCTTTCAAAACCATCACTTTACCCTACATTGCTGGGATCACAAAAAAGATCTCCAAAATCTTGAATAAACACAAGATCCAGGTCCGTTTCAACACATTACATAAAATCCGTGATCTGGTTCCGTCTGTAAAAGATGTGATTCCGGACATACAATACCCTGGTGTCTACAAACTAAGTTGCCTCTGTGGTAGTAGTTACATTGGAGAAACCAAACGCCATATCTCGGACCGCATTCGTGAACATAAAGCAGACCTTAAACACGGTAGGACCAACACCTCGGCCGTAGCAGATCATTGTTCTAATTCAGTAGGCTCACATGCCATTGACTTTTCCAAGACGGAGGTTCTTTGTAAGCCATCTGGCTTCCATGAGAGATTCGTTCATGAGGCTATCCACATATACAAACACAGAGACAATTTCAACCGAGAAGATGGATTCTATCTTAGCAATCATTGGAAAGATTTGATAAATCATTTCAGTTCTTGATTGATTGTTCACGCTTACAGTGCCTTTCAGACAGCATACATAAAAAAACAAATTTCGTCTCCCCCCTCCTCTTTTCAAAAAATAGATGGACTAGTCCTGGCAAACTGCCATCGTTGCGCGTGACGCAAACGTTATTTTTATATATATAAATAAATATGCCGTTTTCAAAATAAATTTATGCAAACCGACACACCTGATGATGACCGTTTGAGTTATGGTCGAAACGTCGTGAGAATTTTTTATTGTTTTATATATATTTTGTTATTTTGTTGTTTCTCTTCAACGTGACTTTACCGAAAAAACTAAGAATATTGTAAGCACTTAAAAAGAAACAGGGGGTGGGGGGTGGGTGGTGGGGGGAAGGCAAAAATACATTTTAAATATTTGGAAGACGTCACTAATTTTCGCGCCCGTTAACACGCGCGACACTGTGTACTACGGCAAGTAATTCTGCGCTGTCAAAGTTCTGGCAGTAAGCTTTGGATATGAAAAAACAAAAGCAGCAGTCGGCATGAACAATGCCTTCTCAACAGCGTCTTTGGAGGGGGGTTCCCAGTGTGCGCGTCCTCCCGTTCCCTCTGCACCGCGGGCGTTCACACTCGGCTCGCTGCGTTCACTCCCCACCCCCTCCCCCCACCGAGCCCATCAAATGTAATTTCAGTTGCATTGCAAATTCTTCCTTTGATTTCTACACATATGCAAAATGGGTGCCCTGAACGGCCAAACGTAACCGCGATTCCTCGCGTGCTCTGCAAGCCGACGTGACGTCGCCACCCCTGCGCAAAGTCCACAGACGCAGCCGGGCAGCTCAGAAGAGCTCCAAGATTGTGGCGTTGTAATGTAGGCAGTGGAAAGACAACGGGAAGAGGTGCTCGGGGAGACATGGCAGCAGCGTCAGGCTATGATGACAACACTTCTGCAGATGAATCCTAATGATTCTAAAACGGGGAACACAGTTGTCATGTTGCCTTTCTACCGTCAAAATAAAAAAAAAATTACACAGTCTCAGCTCCGTTGAGCTGAAAACCATGGCAACAGGTCTGTGCAAAATGTGCACAAGAATTGTGGCGGCATCTTGACGTGCAAAACACGCCAAACTTCCCATTGTGTTTTCGCTGTTCAAGACAGCCTATTTTTTTTTGCGCGCACGCACTGCTATCCATAATAAAGGTTTATTTTTTGTGTGTTAGATCGTGTAAATATAAATGTGTCGTTAAACCCACCACCACCCGACACAACCAATTAGCAACGTTTGTCACGTAAACAGAACGTGGGCCAATTCGTTACCAGTACAGCAACACCGGTGTGCGTTGGAGAGCAAATCCACAACATTTACAATCTGAGTACTGTCACGTTTCACTGTCATGTTTCCATCCTGCACGTATCCTCCCCAACTGAAATGCGGTGGTCTCGGAACCTGGTGTCAGGTCACGACATGCAGAGCACCTACGAGAGACTGCATAGGGAGCCCAACAGCGCCCGCTGGGAGGAGGAGAGGGAGATCGAGCTGGAATCTTGCAGCCGAACGGACTTTATCCCGCCTAAAGTTATGGTGAGCCTTCATTTGTCTCCTGTTGTGATTCCAGCCAGCGTCTTCACGTTTACGTTTTTTATTTCGTCGTTACCGCTGCCTTTGAGTTGACCATCACGGAAAAGGGGGGTGCCACTTGCAGTGCGGAAAGTTGCGATAGATTATCCGTTGTGATTGTTTTGGGCGGCGTGGTAGTGACGCGGTGATTCGCGCACTGTACTCTGAAGCCGACGACCTGAGTTTGATTCCCAAACCCTGGATTAACATCAGTTGGCGAGTGATATTTTAAATGTTGTAAGGCATCATCCGACACCGACCCGCACTGACCAGTTTGGTAAAGTATCCTCATAATCCAAAGTGCTATTACTGACATTTCATGGGGAGATCTTTAAATTGATGAAGGACGATCATTTATTATGCTTACTTTGAGTATTTACAAAAGCTGATGTGTTGGTTCAAAATAAATCAATCATCACACACAGTCTGCAAATGAACTTTGCATCAGTTAAAAGATGCAATACGAAACGATGGACAGCTGTTATCTTGTGGGTACACACATAGGCTATGTGTTCCAGGCTACCGACACCAGTTAGAAGCTTTGCTGATAATAATAAAAAAGCATGTAAAATCACGTCCACGTTTACTCTTGTGATATTACTGCATCGAATGAAGTGATACAGCAATCATGTCACAAGAGTGTTCATTACCAAAACTTAATTGCTTTCTTATCGTGAACAAAGCTTAAAAGCCACACAGGGCGACAGCCTGGAACACATAGCCCAGGGTAGGTATTAACAAATTAAGAAATGTTTGCCTTCCAGGTTACTACTTCCTTAACATGCCTATTGGTTCTAAGAAGGCCGATCAGGTGGATAGATTTTAGAGTATTACTTTTGTGGTGATGCGGATCAAAGTCGACGTGTCTATTTCATTACCCAGTATGTTCGAATACAGCACATAACGAGTTCCTCTTTTAAGAAAGGTTATTTCCGTTACGTGGAGAATGTGTGATTGTTTCGAGACCCCTGGAACCATTCGGATAAATTAACTATTACAAATGAAGACAATCAACAAACCGCATGCTGCTGCCTGCTTTTTCTTGTGTATGCAGTTATGTGTTCACAAATCCAATGCGGTCATGAATCTTTAAATATGATTCGATTTGCTCTGGCCTCCCTACAGCCTCTGTGCCCCCTTTTAAGCATTGGAGAAGGTTCTCATAAACATCAGGTCGTTGTGTATCTGTTAAAGGTCCTCCATGTACATTGCAACAAAGTCCCAAGTCTGCCAGATGTGCTTGCTGCACCATCACATTTTGAATCGTACCACAACCCCCATTCACTGCTAATAGAGCGGTGAGGCTCTCATTGATTGTTAATGCTCCAGAGTACTGCCCAACATCCCTGTTTTCTGCTGTTTTGGAACAGCGGGTAATAGAATGAAAAGTATCTGTTTCCATCTATCACTAGTCTGGGTGACTATAAGCATCATAGACAAAGATCCCTCGTATCTTTGACAGACTGTTGGGGCAAGTGCTCTTAGCGAGCACCTATGAAGGCCCGCGTAGCACATGAGGGGTTGGGTGGCCAGCACCACGCCCAGCCGCCTTTGTCTCCCTCGTAGCGATGTTTACACATCGTACCAGGTACTCATTTGAGGCTGAGTCGACCTCGGGAAGGCCTCGGACCAGTTCAGATAAATGTCACTTGTGTTGGCCATAAGCAGGAATTGAACTTGGGTTTCCAGGCTCGTAGCACAGCATGCTGTGGTTTTCACACCCGATGATGATTGCTTGTGTTGCAGTCGAAACGTCGTGAGAATTTTATTGTTTGATATTTTTATTATTTTATTGTTTCCGTTCTCCGTGACTTTACCGAAAGAACAAAGAATATGAATCCCTGCAGTCACGAAAGCTTTAAATCAAAAATGTAATTACATTTTGTGCAATTTTCTCCATTGCCTCAACTTGCCTATTCGAGTCATTTTCCTTTCTTGAAATGTCATGAAATTTTTTGTGGAACTTAGACTAGGTTTGTAAAAAAAATGAATGATTTCAAATATTCTGTTCACTTTAAAATGCCTTCATGAGACTCAGGTCTTCCTTGCAAGAGCGACAATTATTCCTATGTCCCAATGTGTTTACTTGCTCTCCTGGTTAAATCGAGGATAGTGACTTCACCCACGAACTTTTACATGCTGTTTGCATGAATGCCTCGTGTTTATTTAATGATAATAAATGAGAAAATTATCGTCTGTCTCTCTCAAAGTTGTTTTCAACTCTGATTTAAAAAGTTTAATATTATTTTAATGTATATTTAGAGGGTGACGCATTCAGATACTATACAAATTAAAGTGTAGCTGTACACTGTAGTATTAAACATCGCATTCATTGGCACACGAGTGCAGGAGGAGGATAAAGCAAATGTATCCAGGGACAACTAAAACCCTCCCTGCCCACCCCCCCCCTCTTATTTTTGATTAATCCAGAACCATCAGACCACGCACGTTGGAGGGCGGGGGGGGGGGGGAGACAGTGGTGGAGATTATTAAAGTCCCCCAGGCCAGTAGATCTCCAGGCTGTGGTCAGCCCTTGAGCGTGCTCTAAATGAATCTTTAGCGTGCCAAAGGGTCATTAGTCTTCTTAGCGGGCGCATCCATTGTAATTAAATCCTTGGGATGTGTTCCTGGGCAAGTGGAAAGCGTTTTGTTTGTTTGCTTTGGAAAAAAAAGAAGCTGTGTGCTCTTCTTGGCGCGATGACGGGATGAATATTTTAGATGGATGCATTCCCGCTCAAGGTTACTTCAGGGCATTGTGGGTGAAGTGCGCACAAAAAAAACGATACCGGTTTATCCTGAGAGTAATTAAACATACATCTAACATTCGGTAGGGCATTGTTTTTTGTTGTTATATCGAGCATATACGTATTTAGACTTTTTTTTTTTACTCATGAAGACCTGGGTCCCAAACACCCTCGCTCAAAAGGGTCCTGCTTGTGTTGTGAAGCGGTCACGTGTGTAGTGAGCAACTTCCGAGACACGTCGTGTAGAGAGCTTCTTACTTATTCTCACACTTTAAGCACAACGCTGGCCGTTATACACAACGTACCTACATTGCGAAACATAACCGACCCTTCTAAACAACCCCATCGTCGGCGTCTAACTACACAGCTGTCTGACTAGCGTAGCGACAACGACGATGAGAGCCGTGCAGAGGATCGGCCATGCGGCCGGACGAAGAAGAGAGATGATGGCGAGTAGCGACGCAGCCAGGACCCAGGACACGCAACAGCTCCGAACCTCTGGTTCCGACCCCCTTATATACCTCCCGTTGTGGCCAAGCCCCACCTCTGGCCACGCCCCGCCTCTGGCCACGCCCCCTTCCAGAACCTTCGAGCAGGCTCCCGGAACTTCCCGACTGACTCCGCCTTTCACCTTCACCCCAGATACGCCCCCCTTCTAGTTAGTCATTATATAACTTGCCCATACCCGCGATTACCCCTCCAGGCGATTACCCCTGTCATTGCACATGTACTCATGAAAGATGAATGCCAGTAGAGTACTAGAGTACGTACTAGAGTACACACTGGCGTGTAGAACAATGGTGAGAGGGGTCGAGGGGCCCAGAATCGGTTCAGATGAAATAAAAAATGCGCGTAGTTTAGTTTGAATGGCTTAGACAGCCAAGGACACGTCCTCACCAAATTGCATACACCAGATAACGTGTATAGCTTTAGAACTTCTAGCGCAACGCATCTGCATCAATTCTAATTGTTACAAAGATTGAAATATTACACTCCCTCGTGTTGATAAATGTATCAAAAATGTCCTGCACATCTTAAATCTGCTGACGCATGTGGATTGGGTGTAGAATTACATATCCTTCTGTGCACAGCTTGGCACGCAAATATTGTTAATGGTCTATGAAAATCGGTGTTTATTTATGATGTATGGGTACCTCTCCAGATTATCCACAATCCTGCTGAATCGAGTCCAGCTTTGAGAGGTTTTATTGTGTATGTTGTGCTGTTAATATTTGTGCATGATTTGCGTGTGTGTTCACGTAAACGAGAGTATATTTACTCAAAAATAGTGACGCAGGAGCCATGGCCTTGAAGCAACAAAAAAGATTTGTTGAAAAATGTTTCTCTTCACATTTCTTGTTACTATTGAACTGGGAAGCAATTAAAATCCACACAGAAGCTTTTGTTTTTTTTATTGAACTCATATTGTGACCTTCAAAGGTGTGCTTCCCATTCACTCGCATTCCAGGGTGAGTGGGTTCAGATATTTCACGTGTTGGATTGTAAATCTTACAATTTGGCAATATTTAACCGTGAAGAATGGGCAGATATTGCAGTGGCTTTGAGTACAATGCTAATAAACGTTTACACATTTGACGAGGTGGACTATATTCGGGACCATTATTTCAAGTTCTTTTTCAGTTTACAGGTTTTCTATGGAGGTCTCATCCATGCATCTTCTAGTGAATGCGTACCTTGCTGAGCCAGGCTACGTCATCATCATTATCATCTGCAGTGTTCAGAGCTCTCAGTGCTCTATTCAGTCTGCTCAGAGGACAATCATCCTCCACCTCAACATTAATCAGTCTGCACATGTTTACATTTACAGTTTGGGCTTTCCCAAATATCTCATCTGGCTACGTGATGATCTTGTTCGGTGTGAAAATTGTTCACCAGAGCCCATGCCACAAAAATGCTGCTGGTTGAATCCTGGCTGAATGGTGGTGGTGGGGTGTTTCACGAGAAAATGGTTTGTTAATGTTGACGAGGCCTATTCTGCCTGCCACTGTGACGTTGTTAATGGATCTAGCGTTCACGTCATCTCTGCTAATACCCGAGTGGAGCCTTAGCTCTGTTCAGAGAGATGGTTGATCCAATATTTATTCATTCAGCCATGTCTGAATTCTGGTCAGTTGAACAACAGATCCCTAATGCCACCATCTAACTTTGCAGCTGTTGGCCCATTGCCCAAGACCCTTCAGTGAACATTATGGTCATTCAGCCTCCAGACATAACCTCACGCCTTATCAAATAGTTATAATTAGACAGTAGTTAGAGCTAGGTCGATAAAACTATATATATACACACACACTTGGTAGTATATTTTATCAGATCAGTTTAATCCCCCTAAACCTTAACACATGGTCAATGTGTTGAGGCCATGATAGATAAGTCAAGATTTGAGGAGTCACGGGTGTTTGGGTGTGATTCATTAGAATGCTTCTGATATGTGCTTTTGAAAAGAATTCACGTTTTTCGGTTATTGTGGGATTTTTCCCATAGCCCCAACATTCAACCGCTCTGTTCATACCACTGTCTAGTTGTAATTTTATAATGTGTGATATCTTTACGGATACCCTGTATTTATTTAGTTAAAACTGTTAAATGTTTTATTTTTTTTAATCATTTAAAGAGGAATCAATATATTGAATATTAAAGGCCTGGAAATTGCGTACATGGTTCATGTTGGTTACATTCCGACATCATGCCACGCAGGTTTGGAATTGTGCCTAAGGCAGTCCAAGCGTTTTCTCTGCACAATGTGCACATCCCGTCGTCCTGTGCTTGTATATTTAGAATGCCACACAGCAGCAGCAGCAGCAGCAGCATTCTGCTGTGTTGATCAATGTTGGATGCAGACAAGCGATTTGCGCTAAATGCACTGCATGTTTTGTTTCATAATCTTTCCCATTACTGTCTGCTGCATTGAATGCGGCGTTTTATGCGAGCCATTTGCATAATAAACAATCGTTTGTGTTTTTGTTACGAGGGGCTTAAGCAGAGCTACGACATGTGTTGCGTTAAGCCTCAGAGACAAGCAAGCGCTTGACAGTGGCCGCTGAACACAGTCACGATATAAAAAAAAACACAATTCCATCTCGTGTTTTTTGTTCATCCCACAGCTGATTTCATCAAAGGTCCCAAAGGCCGAGTACATCCCCAACATTATCCGCAAAGATGATCCGTCCATCATCGCTATCCTCTACGTAAGTGACACTGTTGTGCAGTAGGTTTTTTTGAAAGCAACACAACATGAATCGGTGACTCGCTCACCTCCACACGCCTCAGCAGACCACCCCAGAGGCTTGCCACAACACTCGCACATAGTGCTGATACAAGACCCACGGTCGGTGATGGACGCCGTGGGAGATAGGCGTAAATGCGTACATATGTATGGACACATGCACGCCTACACACACACACACACAAGCATATAACCACATGCACACCTACACACACAAGCGTGCATCCACATGCACACCCACACACATGCACAGAAGCGCACATTCACATGGGCATGAAATCTGTTGCTTTAATGCGTTTGACATTTCATTCATGTGAACATGTTAATCCATTTGTAATGCTTTTAGTATGCTGTATTTTGTAGAGCACACATGTGGAGTCTCGTTTTAAAATACGACGTCAGGCCAATGTGACATTGTGTCTTGCTCTTGATGCTTTCACTGAGACAAACACTTGGGCGAATAGGCACTAATATGAGATGAGAGGACCCCCTGATAGCTGTCAAGCCCCAGTCTTTCTGCTCGAGTGACCTCAGTGTCTTGAGTCATGAGCTATTGAATGGTGCTTTAGGCTCCAGGGCCAGCTCAAAATACAACAGCTACAACAGCAGATTTAGGTGTAATTGGTTCAATCGAGGCACACACTAGAACTTGGAGGCAACACGCTTTTATTAACTAACGTCACATAAACTCTTAACACTAACGGGATAACGACATAGGGTGGTAACCCACCGTTCCTTTACTTAACTATAAACACTCGGGGAGATGGCTATTTACACTCTGTATGGGACAACTACTAAATCGGACCAGGACAGCCAACACGCTGCCTGGTCCACGTCTACGAAGACCGAAGCCCACGAAGGTTTCTTCCCAGCAAGGACCAACCCCGGTCCCCCCCGGGGGCTTGGCTTTTATCCGCTGCGGCGTGGCCAGGCCCCGCCCTTAGCCACGCCCCGTTTTCCAGATCCTTCGTGAGGGTTCAGGACCCACATCACGTGTCCCTCTCACTCTCACCCTGGCCCTCGTTACCACCCCATCCGGTCACGTGCCCCCTCCTGTTTGCCCGGCCTCTCCCCTGGTATGCCCATCAGTTGCCAGGGAGAGGCTGCGCCCATGCAGTACCACTCACACGGCACTGTCGCTTCACCATAGTGCCATCATCAATGACACTACGGTACATAGGACTTATGTAACAGACATCCATATCTACAAATTTCCGTTCCTCACTCAAAACTGACTTATTTTCTCTAACTCACCCCATGTCCCCTTAATCTCCCCCTCTTAACCGCCACCGTCACTGTTCCCTCTTCATATTCTCATTATGCTGCTTTCACTCATTAATTTAATTAATCATAATTTACCGTCATCAATTTCGCTTTCACCGAATTCACACATCACAGATTCACCCCCATTGGTTCCTCTCATCTATTTCATTCACCTCATCTCCACCATTATATTAATATGTACTATCGTTAATTACGTGTAAAGCGCCTTGGGTAAGATGCTATATACATTCCTTTAAGATAAGATGAGAAATTGAATTCTCTTATTCGAGATGAAACATTTTCCGTGGCTTGCAGTTGAAAATATTCATTTTATATGTAGAGGGAAATCCGAGAAAATATTTGTGACTGTCATCTGACAGTGATGTTATTTACTTATATTTTTTCATTAAAAGTGGGATGTTCCCGTGGAATAAGGGTTAGAACACTGGATCCAGAGGATGCTTGTTCGTCTCCCGGCGTTGAAGTTGCAATCGGTATCTTAAATTCCCCCGCCTCTGTCCAACCAGCTCTGTAAATAGGTACACCACGCACAGTGGAAGAAAAAGGCCAAAGTACTCTCCAGAGGGGCCATACAGAGCTTCTGCCAGCAGTGTCGTGAGCAAGAAATTGCAGGGCTGCACCTGTACCTTTGTTTTATAAATTCAAATAAATGTTTTGAATAAAAAAAAATTGGCATTACAGCGCGCAGAGCTGCCCGCGAGAATAACTGGAAATTTTGTCCGTAAAAAAAATCGGGCGCTCTCCGATTCTATCTGTCTCAATGAGGTAATGCAATCTGCTGCCATCTTGAAGCAGGTATCTGCCCTCTTGCAGGCCGGGGTGGGGGGGGTGTCACATAAATACATAAATAAAGCACTTCCTGTGCCGATGAGGGGCCAAAGAGATCTGTCTGGCTCCCTTGGGTTTCTTCCTCCAATTCTCTTGTCAAATGCTCAAATACAGCATTGATTTTTTAAACAAACAAAAAAAGATTACCATTTTTTTCACATTCCCATTTTAAGGCCAAGCAGCCGTATGTGAAATGTAACCCAGAACATATTTGAAATTTGGCAGTACTTGGCCCAAGTTTTCTTATTGTAAAGGTAAAAAGGTAAAAAAAAATTAGTAAAAAAATGTGTAAACAAATGATTGAACCTCAGGTTATATGGACAATTTTGCTAACTAACAACTTTTAAAGATGAATGTTTAACACTACAAAAACGCCGGAGATATGTCAGCCAATTTCCCTGCTAATTTGTCTTTTATACCCTTGCTTAATGCAGCTGTGGAATATTTTACATTAAGCGCCGGTATTATTGCATTCTGCCGGCCCTTGCATATGTCAAGCATTCACGATTTATGCTGGTATGGCTGAGCTCTCTCTAGACCACGGTTTGCAGAACTTTTGGCTCCAAGGCATCTCAAAATATCTGCACAACAAATCCCCCCCTCCCGCACCACAAAACCTCAAATGCTGAGCAATATAAATCACGGCATGGGCCGCTGTGCTGTCTTGTCTGAAGTGATAGTTGAGTGGCGTGTGCAGAGGTTACATAGAACGCGCCGCTGAATGATCCGCTCACGAAGGAGCACATTATAAGGGTCGCACTCACTACACACACAAAAGTGTTCGCCACAAATGAACCGCAGTGCATCACTGATCTCGTCAAGGAGCATAAACCATCATCACGTGAACTCCGGTCATGCTCGCTGCAGCGGCTTTTGGCTAGCCGTCGGACAAAGCCGGTCACTGCATCGCGAACTTTCAGATCTGCTTTTTCAGCCATCTGGAACGTTCTTCCTTCCGATATTGGGAAGCCACTGGAGCTATGCAATTTTAAATCTAGATTGAAAACTCATTTCTTTAGAGATGCTTTTTCTGTTTAGTTTGTTGTCTTTCTCCTGCACCTCCAATTAGCACGGTTGGCTACATGTGGTGCGAAAGAAGTTCAACATACAGCACATACAACAAACGGGCAGGGCACGGGGTCATCGCTTTGGTCCACTAAACGTGGTTTTGAGAGTTCTGCGCTGCTCTTGGCTACTGGGTCAAATGTTCAGTGTTAAATGCTGACTTTCAAGTGAAATCCTTTATGTAGAAATAAGGTCATGCCAGGCATGTAATCAATACCTCTCGGTGACGTCAAACCAATATGCACGCACACACGCACTACAGAACTATTTATATACACAGATATCAAATAAGTATTGTGCTATAATTACAGCTTACATCAATGTAAATAATGCATTACTTACACGTCCCTAGTTATGGTATCACCGTGTAAGCAATTGTTCAAATGTCTTTCCTGTAATGTGCAAAACATGCATATATTTCAGTAATTCATCTTAACTCTTTACAAAAAATTTGCAGTACACAAATAATTAGTTGGGTTTGCTTCCCAACCATGCATGCTCTCCAGTAAGCCCTTTAAATCTGGAATAGTAGAGCTTTCTGGATTTAGAGGAATAAACCTCGCAAAGACACAACCGCGAATACGAGTACAATCCAGCTTTTCTGGAAGCCAAGAGTAGCCATCTGGCCAATGCAGCGTTAATTTTTTATCGGTGCGATTCAAGGCAGGATCTCAGAAATTCTCTTTGCTATATTGATTTACCATCAATGGAAAAACGGGCAATGTATTTTTCGGTTCGGAAGCCCTACCCTGATCAGGTGCACCCTTACTTGAAAGAGCATGCGGCAATGTCCCAGTGCTAACGAGACAACTGCCGACAGTGTCTAGGTGGAATTGTGTGACCTTTCATACAGATAATACTATTCGCACTGCATTAATGTACCTGTGTATGTATAAATGCGTACAAGCCGTTTATCAATCCACAACTGGATGAAGGTATCTTCTACGTCGTATCAGTCATGGGGGGGTTGTTTGTCCGTATCAACAGACTATTTGGTGATACTGCTTTGGCTGTGGTGCACTAATAACAAAAACCTCATCACATTCGTCTTTAATACTAGAAACAAGTATACAATAGGCGATGTATCAGGCAATGGGCCTTCGTCAGAGCACACAGAGAGGTCAGGGTGGTGTTGACATACGTCAACACGTTGGTCATTGCGAGTTGGTGATGAAGGGGTGGCCTGGGAGTCGTTGGGATATCACTTGTGGCAGGTAATTGGACTTCACAGAGTAGTGCAGTAATCATTGCGCCACCGCATAACATTGCATTCACATAATAATAAAACAAAATTTCATTGGGAATATTTAAACGAACTGCGTTATCGCTTCCTCACGGTTGTGCTGTAAAATCACGTTAATTTTCAAGAATGCACTTGGCATCATTTTAATTGACAGTTGCCACCATTAATTAATTTTGTGTCCACAATAGTAAGTTAGTTCAACCAATGATGATCATCAGCTGTGCACGCGCCTCCTCTTACAGACGACATCGGAGCTGATGATATGTCATTTGATCCAATGTCACCACAGATAGAGTGGTGTTCTGGTCTTGGCCACGGTAGCACCACTTCTTGAGGAATGCCTAACAGCGGCCAACACCAATATGGAGGCAGTTGAGGCCATCGCCAAATTACCCCCGGTTCTAAAGAAAGCTGTCTCAAAGACAATGCATATAGTACCAGAGCATGTTTTTGTTTGTATCTTCACAACAAGTATGAAGTGTGGTTAAAGCAGACATGATTCCGTGCAAAGGGTTTCTGTTTGTTGTTTAAAAAACAATCCTACAATATGGATATTGGTCGCAAAAGCCTACGTGCGAAAATGTTTTAACATCTTAACACCTATATTCTTGGTTCTTTTGGTAAAGTCACGTAGAAGGGAAACAATACAATAAAAAAATGTTAAACAATAAAATTCTCACGACGTTTAGACTGCAACACACGCAATTATCATCAGGTGTGAAAACCACAGCAAGAAAATTTGCTGTGTTGCAGTCGAAACGTCGTGAGAATTTTATTGTTTTAGATTTTTATTATTTTATTGTTTCCCTTCTACATGACTTTACCGAAAGAACCAAGAATATGAATCCCTGCAGTCACGAAAGCTTTAAATCAAAATCTTAACACCTGTTTTATTGCCAGAACCAATTCTAATATTACCCACGGTTATTTCTGATCCAGTAATACTTGCCACAATCAATAAATTATTAAACATTACTGCTTTACTTATGCATTGTAGTTTAGCCCTCCTGGACCACCTCGGGTTTTGATCATGCACCTTGATGTTACGGGACATTTCAATGCTGCAATAGTGCTGGATCAACTGCAGGAGCTTTGAGATGGAACAAAGAGTAATGGAATTTTTTTAATTTTTTGGCGGCAGCAAACGAATCGCAAATTATGCTCGTAATTCACTTTTATACGTTCCGCTGCCTTTACGCACTTCCATTATCTGTCTGCCAGCACAACCAGTATAAAAATTACACCAATAATTTTGAGGGAAAGCAATGGGAGGGGATTTGGGGAAATTACAGGAAGACACGCTGTCAGCCTCAGGGTTCAGAGGATTGCACTGGATTCAAGCTTACCCGTCCGCTACAAATGTTTATTAAGTCCGGATTTGATAGCAATTCATATCTGTAGGCAAAGCCACACAGCTAGAGAACTTTCCATCACGATTATAGTAATTATAGGAGCTGAGGGCATTTTATATATATATAATGAGGTCAAAAGAAATGAATGACATTTGATGAAATGCAAAACATTTTTTCTGAATATTTGTTTTTCTCTTATTTTTTTAGGACCATGAGCATGCAACCTTTTCTGACATTTTAGGTAAGTGCTGAAATATTTTTTCCATTCTTTTGAAAACGTATACAAATGCTCCATAATATAGTTTTTTTTGTTACAGTACGTTAATATAAATGTGTCGTTAAAACCGCCACCACCACGTAAACAGAACGTGCCAATTCGTTACTAGTACAACAAAACTGGTGTGTTGGGAGAGCAAATCCACACCATTTACAATCGTGATCTAACCCACAAAAACCTATATTATGGATGATATTGGTCGCAAAAGCCGACATGTTATACAAATGCTGTTGATGCATTTTAATGTGCTGTTCCCTTTGCATATAAGGTGTTCCAGCACTTCCTTGCTTTCCAAAACAAAGTGTTATTGCGCTCGATAGATATTCGAGTTGGAGTGCTGTTTTATTTGTTCATACAATTATAAGGAAATTACATATGAACACAATCATGGCTCAGAACTAGGCACCGGAGACAAAAGAAGTCATTAAGTAGCTGCAGGCCAAAGTGTAGATCATCGTACATCTTTCATCTCCATGTTAATTTGTTTTGATTTAACTCTTTTGCAAATACTCTGAAGCGGGCGGTGCAGCACCCGAATGCATAGACTCCACGTGATGCTTAGTGCATCAGCTCTATCAAAACATGATATTATTTCCCTGCCTTTCTGCTTCCACGCACTGGCTTTTCCGTCATTTTGTTAAGCCGTAATCTGATGGTATTCAGAACATTGCTAGGCAACGGGCATTTACCCTTGCTGGTAATCTGGTGATAATCTGCCGAGCTTCATCGGATTACTGCATTTTATTTATTCATTAAAATAGCACGAACAGCAATGCGAGGGTTACCCCAAAAATTAATGGTCACACTTCTACCTCCGTAACCTTTTGAATGATTCCTTTAAATTTTGACATGGTTACATTTTGACATGCGGGAGAGTTTGAAATGACCTTGTTTTTTGCAACGAACGAAGTGAGACATTCAGATGGCAGAATTCCTTCTCCAATATGACAATGCCAGAACACTCAGTCTATTTCAGAGGTCAAGTGGCCTGCGCTGATCCATCATCTAAAAAGCATAAACTTGGCATTCTCAGATTTAACGTTTGCCCCTTTGAAGGATTCTTTAAGTGGGCCACACATTTTGCAACCACAGTACCCCCTAACCAGGATGTGAACTCGCATTCCTTCTGATTGTGAGCCGCTTGCTCTACTGCTGAGTCACTCGACTTTTATATATCAAGTTTTTCATGTTAGTTCAATATAAAATAAATAAAAATAGACGACATTACTTTTGGAGCGCCTCTCACATATTAACACGATTGTAACACAATTAGCTAAAGGGGTTTCGTATACTCCCCTGCCACCTCTGTCCACGTAGCGGTATTCATGGGTTCTCCACTGTGAGTCGAACAACAGGACACATTAGGTGGGGTGAAGTACTGCCACCTCTTCCAACACATCTGGCCAGCGTGGAAAGTAGGGCAACTACCCTCAAGGGGGATCTCTAGACCACCCTTTATATTATTGGACGCCCTTCAAGTCAACAGCCGCATGAGCGAGAAATTGCAAAAACAAAATTCTACAGTTAAACACCTGTTATCGCACAAAAGTGGTGATTCATTTAAAGTGTCAGCGTCGGTGGTAAGAGGTCGCGCAAGAACTGGCAAATGTGTGTTTCCACACAGATGTTCCATTCGCTCAGTGCCACCAGTCCGGGGAATCACAGCTCCCATGTGCCTGTGTGCGTGACCTCCTTAAAGAGTTGGTTAATTTCTCGACTTCTCAGTTCATTGTCCCTTAAAAGAGATGGAGTTTACAGAAATGGGTGGCGGGTTGACTGACGCGACGTAGACTCCATCTTATTCAAGCAGAAGTTTTTTTTTAATCCAATCAGATTCGTTTTCGTGATCATCGCCTTTTAAGGTTGACGCCCTATTTCATGTCCTCGGGCAGATTTTTCAGTAAAACAAATATCTGAATGTCTATTAAAATTACGGATGAATAATTGCCATCGTTAAGAAAATAACAAATTCAAAACTGCGAGGGATGTATTTACAATATTAAGCAAACAAACACATATTATTTATTTCTGATTTATATCCCAGGCAGTGAAAATTATGTCACCCGATTGTATTCCACCGCAGTATTTTTTTTCCCAACTCGTGACTGTGGACCGCAGTCAGTTGTTGACAAAATGGTCAAAAACTCATCACCTTAATGATTTACCCCACCATTGTTAAAGGAGACATTGATAAAATGCATGAAAAGAAACTTTCATAACAAGTAGATTGGACTCCTTAAGTGCAATTGTATACAAGACATCATTATCCATTTTTGCACAATTTACACCGCAATTGTGTGTGGAATTGAAGTGCTCTTATTTGTTGTAAGCATTGAAATGTTTTTTGCCTTTCATAGATGAGATAGAGAAGAAGCTGAATGAATATCGAAGAGGCTGCAAAATCTGGAAGCTTCTGATTTACTGCCAGGTGAAGCTTCATGACACACATTAATCATTTAACACGAGAGGAATCTCAGCCCAAATCATTACCAGTGCGACATGGCTGAAAATGGACTTCAAGAAAGCGTTTATTTATTTATGACTCAATAACAACCAATGACGTCTGGTCTAGTGCTGTCTGGCATATTTATTGAACCACGGCACGGCTCAAGGATAGATTATTTCGTGTATTTTGTAATCCAGCACACAATTCAGTGGGGAATGTTATCTGATTGCCATACGGACAGAACAATCATGCACGCAGGCATTCTAAATGATATAAGAATACGGGATTAGTCATTAGCACAAGGATATGATATCTGTTTACTCGGTGGCTTCATTATGCTACCATGTGCAAAGCTCATTTAAAATTAAGGGCATTGTGTGTTTGAAGAGAGGGACAATTATAGTGGGTGGTTATTTTGGCCATGAAACTGCCAGATATTTACCTTCCAACTTGAAGGGCATCATAATATCTTTATTATCCACAAAGTAGATGGCCAGCTTATAAAATCTGATTATGGAACTATCACAAACAAGGGTTGTTTTAACTCAAGGCATTGTTTTAATGCCTATGTTCATCACAACCAAAATGCGGTTCCTAAAACTGGACATGTATTTGGCTGACGATGTTTGCATTGTTTTAAGAGTCAGTCGAGAGTTACATCACCATAAATATAATTAATAAATATTGTTGTATTTCGATTTAAAGCTTTCGTGACTGCAATGATTCATCTTCTTTGGTTCTTTCGGTAAAGTCACGTAGAATGAGAATAAAATAATACATTGATAATAATACATTGATATTGTGTTATTTTATTTTATCAATGTATTATTTTATTCTCATTCTACGTGACTTTACCGAAAGAACCAAAGAAGATTGTTGTTGTATTCAATATTTTCAAACATTGCAGTATTCATTTGGAATTTCAGAGAGCAAAACAAACATGAGTTTGTGGCATCAGACTCTCAGAAGCAAACACATTAGACGAGAACTATTCTTAAGAGTGTTTAAAATATTTTATATTGAATATGTAGTTTATCTTGTCAGAGTACAGGCAAGGCCAAGGAGCTGTATAATTACTCTTTGGTTTTTTCGGTAAAGTCACGTATAAATAAGAAATAATAAAAGAACATAATAGCGTACGACGTTTCGGTTGCAACACAAGAAGCCATCATCAGGTACAGAAGAGCTAAATTATGAGAGAGGGGAGACACATAACCTCGGATGTATATACAGACACCCAAGTAGGGGGAACTAACACCGACACAATAGGGGACACAGAGGGAGAAGCATACCAGACAAACAGGGTTCAGCAACATTTTGGAAACCATGTAAAGCAACACAGACGGTCGGTCAAAACACAATTAACGCATAGTCCGGTTGATCACGTTATTTCAAAGATTGCTAAATTGCAAGTTGAGTATGAAACTCAAAATACAGACCGCACACACACACACACACAGACATCCAAGTAGAGCGAACCAGCACAGAGACAAGCACACAGTAAAGTCGCCTTAAATAGGCAGAGAAGGTAAGGCTGAGAGACAATGGGACAAAATTAGCATGAGGTATGCATGGAGCAAAGTGGGGAGCGGCAGCGCACAATGGGACAAAACAGCACGAGGTAAAGTGGGGTCGGCAGCACCCACTCGGAAGCAACAAGGCCCACACACAGGCAGAGACAGCACAGAGACACAAATCCAAGCCAAGACACAAAGGCAGATACACAAGCAGACAACACAAAGATACAGACCTCTTACCTCCCCGAAGAGGTGGTTCAAGTCTGAGCTGTATAATGTTTAATAGTGTTGATTAAAAACATTAATAGCATTATAATAGGGTTTTTCCCCTTTTTTCTGGCAACAAAACTGAACCTTTTTACAAGGATTCATGTCTGCATTAACCACAATACCTGCAGTCAAAATGCAAACAAAAAACATACTATGATAATATATGCATTGTCCTTGAATCTGATTGGTCCACACCAAGGGACGGCTTTCTTTTGAGCGTCGACCCAATTGGTGCTCGACCAGATGACGCCAAAAGGCGTACAGCTCAAAGACAATGCACTATCAAAGTAATGCTCACCCCGAGCCCTCATTACTTTGATAGTGCATTGTCTTTGAGCTGTACGCCTTTTGGCGTCATCTGGTCGAGCACCAATTGGGTCGACGCTCAAAAGAAAGCCGTCCCTTGGTGTGGACCAATCAGATTCAAGGACAATGCATATATTATCATAGTATGTTTTTTGTTTGCATTTTGACTGCAGGTATTGTGGTTAATGCAGACATGAATACTTGTAAAAAGGTTCAGTTTTGTTGCCAGAAAAAAGGGGAAAAACCCTATTATTATATTTTGGTACTGGCAAAGGAGGTCTAATGATTAATAGCATTGTAATAGTTTCTTTAACGCTTTCCAACTAAGGCTGAGGGCGTTAATGTATTAGCTCTCTCTGTGTCTGTCTATCTATCCATCTTTGTTATTAATAATAACTTTTAGGTTTATTTTTTTTATTTAAAGCTTTCGTGACTGCAGGGATTCATATTCTTGGTTCTTTCGGTAAAGTCACACAGAAGGGAAACAATAAAATAATACAAATATAAAAAAAAAATTCTCACGACGTTTCGACTGCAACACAAGCAATCATCATCAGGTGTGAAAACCACAGCAAGAACATTTGAAAAAAGTGGCGTTTTTTTTTAGGTTTATGTCGCGTGGTTCATGCAAATTACATCTCAGAATCGCTGACGAACCACAGACAAGCTCGATGATCTTTATATTTGGAGCGCCGCATTGGCAAGATGTTAACTCTCTTGCCTAGGTATGCAGGAGGACGCCTGTATATTTGTACTTTGCGTGTTCTCCCCGTGGTTGTGTGGAATTTTCCGCGGATACTCCAATTTTTCCCTCCACATTTATAAACATGTGTTTAGAGTATTTGAGTGCTATACATTTCTGCATGATGAGCCACTTTGTTGAGCTATCATTTGCGGCCAGTGGACCTCACCTGGTAAAAAAACGCTAAATCTCTTACATAAAATATGAAACGATGTTCAGCCATGGTACAGAACTCATGCATGTATGGGTAACATGGGGTCACGATAATTCTCCTGAAGGTAATTCATTACATAATACATTTTGATGCAAAGTTGTGTTGCTATATAGGACTCACCAGACAGAAAACCTGGCTGTTGTGTGGCTCAGAATCTAACGTTGTTATCACGAACTCTAAACTAATTGCACGTTGGAAAGTCTAACACAATCCTTGGACGTGAATGATTGTTTTTTTTTCCTTGTTATTTTATGCTTTAACAGTGACCTTTGCATAAACTATAACCAGTCTTTAAGTATTCTACAGCAGTTTATTGAAGGATAACCTTTGCATTCACTTTGGCTCGATTAACATTCGTCGAATGTGTTATTAATTTTGCTCCATTTTTGTGGTCACAGACCAGACAGACACTCCGATGACTGTAAGTGGAGCGGTTTGTCACGTGACACTTCAGTAACCTGATGTTGTGCTTCTTCTTCTTCTTCTTCTCACCACACAGGGAGGGCCCGGATACTTGTATCTGTTGAAGAATAAGGTGGCAACATTCGCCAAGCTGGAGAAAGAAGATGATTTAATTATGTACGTAATCATCATTACTTAATTGATCTACAACTCAAAATAACCATTCTCGTCCTTGTGGAGAATATAAATAAGAGAATAATTAAGCGGGCATTTTCTCCTTCATGAATTAATCTCTCCACATAAAAAAAAAACTATTTCTTTCACAACCCATCATGCACACAACCTTTAAGGAGTGCATAATTTCAGCATAATTTTCAGTGGGTTTGGGAGTTTCACAAATTTGCCATCTCTCTCGCTGCCTCCCAAGATGCTGGATTTCAGGCGCATAAACGGGGATTGCAGCTTTTGGGCCAGGGCAGTGACAGCATCTCTGGTGCTCTTTGGTCCCGTCGTGCAGGTTCTGGAAGTGCCTCGGAAGCTTGATGAGCAAGATCAACACCGAGCTCAACGTCGTCCACATTATGGGATGCTACGTGCTGGGCAATCACAATGGAGAGAAGGTACTGGCCGTGGTTTTTTTTCCGCGTGCGAATTACAATACCGCGCACAAAACACTCGGAAAGGACATTCATACATCGCACATCCAACTCGATGGCGACCCAGGTGGATGCACACCGTGCAACAGATAGGTTACCGGACAAAAAATAAAGCAAAGGCTGCTTTAGACATGGGAGAATGCTCGAATGCGCTTTTCGAAGTGAGCTACATAATGTACGTGAGATTAAGAACCCACTGCTGCGTGCGAAAGGTCGGGATTTGCGTAGATCTATAGATAGTGACAGTGACATTATGCACAAATATTGCAGCTGGTATGTGGCCGCTCAATAGGTGGGGTGCGGATATGCGACGTTGTGGCGTATTTTCCCTTCCATTTGTTGTGCACCGGACGGCGACAGGAATTCTGTGGTGTCTTGTGGCTGGAACTTGTTTTGCGGGAGTTTGGGGGGGAAGTAGTAAACCCGCACTATCATATATTATTGAAATCGTTGCAATCAAGGAATAACTGTCGCGAGGATGGAGGTATGTTGACGGTTATAACCGTCAAGTTTGCTGTCGCAAATACTTTGGTGCCATACAGGTCACAGGTGTCATGAACACTTCTGTGGATGCCCTTGGATAGCCGCACATTTAATTCCTAGGCGAGCGTGTTTCTTGTAGCAGCAATACAGTCACTGTCACGTAACGTGTATCGATTTTCCATTTAGAAGTAGTATATTTACCTTGGCCTTTTTCTATTTGTAATGGATTTTAATAACTTGCCATTTTCTAACGAGGATTTGTTTTCTTTAGCAGCGACTACTGAATTATAATTGCCCATTTTCTATTCATAATAGATTCACTGGGTCATAATGTATATTTTGGACAGTGCATAAAGAATGTATGCATGCGTTTGCCTATTTGCATATTTGATGTTTATTGAAAGGATGAATACTTTTTTATTCGTTCAAACATTTCTTCAAACTATTCTTAATCAAATAAACAGCATAGTTGGAACAAAAAAGTTTATTTTGAAACCTAGCGACAATCACCAATTCCGCATAATATATTTACCGATTTTTTTGTTTGTTCAATAAGTGCTTTAATCACATTTTATGGACGCATGCCGCAAGTTAAAAATGAACGTGTTGTGTTTTAATTTTCCTGCGTGCAGCTGTTGGACAGCCTCAAGTCTATAATGGGGCCCTATCGGGTGTCTTTTGAGTCACCACTGGAGTTGTCTGCTCAAGGTGCGTGTTGGAGCTTGTTGATGCGCTTGTGAGACTGTAACTTCGTATTGCTGGGCAATGGCCTTACCATTCTCATGCGGTGCTTCCTCTCCAAAATAGAGGTGTTTTGAGTTAGATCGCGTAAATATGAATGTGCCGTTAAACCCGCCACCGCCCGACACAGCCAATTAGTAAGGTTTGTCACTTAAACAGAACGTGCCAATTCGTTACTAATTCAGCACACCGGTGTGTTGGAGGGTAAAATTCACAACATTTACAATTCGATCTAGATTTGAAGTTTCCGTGACTGCAGGAATTCATGGTCTTTGGTTCTTTCGGTAAAGTCACGTAGGTAGAAAAATAAAATAATAAATCACGACGTTTCGATCGCAACACAAGCAATCGTCATCAGGTTGAAAGATGCGGCAGTAGTAGATGACGATTGCTTGTGTTGCGATCAAAACGGCGTGATTTATTATTTCTTTTCCTACCTACGTGACTTTACCGAAAGAACCAAAGAGTATCAACAATTCGCGTACGACGTTTCGCCAGTAATCACAACTGTATTCATCAGGCGGACAGCCAGAGTTTATATTTATGCGATCTAACCAGAAAAAAATATTTTTGGATAACGTTGGTGACGAAAGCCTACGTGTTAAACGTGTGCTTCGTCTGCTTTGTTTTTTTTTCCTGTCCAGTAGTGGCTTTTGAACTGAATCTGCGATTTCCACTTTCTGCCGCCATCTCTTACGCTCTATTCCTCTGCAGCGTTCACCTTTTGTTCTCCGCTCTGTAGTTAATTGTGTCTATCTCTCAATACCGAAATACCAATTTTACACATGTTGTTAACAGTGGCTAAAGGTTTAGTTTGCAGTCAGCAGTGCCACTTACGAAACTACTTTATGAATTAAAAGGCATAGACGCGGTATAAAATTAATGTGAAGTTAAAACTAACAAAAAAGGTACAAGAAACATTTTTGGTCAGCTCATACATACTACATTAGCACCATGCATTAAGATATGTTGGTTAAATCAATATATTTATCCCTTTTTTCTTCATTTTGTTTTCGCAGGCAAGAAGATGATAGAAACTTACTTTAGCTTTCGTCTTTATAAGTTATGGAAGGCTCGGCAGCATTCCAAACTTGTGGATGATTTTGATGAAATCTTATGAGTAAACGTCTGGTGTCGAAGTAAGAGATGGAACCACTGAAGGGGTTTGAAGTTTGAAAAGGAGGGAAAAGGAGAGCGATTTTGCTCTTTATCCGTCCTCAATGAAGGCAGTTTTGTGGTCATGGCGGCTGCTGTATGTGCTCTGATGAAATTCACACCCAGGCACAAGAGAAAGCCAAGCCTCGGGCCTACGTTTCTCTGCCTCATGTCTCTTTTTAAGGTAAAATGCACATAGAATGCCCCGGAGGCACGTGCAATTTGTATTGAACATCATTGCACCAAAGCAATTGGCGGCTGGGATTTTTAGCGTGAAAACATTTAAGGAGCTTCCTCAGCCATTTTTTTGTGCCACTCTGAGCGTCGGTCCCGAAAGTGGGGCTTTAAGGCCAAGAAGTATATTTGGAAGGTCGTTGTGCAATCCAGCACACAGTTGGTGAGCAGTAGTTTGCTTTTGATGGTTTTAAAGATGATGGCACTGCTTGACTTTCACGTGGCATATAAGGCATGGTGTTGAAACGTGCTGTTTAATGTACATTTTGCTACACCGTTTTTAAATACATGTTACACTACACTTAATACACTGTCACTAACACAGACAAAAACTGTTGTTGCTGCAGACGGAAACATTTTAATTTTGTGTCGCATTTACAAAAAAAATACATTGGTATTTTACGTACTGAAAATACTTTAACGGAAAATAAAGGAGTATTTGTATACCGCACATTTTAGTAAATGGATATTGTACAAATACGGTTGTCTGTAAGAACTAAAAAAAATCTAAGCCCCGTTACAGACGTCTTGCGCAATTTAGAATTTTCACTTTTCAAAATTGTTGATGTGCATCTAAAATGGCACCACCCCAATGACATATCTCACGGCAATAGTTCTGTTCTCTTGTAAAAAAAAAAACCTCTTATGAAATGGATGTGCCTTTATTTAGATTATTACTCTGGAAAATAACTATATATTACGCTTTAGCGATATTTACCAGCAAAACTAGGCAAGTTGTCCCCCTAGTTGAGCCGATAAAACAGATGCAAATCATTTTATTGTTATGTATTGTTTCATTCACCTGCAGTTGATGTGCAACTCCGTTTAAACATTTAATATCTTTATAGACGTGCATTGTAAACTATATTGCCTATCGTTGTAAACACGTACACATAGCTTATATAAGCTACGATCCTCGATCGCACTTGTCTCTCATTAGACACAGACTAAGCATAACATAATATTGCTTGGCATGGTTATTTATTGAGATCACTTAACTGGCAGGCAATATTGATATACTGTATCGTACACACTATTCAGTCTGACTTCATAATGGATCAAGTTAGTCATTTAGCAATTCTTAATGTCATTAAGTCTGCTGCTGATGTAATGCAGCAGGACAGTTTATATTGTTATTTAAATATCATCAGAAGTGTGTCATTGTCAGGTTAACTTGTACGAGTCTCCTGAGATTAATGCCTGACCTTTTGTAAAAAAGTATATAACTTAGCGAGATGATTTTTGCCTTTGAAGGAGCCGTGATATATAATGATCTATTTTGTGCTTTAATTGCCTACTCAAGTTTATGACAGAGTGCTTTCTTGTATACAAATCCTCCGTAATTTCACACTTTCTGTGGCCGCATATTTTTACGATTGCTGGCAGAAGTCATCATGCGCAAGTTGTGTTATATATTCTATTGAAACATGGTTAATGAAAAGCACAAAATACTAATTATGGTAATAAATACAGTACTATATATACACCTGTACCTATACCTGTTTTTCGTAATTTTATCCATATTAAGCAAGCTAGCATTTCCATGATGCTTATGAACGTAACACGGTTATCGTTAAGTAATACTTCAGAATTTAGCGTTTTACTGCATAGTCACGAAAAGTGTGTGTTAGGTGCTGAGCACATAACAGCGTTGCTTTTTAAAGAAATGCTGTCGTTAGGTCTGAATATGCGTTGTGGTTATAGTTGGTTAACTTTGAGTGTAGCGTCATAAATTGGAAACCATGTCTGCAAAGAGAATTCAATTGAACTACACTCGTGAAGCATTACAGTTGTTGAAGCAGATCTCGAATGTGCAGGATGTTACAGTGGCTGGCATTAGCGTTGCCACCAATTTTCACAGACCGTATTCCTCAGCCAGCCTAGTTCTGTCAAAGCCGTCAGTTTAATACATCGGCTTTCGAGACCAATAATACCCACAATGTAGGTTTTACTCTCCGGTGTGCTGTTGTGTACTGGCAACAGATTGGCACGTTTTGTTTACGTGACAAATCTTACTAATTGGCTGTGTCGGGTGGTGGCGGGTTTAACGACGCATTTATATTTACGCGATCGAACACAAAACTGTGTCCAACGCACGTTCGACAACAATATCACCAGATATCCGTACAAATCAAAGTTCTACGCCCCAAACACGAATGCCTTGTGCAGGGTTTCTTCAGGACAAGTGCAAAAACAGCGGCAACCCATAGCTGGCATTCATGAACATCATATTTCTAAACAAAAAAATGTAACCTTGACACATTTAATGAACAGAAATGCAACTGATTAAAGTAACATTCAAACGTACAATAATTCTTAGAAAGTTTGCCGGATGTTAACACTGTATTTGGGTCTTCAAAAAGCCTACGAAATAGATCTGAAAGACTAAATGATTCGTAATATTGATACGATTCGTAATATTGATACTTTTCTCTTCCCAGCATCGTTTGTGTTTTTTTTTACTTACCAATATCGTGCGGATATAACGTTATACATGCTTTAATTTTTAATCGTGGCTGACGAGGAATGAAAGGTCAAGGAGAATGGGAAATGCTTGAATTTTATTTTATTTTTTCAATCACCTCCACCGCTTGTGTAAACACGAAGCACAGGGTGTTTCCCTCAATGTTAAGAAATAGCAATATTTTACCTGTGAATTATCGTTTGTATAATGAGAAACGCTGTTTCGGTCTGCTGGATTTATCGCCCTGTCGCCTGGGTCATTGGTTTGGTTTTTGGAAGAAGAAAAAAAACCGATGGCCTGCAGAGTGCTGTTTTGAGGCCTAAGGACATGCAGACGCCTGTTTTAAATTGTTTGTTCAATTCTATTGTAATAAACATTGTATTTCAAATTGTTCGAACCTGTAGCTCGGCGAGTACTGTTTTTTTTTCCTATGCATCGTATTCTGGATGTTTTATCAACGTTTAAGGGCCATCGACGAAATAAGAGTGCGCTAATTTACAGCTATTAGCTGTAATTATCAAATGCAAAGCTATCATTTACAGTCAACGTTTATTATGCGTTAATCAAACAATGTAAAAACACAATCATTTAAAGTCGGTTGCAAATCGGTAAAAACCCTTGCAATTTATTATTTCCCCTTTTTAAACAGCAAATGTACTTTTTTATGATGAGTGCCAAGATGCACTCTAAAGATGACTATCACAGTACTTGTACTCACAATAGCTTAGCTAGAAGTGCCGTTAAGACATACATTTTCACTTACATTAAGCAGCAAGTATGAGTGGGTTTAAGTATGTGCATAATAATGAGCCGCGTGCATAATAATGAGCCGCGTGCATAATAATGAGTCGCGTGCATGCACAGGAACATCCATGGCAATTTCAATTGTCATTGGTGTGCAAAAGAGAAAATCGTTCCAGAAGTGTGAAACAAGGCAGAATGCCACAGTGCCTGCTGCACTCGCTGGCTTTCTCAACAGATCATTCACTGTACCTGCATACACCAGACATTGGATAATGCAGCAAAAACCCAACATGTTAAAATAAAAAATATATATATACGATGGGCAATGTTTCAGGAAATGGCCTTTCTTAAATACATGAGGTCGTGGACCCTGACGCCTGTATATTTGGAGTTTACATGTTCTCTGGGTACTCCGGGTTTTCACTCCACATTTACAAACATGCTTTTAGAGTATTTGGCTGCTATAAATTTCCACGCGATAAGCCACTTCGTTTATCTATCATTTTATGGCCAGGTCGCTTCTGAAAAAGAGCTGTATAGCTTAGTAGGCCTTACCTAGTAAATCTTGATTCGAAGCTTTCGTGACTGCAGGAATCCATACTCTTTGGTTCTTTCGGTAAAGTCGCGTAGGTAGAAAATCAAATAAACCACGACGTTTCGGGCGCAACACACAAGCGTCCATCATCAGGTGGGAAAGCATGGTCTGCTGCTGAGGCAGACTGTTTTAACAAATACTTTTAGTTTAGCTTATTAATGATGAAATGCCTATGAAGAAGGGACACTGCTCAAAACGTTGCCTATTATATATTCTTTTATTCTAAGGCCACGGTTTTATTGACGAATGTGTTGACTTTTTTTCGTGAATTAACGCTTTCGAACCACTGCCAACACCGCATCACCACTGAATAGCGCATCACATTTGTTCATACGGTGCATGGCTACATTCATATAAATGGCAGTACATACTGGGTTAGCCTTGCCCAAAAATAATCGTGAAATCCATTCAAAGTTAACTGCGGATGTCTGTTGCATAATCCATGCAATTGGGGTCTTTATATATATAAAAGAACACTCCTGTGGCAGGTTCTGTGCGTTCTTGAGAAGAAGAAAAAAACCCCCCTACGAACAGCGTCCATGTGGTGCCCAGCAACGCCGTGAAAGGAAATCCACGTTCTGAAGCGTGGAATGAGAGGTGCTCTGAGGCTTCACAAAGCGGTCATTACGATGCCTCTGTTGGTGGTGGTGCTGCTGCTGCTGCCAACTTGCTGTGAGCCGGGAGGTTTTTGGCAATTTTTTTTGGTGCCGCTCGCCTGTGTGTGTCAGGCGCCTGCCAGGATTCCTTTCCAGCTACGAGCCACAACCAAAATGAGTTGCGGTAATTGTGTGTACACGTCCACTCGTGCCAGCATGCAACGTTGTATTGCAGTGGTTGAGGGTGCACCTCAATAAAAAAAAACACCTTTGACATGATGTAGAAAGTCATTTTCCTATACGGTATAAGGTTCTTTTTCGTTTTATCTCTGTGCTGATGTTTCTGTTAACGACATTTTGATTGCCCAATTTGCATTAAATGTCAGTATTCATAAAATATAGGGGGTTTTTATTTTAAAAGTGCGTGTTTGTGTAAGTATCTATTGAGTAGTATTGGTTGAGCTCGCATTTTACAGCAAAACACATTATCTTTTAATCTTTTTTCTTCCTCTTCTTCTGACGCCAGTCGTCACATGGTGGTTATCGATGAGGCCGCATTAACTTCTTCATCTTCAGTAATTGCATTCGCTGGTAATGGCGATCGCTCTCTGTGGACCTACAGTACATGTTTCTCTCTGACATACTTCTTTCGAATTAAAGCTTTCGTGACTGCAGGGATTCATATTCTTGGTTCTTTCGGTAAAGTCACGCAGAAGGGAAATAAAATGAAAAGAAATAAAAATGATAAAAAACCATAATAAAATAAAATTCTCACGACGTTTCGGCCACAACACAAGCAGCCATCCTCAGGTGAAGAAACAGAACCGTCGGAAAGACAGCGCTCCAATGAACACCGCCAAGCCCAGCAGCGCACCCTAAGCTGGGTGGGAGGAGCAGAGCGGCTCGGCAAAGGAGCCCACACATCAACAGAGGCATTCAGTACATTCTTTGGCGTCAATGTACTGAATGCCTCTGTTGATATGTGGGCTCTGACTTTGACGTAGCTGCTTCCGTGGCCAGTTGCATGCTGGTTCCTCACGTTGACGTCATGCTGATCTCCCAGTTGCATGCTGGTTCCTCACGTTGACGTCATGCTGATCTCCCAGTTGCATGCTGGTTTCTGGCTTTGGCATCCTGCTGGTCTCTCACATTGACGTGGCTACTTCGATGCTGAATTCTTCTGTTGACGTGTGGGTTCCTTTGCCGAGGCGCTCTGCTCCTCCCACCCAGCTTAGGGTGCGCTGCTGGGCTTGGCGGTGTTCATTGGAGTGCTGTCTTTCCGACGGTTCTGTTTCTTCGCCTGAGGACGGCTGCTTGTGTTGTGGCCGAAACGTCGTGAGAATTTTATTTTATTATGTTTTTTTTTAATTTCCATTCTACGTGACTTTACCGAAAGAACCAAGAAGATACTTCTCCTTTTCAATGTCAAGTCACCTCTAGCACGGACGACCTGATTCTTCTTGATTCTTCCACATGACGCTGCAAATTAAATTATGTTAATTTGTTGGCCTATGTATCTCGTCATATGCCCAACCCACACACACGGCTGTGTGGGTAGTGAGAGTGCGCCACGGTGGCTAGGAGATGTTAACTACCTCGCCTGGTATGCAGGAGGTCGTGGCTTCGATCCCGACCCTGACGCCTGCTGTGTGTATATGGAGTTTGCGTGTTTCTCTTCCCGTGGTCGTGTGGGGTTTTTCTCCGGGTCCTCCGGTTTTGCCCTCCACATTTAGGTTAAACACGCGTTTAGAGTATTTGGCTACTATACATTTCCACGTGATAAGCCACTTCGTTGGGATACTATTTGTGGCCAGGTTGCTTGTGAAAAAGAGCGATAGAGCTCAGTGGGCCTTACCTGGTAAAATAAAGTTTTTTTAAATCTTTGAACCAATACATACATAGCCCTTTGTGTCTCGAGAGACAATTCTTTTTGCACCTTACGAGGTCAGCTGTAGATTTTGCAGCGCCTAGAATGACTTAGTAGGCCAATCCTTGAGTGACAATCCTTGCCACAGCAATTTCAAGTGAATGCGGTGGCAGCTCCAGAGGTGTTTGTTGCTTTTTCTTTAATTTGAACCAATACCTGCTGGCTTATGATGCAATGTCTCATTCTTTATAGTCTCAATACTCCCGGGATCCTTCTCATCCAGTTCATTTCTACTCCCAGTGTCATTATGTCATGCTTTCTCCTATGGGGCCAACATCCAAATCCATAATGTGGAGCCGGGACCGCCAATGCCACTTCTAGTCTGACATTGGCTGTCCTTGAGATCTCCGTTGCCTTCCAGATTTTGTTCGGTTTTCCAAATGCTACTGAAGGCTATCCCAATGCAATGGTTAATACTGTATTCGACTTGCATGAACTGCCCTCGGTCAATGTGCTTGCTAGATACACAATCCCTTTACTTGCTCTAAATCCCGACTGCCCAGCTGGAATGTCACCTCTTCCGACGTTTTCCAAATGGCATTTCTCTTGTTTGTTGAGTATTTGCACCGAGTCCAAATCTACTGCTGCTGTTACACACCCAGTCTGTGATTATTCACGTGATACTCCCGGCAAATCTACGTCATCTACAAAGCTCAATTTGCCATTTATTGTCCATTTATTTTAAATTCCCACGTCCACTGCCTTAAACATACATTACAGGGCTTATATTTAGCTGCTCCATGCAGTGTTATTTGACATCTCGTAATCGCTGTATACTGTTCATTGTATTACTTAAATGGTTATGGTGGATTGTTTAACCATACTTAACCACCACCGGTCAACGCGAACTGGTGAAGGTGGGGAGGGTACCAGATGGGGTTAAGATGTCACTCATCACTGAAGTTAGCCGTGGCCAAATATCAAACTCAGGTGAGACTCCCCGTGGGGAGTTCATAGTGCAGTGCGTTAACCACCGTGCCACTGGTCTACCCATCGCATTTAATTCCCCTACAAATACACTAAACTGCTGCGCGCGATGGGTAATAAAGTGGTACGATTAATTCGTTGTCCACCAAATAATAGACTCACTGGCATTTTGATGCTCTAAAATATATCTGTTAATCTGTGCGAAGAACAGCTATTATCCTAATCCCGAGACCACCTGCTTTCTCAGCAGCAAACAGCATCCCAGGCACATAGAGTTGTGCAACTGGGCGATGATTATTTATAATACCACGAGGATTGTTGTGCGACCTCACTGTGTTAATATATTTGGTAACCCCGACCCCGGCTGTGATTTTAAAGCCAATATGGCACTCACATGTAATAGCTGTATTTACCACTTGCAATCATATGTTGTTAGAGATAGTCCCATGCTGACCAGGCCATTACACTCACTCAAACTTCATGACCACCACCATCTTCTTCGTACCCTTTCGCACGTCCGATTAAGCACGGGTGGCTACGTACGGTGCGAAAGAAGTTCAACATACATACGTACGAACCCCTTACTCACACTCACTCAGAAAAAATATAGATCCGTCCCGAGGAATAAATCGTACTCCCTTATAAATGAGTTTTAAAATAAAATATAACCCCATGACATATAGTAATACACTAGGGATCACCAAATAAGAGATTTTCAGATTTTTAAGCCCGATTTCAGATTTTTTTAATATTTCATTTTAAGAAACGTTAATAGCTTCCATTTTTTTTGCACCAAACGTAATAATTGTAATTGTATCTATGTTAAATATTAGTAATTTAATTGAAGAGTTCAACATAATGTTCAATTATTCAATGTTACTATGAACAACTTGATTTAAAAAAAATATAGATTAATTGACAAAATGACGTCACGTGAAGTGAAGCAAGACAGGGCCTTGCTGTGTCATCACATTTTCGGATCAATCTGAAACAAAAAATAAAATCTGAAATGTGTCCAGTCCAATTTTCAGATGTTTTAGATTAATGTGACAATTGGGGAAAAAACATTCATAATATACATACAGTATAGCCTGTAACTGACTGTTGGGGTAAGCGCTGTTAGCGAGCACCTATGAAGGCTGGTACGGCACACGAGGGGGTGGGTGACCAACACCACGCCCGGCTGCCTTTGTCTCCCCAGTGGCGATGTTTACACACCACATCAGGTACTTTTTTAGGCTGAGTCGACATAGGGGAGGCCCAGTACCGGCTCAGATAATCGTCACTGGTGTTGGCCATGAGCGGGAATCGAACTTGGGTCACCGGGTTCGTAGTGCAGCGTGCTAACCACACGATCGCTCCCCAGTATACAGTATACATGCACACACTGACACACCGTATAACAGTTCTTAAAGGTATTGCAAAATAAAATTGAAAACGCAGCATAAATGCTAAGAGGGATAGAACGGTGGCTCTGATTTGTGCACCATGAAGCCAGCAGAACCTCAGTTACATGTTCAGCCATCGGCTAACATCCAAAATATGCCCTTTCCATTGCCTTTCAACAACTCACACTGACCAGCATGGTGAAGTATGGTCAATCAACTCCCGGTAACCGAAACAGTGTGGGCAGGCCCTCATCAAGCAGTGGATTGCCACACGGCTGTAAGTTACCGTTAAAATATGTATACATCAATATATTTTCACTCCCGTGTCAGCCAGTTTATTGAGCTGGACGGACGTGGGATTTCTATTAAAATTTCAGGAATAATAATGGGATCTCTCCTTGTGCCGAGCACACACGCTGTGGCCAGTCCCCAAGGTGAGTCACACGCCTTCATCCCGTGCAGGTTATGAGCGAGATGTTGACGATCAACGTAGAATGGAGCGGCGACAGCACCGCAATATTCGTGACAGGGCTGTGAATGCGTGCAAAATAATTGGTTGGAACGCAAGCGTCAACATACGAAGTAAACACGTTTCCGAATATCAAAATGCTCTGTCACCAACCCGCGCTGAACTGTGTGGCAGTCACGAAAACTTCAAATCTAGATTGTGTGGCGAAGTCTGGTTAAACTTTCCCCCATGACTAACATGATACTGAGGGGCCTTTGCCTAGCAGTGGATTGGCAAAGGGCTGTAAAGAAATAGATGTGACGAGGATATACTCATTATCATCCCCTTTTAGTTGTTAAAATATTTCTGGAAAAGGTGTGTAATGGTAAATATATCTACAATGGGGGTCCTGCACCATGATCATTCAATGTTAACGACGAATAGTTGTCTCTTACATTTAAACGATTCACTTCAGCATTCGGTATCACATTTGTATTGTAATGTACGACACACGGTGTAAAAAAAATCTAGTTAGTTAATTAATTACACATTTATACCAGTCAATAGGTTTATTACCCTCGTATTTTACGATTATGTTGGACTCGAGGTTCTTAAATTAATGATCGGATGAACCTCAATTGCCATTATATAATCAGACGTTATATTACTTTAGGTTATACTCAGCACTCTCTGCAGTCCTTTTTTAGTTTTGTTATCTTGGGCACGTTTCTGCGCACTTTGGCCTTGAGTCTCCGTATCCAAATGCTATATTGTATCGTAACAGGGGATAGTTAACTGTGGCAAGCTGTAGCTTGAAACAAAATAATATTCTTTTATAATTTATGTATCGGCACATTGGTGCAGGAGTAGTTAGCACACTGCACTCGTAACCTGGTGCCCCAAGTTTGATTCAAGACCACGGCTAACATCAATGACGAGTGATATCCCAACCGGTGCTGGCCACCTGTTCACCAACCCACACTGGCCACGGTGAGAAAATCTCAATTACTGGCTCAGCACGGACATGCCTTCATCCAGGCTGTAAAATTTATCGTGTTAATTTTTTCGTGAAAATTCTAGGATTCTGCATGAAATGCTCAGTCTCAGACAGCCTCAGAGGACACATTTAACAATGCATGATGGGCAATATGACAGGGTTGATTGTAATGAAATGCAGTGATATATTATACAAACATATATGTGTTGGAAAATGTTTCTCAAATTGTAATTTATGAAGGATGGCAGATAACAATGGGTACAATAATGGTTTACGAATAAAAGTTGGAGAGTGTTTCAGTTGCTGTGGAATGTAGATTATTCCCAATAACAAACATTTTGATAATGGCTTGAAAACGTAATTATAACAATACTGCATTGATAATGCAATTTGTGACATGTACAATATGTCACAGAGATAAATGCCCGTAGCTCCGAGGCGTGCAGCTAAGTAAGGTGTCACTCGAAATCTAAATGTGAGATGTTGGGCCTTCAAGTGTCTCTTCAAAATTTGTGTGTACGTATGTTGAACTTTCTTCGCACCGGACGCAGCCAACCGTGCTAATCGGAGGTGCAGAGGTAACGACAAAAAACTATGGGTCTCTGTGTGAGTCTATGGGTCTCTGTGTGAGTCTATGGGTCTCTGTGTGAGTCTATGGGTCTCTGTGTGAGTCTATGGGTCTCTGTGTGAGTCTATGGGTCTCTGTGTGAGTCTATGGGTCTCTGTGTGAGTCTATGGGTCTCTGTGTGAGTCTATGTATGTGTCGTGACATAGCCCTGACTGTTGTACAACAGCTGCAACTGCAGGTAGACACTTATCGCACACGCCGTTGAGCATATACACGGTGTGTGTGTGTGTGTGCACGGTGTGTGTGTGTGTGCCGGCAGGGCGGAGGAACTGGGGCAAGGGTCACGGTAGACCTCGTGGGGAAGCCCCTGGAACCCTCTGGTGGGTTCGAGAAGGGAGGCGCGGCTAGGGCGGTGCCAGGCCGCGCCGAGGGGAATAAAAGCAGCGGAGAGCGAGAGCTCCGGGCTGCCGGTTCTGGGAGTGGACTCTTCTCGTTGTTGCTGTCATCGTCGCCTGATCATTGCGCGGCCGGACAGTGGTTGGCTGTCTCGGTCAACGCCGTCGGTGCAATGCGGACAGGGTCGTGTCTGGGCCGGGTGCCTACTGCGACTACCTTGCCTCCGACTGAGTGTGTGTGTGCGAAGCACGCCATCCGCACACGCACAAGCCTCGAGTAGAAGGAAGGAGAGACCTGTTGAACTTATTTCGCACCGTACGTAGCCAACCGTGCTAATCCGTGCGTAGATTCAATGCTGTCACGAATATGTCGCAGGGATGACATTCCGGACGGTGGACGAGGGGGGGGGGAGCCTCCGTTTATAAATGACGCCTGGCAGTGACAGTTCTGGCCCTTGGCGTAGAGAGGCTGAGGAGGTTGTGAGTCACGCTGCTGCGGGGAGCTCCACCGTGAGCTGTAGTGCAGGGTCACAGGAGCCAAGAGGGATACGGCGGGCCACCGAAAGTCGAGGCGCTGTGGCACAGGCAGGCGATCTTGTAGCTGACCCTGCTGGCAATGAGAAGCCAGCAGAGAGAACAATGCGCTGTGCACCTGCCCCAGGTGCGGGGTGTCAATGGACAACGCTGTGAAATATTGATGCATTAAAAGTTCCGTACTGACGTGTGTGCTTTACTTCATTGCACCACGTTTAATGATGTATCTTGCCAGAGAGAGTGCACCGTGTTGCCCAGGATTGTCAAGAACTTCAAGCATTCCTCTAACAGAATGTGCGAGTTTATTACCCTACGCTAAAGATAATATCACAGTATTGTGAACAAATATGAAAAAAAAACTGCGTGAGTTTTTGCTGTTGTGCTGTATCACTCTATGATGGGGGTTTATGTTGCAACGTGCGTTGATTGGAATGATATTCACTTCTTCTGGCACATGCTGCGAAACGTCAGACATCGTGCCGATCAGCACGCGGTACAACCCGAATACGTGTGGGAAAACTTATAAAAAAACGGATTCATATTTTGAAAGTGCAGCGATCTGAAATATTTATCTAGAATCCTTGCCTGACACTGGTTTCAATGCAAAACTCCACGGTGTGCAACAAATTGTGAAATTGAATGTTCCATAGCTATTTCAGAACATCGGGTATATATATGTACCTAGATTACATGTTAACCACATCGCGGAGTGGTCGAATGCTGTCTTGTACGGAGAATCCTAATATATTCGCAGAGCCAATTTCATATTTTTGATGCTCTTTACACCGCCATCCCACATGTAATACACTCAACAAGACGAACAAAATGAGGTTTTAAAATCAAGTGTCCATTCATTTGGCTCTCGTGTATCCTGGTCTATGCAGGCGTAGGCCTAGTGGGCCAATTCCTTAACACAAGGGCTGACCTCATGCTATTAGCCCCGCGAAGAGGATACAGATGTTTATCCAGAAACTATATTTCCACGTATTTGAAAAGGCACATTTTCTTGCCGAGAATCCATTCGATGAAAAATTGCAACACAGCGGGGGGATCTATTTGTTGAGTCTACTCAGCGAGCCCCTTTGACCCAAACAAATCACCCCGCATGCGCTTTGGATCTCTCAGAAGGTATGAGCCTGCATAGTGCATTGCAGGATGGGTGGCCATCATGCAGGACTGTGTTGTCAGCAGTGGAGGGCAATGCGGAAAAATTACCACCCCCCCCCCAAGTTGTGCTTTACTTCTATGCTCCACACCTTCACGAACTCATGCTGACTACTGGACATATGTGCACAAGAGCTTCGTAGCTCATCGGATTTCTCCAGTCTAAATAACGATTTTGATAAAGAATCTGATCCTGATTGGCATGGTGACGTATCATCAAATAGCCCGCGCGAGCCACGCAGTGTAGGAAGGCCCTCATATAGCAGTAGATTGACACAGGGTTGTGCGCATACATGCACGCGTTCACATTCAGCCAGACAACCACTTGATCTTTTTTGCAAATACCGCAGCGATAGTTGGCCAGTGAGCGACAGCTAAAGTGCAGAGCCACTCATTTATTGATACCGCCATTCCTGTCCTTCGTGTGTAAGTTTCAAAAGCCAAACACACACCACATACAAAACTGTAACATCTAAAGCATTACGTTGTAATTCTTTATTATTAATGTTGTATTGTAGTAGCTCCCCCCCCCCCCCGCAAATAATATTCCAATTGCGCTCTCCCTGTCGTGTCGTGAGACAAAGCGATTTTCATTTGGACCTTCTGCAGCTCGCAATGCATCACCCCGTGTCAGTGAACAGCCTCTAGAAGATGAGATCATAGAACTAATTCCGAGCTCACTTCAATAGAAACATGCATTGAGATTAATGAGAATATTTTTGCTGCTCTTAATGTCCAAATGATGGGTCACTTCGTTGAGCTATCATTCGTGGCCAGGTCGCTTCTGAAAAGGAGCCACGTAGCTCAGTGGGCCTTACCTGGTACAATAAAAAAAGTTCATATATATAAAAAAAACATAGTTTAGTTTTGTGCTGAGTTGGCACAGCTGAGATCCTGGGTTCGATTCTGGTCAGAGACCCATAATTAAACTTGATTCACAGGTGTGGGGAGCCTCAGTGGGCTTTGCCTGGTAGGATGGGGCTGTACTCGCTTTTCGCGCAGTGCACCACCCTTCCCCCCGAACCCCCTGCAGTTTAACAAAAGGCGGCTTAACTCAGCCCTCCCCCCCACCCACGTCCCTTTCTGCCCCCCCCCCCCCCACCTTAACCTGTATATAATCCCGGTTGTCTCAGAACTGTCCACTTGACACATATTCTGCTGTGACTATTCCACCTGAAGACGGAAGCTTGTGTTGCCTCCGAAACGTCGTGATTTAATTTAGTTGTTTATTTTATTTTACCTACGTGACTTTACCGAAAAAACCAAAGAGTAGGATGGGGATGGTTTAATTGTATTTGTTTTGGTGATTTGTTTACCGTTATTCTTCGTTGCACTCCTATCCTGTTTCGTACTGTTTGTTGTTGTCACGTTCTGACCTGCCCCTACTGGACATCGGTGACAAAGAGCTTTATAGCTCATCTGATTCCACCAATATCAATACATATTTTGAATCTGATTCTGAATAGACCGCATTATCTACACTCAGGGCACACTTTCGAATGCCCTGCAAACTGTGTTCATCGCATGTAAGTCAAAGAAACATTTTCAAGTTGCAGAGCTGGAACTTAGCGAAATTAAGTGCAAAACCAAACGCAATGTGATGGGTCCGTCAGAAGTGACCAGGCTGAGGCCATCAGCTCCCCACACCTGTGAATCAAGTTTAATTATGGGTCTCTGACCAGAATCGAACCCAGGATCTCAGCTGTGCCAACTCAGCACAAAACGAAACTATGTTTTTTATATATATGAACTTTTTTTTATTGTACCAGGTAAGGCCCACTGAGCTACGTGGCTCTTTTTCAGAAGCGACCTGGCCACAAATGATAGCTCAACGAAGTGGCCTATCACGTGGACGTTTATATCAGCCAAATACTTTTGAATGCATGTTAATTCTAAACGTGGAGGGAAAAACCAGAGGGCCCGGAGAAAAATCCACGCGACCACCGGCATAGAGACATTCAAACTCTAAATATACAGGCGTCAGGGCCGGGATCGAACCCACGACCTTCAATTAATGAGTGCTTAGGTAGGAGAGCCATTGCCTCGATATTAGTAGGGCATTTCCAAATACTCTAAACGCATGATTCGAAATGTGGAGAACCCGAAATCCACACCACCACAGAGAGAGAGAGAACATGCAAACTCTAAATATACAGCAGGCGTCAGGGTCGGGATCGAACCCATGACATACTGTATACCAGGCGAGCTAGTTAACATCTCGCCAGCTCAGCACTCACCTCTGGATCGCCCAGTTACATCCTAAAGCGTGAGCTTTTTACACAACGATTTGCATTTACATAGTGCTTAAACACAGTGGCACAAAAGTAAATTTACCAAGAAAGGGTGTGTAACATAATAGTTTGGCTATTTATTATAATGTTAGATTAAGGTAGAGGAATTCAGGACTCGAGGAGTTTCGTTCTTAAACAAATAAAATGTAAACAATAACTTGTGTTTATCTCATAACCTCCTGGCTCGCCAATGTATGAAAGCACTTTACCCAACGTGCTCAGATGAAACGTAACACAAGAATAGAAGAAGGCAAGACAATAATAAAAGATAAACAACATTAAAAACAAGAGACAATAAAACACCCATGACTTTTGATTTTTTTTTATCATACCAAGAAATTCACTGAAGTTACAACACGGGATCAATGCCACTTTCACCGCCTGCTTCAGTCGTAACAATTGTTCCAGCCACAGTCAACTTTGAAATGCATAATATTACAAGTGATGCACCAACACTGATTAAGCATTTCTACTTTACATGAGGTGGGCGGGTGGCTCAGAGGTCACGACGTTGAATTGGCACCGCTCAGATTCTGGGATTGAATCCCAGGCAGCTGCCTACTGTTAATCGACTGTCGATGGTCTCAGCCCAGTCACCAAAAAACCATCACAGTTAACTTTGTTTATGCATTCAATTGAGCTACGTTCCTGCTCTGATAATTAAAGATATCGGCCTTGATTGTCACGCGATGCGTATTACTCTGTGTCAGGGAGGGTGGGAAAGTGCTGCCCCTCCAATGTGTGGACCAGAGGTAACTTTAATGTATTTAATCAGCGGTAGTTCTGTGGGGTGCACTTATGTGGGCCGTTCTCTAACACGAAGGGATTCACACCGCTCTGATGGATGTCTATTTATTTTATTTTGTTTTTGTTCGGGCCCCCATTGAGCGATACACCTCTTATTCAAAGGTGACCTCGGGGAGGGAGGGGGAGGGGTGAAAAGAGAAAACAATGAAAATGAAAACATTGAAAAATCGAAAATATAACAGTGAAACAATTTGAAAAGGAAAATCCACCGCAACAACATCAGCAGCACTCCCTTGAAACTCAGAAACAGCCATTCACACAGTCCTGTATTGAACAGTGAATCGACGTACACCAACTAGTAGCACCTTAGAATGTAATACAGCCGAGAAAAGGCAATACAGAGTAATACAAATGGTAGATTGCCAACAGATAGTAATACAACTCGTGGCATCTTCTTCTTCTGCCGTATGGTTGGGTGGAAAACCAACAGTTTTGAAACGTATTATCGTCGAATGCTCACTTAAAAAAAAACAAGGAGGCAGTAGACGCCCTATGGATCGCAGGAACGCCGCCAGGATGTCCGTGAATGATGCCGATGGTTTGGACTTGACCCGAGTCGCAGTACGGCGACAACGTGAATTCAGCATTTACATTCACGGAAGACATACAAATCAGTAGAGCGCATGAAGGTGGTCAGAAATGGTGTAATTGACAAATCTACATTGTTAACTACGTTGTTTTAAAAACACTACTTTGCTTAAAAACACAGGTGCTACGTGTGATTTGATACCTATTCTCAGAGCATGGCGTCGATAGCACAATCAGGATATCTGAACAAAAATATTTGAAAAAAAGGAATGCGCATTGTACAGTGGATACGACGAAGTGGTGACGCAGTGGTTAACGGACTACCCTGTGAACCTGACGACCCCAAGTTTGATTCCCGACCACGCACGAGCATCAGTGGCGAGTGATAGCTGACCCGGTCTTAGGCTGCCTACTGCGTCAGTCAGCATTGGCCAGCGCCAGCGATATACCATTGAGACACTGAATGCAGTGGCCTTCATCCACCAATGGATTTAGCAAGGGCTGAAAAAAATCCACCCGATAACAATGTTTTTTTTTTAAACGTGAAATTGAAGAGTGCATGACAAACGTTAGACCGCCATTCGTAATTGGACAGGCTTGGATGCAATGGCTGATCGGCCATGAAGGATTTGGAATGGACAGCTCACCATAGCCAGAGCTGTCACAGTTGGCAAATCAGTGTGCTGAGCAATAATTGTTGTGACTTGCTGCTGTTGTCAGAAGAGGTGGCATGGTGAGCTGTCAGATGACTGAACAATCAGGCCAAAAATATAACCAGACAAAACAGAAATAACCCTATTGAAGGGCAGCAAGAAACGATCCAATTATTTGAGATGCACCAATTACTGAGGATGTGTCTTTCAAAAAAAATAATCTGGTGACTTGACCCAGGAGGTGGTTTAATAAAGTGGAATTTGCAACTGATGGCAGGCACCGGTTAACTTCAAAGTATTTGCATCCATATTACGTTCAGGTTATCAGTGGAAGAGCTTGTTAATTATAGATGAGAACGGTGACTTCATGTTTAACTCGTTGTATTATGCTGCTAAATATTAATATAGTTCGAAGGCAAATTATACTTAGAAATATGAACATACTGCATAGTGCCTGCCTCATTAAATAGGATTGAGAATCACATAGTTATTTTCTCCCTCGTTAAGAGACAGGTATTGAGAGGACAGATGGAGACAGTGGGAGACAGAGATACATATACTCGTGCTGTACACAGAGGCGGAGGGGAGATAGAGAGATACGTTGATAAAACGAGAGACAGAGACACTCAGAGTCACCAAAGGAGTCAGAGCCAGAGAGATACACGCGCAGAGAGTCCAGGGGACAGAACACAGGCAAAGACAGAGGGAGGCATTGACGAGACTGACGTAAAGCCGGGGGACGGAGAGACAGAGATTTTCATACTCTTTGGTTCCTTCGGTAAAGTCACGTAGGTATAAAATAAATTAAATCACGACGTTTCGGGCGCAGCACAAGCGTCCATCATCAGGTGAGAAAGTATGGTCTGCTGCTGAGGCAGACTTTTTAAAAGGTTTGAAATGGGTGTAGCTCAAGGGTCATAAAGAAAGAACCAAAGAGTATGGATTCCTGCAGTCACGAAAGCTTCAAATCAAGAGATGTTCATATTCACAGAAACGTTCCACCAATAACTTGCCTCTGCAGCTTTCCCGCTTTTTTTTCTCTCCTGATGACGATTGCTTGTGTTGCGATCGAAACGTCGTAGTTTCGTTTGTTTTGTTATTTTCTATGAACCTTTCTACGTGACTTTACCAAAAGACCCAAGAATATAACGTAATTTCGATTAATGTAACACCGAGATCAGGAATTCAATACTTGGATGAATAGTAAAAAATGCAATTCGATGCACCCCTAACAGGTACTTATTTTAGGCTCAAACACAAATTGTTACTGGCGTCGCACACAGGTAACATCACCAGAATATACCAGAGCTTGATGCGCCACGCTATCACCACTCCCCACTCGGGATGTACACAGAGCACTTACAGACTCTTGCGAACAATATGAAACTTAGCACTTTAGGTGCTACTGAATGGGAATACAAAATTCGAGAAGCGAATAGGTCAAACATCTAATGGGTGAAACAGCCTACTTGCCAATGTTTTTCACTGCAGAGTATGCCATCAGAACGCATTATGATAACCTTGGTTTCGGCATTGCAGATGTCTTCCCTTGCCTGTCAGATTTAAAACCATAGCTGGAATATGTGTCCAATTCAGGCCTTGGCACGTCTCATCCGGAGCTTGTTAGAGGGGGCCAGAATTAGGGACTGGGAACGCACGTTTAGCCCAAACGACTTGAGAGTGACGACCAGACACAATACAGGGAGAGCGATGTCACGATGACTCTCCTCATATTAATCTCGAGGTGAGTGTAACAAACAAAAAAACGATTGGATTGCCTCTTATTCTTGGCGCTTTCGATAAAGTCATGTAGAAGGGAAACATAAAATAATAAAAATATGGAACAATAAAATTATCACGACGTTTCGACTGCAGCACAAGCAATCATCATCAGGTGTGAAAACCACAGCAAGTGGCGTTTTTTTAACGTTAGCACCACGGAGAGCGATTTGACAGTTTGTTCAGATGGACGAGTCCATCTATGTTCGGAAAAGAGGAGGGGGGAGACGAAAAATAATGGATGCGGTCTGAAAGCCACCTTAAGCGTGATCAACCAATTAAGACCCGAAATGGTTTATCAAATCCTTCCAATGATTGCTAAGCCAGAATCCATCTTCTCGGTTGAAATTGTCTCTGTGTTGTTGTATATGTGGATAGCCTCATGAACGAATCTCTCATGGTAGCCAGATGGCTTGCAGAGAACCTCTGTCTTGGAGAAGTCAATGTCATGTGAGCCTACTGAATTATAACAGTGATCTGCCACGGCCGAGGTGTTGGTCCTACCGTGTTTTAGGTCTGCTTTGTGTTCACGATGCGGTCCGAGACATGTCGTTTGGTTTCTCCAATGTAACTACTACCACAGAGGCAACTTAGTTTGTAGACGCCAGGGTACTGTATGTCCGGAATCACATGTTGCAGTCGAAACGTCGTGAGAATTTTATTGTTTTATATTTTTATTATTTTATTGTTTCCCTTCTACGTGACTTTACCGAAAGAACAAAGAATATGAATCCCTGCAGTCACGAAAGCTTTAAATCAAAATTTGGATTGCCTCTGTTTATTTTCCCCTTAAAACTCAACACATTTGTCAGTAGCACGGTTGGCTACGTACGCTGCGAAAGAAGTTCAACAACATACATACAGTAATGTGAAATAGGCGACGTTTTAGTAAATGTCCCTTCTTCAAGTCGCATGATGTGCCATGACAAGCCTGTTGAAGGCAGTGTTATTGATTAATGTGTTATTTCGTTGATTTACTTATTTGTGTATTTGTTTGCCTAAACGTAACAGGATCACCAAGTCAGATGTGTTTTAGTTTCACCTTGGTGGACAATGATGATGATGCCGTACGGAGGAATGGCGACATTTAACAGTATGACGTGAAGGTTTGATACCTCGCCAAAGAGTTTCTGGAGATTGCGGAGAAATTATCAAAGATGTTTCTGGGGAACGAGTAAGAGTGGACGGTTGTTTCACCCAGAAATTCCGTCGGTTGGAGTTGTTTACCGCTTTCGGTTAGAGTTGTTTACCACATTGGGTTGGAGTTGTTTACCGCATTGGGTTGGAGTTGTTTACCGCATTGGGTTGGAGTTGTTTACCACATTCGGTTGGAGTTGTTCACCACATTCGGTTGGAGTTGTTTACCACATTCGGTTGGAGTTGTTCACCACATTCGGTTGGAGTTGTTTACCACATTCGGTTGGAGTTGTTCACCACATTCGGTTGGAGTTGTTTACCACATTCGGTTGGATTTGTTTACCACATTCGCCACTGCAGAACTCGTGCCGTGAGTGCATGAGGCAATGCGCAGCATCCGTGTGACGTTTCCGATGCGGTTCGTGACATCAGAATCCAGGGGGCTCGACTGTCACCTCAACTGTGAAGCTCTTATGTTTGGTTCCCCCGCCCTACCCTTCACATTAGCCTCGTCCTGCCTTTGTCGAGCTCCGTATCATTCTGTTCCGTTGCTTCTCTTCACTGAACTGCGCGATTTCAACGGATATATATATATTTTTGTCAGAGACGTACTGCTCACGATACGCTTTTCTAATTTTGGTAGACAGCTGGATGATTGCGCCAATTCGACAGCTATATCAATCAAAAGGGCCTCCAAACTTGCAGCAGAAATGTTCGCCAAATGTGTGATTCTTTTTCCCAGCTCCATGTTGTATTTCTCGATTTTTTTTCTTCCAAAAACTGTAAAAACACTCAAAGGGCAATACCCTCCGAGTGTGAGCTTGATTTGTGCAATTCACTGTAGATCCCCGGCAGCCGCGAAAGGCTGCGTGGCAATCAGCGAGAGTGCCAGAGTTCATATTTAAGTGTCCGGTTGAACTCGAATATGACATTGCCTCTCATCTCATGGACTCTTGATTTAAGGTCACTCACTCTAAAGCTTGGAAGACACGTGCTTACTACGTCTGTGAAACACCAGTCTGTTTAGTATTCGTAAAAAAATGGAAGGAATCATCGAATAAAATGAGATGTGTGTATATCATAGCCACTTAAACACAATTGTACGTGAAATAATTGTCGTTTGTTGCTAAAAAAAATAACAACAAAAACATTATACAATAATATACGAACCTTTGTCAAGCCGCAGCTGGATAAAGGCCTAGCCAAATTGTGTTGCTCATGGGGCTGTTTGACCAAAGTTTACTATGCTGGTCAGCACAGTGTGGTTCTTTTTTATATATGTATTTTTCAAAGCAGCCGCCCAGGGATCACATGCACGTGTCTTTACATTATTCATGTGTGTTGAATTATCCGTACGTTCCATTGCTAATTTGCATTTTAAAGAGACTTTAACATATTTAGTGTATAGAATGATGTCCCCTATATCAGCATGATTCATTTGATTCTCAAATTATATTCATCACAAATTTTAAATGTCAAATGACAATGGTTACATTTGATACATTTTCATTCATAGTTATGCTTTAATGTTGGTGATGTTTATGTATACGTGACACTATAGTCCAATGTGCAACCTACCACGCGTGTTATTCCACACAATGGGGAGCGGTAGCGTAGCGGTTAGCGAGTTGCGCTCCTGCTCACGGCCAATATCAGTGAAAATAATCTGAACCGGTCCTGGGCCTCCCCTAGGTCACCTCAGCCTCAAATGCGTACCTGGTGTAGTGTGTAAACATCGCCACTAGGGAGACAACGGCGGTCGGGCGTGGTGGCGACCACTCACCCCCTTGGCGTACCGTTTCGGCCTTGATACGTGCTTGCTAACAGAGCTTGCCCCAACAGCCTGTTAAAGGCTGTTTCACAAATAAAACAGGGCCTTTGTGCGCACACGCCGGTCTGCAGCACAGTGGCTCAACAGCATGGCCGTGAAACTTCCAGAAAATCTGCCAGCGAGGTGGCCAGAAGATGGCAAATACAGAACATGTGAGATTGTGATCGTGTCTGTATGGGGGCTGTATGGGTGTTAAACCCCAGTGTTTAAGGGGTTTCTCTACTTCACTTGGTTTTCAACCAATGTGCAAAACACTTATTGAATCCGAACATCACAATTCAATGGAAGTTTCTTCTGAAAACAAGGTCTTGAGGCTCGGTGAGGGTTTGCTGAATAAGAAACAAAATACTTGCCAATAGCACTTTCTCAAGTGGCATACATGAATAGAGATTGAAAAGTTACTTAACAATAGTATAAACAAAAATTTGATTTAATTGGTTGCAACAATGACACAATATTATGCAGAAAAAACATACTAAACGTTATATTCACGAAGTACATTTTACGTTACATTTCATGTGTAGTAACAGTTGAATGGAATTAAATAAATACAGGACACCGTCTTCTGGGGAGAGTGTTGGTGCAGTGGTTAGCTCACTGCACTTTGAACTTGGAGATCAGAATCCGATTCCTAACTACGTCTAACAATAGTCACGAGTGACATCTGAACTGGTCCTGGAAAGCGTCTGAAGACTTCATCAAACAACACTGACCAGTATGGTGAAGTATGACCAATCAGAACCCATAATTAAAGGGATGTAAATTATGCATCATTATTACAACTATTACATCATCTTCTGACAGCATTTCCATGGAAATGTAAGATCAAATAGTGCAATGGTTCGTGAAGAATACAGATCATATGTGGTTGACATGAATTCATAATAACGTCACCCATATGAAGAAATTGCAACAGAAATCGGAGAGTGAGCAAAAAATCACGGAGGGATGCATGCTTACATTTTTAACTACAACTATAGATTGTTTTTATTTTACCAGGTAAGGCCCACTGAGATATATAGCCCTTTTTCAGAAGCGACCTGGCCACAAATGATAGCACAACAAAGTGGCTTATCACGTGGAAATGTATCGGAACCAAGTACGCAAAACGCATTTTTCTAAATATGGAGGGAAAACCCGGAAGACCCGGAGAAATATCCAAGCGACCACGGGGAAAGAGACACGCAAACTTTAAATATACAACAGGCGTCAGTGTTGGGATCGAACCCACAACCTCCTGTATACCAGGCACGGTAGTTAACATCTCGCCACCGCGGCACCACATTTACACTGAGAACCAGGATGAGGAACACGTAGTTATCATGTAAAAAAAAATTCAAAGCCTTGGGCATGATGCGTCGTTAAAAGTGATGACGTCCAATGGTTCACGAATAACGATGGAGTGGCTGCCATGGGATTAAACGTATCCAAGAGGACATACCCCGAGAAAGATGTACCAATTATCTTAGCTTGTGTGTGTGTGCAGATGCTACGTGGATTATTGCATCGCAGGATCATAGGGGGTAGCCGTTGCCTGGAGAGACCTGCATTCAGCAATGCGTTTATGATGAGTGATGATGATTACGGCGAGCATTGGCAACCCGCATGTTATGCATATCTAATAACAGTGAAGTCAACCTGCAGTGCGAGAGTGGTCTCGGGCCAGCGAGAAGGTTCGGGAATAGGGGCGTGGCCACGGAACAGGGGCGTGGCCACGCATCGTATATAAGGGAAATGCGCAGGAGGCTCGGGGCTTTTGCAGTGGGGTCATCGCCGGTCCTAGGGTGAGCGGGTGGACTACGAATAAATAAAACCTTCCCATGGCAAGGGCGTCGAAGTCGTCTGTACGCATGAACGCATACGCGGGCCCAGCGGGTGCATTGAACGCACCTGCAAGATCAGAAATTCTTCCAATGTGTCCCTGATCACTCCACTGCATATATATGTGTGTGTGCGTGAATGTGACACTTGTTTTTGTGTCTCGTGACAGCTGTTTTGTCTGGCTGCCAGGTGTCCGTTTTGCCACCGAGATCACACCGCACCTGGTCCAATGCTCACAATAACAATGCCCATCTCTCTCTTGGCAACGCCACTGCTGCCCCGCGGGTTACACGCACGAGACACCCCGCTGCTGCTGCTGCTGTGTGCGAGGGCGCTGTGCGAACCAACGGTGCGTATAGCCCGCACATGAAAACGCACGGCGTGCACACAATTTGCAGCTGGCTGTGGACTGTATTCAGCCATCCGTTGAGCGTATTTATACAGGTCGATTTTTTTTTTTGGGGGGGGGGGGGTATTTACCGCACCGCAGACAACGCCTTTCATTAATGCAGCCACAATGCACCAGGATCCCGTGAGTTATGCGAGATGCTAGGCACAGTCGAGTTGGGATGAGTACTTGGACGGGCGGCCAGCATGCGTGGCAGGTGTTACAGGTTAGCGCAGCATCTGACGTTGCACTCACACGATGACTCAGCAGTTCGCCTGCTGTATTTTTTCACCTGAAGACGATTGCTTGCGTTGCGATCGAAACGTGATTTTTTTATGGAATGTGGACGGTCATTTTTCTTGCGTGAAGAAACCACAAAATCGACGCTCGAAGCGTTTCCAGTGCCCATTGCATTTGACGACACGACCACGCTGATCGGTCGCCGCAAAGATAAAGATCCCTCCCCACCCCCCGTATAGCCTTAACATATACTTTTTGGGGCAAGTGCTGTTAGCGAGTAGAACTCTATGAAGGCCGCACAGACGCACGAAGAGGGCGGGTGGCAAGCACCACGCCCGACCGCCTTTGTCTCCCCAGTGGCGATGTTTACTACGCACCGCACCAGCTACTCAATCGATGCTGAGTCGACCTAGGGGAGGGCCCGGGACCGGTTCAGGCAATCGCCACACGGTGTTGGCCGTGAGCGGGAATCGAACTCGGGTTGCGGGAGGTTCGTAGCGCTGAGTAGCGATGACCGCTGCACTACCGTCGTGGTGAAGTATGGCCAAATAACACGATCCACGATGGAGCGTGGGGGTGTGTGGAGGGGTTGGAGAGTCTTCGTTGGCAGCAGTGAAGTGATAAAGGGCTGCTTTGGAAACACAACAGATGGAGGCGTCCCCCCCCCCCCCCCATGCAAAGAGACAGACAACAACAAGGCTGCTTTGCCAGCTGCATATCGCTAATCGATTGCACTGCATGAAATGTGTCACTCGTCAACGCGCTCGACCTTTCGTTAGATAAGCAAACATTTTGAAGAAATGTAACAACGTGCGCCGGTGAAGTGTGTAAATGAGAATGCAAACGGTTCACTTGAAGTCTTAAACGCAACACTCTTTAGGGTAATATTGCCCATTTAATATGCAAACACGGTCGCTTTCTGTGGGAGCGATTAATCTCGCCTCCTGCCTTGATAATGGGTTCAGCAGACATATGGTGATATTTCATTCCCCTATTACCTCGCTTACATTTTAAGGACATTTAAAAACAAAATCAGGAGATTTTACCGCTTAGGTGCCGTTTGTGAAACGTGAAATCATGTCGCAACGCCGCTTATTATAAATTATATCCACGGAATATGTAATCATATCTAATGATTATGTTACGATATCTATGGATTATGTAATGATCTCTATGGATTATGGCATGATAATGATATATATGGTTTATGGATTGCTATATATGGATTATGTAATAATAATTGTATACTTGTATTATATAATAATGATATTTATGGATTATTGTAATGAAATTATATTTATGGATTATGTAATTATAATAATATCTATGTGTTATATAATGATAATGACATACATGGATTATGCAATGATAATGCTATATTTTGATTATGTAATGATAATGACATCTATGGAATATGTTGATGCATATGTAACTCTCCACCACCGGACGATGACAAGAATTTTGGCATAAAACTACCACGTGGCCTAACCCAAATACAAACATGGTTATAATAACTACGTTTAACGTTAATGTTGTAAATCAAGTGCGTTGGTGTGGAGAGTGGTAGTGCACTGTAACTACAATGTATAGAGGCTCAGTATGCTACCACTAGCAATATTTGCCCCAACAGTATGCTGAAGACTGCATGGGGGATTTCGTGTGTTGGTGTGTGTACATGTTTAATGACCGAACATTTACCCCAAGCCATATGAGGCCTAACGGCTATTTCAAAATAAACAAAGGTCTCCGATTAGAAGAAAGATGCCTCCACGGTGATTTGTCGGGAGGCAGACTTTACAGGGATTGGATAATAAGGTTTGAACGGGAAAACAAAAAAGGATTCATCTTCTTTGGTTCTTTCGGTAAAGTCACGTAGAATGAGAATAAAATAATAAATTGATAAAATAAAATAACACAATAATATTCTCACGACGTTTCGGCCACAACACAAGCGGCCTTCATCAGGTGAAGGGACGAGACTCTCTGGAGGACAGCGCTGGAGTGTGTTGTGGCCGAAACGTCGTGAGAATTTTATTGTGTTATTTTATTTTATCAATTTATTATTTCATTCTCATTCTACGTGACTTTACCGAAAGAACCAAAGAAGATGAATCCTTGCAGTCACGAAAGCTTTAAATCGAAAACAAAAAGGATCCGTTAAAGGGAAAGGACAGGGATCGGCTCGAGGTTAAAGCAAGGACGAGAAGGTTCGAGAAAGGGAGCTAAGGGGAGAGCACGAGGAGAATCTGAAAGACAAGCACGAGGCCTAGGGTCCCATATTGTGGAAGTCTTCAAATAAAAGTGGCTCTTCATATAACTCGTCGTCGAGTCGTTACACATGCATTGGTGGAGCCTAGTGGATATCACGCTGCGCTATGAACCCTTTTAACCTAAGTTCGATTCCCATCCACGGCTAACGTTACTGGCGAGTGATGTGAGAATTTGTCCTCGGCCTTACCGAGATTGACTTAGCCTCATAAGAGAATCTAGAGCGGTGTATAAACATCACCACTGGTGAGACAAAGGTGACCAGGTGTAGTGTTGGTCACATTACCTGATAGGTGCTCACGAACAGTCTTTTAGGCGATGTACGGGGGGAATATTTGTCATTATGAATGTGAAAAGTTGAGTAATGATTTTTGTAAGTAAAAAAAAAACTTAAAAAAAACCACATAGAAATATTTCGTACAAATTAGCCACTTTTTGTAACTTACAATTGCCGGGGCATTTTACGTTGCCTATTGTGAACTTCAGGCCTAAATCGTTGTAAAAATGTTGTCCTTCACATTCTCGCGGGTTTAATTTCAGACATCCGATTCATACACAATATCGACTGTATTTCATATGCGTGGTGACTTTTATGAGGATGATGCATAATTGAAAACGGCCATGATATATGGGATTTTTCCCCTTTAATGTACCATCAATAACAAGTCACGTCACGTTGATTAATCATGGTCACCCCTTGCCCTCAGTAGTTTTTGTTGTTGTCACATCAGCACTTCTGCAGAGGGTGCAGGAACTGTGCTGCAAGAGCACCCACGCCTGACGTTTTTTTTTCCTTCAATCGAATGCCAAATAACAAGTCACGTGCACAACGCACACAACCGCTTTAGTCTATCCACTGCTAGATGAGGGCCTCTCCAGGCCGTGTAGTCGTGGGGGTTGTGTGCCCATACGCTGGATCAGTGCTGGGGCGGGGGGGGGGTCTGTGAAGGCAGGTAGCATAGATGCGGGAAGCATAGTATATTACAACAATGGATTTCACTCAAACGGAAATGTAGCCTCGCAGAAGGCCACAACACCCGTTTTTTATGCGAATGTTATCATTCGTCTCAATTATGCTCAGGCTAACGAGCTCTGACGAAATCGGGGGCATTCTGGGGCGATTTGGTCAGAGGTGACTGTCATAACAGTGGGGTTAATCCCGACACTGATAGTGACAGCCACCATTGTTTCAATTAGTGTTTTTAAAACAACCAAAATCAGAGATTGTACATCTTTATTTTAAACTTGATTTGGAGCTTTCGTGACTGCAGGAATTACTCTTTGGTTCTTTTCGGTAAAGTAATGTAGAAAGGAAAAATAATTAAATAATAGCATACGACGTTTCGATTGCAACACAAGCACTCATCATCAGGTACAAATGAAAGAGAAAACAAACCTAGTAAACTTAGAAATATAATGCAATACAACACTGAGAGTCGGCTAACATAACAGCCAACACCCTACCTGGTTGATTACGTTGATACTTAATGCTGTGCCAATGGAATTTTTTTTTAAAATGTAAATAACTACCTTATATCGCAATACTATGATTATTATTTTCAAACCCTAACTTAAAGTTCCTTTGTTGAACCACTGCTGGATGAAGGCCTCCTCATTCCTCTATGGGATTTGGCTATACTTCACCATTGTGGGCCGGTGATATTGAGGTAGGCCTACGACTGGTGCCACTGACGTGAGCCATTGCGGGGAATCGAAGTCAGGTCACTGGATTCACAGTCAGTACGCTTAAGCGCTGCACCACCACTCCTCGCTTTCCAAGTTAGAAATATGCGCCTAATTTCTAACATGAATGCAGTTGCATATGTTACATACTCGTAAAACAAATCCAGTTATTGCTTTTACTTGACGAGTTTTACGAAACTAAATTCGAATCTGACCCAAAGAATTGTGTGCCAGATGTGTTTGTGTTTTGTCGCGACCTCACAACAAATATACTGGTGCTCTTCTTGCCTTGCTGTGGTCGTTGATTTCTGGTACCCGTTGTTTAGTTGTGGATAATGCCACTTCCGTGATTGAGGAGCATTTTTCACCCAGGGAAGCCCGATGGTCGACCAGCTGAGAGACACTTCCTCTGTGAGAAATAGCAAGCGGGTCACGCGCTAATTCCAGCTTGTTGTGTCATCAACGCATGCTCTAAAGCCAATCAGGAGTAAATAGAAAAAAAATCGAATACTGTTGGGATTTTGGGTTTTGGGATACAGTCAAGGGTAATGCGGGCAACAGAAATGGCAAGATAAGACCGTATTCTTGGTTCTTTCGGTAAAGTCACGTAGAAGGGAAACAATAAAATAATACAAATATAAAACAATAAAATTCTGACGACGTTTCGACTGCAACACAAGCAATCATCATCAGGTGTGAAAACCACAGCAAGAAAATTTGAAAAAAATTGGCGGTTATTTTTAACGTTAGCACCACGGAGAGCGATTTGAAAAAAGTGGCACTTTTTTGAAATTTTCTTGCTGTGGTTTTTCACACCTGATGATGATTGCTTGTGTTGCAGTCGAAACGTTGTGAGAATTTTATTGTTTATATTTTTATTATTTTACTATTTCCCTCTTACGTGACTTTACCGAAAGAACCAAGAATATTATCCCTGCAGTCACGAAAGCTTTAAATCAAAAGATAAGAACAGTTTTACATTTGAACGCATACCCAACAAATCGATCACCTTATCACTTAGACCTTGCACATTGTTCTCCCCAGAGTTCTGGAGTGTCTGGGTATTCCGGAGGTGATCTGGGTGGGATAGGAGATATATATGAACATTCCTAAGCTGGGTTTTGGAAGTGAATATATGAGTCAATATTGCTTCAATTTTGTAAGACTGGCTTGTTCCAATAGACAAGGAACTACCATGCTTTTCTGCTGATCAATCAATCATTCAATCCAATGCAACCAATTAACTCAATAAACATAGTGTGCTACTATCTACAAATTAAATACTTTTTAGAGGTACTTTATGACTAGAATGGATGAAGTGGTGGGACAGTAATTAGTGCACTGACCTTTGAAAACAGCGACTTAAGTTTCATTCCCTACAACAGCATTAGTGGTGAGTGATAGCTGAACCAGTCCTAGCCACTCCCATCAGCAACCCGCACTTGCCAGCGTGGTGAAGTATGGTCAAAAGACTCCAATGACTGATACGGAATAGGGAGACTTTCTTCCACCAGTGTGTTCTATTTTTGCGCGTGGCAATATGTTCAGGAGCTAAACGCCAATGTGGAGATTTGCTAGCCACGAGAGGGTTTCAGGAGTGGGTTTGTGTTGCTTATTTATTTGTGACGACAAGAATAGCAGATTTGTCATGAGGATAGTACGAGTGGTGCTTCATCCCGAGCATAATGCCAGTGCTTTTAACTTTACTTTAAACAAACATGTTTTGAGTGAAAAACAAATGAAACCATAGCCTTCCCTGTACAACATCCCTGTCTAACAGTTAATTTATGTTTCCAAGCCAATATCTCTAGACCCTCAGCCCTGTGCTGTCTTTACACATGTGCAACATGTCCAAATACACTGAGCTTCCACTTTCTTTTAGGCCCCCGAATTAATGTCCTTGCATCACAAGTTTACACAAATGGGGTCACAGCCGGATTTTCCTGTCTGTACTGTGTCATGCTTCGTGTTGAGATCAGCTAAAACCCAACTCTAAAAAAACTAAGCTGGACATATCTCTAATCTCTAAAACGCAATTCATTTTTAAAATTGGTAACTTTACCTTTTAACATAATTTAAATCCTAACCATAATCCCCACCAGTTGCATGATTTTTCTGACGAACAGTTTCTTTCGTCCGTGTTTTAATTGAGCTCTTTTAGGTTGAAATAAAGAGTCAAAATAAAAGACAACTCTGGCTGTCACCTGATGAGTCTGGTTGTTATTACCGGCGAAATGTCGTACTCGAATTGTAAATGTTGTGGGTTTACTCTCTGCTTAACTAGAACCGAATTGGCATGTTTTGTTTAAATGGCAAACCTTTCTAATTGGCTGTGTCGGGTGGTGGTGGAGTTAATGACACATTTATATTTACGCCATCTAAACCAAAAAGAAACCTCTTAATGAAAAAGCCCATGTCTTTCCCGTGCCACTTCTGGCAAGACGGCCTCTGCTAGAGAGGGAGCTTTAGAGAGCCCCATTAGAGGCGTGTTTTTAAATAATTTTCTAAAAACTAACCTGAGTAGCAGTTTGTAGAATCACACCAGGCACACAGATATATTGCGTTTCTTTTTTTACAATAACTATTGAGCTTATATCGTAATGAAAGCTGAGACAGTTAATGTGCACATATGGGAATTCACTCTCTCTGTAAAGGGAATTAGGTCACCGTGTTCGTTAATGCCGCAGCATCGAAAAAAAGAGAGATATAAATACATCGCATAGTAATGAGGGCCACATGAATATTTACCGGCCTAAATTTATCCCCATTACTTTATCATTTACAAGTGAAGACACGGCGGCGCCGACAAAATTAATGAAGTAGGAAATTGAGCCAACGGCGGCGCAATGCAAATGCATTTTTTTAAATTGAATTCACTGTTTATTCCGCTCACAAACGCACGCGCATTCTTCTCGTGGACGTGCACACACGTCGAATCGCGCTCCCAGAAGGGCTCTGGGCATTGAAGTTGTAAAGCCGATATATTTGACACCAAGCGGTTACGGTTTTTTGACCAAAGCTACACGTATGTTTGCTGAGGTGTATCCTTAAATAATGTGACGTTTTTCTTTATTAACGATTACTTAGAAAGAATGTTGCTCGAAGCATTAATAGTGGCGTTTTTTTAATATATAAGCGCTTTGCCATATTAATGGAATAGTAGAGTGCTGCAAAATTAAATTGTGACATGAAATATTTGATCATGCTTATTAGTATGTGGATTCATTTATAATGAAGGTATTGTATTAGTTGCGATATCAAAGTCTTGTCACCCAATAATCCAACGTTCCTTGTTAATTTTCTAGATATCACTGCCCATTATTGAACAAAACAAAGCTTAGCTAGTTGCTACCAATAACGCATTGGAATATATCTCAACGTCAACTGCACTGGCTACTCGTATATCTCTATTAATTTTACATAGCGTACGTATATCATCATCATCATCACGAGCAGAAGCAGCAGCTACGTTCTATCCAGTGCTGGATAGAACATATCCAATGCTGGATAGAACAATTGCCATCCTTCATGGTTCTGCATTTCCACAAACCATCTTGCTGCTTCTTGGCAGACTCCTCTTCTGATTTGCATTGTATTTATTTGCGATTTTCGTCCAGCTGCTCCATCTTCATAAATAATTTTGATGATTTCTATATATTTTATGAAAAAAACCCACCATAGTATTGAAATATATTTCAGGGTGTCGATCACTGCATCAGTTGTCACTGAATCAAATACAATTTAATATTTTCCAAAAATACAGCCATAACAGTATTTGGTATCCATTTGGTCAATGGTAGAAAATCGAGTTATAAAACTATGTTGCTCTCTTAAATTGGCCATTATATATTTCTTAATAATCTTCGTAAACAGCTAAGAGGCAAATGGGTCAGCAGTTTTTCAAATAAGTTCGTCTCGATTGTTCAACAGAAGGATGAGGCATCATTTCATGATTGAAGCGTTTTATTTACGTGTAAACATTTGGAAACATCATCCACTAAACCTGGGAAGTTCAAATAGATAAATGTAAAATGATTCAATTGACTTGAATCTCAGAGACAAACTCAGACATGTCTGTGTCCACATCAAATTCAATACACAACATGATCACAGGCTAGAGCAATGGAAGTTACACCTCATCATTGTCAGAGAGGACAAAGCTAATTACGGGCGAAATCAAGACAGCGAAAGAAACACATCTAGCTCAGGAGGTAGGGGAATTTAATCTCGTTTTAAGTAAAATAGTCATATCACTTCAGAAGCAAAATAATTCATCTAATTTCTCAACCTACAATGAGGGAAAAAAGTATTTGATCCCCTGCTGATTTTGTACGTTTGCCCACTGACAAAGAAATGATCAGTCTATAATTTTAATGGTAGGTTTATTTGAACAGTGAGAGACAGAATAACAACAACAAAAATCCAGAAAAACGCATGTCAAAAATGTTATTAATTGATTTGCATTTTAATGAGGGAAATAAGTATTTGACCCCCTCTCAATCAGAAAGATTTCTGGCTCCCAGGTGTCTTTTATACAGGTAACGAGCTGAGATTAGGAGCACACTCTTAAAGGGAGCGCTCGTAATCTCAACTTGTTACCTGTATAAAAGAGACCTGTCCACAGAAGCAATCAATCAATCAGATTCCAAACTCTCCACCATGGCTAAGCCCAAAGAGCTCTCCAAGGATGTCAGGGACAAGATTGTAGACCTACACAAGGCTGGAATGGGCTACAAGACCATTGCCAAGCAGCTTGGTGAGAAGGTGACAACAGTTGGTGCGATTATTCGCAAATGGAAGAAACACAAAATAACTGTCAATCTCCCTCGGCCTGGGGCTCCATGCAAGATCTCACCTCGTGGAGTTGCAATGATCATGAGAACGGTGAGGAATCAGCCCAGAACTACACGGGAGGATCTTGTCAATGATCTCAAGGCAGCTGGGACCATAGTCACCAAGAAAACAATTGGTAACACACTACGTCGTGAAGGACTGGAATCCTGCAGCACCCGCAATGTCCCCCTGCTCAAGAAAGCACATATACATGCCCGTCTGAAGTTTGCCAATGAACATCTGAATGATTCAGAGGACAACTGGGTGAGAGTGTTGTGGTCAGATGAGACCAAAATGGAGCTATTTGGCATCAGCGCAACTCGCCGTGTTTGGAGGAGGAGGAATACTGCCTATGACCCCAAGAACACCATCCCCACCGTCAAACATAGAGGTGGAAACATTATGCTCTGGGGGTGTTTTTCTGCTAAGGGGACAGGACAACTTCACCGCATCAAAGGGACGATGGACGGGGCCATGTACCGTCAAATCTTGGGTGAGAACCTCCTTCCCTCAGCCAGGGCATTGAAAATGGGTCGTGGATGGGTATTCCAGCATGACAATGACCCAAAACACACGGTCAAGGCAACAAAGGAGTGGCTCAAGAAGAAGCACATTAAGGTCCTGGAGTGGCCTAGCCAGTCTCCACACCTTAATCCCATAGAAAATCTGTGGAGGGAGCTGAAGGTTCGAGTTGCCAAACGTCAGCCTCGAAACCTTAATGACTTGGAGAATATCTGCAAAGAGGAGTGGGACAAAATCCCTCCTGAGATGTGTGCAAACCTGGTAGCCAACTACAAGAAACGTCTGATCTCTGTGATTGCCAACAAGGGTTTTGCCACCAAGTACTAAGCCATGTTTTGCAGAGGGGTCAAATACTTATTTCCCTCATTAAAATGCAAATCAATTTATAACATTTTTGACATGCGTTTTTCTGGATTTTTTTGTTGTTATTCTGTCTCTCACTGTTCAAATAAACCTACCATTAAAATTATAGACTGATCATTTCTTTGTGAGTGGGCAAACGTACAAAATCAGCAGGGGATCAAATACTTTTTTTCCCCTCACTGTATAATATAACATTTTTTTTTTATAACTGCGATCTGTAAACAGAAATGTTTTATTTACAAGACTGACATTCAACATTGGATTCAACAGAAAACCGAGCAATTTAGATCTATAACCACATCCCATGATTACTTTATAACCAGCCTCCACAGCATAGCACGACACGCATTTAGATGAAGGGGAAGTGATCGCACAGAGGTGAGAGCGATATGTCATAAACCTGGCGACCTGAGTTGAATTCCCGCCCACAGCTGACATCATTGGCGACCGATACCTGAACCTGTCATGGGCACCGCGTTCATCGACGGCAGTGAGTTTGGCCTTTATCGAGCAGTAGATTATAAACGGAGGGCAAATCTTTATTATTAACGAAACTAAATGGGACATTAAACTGCAAACATTTTTTTATTGCTCCAACAACGTAAAAAAATACCGTGCATAATTATCATTGTATGATAAATTTGTATGTGTACTGTGGAAGTTGTCGCAATATGGATGCATGACAGCGTGCCAGTGTATCTCGTGCAGTAATTAGATTTGCGAAACATAAACATTGCATGAAAAAGCGTCAATACATATATCACACTATGGACATGTCGATCGATTACACTTTCACGTTTAATACGTACTTTATTTAATAATGTGCTGCTAATGCTCCCCAAATTAAAATATAATGCTATTTAGTATATTCTTGGTTATTTTGGTAAGTCATGTAGAAGGGAAACAATAAAATAATAAAAATATAAAACAATACAATTCTCACGACGTTTCGACTGCAACACAAGCAATCATCATCAGGTGTGAAAACCACAGCAAGAAAATTTGAAAAAAGTGGCGGTTATTTTTCACACCTGATGATGATTGCTTGTGTTGCAGTCGAAACGTAGTGAGAATTTTATCGTTTTATATTTTTATTATGTTATTGTTTCCCTTCTACGTGACTTTACCGAAAGAACCAGGAATATGAATCCCTGCAGTCACGAAAGCTTTAAATCAAAACTATTTAGTAGAATTACATAATCATGGAAAAACAATGGCAAAATATTAACTAGTAACATCCAATGTATGGTGTTATTCCCTTAATCCTCAGTCTCTTGCGCCCCTGGAAAAAATAAAAATGTTGTCTCAATTGGATTCTCGCTTGGTTACAGAGGATTTTATGCAAAACTAAATTTAATTTTAAGTATCCTCCTGCCCGTTGCCACATGCTGTCACGCATTAAGGTAATAGTTACGTAATCTCTTTCAATTACTGTACTTAGAAACATCCATAAAGATTGAGATTAAGAGGCACGGCAGAAGAGGGGTGGAAAGGAGACGATGCAGAACGGGCGATTTGACAGCTCTGTCTTCAATTCATCGTGCGGATGGTGGCTGGCGAGCAAGAGGTCACACATTTATGATGGCATCGCAAATGCCCGAGACGTTTTAGCCACTACTCTATAGCAGCCGAGATGGGGGTGGCTGTCACCCCTGAAATTCGGCAACAGCTGTTTGCGTGCGTTTGCTTCGAGACTTGGCTGCCCATTTGTGAACAGGGCAGCTAGCACGTGTGTTATATAAAAAAAATATGCTGATAGGATCGGTCACCTTGTAAAAAAAAAACGTTGCTAGAAATCTGCTGTTGTGGCCCTCGTTCTCATCGGGCTATTCTGAGCCAGGTGTTGCAGGATTGCTGGAGGATAAAAGCATTGAGAAAGTCCATCAATATTCTAGCATCCCCAATACACCAATCATCTGGTTGTATCATTTGGAAAACCAGGCACAGGGAGAGGGTGACTCATCCCATAACACTTAGTCCTAAAAATTACTTAACAAAACAATCACATTAAAGAAATTGTAAAAAATGTTACTGATAGAAGCTATATCATAAAAGCTGATATGTTTTATCAGTATTCTTTGAGTCTTTCGCTCAAGTCACGTAGATAGGTTCAAAGAAAATAACAAAAAAGTAACAAAAAATCTACGACGTTTCGACCACAACACAAGCGATTTCTTCCTGATGACGATCGCTTGTGTTGTGGTAAAAACGTCGTAGTTTTTTGTTTGTTATTTTATTGTTATTTTCTTTGAACCTATCTACGTGACTTTACCGAAAGAACCAAAGAATATGAATTCCAGCAGTCACGAAAGCTTTAAGTCACGGTTTTATTCGTAATTATTGATTGCAGTTAAATGGCAAATTATCGTGCGCTCGCACGCAACGTCTTGTGTTCTGTAACGAAAGCAGCAGTGGTGAAACATTCGCGTGGTTGTACCCAAAGTCCTTTGTCGAAAATTAGAATATTCGCATTGCGCGCGTGCCATTAATGAGTATCGCCTCTCGCTGTCACGGAAGGAATTCTACGCGGTGGGAAGAGGCCCTACCTCAAGGCTAAAATAAGAGAAGAGACAATTTTCTTCCGTGGAAAAAAAAATAGACGATTAAGGCCCGCAAGTAAATAAAGAGGGCCCGGTCGGTCTCCACGCTCGATCCGGAGAGGGCATGGAGGGTAATGACGAGGAGAGGCCCCTGCTTGTCGACGAAGTTAGGAATAAGGGGCCGTCCGTAAATGACGTCACGTACCTAGAGGGGGAGGGGGGGCAGACATTTGTGACGATGTGCGACGAGGGGGGGGGGGGGGTTTGAGAAATGTGACGTCACATCAAAATGCGCAACTTTAAATAAATATAGACAACACGTTCTACTTAAATAGACTTTTTAAGCATCAGAGTGCAGCGGCACGTTAAATACGCACTACAATGACAATAGTTTAAAGCGATTTGAAGCATATTTTATTTTCAAAATGGAAATATGTTTTTTTTTTTGGGGGGGGGGGCAGAGCTTTGTGACGTCATATTTGAGGGGGGGGTTTGACTTTTTGTGACGCCATGTGACGAGGGGGGAGGGGGTAAAAAAAACGTACAAAATCGCGTGACGTCATTTATGGACGACCCCCTTGATTCCGCCGCGGTCTTCACTCCACTGCGCGAGTGATTGCACTTCGCAGGGAAACCCCGGGGGCCGCGGCTTGATTCGGCGAGGTTTTGGGCTGCGGTGACGATTATGTAGTGCAATCATGCGACTTTATTATTTAATGTTTGTAATCGTAAGCCACTGCCGGACCGAATTCGCGGGCTGAAATGTCAAGCTGAGATGCTTATGTTTAATGCAGGCATTATGCAAAGCAGGGACGAGCCACGTTGAATAGAGAGTAAAAAAACATCGCAGCGTAAGTCCTGCGACTGGCAAATGAAGAGGAATGTGACGGACTGCGTTTCTTTCCTTCGTAAGGTGGAACAATATTACGTGATTATAATGTGTGATGTGTCCTTTCTATCGTGCCTCTGATGAGTATATTTAAAATGTTCGTGATGCTCAAAATGGCCAGCAAATGTGTCGTCTTAATATGTAAGGTGACATTCATTATTTGGTCGAAGGCAAATATATTTTAGGAAAGGTTTAAGGCGCAAACCTAGAATGTCTTGTTCATGACACTGCTAAACGTGGATGGACCTCCTCTAAAAGAAGTCCTAGAAAGTAAATTTCAAGGGTATTTGGCCTACTCTTCCTTACTGGCCAGTGATCTGGGAAGAGTACCCACACAGAGCAAGAAGCGTGGCCTATTGTTTCAACTGCCCCACCAGGACCAACCAATACATATTCAACAATTGTGTCCCGTTTGTCACTACCAGCGTCGCGCATTGAGACAAAGAATCAAATTCTGATCTCTCACAGGGCAGCGCAATCCTTTGTGTGAGAGTACGAGCCGTGGAAGCGGATATCACAGAGCTACCATTGAGATCTCTGCAAGTGTCCTCTGGTGCACACGCAGTAGAAGGGCAGCACTTTCCACTACCACTGAGAGTAATGTTTGCCAAACGAGGATTCTTCGTTAATTCTCAGAGATGGAATGTATCCATATTAAGGACAATTACAAGCGTTTGCATGGCAATCCCAAGAGGCTGTGAAAGCAAGGTAAGTCTTGAGCACTAACTTGGCCGTTGACGGAAACAGTTGATATTCTATCTTGATTTGAAGCTTTCGTGACTGCAGGAATCCATACTCTTTGGTTCTTTCGGTAAAGTCACGTAGGTAGAAATAAAATCAAATCATATTTCTAACTACGTGACTTTACCGAAAGAATAACGAGTGGGTAGTTGATAGTATATATTTTTTTGTATTGTTCAAGAACCCAACGGACAAACATGCGTGAGAGAAGCACTGGTCATGAAAAACATCTGATATTCTTGATGTTTTGTGATTAAAATCTCTCTCTTAAGGACTTCTAATGCTATCATTTAATACATGTAATATTATAAATGCATGTATGCTTAATGGTCAAGGATTGTTATCGTTAAATATAAAGTAGTGAGCGTGTGTGTGCAATTTTGAATGTCCCGTTTTAAAACGTGTAATACCTACCTTTGTTATAAAGTTATTCACAATCGAGTGGTAGGCTGGTGCAATGGTAACGCTGGCCTCACGAAAACAAGAACCTGGGTCTGTACATTCTCCCCCTATTTTGCTTGGGTTTCCTCCGGGTTCTCTGGCTTCCTCCCATCGCTAAAAACATTAAAATGTTATTGGTGTCGCTAAACATCCCAATGTAGCGAGGCCCTCCTGAGAAACTAGTCTTTGGACTCAGTGTGACATTCCTTGGCAAATAAGCAACATGTAACACAAATAAGTAGCGTGTAACATAGTATTCAGTATCGCAGTAAACATTTACGCATATGCATATTGTCAGCAATACCTTAGGACCCTTTCATTTTTCAACATCGAAAAATGCTAAACACTGCATTCATCAATTTCACTAGCTCCACAAACGTGATGTTCGGAGTGATGCATCGGCCCCACTTTCTCACATCGATGGCTAAGCTAATCCTCGGGCCAAAGCACGTGTGACTGGATTAGCGTTGCTTTTTTTCCCTCCCTTTTTCTTCTGATTTGTGCAGCGGTAATTATAATGTGCGTATACGGACTGACATGCGGTAATTGCAGTGTGCGTATATAGATCACTGATCTACCTTCCTAATGCGTCACCTATACCCACATGCGAAGCAATTACGATTACAACGGACCGTACGATATTAATACACGCGGCACCGTCGAGTGTGAAACCACAAAGCTCTACATCATAGTTTGTGAAGTCTATCTCCGATTTGAGTTATTTCTTTGATGCGCATTAAATGATTAAAATGTATTTAAATGTATCCCTGAGAGCTGACCGTGTACCTGTGGCGGGGGGGTTAGATGATACGTTTAGGTTAATAAATTTTGAATTGCACTCTGTTGATGTGCTCAAAGGGAGTGTGAGCTATTTTGGTTGAATCGAAACACGAACGTGTGGATTATCAGGTGCCTTTTTTGTTTGTTCATTGGTTATCAAGAAGTGAAAACATAATTATGACGTTACGTTGAAATGTTCCTCCATAAACACATACTTTCAGGCTGTCACAATGGACATTTGTGTAAATATTTGATGTGACTGTGGCTAAAGCTTGTTTTTTTTCTAACCATTCCAACCTGCGATAGGAAGATTGAAGGGCTAAGATATCGCCGCTGCAGTTTGTCCGGCAAGGAAAGTAATTGTGTTTTTTATTTTAAACCCCAGCGGGAAATCAACTTTCTCACTTTTGACGCGCGTTGTTTTGCTCTTAAAATTCCGTATTGTTCTAATGAAATAAATCATCAGGTTGTCGACGCCGGTTCCGTTGCACCCCCACCCGCTCGATGATGAACGCCCTCGAGGCTCAGCGCGTCTTCATTGTCTACGCCACTCCGGTTTTTTGCGAACCCTCTAAGCCTCGTAACAAAATTCTACTTTTCGCTTTCCTCGTAATGTCGCACTCGTGTGTTGTTGTTGTTGTAAGATCCTGTGGAAGCGACTGCCAACAGTCGCGCGGGACTGTTTCTCGCCACGCAGTGAAGCACTTTTTTTCCGCAATGAGACTTTGTAAAAAAAAATAAACACAAGTGTTCGTGCATTTTTTTTTTTTAACTCTTCCCAGTTCAAGCTAACGAAGTTGTCACTGGCACAGATACAAAAAAGGGGCTATCGACTGCCGCGCGCACGGGAATTTTTTTGCTAATGGACGGAGCTAAGTCATTGCAATGCCATTAACATCTCCCACTGTGTGAAAGGGGACTTTGCCTCAGTCATGCTTCATCGGTCATTCAAACTAACAAGGCCTCTTGAGCGTGCTCCAATTTTCGTCGTGCCTGGCTGCGTTTAAAACAATCAGTGTGCTCGCACTGTGTGACACCATCTGCGCCAGACACAAATGTGCGTGTTAGTTATATTTAGCCCTGTTAAGACAGCAGGGTCAAACACAACAGTTGGGGACCAAATACAAAGCGATTAAGTGCATCACTTATACGAATCCATTACAGAGGTAAATAGGGGCAAGAGTGAACTTGGGTGAACTTCAATGTACTGCGTTGGTGTTATGGGTTTATAGGGGAGCTGTCATTTACGAACTAGTTCAACAAGAGTTGTTACATTCGTGAACTTGGAAAAAAACATCATCTTGCTCAACATAACTTCTTTTTGTGTCCATTATGTTCGTATATTCATTGGTACATTTCCATCAGCCTCTCCAATATCATTCCCACGTGAGTACATTCCGGGTTATTAATTCAAAAATACTTTAGAAAAAAAGGCACATTTAATTTCCCATGGGAACATGTTTCATTATGTGGATGACCAATATCACTCTTATAATGGTCTTGTGGATTAGGTCTCAGTGCTATTTAATGACCTTTGCAGTTTAGTTTAAAGAGTAATTTTTATATTTAACTAACACAGTCCTTTTACAGCTGCCAGTACGAAACATAATCACAGTTTATTCCTGTCAAATAATCCAAGATCCTATGACAGCTGAACAGCATTTTAACTATATCCCCCTTTGTAGTACAAAATATATTCTTAATTAACTATTACTTCTGGGATGCAAAAATTCAACCACCCCAACAAATTGATTAATTGTAGCCATTCGAGGTCAAAATTAGATTAATATACAATATTGCGGTGAGTGGTAGCGGCCTCTAGCGGCTGCAGTGGTAACGTGAACTCGTTACAGACAACATAGTAAGTACAGCATGCTTTACACAAGTGATGCACCGCATGTATCGTGAGCTTAACAATCACAACTGAGTAATTGGTACAGGCTATCACCATTATTAATAGTGCAATTACTTATAAAAACCCTGTATTAAGTCCCATTAATACGGTGACTAAAACTCGTGAGAGAAGGGCAATGTGTACTACTACATAGTGGGATTATTACCAACATTTGTTATCAAAGTGACTACATTGCTATACTGCTATAAACAAAGTGGAGCCTATTCATTCTACGGTACTTGCCAGGCGCAGTAGAGAGGTCGACATTAAAACATAGTTCCTCTGAGGTCACATTATAGCAAGGCAGAGGCATTTCCTTATGAAACTCTCAATACCCGTGTCCACTTAAAATAAATAAATGAATACATTAAGTGTGGGTGTTATTTATTGTATGGCGCTCAACCGAGTGTTGAAAATTGTTGCAATATTTCGTCACCGCAGGACCTAATAACCATCACGAAAGTAGCTTTGCATAATTTTTTTTATTTCTGATATTGCAGCTATTAACGGAGTGAGATTAAAAAAAATACATGCCATTCGCAATACTTCACTCTCGGTCCCGTAACAGCTTCTCGCTTGCGATTGGCAGCAGTTGGTCCACGCATGGGTGACCACAGCTCTCATGGACTCAGCCAAGTGATTGAAACAGTTTAATTAGGGTGCAGTTGCTGGAATAACCTTGAACTTTGTATGCGACACGGCAGAAACTTTCCAGTGTATTTCTCTCGCCACTCTCCTGTTCAGGCATCTCCGCGTAAAGGACATAACATTTTACGGACCTGTTAAAGTGATTAATTTAAAATACCCAAAACCCAATGACTCATAATATATACTTCATTCTGCCAGTGGTTGTTAGGTGTAAATCACCACATTAATTTAACAATGTTCTTTAACAGATGCTTACAGTAATCAATTCCAAAGGCCTTTATTATAAAAAAAACGTCAAAGTTGTTATTAAGAAACAACTCCTGTGTAATTACAGAGGCTTGCGGCCATTTCAAATCACAGACTGCAGTACAATTTAACCTTTCACTGGTTTCAACTTTTTATTTAAAGCTTTCGTGACTGCAGTAATTCATATTCTTAGCTCTTTCGGTAAAGTCACGTTGAAGGGAAACAATAAAATAATAAAATATTGTTTCTTTTCAACGTGACTTTACCGAAAGAGCTAAGAATATGCTTTCAACTTCATTGAGTCTCACTAGCAAGCCGTTGTCTGATGCTAAGGTCAGTAAGGTAGCATAACGACCCGATATTCAGAGATTCGACTGTTGCAATTTTGGGTGGAGTCGGTTATTTTTTCTGATTTTTACATTCCTTATTGTTTCTCCTTTATTCCGTGTGTGTTTCTGCACAGCATTGTGTGCTCTACTGGGATAAATGTAACATATATAACGTGTTCGTGGTTCTTTCGGTAAAAGTCACGTAGAAGGGAAATGATAAAATAATAAAAATAAAACATAACAAAATAAAATTCTTCACCTGAGGACGGCTGCTTGTGTTGTGGCCGAAACGTCGTGAGAATTTTATTATGTTTTATTTTTTTGTATTTTATTATTTCCCTTCTACGTGACTTTACCGAAAGAACCAAGAAGATGAATCCCTGCAGTCACGAAAGCTTTAAATCAAAATATATAACATTAGCATACAGTATTGGCATATTATTTGCACAAATCGCGTATGACTTATTTTTACATGCACAATTACATGCATGTGTGGGGTAAAATAAATAATCTTTAATTTCCAGCCGTGAGTAGCTATTCCTAAAATCTAGTTAAATTAATCAAAATTTTGATTTAAAGCTTTCGTGACTGCAGTAATTCATATTCTTAGCTCTTTCGGTAAAGTCACGTTGTGATATATATTTTATTATTTTATTGTTTCCCTTCAACGTGACTTTACCGAAAGAGCTAAGAATATAAATTAATCTAATTAGTGAGATGTTCTTTGTTTGCTTGATTAAACAAATGTAGCGTTTCTGCCCTTCTCTGCTTATTTCATGTTATTTTTAACAGCACTTTGCCGATCCACTGCTGGATGAAGGCCTCCCTAGGCTGTTGTGGTCTTGGGCGTAATTTGGCCAGACTTCACCAGTGTGGGATGGTGAAGGGATATGGATAAAGATGACTGCAGATATTAACTTAGGTCACCGAGTCGATCGTGCAGTGTGCTAACTACAGTGCCACCGCTTCAGGCAGTGTCACTGATGAATGATGTGTCGAGTTTGAACAAATATTGTCAAGGTCATTTTGAAGGTGATTATATCGATAGGTTTTGAACATATGGCTTGGTTATGGAATAATCCAATGGTTTGTCACATTTTAACACGTAGGCTTTCGCGACCAATATTATTCATAATAAAGGTTTTTGGGTTAGATCGCGTTATTTATAAATGTGTCGCAACCCTCCACCACCCGACACGGCCATTTCAGTAAAAAAAATGTGTCACGTTGACAAAGGACAAATAGTTCACTACTTTAGCCAACCGGTGTGTTGAAGAGTGAATCCACAACATTTACAATTTTTGGGTGGTACGACGTTTCGCTGGTAATTACATCACCAGCATCATGGGGCGATTTGCCAGAATGGTGAAGCCCTCCACCTGCTCCCAGTCTTAAATAGAGCAGCAGGGTGACGTCACAATTTACATACACGAAGCTGAATGCACCATCAGCATCTCCGCTTGGTCGTCTCAGTTTACTCGACACCACGCTACTGCCGGAGCATTTCTCCCTTAGCCAGGTAGGCGGACACGCTGCAGTACTTCACAACTAATTGAGTGGCATACTGTCCTCGAACAAACCACCGGTGTGTGCTTAAGCGCCTGCGATGTGTGTACAAACTTCGTGGAAATGCGCACCAGTGGCCCGCTCACTTTGAACACGGCTGTGGTATCAGGGATAGTGTTGAAGGCTCTGCCAAAGCCAGTGCGGTATTTATTCAAAGGTCAATTTACACCCCCCTGCAAAATGTTTGCTCGTTGTGCCACCGCTGGCGCGCCCGCGAGAGGGAGCCCCGGCGAGTACTTGGTCTACTCTTCCATGCTGGCCATTCTACTAATCCACAGCCCCTTCGTGAAACCACTCCTGGATGAAAGCCTCCCCCATACTGTGTCAGCCTCTTTCACCCTGCCGCGTGCGACTTGCCAAGCCACTGACAGTGACGTCACCCATTTATGCTGCTGGATGGGCAGAGTTTGGGGAGGGGGGATGTTAATATATTTGTTCATTGTTTCTCAAATGCCACGCCGGGCGATGGAGACCAGTGTGTTAACCTTTACACCACAGCAGCATCCCACCATCGATAATTTCACGTATACTTTTAAACGTGTGATAAACTTGAGAGGTATCACATATATATACACGTATAACCGTATTTTCATGTTAAGAGCATGCGCATGCAGCGGGCGTTAGCTTCTCCACCATAGCACTGACCTTTAAACGCTCTCTCATTAGTAGAACAAAGTGGAACACACACATTGTAATTAATGCAATGCATTATGCATTGCGAATGTTGGGGGAGCGTCTGTGTGACGGTTCGCACACTGCTCTACGAGTGAAGCAGGCCACCACAGTTTGATTCCTGGTCAAGGCTAACATCAGTTGCAATTCATTTTTGCAAATTGATCCTGGGTTCCCGCTTTCACCAACGTGCAATGATCAGCGATTGTCTTCATTGTATTGAAATAGGCGCTGTAAACGATTACCCAATAGAACATCAATCTGCGTAAACAAATATGTTCGAGATAGCAACATTTAAAAAAGTAAATTATATTTGTAAGACTCAATTTTTACGTATGTACCGTGGAAGTTGCCTTTTTTTTAATAGCGATATGATTGTGGTGTGGTAAAAAAAAGCCCTCATAACCGACAAGGCCTGGGAAGGCCTTCATCAAGCAGTGCATTGACAAATGACTGTTCGTGGTGATTATATATCTGTGTGTGCATTTTTAGGAATGTTAAATCATTACATTTGTCAATCATTGACAAAGGCGTGGATAGCAACTAGAAGTCCCTGGTAAACTCTTTCAAAATACCACGACTTACATGCTATAACATTCTGTTTATCTTATAGGATGCTATAGCAAACATCCTCCCTGTCTAGTTTCCGCTCCTCCCTCCAGACCCATCTCTTCTCCCTGGCCCTATCCTTCCCTCCATCCCTAGGTCCCCCCATAATCCCACTGGCTTCCCTCCCCATACTACATCCCTATTCACCATATCACCTTTAGCTACCCTAATTTTACCACTCAGAACCCATGTAAAGCCCTTTGGATTAAAGCGCTTTTCTAAATATAAGATATGTAACCTCACGATGATTTATTCAACTCTATATCAATTGCGGAATCTGGGCAAAAGAAAAAATCTGATAAATTCCATCAACAGCTGACTCACATGAAAGGCAACCTATACTGTGCAATAGATGCTCAATGTATTTCATGAATACCTTCATTTTTCAAAGGACACATTTAAATTCAACATATTTAAATTTGATGCGTATAATTAAGGCGGGCCTTTGTATAATATGATAAATACAATTACAAAAATGCGAGGCGGCATCTGCAGTTAATGTAACAAGGTTCTGTCTGGCGTGACGAGGGCTCCGAACATAACATACTAATCTACAGCCCTTTGTCAACCCACTGCTAGATGAAAGCATCCACCATGCCGTGTAAGTCACAGAGGTTTAACCACAGTTCACCACACTGATCAGTGTTGGCTAGTGAACAGGGAGGTCCATGGAGCAGTGCAGATACCTCTCATTGCTGATGTAAGCTAAAGGATGGTTAAACCATGCAAATCAAGAAACATACACTGAAAATAGCATGTATTTTAACATCACCGACAATAATTATTGCCAAAATACAGTATTGTATATATGTTTTCCCGTGGTGTATCTCCAACAATTGTTTCTATTTTATAACCAAACTTCTTTTTGCACGTGACTGTCATTGCTCGTATTTATCTTTAGCCCCACTTAATTTAAATTCTCCAATCCAGTTTGAACAAAAAATATTTCTAATGATAAATAAATATCAATGTTTGTATGTAAGTTGAACTTCTTTCGCACCGTGCGTAGCCAATCGTACTAATCGGAGGTGTGGGGGAAGGACAACAAACCAATTAATAACCTATAGCCCTTTCGTCAATCCACTGCTCGTTATGTCTGACCATACTTCATCACGCCAGTCAATGCAGGGTGGTGGGTGAAGTGGGTAGGCTCAGGACTGGTTCAAGTTATCATTCGCCACTGAATTTAGAGGTTTACTTTGTTCACAGTGCAGTGCACTAACTACTCCCCTACTTTGCTACCGTTTCCCCGCTTGTGTGATGCATGTCCTTGCTATAAATAGCATGCATGAGTTAGTTGTTATGCTATGTGTGTGCTGATATTTCATTGTTTGCGAAAAAAAATGCTGGATTGTAAACGTTGCTTTGTTTTTCGGTGCAAATCTTGTACTTTATTCAGGGCAGCTTCACGATTGCTCACAAAATCCTGCTTAAATGTGTGTATTTCCTCTTGTTGGAGAGGGCACAATAGAACACGGGCAGGAAGACAGACTGTGCGTTCTTTGGTGAAAATGGAAAAGTTCCGAAGTAGAATTCATCAAATCTGAAAGAGGCATCTCCAATTGTGCATATACATAGAAGTCAGACGTCTGCTTATGCTGGAAGCTGGTGCTAGCCGTGTCTACAATTTACATCAAATTTGAGTCTCAATATGGCCAGGAAAATCATTTTTTATGCAATATGACCTCAGCTTATGGGAAGCCCAATATATAATTAAACCCTCATTGATCCGTTTATTTTCTTTTTTCAGGAAAATCAATGGGGAAACAATGGCTTTGATTCACAAACACAGCTCTCTCTTACTTCCGGGAGAATTTCCATCGCATTAGAGATATACCTAAATTGCATTACCCCTGCAATCATGTTGAGACCACGTGCAGTTAATTGCATAATTAATGGTTTACAGAAAATGCTCTTTTTGCAATCTCCAAAAAATATTCTGGCTTCTTTGTCCATCATTTCATATCATGTTCTAAACAAATCATTAATCATTATCACCCTTAATGCATTTACGTGAATGGCACGAAGTGTAAAGGCAAAGGTAATGTGATTTAAGATTTTAAATTTTTCATTCGTCAAAGAGCGCTGCTAGGCAGCAACGAATGTAATTTTCTTTACCAAGCCTTTGCATTTGTCATGATCATGCAAAAAAAAACTCACTTTAAAAGAGGTGTGCGCAGCAAATATTTCCTTTTACAGCTGCATTATAGAAGGCAGATTCGGCTTTGTCAATCATAATCTTTATTATTTTCACAAGCATTCAGAATTGTACGCCTGAATATTTTTTACTTTAATTCATGATGTTTTAAGAATTGAAACCTATATATTCGACTGTCAATCTAGCGCTTTGACTGCCCAGACAATGACGCACATGAAGGCGACTTGTGAGGACATTTAAGTCATCCATTATCAAGATTTTGAGGGTCTCAAAATTAGCCATTTTGCCAGTATCAAAGTATGAAAAATAAGAATAGGCCCCATGATATAGCTGCTCACCCCGAGCTATGAATGCTCTGAATCGTGCATTGTCATTGTACTGTTCACCTTCTGGCGTTCTCTGGTCTGACACTGGTGGTGAGACTAGGCCATAAAGAAGGCTAATCTGGTGCAGGCCAATCAGCTTAAAAGACAATTCATATATAATCAGAGGATGTTTGTTTGCATGTTCACCACAAGTATCGTGATAATAGTACGATAGGCACCATGTAATATGTATGTACGTAAGTTGAACTTCTTTCGTACCGTAGTATCCAGCCATGCTCTTCAGAGGTGCGGGGGAAGGACAACAACATCATGAAGGAAGTTGACTTGACGATAAGTTGCAAGAGTCAATCCCTCCAAACAAGAACCTGCAGACTGTCCTCCACTGATTCTGCCAACAGAAGAGATCATTAATGTACCTCTCCAAAGAGCCACAGTGCGGAGTCTCACGGACAGTTTATGATTGAGGACGAGGGCATAGATCACTCGAATCTTGTTCATTTCATTTGGGCCTCAGAACCAATTACGGAGAGAGTGAAGTGCAAGGATGGGTCAAGTGAGTGGAATCGATAAAAGCTTTGCCACATCTGAAGACACTTCAAAAAATTGCGTTGCAGTACGTTGTGTGGGCGGTGTAAGTTGTCTCTCAGCTTCAAATTCTCCTCAAGCAAATCCTGAACAACGAAGAGGACAAACGAAATACGTTTATTACCAAATCGAATGGAATGGTTTGCCTGAATTTCCCCTCGGCCAGGTTGAGCAGAAAATGGGATTTGGCAACCTTTCAGTATTTTACTTCATGCAAAGAGCATGAGGATAACCATTGGTGGATTCAATAATGACTTAGCTAGGTCCTGAGGGCGAAGAGAAGGACAGCTTGACCAGTTCCGACTCCCAGGCTGTCCAGGCATGACTGTTAGAAAAATGCAACTTGATATGAGGAATTTTTGATGCTGGATGCAACCAAACCCCAAAAAAAAATCACCGCAGAGTTTAGTCACTTGAAGGAGGAGCCAGGGAGAACTCAGTGGCAACGTAATCATGAATACGATTTTCGGATATCGGGAGGCATAAACAAACATTTCGCGACGAAGGGCACCCAATTCAGTGCGCTGAACCTTGTCTGATGCCATCACGGCAGTGGTCATGGGCTCGGTGGCAATCACAAAAGGAAGCGGACAAAGCTCATCTCGTGACCCCGCGATAGCTCAAACCTGGGGAGACCCAAACCCACTGGTGCACGCCGATGCGCCAGAAGATGATTACAAGGAGGCGAGACCGACAAATGAAGGCATCTCGCAGACTGAAGTGACACACATACCGTCCTCCGCACCCGGGCGAATAACTTTTCGCCCTCCAGCAACAACCACAAAATGCCTCCGTATTATGATGTTGTGCTATCTGAATCGCATCTCCTATAATTATCTTGCTACTAGCCAAGTGTCTTATTTAAAAAAAAAAATAACCACTTTGATCATTGTGGATTACTGATGGCAGCATTAGCAATATAAATATATAAAAGTTAGAAGTCAGTTGGTAGTTGGAACAGGGTCCCTGCTTTATGAATAAGTGAAAATGCAGTATTAGTTATAGGGGACAATTCCCTGATCTCCATTTTATACACCATCTGCCAAAAGTCATATTAGCGGTTCACGCACGGAACAGCAAAGTTGAAATGTAAACCTGCTGGGACCAGGCCTCCTTCCTAAGTATAGCCACTTGTACGACTTCTTCATCTGCCTCAAGGGCAGCTGAGTTTACAGAGGGCTGGGGTAAAGTTACCTCAATTGATATGGAAATCTGAAGTGTTGATCAAATATCTGAAAGTTGGTTATGAAACAGTTTTGCCCCCCTGCCCCCCCCCCCCCCCCCCACGGCTAGCAGAGCTATAGAAATTATCAAGTTTACCAAATCATGAATGTCGCAACTACAAGAGTTGTGGATTCTGACGTCCGGTGTGCTTCTTTTAAGGATGCGTGTATGTAGAACTTCTTTCGCACTGTACATAGCCATCAATGTCTAAAATACGAGAGAGAGTACATTGCCTCTTAATGGGATGTTTCGGTCCATTATCATTGAGGGAGAGCAAATTAATTCGTTAAAATTTCCGGAGGATTTGCCTTACCATCGAGCATTTCCAATCCTATTCAATCACAAAAAATGTTTAAAGGAGGTTGTGGGCCAACCTATGAATCCATAAACATTACAGCATCATTGTGTTACAGTCTATAGATTGGAACGTGGTTGCCTAACATTTAACCGCACTTTAAACAGTGTCATTTTTTCCGACAATGAATAACACTCTGAACATGTACCCATGCCCTCACCGACACGGGATATTTGCAAGGACAAATTCAGCTGGGTAACTTGTTCATACTTAGGAGCACCACGGTGGCAATATGTAAACTAACTCGCCTGGTATGTAGGAGGTCGTGAGTTGGATCCCGATCGTGATGCCTGCTGTATATTTGGGGTTTGCGTGTTTCTCTCCCTGTGATCGCGTGGATTTTTCTCTTCTGGGTTTTCCCCTCCACATTTAAAAACATGCATTTAGAGTATTTGGCTGCTGTACATTTCCAAGTGATAAGCCACTTTGATGAGCTATCATTTGTGGCCAGGTGGCTTCTGAAAAAGAGCTACTTAGCTCAGGGGGCATTGCCTGATTATAAAAAAAAATGTTGAGCATATTTTAGTTGTATATGTAATTACAATCCCTATCCATCGTCGAGCAAAAGAGAAGACGTGGAAAAGTGTAATTTTAAATGACTTGCCTCGGAAAACCAGGTGTTGTTGGCTCTGGCGGTGAGGCGGCCGGTACAGGAAACAGATGCAATCCATCCAGTGTGGAGATTTCAGCATTATCCCCTCATATGTACGGCATTCCTCTGCCACTCCGAACACGTGTTAGTGGAGATGGCCAGACATCCTAATGCAGCATCCTCCTCAAGAAGCGTCATGACATTCGTACTCCCACATCGTCCATGACATCTGGCCGGCGCGGAAGAGTAGGTGAACAAATCCTTCTCGAAGTGTGTCTCAGGGGCTCCTTCTCGTACGGAAGCTCTTCCGCCAGCAGCGGTGTGAGCGAGCAATTTCAGCGCTGCACCTTTGCTTTGTTTTTACTGTGATGACGGTGAACAGGAATCCACATGGGCGGTGTCAGGTGTGATGACCACACAGGGCAAGCCGCCATGCACTCTTAAAGCTGCCTGCTCACAGGCAGTGCAGGGGAAATTAAAAGCACACAACCACTCTTATCTGACTATTTAGCAACGAAACGTGACAGCCAAGGTGTGTGGGATATGGCAGACGTACGGGGCATAGCTCTCAGAACACCGTGTTTGAACAGCGTAGCGTTGAGGTCATAGCGGGATTTATCATTTGTTGACCATCCTGGACTTTATAAAGTTGTGGTCACTGCTACAAACAGCATGGTGTTTTTCAAACGGGAAATTGGATGTGCGCAGTGTTTGGGATAGTGTTTACACAAAAAGGCATGTTCTATGCACGAGTGCATGAGGTGCTGTGCACCATGTATAGTCTTAACCTACATAGACCTTGCAAGATGGGCATATTTGACACGTTTATGGCTGTCCACTATAAAATAATCTACCCCGTAGAATCTGTTACACTTGACAGCTGTCGTTCACCGTTGTGTCGAGAAAGTTGATTAGTTGATTGCTGCGTCGCCTCATTAAGATAATTTTGCAATCCCGCTGCATGCGTTGTAAGCATAATTTTAATAATAAAGCTAAAATAAACTGCTGGCTGTTAAAGACAAAAGCTACCCCAGAGAACCGCTATTCTCCTTACGAAGCATTTGCTTGCGCTGTACAGCAGCAAACTCAATCTGCCCTTTTACCTAAAACTTCCATCGACATTTTCTTCAGGAAATGAACCACGGCGGATTGCAAAGAGATACATATATATGCCCGAGTGCTTAACATTTTTAGAATGAGCTTTTGAATCAATACACATTTCCTGAATTGAAATTTCATCCAGACATTTTTTGCCGAGGCTTTTAGTAGTTACAGTGGCTACCCCGGGTGCGTATCACTCTTCGCTACGTTCTGTAGGTACATACGAGTACATTTACAAGAAAAGTCGACTCTGCCTGCATTACTTGACGGTTGCCTCGCGAGTTGGAGCATTCACGAATGAGCACCTCATACAAATCTCAACTGGTTCAATGAAATACACTCGAACTCAATTTGTAATATGAAAAATCTCAACTTGAAACGCACACAGTATTCGCTCACCCTCGTTGAGAGAGGATTAGGGGGAAGGTAGCGGGCACGTGATGAGCCGGTGCCATCTTTTTCCCAAGCTTTACAGTCCTCGATATATATGGAGATGGTATTATCGGCCAATTAAAGTTATTTTTTTTTATTTTATTTTAGCAGGTAAGGCCCACTCAGCTTTAGAGTGTAGCTCTTTTTCAGAGGTGACCTGGCCACAAATGATAGCTCAACGAAGTGGCCTATCACATGGACGTTTATATCAGCCAAATACTTTTTGAATGCATGTTGATTCTAAACGTGGAGGGAAAAACCAGAGGGCCCGGAGAAAAATCCACGCGACCACCGGCAGAGAGACATGCAAACTCTAAATATACAGGCGTCAGGGTCGGGATCGAACCCACGACCTCCAATCAATGAGTGCTTTGGTAGGAGAGCCATTGCTTCGATATTTGTAGGGCATTTCGTTTCATGTTAAATGTTTTATATCGTGCTGGTATATGCTTATACTCGATACGTTGATGCTTCAGAGTAGTTTATGAATGCTTCCCCATGCCTTATTGGTCAGGGCGTGGTATGTGCCCGCACTTCACCATGCTCGACAGTGTGGGTTGGTGAAAGAGTCGACCCAAGATCTGTCCATTTGTCACTCATGACTGATATGTCGGGTTTATTAGTGCAGTACGCTAACCACTGATCCACAACTGCTCCTCCCCATCCCCTCCGCCCACAACTGTTGCTATTTACGTGTTAATAAAAACATCTTACCAAAAAACTTTTTTGTAATAATTTTTATTGATCAAACCGCGGGGCGGGGGGTGTACAACTTCCCCGACAGGTAAGAGTGGTGCACAGCGGGACAGGCATCTCGGACAGACAACGAAAGCGGGCGCCTAGGACCGTAGCGTTAGGGGCCGTCTATAAATGACGTCACGCGATTTTTGACGACCCCCTCTTCGTCACACGGCGTCACAAAAAGTCAGACCCCCACCCAAATATGACGTCACAAAGCTCTTCCCTCCCCCCCCCCAAAAAAAAACATGCTTAAAATCACTTTAAAATATTGTCATTGTAGTGCGTATTTAATGTGCCGCTGCACTCTGATGGAGTAGGAGAAAACATTTATTTAAAAAAACACTATTTAATTAAGTAGAACGTGTTGACTATATTTATTTAAAGTTGCACATTTTGATGGGACGTCACATTTCTCAACCCCCTCACCTCGTCACACATCGTCACAAATGTATAACCCCCCCCCCCAGGTGCGTGACGTCATTTATGGACGGCACCTTACGTGGTGCGTCAGATCACTTTTTTTGTGGGGGGGGGGGGGGGGGATGAAGGGGGAATAGGGGGAGGGGAATCAGTCTCATTTCAAGTTCAGTCAAGCAAACTCAGGGTCTGTGGAGTCTCAAAAAGGATGTTATTAACAACACAATTTAGGTACACATAGAGGATATGAATGGCGGTTGACAACAGCTCAAACGCATTACGGATTCCAGTGCCACGGAAACCTGTCTAAAAGCGCATGGACTCGTCCATCTGAACAAATTGTCAAATCGCTCTCCGTGGTGCTAACGTTAAAAATAACCGCCACTTTTTTTTTTAACAAAAAAAGTTTTCTTGCTGTGGTTTTCACACCTGATGATGATGATTGCTTGTGTTGCAGTCGAAACGTCGTGAAAATTTTATTGTTTTATATATTTTTTTTATTATTATTTTATTGTTTTCCTTCTACGTGGTGGTGACTTTACCGAAAGAACCAAGAATATGAATCCCTGCAGTCACGAGCGCTTTAAATCAAAATTTGTTTCAATGAACTCTACGAACCTGGGATCTTCCTGAGCACTGATACCCCTGTCGGAGCACGTGTTCATCGTCTAACCATTCTCGGTCGATTGCAAATTGTAGCACCGCGTCTGCGCCAGTGTGTGGGCCGTCCATAAATGACGTCACGCACCTGGGGGGGGGGGGTCAGACATTTGTGACGATGTGTGACGAAGGAAGGGGGGGGGGGGGTTTGAGAAATGTGACGTCACATCAAAATGTGCAACTTTAAATCAATTCTGTATAGACAACACGTTCAACTTAATTAAACAGACTTTTTTAATAAATGTTTTCTCCTACAACATCAGAGTGCAGCGCCACATTAAATACGTACTACAATGACAATAGTTTAAAGCGATTTGAAGCATGTGTTTTTTTGGGGGGGGGGGGGGGGTAGAGCTTTGTGACGTCATATTTGAGGGGGGGGGTCTGACTTTTTGTGTCGCCGTGTGATTAGTGTGAGGGGGGGGAGGGTCAAAAATCGTCCAAAATCGCGTGACGTCATTTATGGACGGCCCCTTTGTTAGTTCACAGCTTTTGCGTTGAGCAATCGTTTAATCGGCATCGACAAAAGCGGCGAGACAGCTGGAAGCGTCACTCCGCTTCCCTCCGAGAGCGCGGCGACGTTCAACGATTCGTCGTCGATCGAGGAGCGTCGCGTCCACAGGTGTCCGTCGCTCGAGTCGGCGGGGGTGTTGTTGTGCCTGTCACGCGTGCGAACAACGCGCCTTGTCTGCGTGGCAGCACTTAGAAAACAGTCTCACCCCCCCCCCCCCCCCCCCCCGTGGGCACGTGCGACCCTTCCTGTCGCTTTGCTTTCCAGGCGCATTCAGTCGTGTAACTCTTGGGGCACGCGACTCTGGCAAGTGCTCGCTCAAAGTCGACGTTCTGGTCAGGCTATAATAGCCGGCATGTATGGAGGTGGGGTGTATATATGGCCACCGTTTGCTCGCATTCAGGTTGCCTTTATATTGCGGGTTGAGAGCCAAGTGAGTCCATTTGAGTGTTTTTTTTCATTCCGTGTTGCTGCCAGCCACAATGCGCTTTGGGGCTACTGTGGCTCAATTGTGCACAGTGTATACGCAGCCACTGCAAGCCTCCTTTCGTACGATCACAGACGGTGGGCCATCATCATCATCATCCAGTGCTGAAAGAACACGCATACGCTGTTCTCACAGTAATATAAACGCGTGTATACATGTGTACATTTTACAGCCCTCTTGTCAATCCACTGCTGGATGTACGTGTGTTGAACTTATTTCGCATCGTACGTAGCCAATCGTGGTAAACGGATGAGGGCCTGCCCACGTCTTGAAGGTCATCGGGGGTCAATGAAACGTCACTCACCACGCTGGTCAATGCGGGCTCGTGAAGACGTGGAGCATATATGTGAGTGGATCGATAGTACAGTACAACAATTCTGATTTGTCTGCACTGTTCTCTGCTGCTTAGGGGCCGTCCATAAATGACGTCACGCACCTGGGGGGGGGGGGGGGAGGTCAGACATTTGTGACGATGTGTGACGAAGGAAGGGGGGGGTTGAGAAATGTGACCTCACATCAAAATGCGCAACATTAAATAAATATAGACAACACGTTCTACTTAATGAAATAGAGTTTTTAATAAATGTTTTCTCCGACAACATCAGAGTCCAGCGCCACATTAAATACGCACTACAATGACAATAGTTTAAAGCGATTTGAAGCATCTTTTTTTTGGGGGGGGGGCAGAGCTTTGGGAGGTCATCTTTGAGGGGGGGTCTGACTTTTTGTGACGCCGTGTGACGAGGGGGGGGGGGGGTCAAAAATCGTCCAAAACCGCGTGACGTCATTTATGGACGGCTCCTTACCGTGTAGTGTAGTCCCGCGACAGTCTAGAACAGTCTATAACAACCTGGCGTGCATGGAGATTGCTCCCTCCAAGCGCTAACCAGGTTCAACACTGCTTAGCTTATGAGACCTGGTGAAGCCTAGGGCATTATTGAGAGATGTGGTCATAGCATAGTCACGTGGAATATTAATCCGGTGCGTTCCCCTTTCCCGAGTTCCGTTCTGAAGCTGGAACTGCAATCCGAATTGCTTCATCGGAGGAGAGACGGCATCAGGGCAAGGTGTCTTACTGTCAAAGACCTTTGCTCCTACTTAAACAAATTTTTAATTCTCAAAATGCCTGCAGTACGCTTTTTTTTGTCGAGTGACTGAACGTTACATTACGACTCTTCCATTGTGTTCTACCCAGTCTTATACTGTGCACTTCTGGGGGTAGCCTAAGAATTTAGGGTATTCAAGGAGCCGTGACCTCGCGATCAGGCCCAATCTAGAGCAAAATGCTGGCCCAGAATTGGCTACAATCTCACGAGGATATCACGGCTCATTTGACCCGTCATGTCCAGACCATGAGTGGATTGGAAAATTGGGAAGGGAAATGTAGACGTGTGAGCGGCAAATGCTCAGCGGACAAGGCAGGTGCCACCAATCCACACCAATGCGAGCACAGTGCCCCGTGCGACAATAATCACCTACCTATGGGCCGGCGAAATGATGGAGGCTGTAGATTATACCGATGGGAGCATTTGATTAGAGGTCAGGCAGAGACGGGTTTTAATTGCGGCTTAACCACTCTCCTGATGAGTTGATTCTCCACGTGGAGGTAAAGACGCAAGCGTCACTTAGACGCTCACAATTGCAATATCAAACCTTGAAGACTGCTCACTTCTGAGGGTGGTAGTCATGAGCCGAGTTTGGGGGGCACGGGGGGGGGCAACGCCCCTCCCAACCTGGACACCTTTGTTCATTTATTTTCAGTGGTTTACAAATAAATTAATTATATGCACCCGTGATTCCTCATGTGAAGGACAAAGCAAACTCCTGCACCACCCCCTCCCAAATACAGGAGTCAAACTCCCACTATGGTGGTAGTGATAGGTTGTAACAAAAACATGTTGATTTTTAAGAGGTACGATATGTCTTAGGGGTCGTCCATAAATGACGTCACGCACCTAGGTGGGGGGGGTCAGACATTTGTGACGATGTGTGACGAGGGGGGGGGGGGGTTTGAGAAATGTGACGTCACATCAAAATGCGCAACTTTAAATAGATATAGACAACACGTTCTACTTAATTAAATAGACTTTTTAATAAATGTTTTCTCCTACAACATCAGAGTGCAGCGCCACATTAAATACGCACTACAATGACAATAGTTTAAAACTATTTGAAGCATGTTTTATTTGGGGAGGGGGGGGGGAGCAGAGCTTTGTGACGTCATATTCGAGGGGGGGGGGTCTGACTTTTTGTGACGTCGTGTGACGATTGGGGGGGGGGGGGGTCAAAATCGTCCAAAATCGCGTGACGTCATTTATGGACGGCCCCTAATTGTTTTATATCACAGCATCGTGCAAGGTGGCTACGGCTTGGGAAGGCTTCTATCCAGCAGTTGATTGATCATGGCTGCTGACTTATATCAACATTGTGATGAACACAAATGTAACAAACGCTGTCTTAAAGAAATAAAAAAACACCACATTAATTATAGCGCAAATAAACATTGTAAGGTGGCAGCGGGGATTAGTGCAGACAATCTCGCTCACTTGTGAAAATCGATTTCGATTTTGGAAAGTCGGGGGTGGGGGGTGGGGGAAGTCAAATATCTACCTACAGTACTTGGCACCATCCTGCAAATGTGCGCAGGTAATCCCCTAAGCAGAGACGTGTGCTACGTCCTCTTTGGTTCTTTCGGTAAAGTCACGTAAGTATAAAATAAAATAGTTTAACACGTAGGCTTTCGCGACCAATATTATTCATAATGAAGGTTTTTGGGTTAGATCGCGTTTATTTATAAATGTGTCGTAACCCTCCACCACCCGACACGGCCAATCAACAAAAAAAGTGTCACGTTGACAAAAGACAAATAATTCACTACTTTAGCCCACCGGTATGTTGAAGAGTGAATCCACATTCACAGTTTTGAGTACGACGTTTCGCTGGTAAATACATGAAATCACGACGTTTCGGGCGCAACACAAGCGTCCGTCATCAGGTGGGACAACCACCAGCAGGAAACAATTTGCTGAAATGGGCGAAAGGGCTGCCGTTGTGCTACGACCTACACCGTGAGCTTAGCAGCCCTTTGCCATTCTGCCGCTGGACCTTTGGTCTCCCCACACAGTGGGTGTTGCCCATTACTTTACCACGCACAGAGGCAGCGCCAGCACCACGTTAGACATCACTCGCCGCTGACGTTAGCCGTGGCCTGGAAGCGAATTCAGGACTTCAGCTTCACAGTCTGCTAACCACTGCACCGCCACTCCAATCCAATGTCCGTTCCAGAATAGCATTCACATTTGACAATGGGGCTTGATTACTAAACAAGGACGCTGTATGCAGCGTACAAACACCATTTTCAGTGTGGTAAAAAAAAAGAACTTCGAGAGATAAACATGCTGCTGAGAACAGGTCACACGAAGAACATCGCTGCCTTCGTCTTATTTCACATCAACACAAATTGTGCATTACCTTCAGCGCGGGTGCTTTGATTTAAATCTGTGCGGCTTTCTATTTTGTAAACTGAATTGCATCCACGTATTTTGCTGAGCAAGTCCACCAAATCCTCTTGTGCAAATGCTATGATGAATCAGAGGATATTAGTTTTAATGCATTTAGAGAAGATGGCTTATGAGAGGTAATTTATAATGAGTGGATGAGGCCCATATGAATCGAGTAGCAGGCCCTTGTCATTTGCCAGAATATATTTCTTTTTAGCCGAACATCTACAGGAAACGTGCTGTTTTTTTCTTTCCAAGAATTGGAAAATATTGATTACACTCCCTTAATTTGACCATCACAACGGGACAATGTAACCATCTATTGTAGACTTATTTGTGAAAATCTTTAATATCCATAACTGCACTTGGAACAAATGGTGGGCAGACGGCGATGAGGTAATGCTGTGCTCTGGTGTGTCCCTTTATGCACGAATCCTGCAACATACACGATTAATGTGTATCCAGGTCAACCACGATGGATCTTAAGAATATCTTTCAAGTAGAACCCACTGAGAATGTTTTCACATTTTCTTGTTCGCGTTGTTTGTGTGCATGGGATGAAGCCAGAGTGCTCGGAGAAATCCCACAAGAAAATTAAAAAAAACGTCATGCAATCGAGAGGTGGTGGTGCGTGCGTCGTTTAGGCCGTGTGCACAAATGATCCTTAGGGGCCGTCCATAAATGACGTCACGCACCGGGGGGGGGGGGGGGGTCAGACATTTGTGACGATGTGTGACGAGGGCGGGGGGGGTTGAGAAATGTGACGTCACATCAAAATGCGCAACTTTAAATCAATATAGACAACACGTTCTACTTAATTAAATAGACGTTTTGATAAATGTTTTCTCCTACAACATCAGAGTGCAGCGGCACATTAAATACGCGCTACAGTGACAATAGTTTAAAGCGATTTGAAGCATGTTTTATTTTTTTGGCAGTACCCCGGGGTACCAAATAATCCACAATGGCCGAGGCAACTAAATATTTTATTTCTGGGACACTATTTTTTCCAGGGGTGTACTTCACTCCGCGACTGGGGTACTAATCAATCCGACATCGGTGCTACTCCGCGATGTCGAAACGCAGCGAGGACGATTGTGCCGAAACCCTGAACGTTTTGCGTACGCACCGTGGTGGTGCATCGTGAGTACAGCTCGTCGAGATGAGTCGATCGCCGCGTCGCCGACCATCAACAGACTAAAATTGACTGCACCACGGGCATTGTGCGAGAGCCGTGGTACTATGATACCCCGGGGTACCACCATGAGGTTCACTTGCCAAAGAAATAAGCCTGAGTGCAGTTTCTGCCCTCGCTTTACACGTACTGTGATACAGTACAGTATGCGCGAGTTGACAAATGCATTTGTTGTTCAGAATTACTTTTTTCCTCTCTCATAAAAGTTCAATTGAACTGTAGTCAATTTAAAAAAATTGCAGAAGGAAACTCAAATTTGTAGAGGAAGGCCAAACACATACTTTTTGCACTCTGCAGGTGGGTGTCTCACAAACTTGATGATGCCATATCTGTGCAAAGTGGCATATTTGTTTCTGTGCTCTTGACAGCTCGGACATCTGAAACTGATGAATGAAACCCCGTCTTTCCCGCAGGCCCAGAGGTCTCCAACTATATTTCACCGTGGGCCACGTGTTAAAATATGCACGTGCTTGCGGAGCCACATGTGTAACAGACGTCATTACATCAAACGGCTCCGTGACAAAACGCATTTGCATGTGACAACACGACGCGTACCTATCTCATCTCCCCCTCTGCTTTATCTCTCATTCGTCTCACTAGTCTGCATCTTTTCACGTCTCGGCGACCCGTGTCTCTCGGTGGCCTCCTTCAAGAGTCTTTTCAGGCCACGTCTGTCCCCGCGGGTCACCATTTGAATAACCCCTACCAACGGGCGAGCACCCAAGTGGAACGAAATCTGTGATAAATGGATGACGTGCGACAATGCAGATAAATATCACCACCACTACAACCGTGCCCTTCCTGTCAATGAGGGGTTGAAGATAGAGACATTACAGGAATTGATAAAAAAAAACCCTCATTGGCGCAGGGTTGGTATGCGCGGCATTCGAGATGGCCCCTTTGGAGCCAATTACAAACGAAACACGCCACCCTCTTCATATATCACACGCAGCCTTTCGTTTCACCATTGCGAAAATTAATCTCACTGGGGTTTTGATTTATCAGATGAGGTATATATTTAATACAATACTATACATCATATATAGCTTCTGACGTGCTCTCAAAATGGTGACAACATTTTATTTTTAGAAGGATTTAATGAGTATTTCGCCAAAAATGTTTGCTTCCGTTCGAGTACAGATATTTAAAAACCACATTACCAAGGCAATCTGGAAATGTACTAAATTGTTCTTGTGGGACGTTAATTGGCATGTGCTCAAGTTTTCATTGGTGAACGGTTTGTATCAGCAAGCCTTTGAGTTGTAGCAATCTATGTACGTTGACCTTTCACGCTATACGTAGCCAAACTATTAACTATTTTTTTTTATTTCACCAGGTAAGGCCCACTGAGCTATATAGCTATTTTTCAGAAGCGACCTGGCCACAAATAATAGCTCAACGAAGCGGCTTATCACGTGGAAATGTATTGCAGCCAAATACTCTAAATACATTACTCTAAATGTGGAGGGAAAAACTAGAGGACCCGGAGAAAAATCCACGCGACCACGGGGAGAGAGAGACACGCAAACTCCAAATATACAGCAGCAGGCGTCAGGGTCGGGATCGAACCCACGACCACTTGTACACCAGGTGAGGCAGATGCTATCTCATCACCGGGGTGCCCCAACCTTGCTAATCGGAGGTGCGGAAATCCTTTGCTTTCTGAAAGGCAAAGCAAGCCGTTGAGGCTGGTTTCCTCTTCTCCATCTGCTCTGATTACCAATTTTCATGACTGGGCTGCAGGGGCTGTAATGAAACGCCATTCACCGGCGAATTATCACGTCGAAAAATGCACAGATGGTGCAATATGATGGACATTCAAATATATAATTTGTTTAGGTAGTAGGGGGGAATCAGGGGGTAGAAGGGGGGCGTGGGGGAGGGTGAGCTTGGACTGCATCACAGCAGCATCACAGCAGTCCAAGGAAGCCACTGAAGCTTTGGACTTTTAATTATAAATTGAAAACTTACGTCTTTAGAACTGCTTTTCGTATTTAGTTTGGTGTCCTTCCCCCGTCACCTCGGATTAGCACGGTTGGCTACGTACGATGCGAAAGAAGTTCAACAAACATACGGCACTGAGTCAACTCTGCAAATAGTCTGGGTCCGAGCTGGTTAAAACCGAGCTGGTTAAATCAGGGATCTTATTTGGTTTGTCTCAGGCGGATTCTATTGTCTCAGCCCCAGTCACGAATGACTGCACAAAATAAAATATTTCACAATTATATTTCCTCCCCCCCCCCCACCACTTATTTTGCCACATTTCCAGCTGTTAGTATTTAAATAATTGTCCACGTGTCAAAGGGATGAGCATCTTTATCGCGGGGGGCGAGCAAGAAGGTACAGTACCTCCAGGGTGGGCAAGAGGGAATTTGAGGACTTGGGAAGTATTTTGATTTAAAGCTTTCGTGACTGCAGGGATTCATATTCTTGGTTCTTTCGGTAAAGTCACGTTGAAGGGAAACAATAAAATAATAAAATATATATGAAACAATAAAATTCTCACGACGTTTCGACTGTAACACAAACAGTGTTGTTTATTCACAAACAGTCGAAACGTCGTGAGAATGTAATTGTTTTATATATATATTTTATTGTTTCCCTTCAACGTGACTTTACCGAAAAAACCAAGAATATGACTTGGGAAGTAGTTTTGTGATCTAATCTTCAGGAGATTGTTCCCTAAAATTGGGTGTACTGATCACTGCAAGACATTTGAATGGAAATGTATTCGTCTCATGACAAGACAATCATGCTCACGATATTATCAAGAACATTCAGCGAATACAAACAAAACAAGTAAAAATGTCCCTGAAATGCACACGATTACATTATCTGTAATCGTATAAAAGATTAATAGAACACTGCTAACAAAGCTACATTAATGGTTGAGGGAAGTGAAAAAAACCCCAGTAATTAATGTGAGTCTTTGCATGCTATTAATAACATATCTACAAACGGTTTTAGCACCAGCTGTATATATATTGAATGTAACACAAATATGTTGCTCGGGATGAGGGGTGAGGAATAAACAACACTTTATTTCAAATATTCAGATGGCGGGTTCAAGGCTGGCTTTCCATAATTAAATGCCACCTTTACATTTAAGGAATTGTGGGCGAAAGAAAGGGCCAGTCCACGGGAAGAGTAAGAAATAACGACTTAGGAGACGACCGTTATCTGGGCCTCAGTGAGAAGTAAATTGGAATGCAAAGTAATGAAAGTAATGTTTCACTCGGAGTTTTTGCCCTGTTCAACCGCACGAGACAGCTTTGATATTAACCTTTATTTATGGCGCCCGTACAGCAGTCACTTCCATTGCAGCGTTGACAGTGAAAGGTTACAGGGACTCCTCTGCTTGCGAACGTTCGACTTTCAGAAATACGAACAAACCGGTTTGTATATCCCAGTTTGCCTGTTCGGACCGAGAGTCGTAAGTTCAACCGCCGCGCAATAGATGGCGGTGGTGGCATCTCCATCTGCAGAACATGAAGAACCAGTGGCATCTACGTCTACAGGAGATTATACAACTTTTAAAGCCATTCCCCGTGTTTAGTGTACATGCCGTACATGTTTGGAATGGACAGGAGTAAACTTGGACGAACGAACAAATCGACTTACGAACAGACCTCTGGAACCTAGCTAGTTCGTAAGTAGAGGAGTCTCTGTATATTATGTTCTTTGGGTCTTTCGGTAAAGCCACGTAGATAATTTTAAAAATATCACGACGTTTCGATCGCAACACAAGCAACCGTCATCAGGTGAAACAAACACGATCCAAACGTCGTGATCTATTATTTTTTCCACCTACGTGACTTTACCGAAAGAACCAAAGAGCATGAATTCATGCAGTCACGAAAGCTTCAAATCAAGATAGAGGTATTTTGTTTACGCCAAAATCTTCCCCGTGTGCTCTATTTTTACAAGCGTGCCTTACCTATCTCGTGAATAAAATAGAATCTGCGTGACAAACGGAAATGTATTATGAAGGTCACGGCAAATGTGCAGATCTCCAATTGCTTGCTCACACCACTGTAGGTGGAAAGTGGCCTTCGCGAGAGGGCGATCCGCGGGAGCGCCTTTGAAGGACATTTGGTTCACTCTTCCACCCCAGCCAAACATCTTGGAAGAGGTGACAGTACCCACACTTTACACCACCACATACCGTTTGCCGATTGACGAACTGTGGTATATCCATGTGTACTGCTTTGATTGAATTGGCATTTGGATATATTTATTTTATGTATTTATTTTAAAATATAATATAATAGCGAATTTTTATTTTAGTTTTTGTTATTGTTAAATGCTTGCAAAGAAGTGCGGCTTGTATGCTGGAATTCCTATGTATGTGCATACCATACCATATTCCACACGAAGGTTATAACAAATGATAACTAACAGACCTTTGTCAATCCATTGCTTGTTGTAAACGAGGAATCAAACTCACAGCGCCAAAATCACTGCACCCTGGTAGAGTTTGGATGATCATCTCCAGTAGTTAGTTAATTACCTTACAGTCCAAGTACAGTACATTAATGCTATTATGTAACTTATTCATCGTCAGCCCTGGTCAACCCAGAATCAGAATCTTTGTCTATACTGGAGAAATCCGATGGGCTGTAAAGCTCTTTTTCCACAGATACATTGACATCTGAGAAATCTGAAAATTGAATTCTCAAACACATTGCAGGATGATGAAGCCCCCCCCCTCCCCCCAAGTTGCTCCCATCCGTCACAATCCTGCGATGTAATTGTCCGCCCAGCACCTGCAGACGAGTTGATTTCGTTGCTCCATCTCCACGGTGCACGTTCTCTCGGACTTGCGCTCCGTCGTTGTTCTTAACCATCGGCCATTGCCTGTTCCAGCAACGCGTCCTGCCCAAGACACTTACGTCTCAACAGTTTGAATGTTGCCATTCATCTGCCGTATGCTCCCTAATCTGTACACTCCTCGCTTTGTCTCTCAATGACATTCCACGCATGCATCTCTCCATAGCAATTTTAGTATTGATATTTTTAGCAATACTAAAAAGTGACATTTTTTGATTTAAAGCTTTCGTGACTGCAGTAATTCATGTTCTTAGTTCTTTCGGTAAAGTCACGTTGAAGGGAAACAATAAAATAATAAAATACATATTAAACAATAAAAATTCTCACGACATTTCGACCATAACAAACGACCGTTTGTGTTATGGTCGAAAAATTCTCACGACGTTTCGACCATAACAAACGACCGTTTGTGTTATGGTCGAAACGTCGTGAGAATTTTTATTGTTTAATATATATTTTATTATTTTATTGTTTCCCTTCAACGTGACTTTACCGAAAGAACTAAGAATACTAAAAAGTTTGTACGCTTTTTAGTATTGCTTCGATTTTTAACCCATTCCAGTGTAAAACTTCCTGAGCCCTAATTTACCAATCTGGTCCACCATTCACTCTGAAGTCACCTCCGTGCGCTTGACGAGTACCGTAATGACGTGTGCTCTACTATTTCAAGGTTACCGTATCCAGTGGTACAGATAAATATTTTACAGAATAAACAGGTTTTTAAAAAAAAAATATCTGGCTATGATATTTGTTCTGAACTGTCGTAGACACTAATACACCAATGGTGACTTTTACTCTTCGTTCACGCAAGCGGTTTTGATTCATGCTTTAGTATTCACGGAAGTCAATACTTTAGCAAAACTACAACCTTGCCTACCCCTCGGACCTTGGCATATTTTTCCAATAATGAGTGTATTGTTTTTTTTGTTTACCGTTGAAGGATTGATTAACACTGTCTGGGATAACTTTAGATCACATATTTGTGTTACAGTATGAGAAGCATATATTGACATCTGAGAAATCAGAACATTGAATTCTCAAATACAATTTTGCCCCCCGTTGTTCTTAAGGACAAGATATTGTTTGGCATCTGTCAGCATTAGACCAGCAAATAGCGGTCTGTCAAATCCACAACATGCCTTTACATGTTCATGATATATATTTCACCTGTTTTAAAAGCACATCTATTTAGCTTTATTTTATCTTGTGAATTTGTAAAATGTGCAATTTCCCAGTTTTTAACCACGGGGATCCCTATCTTGTAAGACCTCTTGTCTACCGACTTCTGAGAGTATGCAACGTGACAGACTATACACAGGAGTAACATAACTAGGCACGATCAAATGTGTTTAGACAATCCCATTAATTTACTTTATAAAATTTGAGTTTAAGCCGGAACGTGTATTAATTATTCAAATAATAACCTAGGTATACCTACAGAGTGCTTGCCTTGAACACTGAATGTACATTGAGAAGTGACGGTGCATCAAGAACGCGGGGCAGTCGGTGTTTAATTTAAAAAGCATTATCATTTAAATGTAATATCCAACAGCCATAAACCAATTAACCTGATGAAGAAAACATTAACGTAAACTGTCATCCATAAACATCACCAATGACTCAGTTTAATTTTGCACTCTGTTGAATGCTATCGCGAAGATTGTAGTTGATTCAATTACATTGATTGTAACGTTTTAACATATTTGTAGATGGGTACAAATGGGTTCATTTACGGTAAATTAAATCAAAACCGCTACGCAAATAATGGAACCTGCGTGTTGCATTCAGGGGAAATGATTTCGTGAGAAACAGTGGACTGTCTGAGAGCAATTAAAGGACATTAAAGAGGCACTGTTAATAATGGCTGTTCTGGATACAAATTCAAAGCCACTTCCTTCCTGGAGAGATGTCTCCAGCAGCAATGTGGCTTGGGCTCGTGCATAATTGATCACAAATGTGCGGTCTTTTCATGCGTCCCTTCCCAATGTACCTCCACGAGCTTGCCGGGACACCGATTATTGACGCCGAGGTTCAAGCGATTTTTATTTATTTATCCTTTTTATCTTTTACCTCCACCCCCCCCCCCCCCGATTACACGGGAGTCAAGAGCAGCACAGTTTGTCCAGATGTCAGATTCCAGGAGCTTAACTCGGGGGCAGAATTACCCGAGGCAATGAACCGATCTAGAAAGGGCCACTAAGTAAAATGTGAAGCTGGGATACGAAGGGAATGGTTACAGACAGATCTTAATCCTGACATTTTTTTTTACTTTCTCATCGGTCGACTTCGTTTGGGCATCGACGAAGAGACTGAGGCTGAAGGGACTGAGTCAGTGGGAGGCATTGTTTGTTGCATGGCCGCGGTGCTTCATTCCTGACCGCAGAAACCCATGTTTATGTCGCTAGCATTCCCTAACATGCACTGATTAGGCCGGTGATGTATAGTGACATAACACCGTGACATAAAAAAACATCTTTTTTTTTTACCAAGTAAGACCACTGAGCTATGTAGCTCGTTTTTTCAAAAGCGACCTGGCCACAAATGATAGCTCAAACGAAGCGGCTTGTCACGTGGAAATGTGTAGCAGCGAAATACACTGAATGCACCTTGATGCTAAATGCTGAGGGAAACACCGAAGGACCCGGAGAAAAATCCACGCCACCACTCCAAATATACAGGCGCCAGGGTCGAGATGGAACCCAGGGCGTCTTGCATACCAGGCGAGGTAGTTAACATCTCACCACCGTAGCAACCCCACCTGCACATTGAGAGGAGGCCCTTATCCAGCAGTGGATAAGTCGGAGTGAATGTTTGAGGTCTTTGAGAATACGGCCTCGTTTCTTATGTTGTCTCTCATACAACAAAGCCATTGTGATCCACAGTTCCAGCATCAACATTATGTTGTCTCTCAAACAACAAAGCCATTGTGATCCACAGTTCCACCATCAACATTGTTTGCGATACCATAATTTATTCCACGCTTCCGTACATTCATTCTACTACAGACAGCGGTGGATGCTAGTGCTGGCCTAAAGTTGTCAACATTTACGTCACGAAACATGTTATTTCACAGCTGTAATGTTTATTTTAAAAGATTTGTCAAAATACTCGTATTTATACGATATCACCTTGTTATGTGTTTCCATGTTTCATTAAAATGTACACGTAGGTGTGTCACAGTTACAAAGTGAAATATACGGATGCCACAGAGACAGGTTATCTCGTTTATAGATTCCCCACCGATTTCATATTACCCTTATACTTTCTTCCTAACAATCTGAATATTGTGGACGCGATGGCTCCGTATCTTACAGAGGAAGAGAGTAATGAAATATGTAATATGTGCACTGAGATTTGGTGGCAGACGTGGAGAGGCTTTGAATGAAAAAGTTGTATTCTCTATAATTCACCCTTACTGTAGTGGGATATGTATCGTCCTGTACAGGTATGTATATATTATTAGAGCATTATTAACATAATTATATTTCTTATCATTGCAGATGGTGTATTTATGTCCTCACATTTACACTGAACTCTTACTACAATGAGTAACTCTGGACATTCTGACAAAAGACAACCATATTTACGAAGTGACATTTACCATTTGGTGTGAGCCTTATTTCATTTACGCATTACAAACTGATAATTTTGCAACTTTGTTTCGGCATGGCCAGTTACTGGTTCCCCTTGGGATCTAAAATTAAAATGTATTTATTTATGTCCCAGTCACTTCTCAGAGGTCGCCATTTGACGGACAGTTGTCTGCCAACTAGGGAATTAATCAGCTCCACCATGAATCCCCAGAGCTACCGACCTCGACACCTGCACCGCCACACAATACGCCGAGGACACCTCCACAGCTGTTACATTTCAATGCACGCGGCAGGTCGTCAGAAATAATCAGCGTCTCCTGCAGACACCTGTGGCATTTCATATCGGGAAATCTTCATGACGTAATTGTCACAGTTAATGTAGAGCAATTTAAGCCTGAATGCTTCTGTGTCTTGAATGCTATATAATTGTTGAACATTTCATGCAAAATACATTGTATTATGCTTTATATATATAAACAATTTACAGTCCCTAGCCAGTCCACTAATGAATGCCATGTCATGAAGGATTTTTTTACCATACTTCACCACAACTGACCAGTGCAGGTTGGTGATAGGGTGGCCAAAGACCATTTCAGTTATCGGTCACCACTGATTATGGCTGAACGATTTGGGGGAAAATATCCAATTGCGATTTTTTTTTGACAGATATTGCGACTTGATTTGCGATTAAATTTTTTTTAAGTCACGCTTCAGTTCAATATTCACTGTGTAATAGATTTAAAACATGTGATGGAGCATTACCACGTGATACCATCAAAATATGAACTGCTCTATATATTCTCATGCAAGGATGAGAACTTAAAAGATATGAATTGCTTCCAACATGTATTTATTAAAACATTTAATTGAAATAGAACAATCAAACATAGAACGATTGTTAAGTTAAATAAATAAAGTTATAATAATAAATGATAAAACAATTCCAATAGGAAAGTAATAGGACTTTTAAAATCGTTAAAAATCGCAGCCTTTGCGATTTACTAATCGCATTTTTTCAATTTGCGATTTCGATTTGGAATCAATTAATCGTTCAGCCCTACCACTGATGTTAGCCGTGATCAACAATCAGACACAGGTTGCAAATTTCGTGGTGCAGTGCAATAAAATCACTGAACCACCACTCCACTTTGTGCTATCAGTCACTCCAAGACATAACATTTCCCCGCTGGTAAAGAAATGTTTAACTTGATTTCAGCAGTCGGCACTGTTGACCAAAATGTGTATGGTTACTCAGACTGTTCAATTCCCTTGAGCTGCTTCTGTAAAAGGACCGCTGACGAGGCAACATTAAGCGTTGTTTTGAACGATCAGCTCCTATTATTCTTTCTCAGCGAAATGTTATTTTTTTTAATATATATCCTTGCATTCTCCGCCCATGGAAAACGATTAACGCTGACGTAACCTCTAACGGTTTTAGACGATACCGAACTTCCGAATCCGTCCTCTTTTCCAAATTCCACACGGTACAAAAATACATGGACACATCATGGGTTGAGCCTCAGAACGGTGGTTTACTCGCTGCACTCTAAGATCGGCGTCGGAGAGTTCGATTCCTGGCCATAGTTGAGATCAGGAGCGAGTGATCACTCAAGCAATCCTGCAGCCCCCCCCCCTTCACCAGCGTGGTGAAGTATGGTCATACAACTTCCATGGCGGAACACTGCATGGGGGAGGCCTTAATCCAATGGTTGTATTGGCAAAGGGTTGTAAATTATTTAACTTATTCGTGTGCATGTTTAATATGAAGCAGAATGGTGAGACCATTTCCTGGCTCATGATGAACATTACAATGAAAATACTACATCAATCAAATGAAAGTACTGTAGCGTATTAAAGACCTTTCATGTCTTATAATGGGCCGCCTTATTGCCGAAGCCCTTCCATTACATTTTTCATTGGAATATCAAGGGTGGATGCAGATAATTCACATTTCAGACATTCTTATAGTTCCATGCAACCCTGTAGTGTTAGGTGGTGGGGGGGGGGCTAGAGGGAGCGGAGCCCCACCCCCCCTACTGCCCCGCTACTGAAGGCTCAGCCTCCCCTTCCAAATTCTTATGGTCCAGTCAACAAATGTTGGCGCAGCCTTTCCTCATATACATAGATGTGGAGCAGTAGACACGATAGACAACATCAGATCACATCGTTGCATCGTTACTCATTTCTATTTAGCGTCTAACATGTGTTTAAAGCTTGTTTCACATTATACGTGTTGTGCCCCACTCTCCCCACCGCCTGATTATTCGTATGACCTCCTTATAAAAGAGATATTTTTGCAGGGTTGGGTCCATGGGTTTGTTATTCCAAGGGAGACTTGGATTTTAAATGTTGCGGCGAACCTCTCAGGGAGGTTCGTGTGCTCTGCAGCATTCAGATAACCTTTACAGCGCTCAGAGTGACTTGCTTCCCTTCTTGATACACTCGAAGCGAATATGACCCACTTCGTTTCAGATTCATTTTGTTGTTTTGTTGATGACACGTCTAAATCAATGTGTATCATATGAAAGCACACACACACAGCCAGCCGAGCTTGACATGTCAGTGAGGGTGATGATTAATGTGAAATGTATACTCGAAGAGCCAAAAGTAGATAATTTTATTTGCCATTAATGAATAATAACTATTTAATTGCATTGATCTTTGTTATTTGGACTGTATCTCAGTGCGCATTCCTGCATGAACATGAATTACAATGCGATTATATGAAGAGCAATACATTAAACAAACAAAATCAGCCTACAAGAAAATAAGAATCATTCTGCAAGAGCCAGCATAGATAACACAGATATAAGATTTGTCTTGAAGATATCAACACTCTCAAGGACACATGACAATGATAATAATGAAATGTATCAATCACAAATGACAAATGTCATTGCTTTGTGATTGTCTCCAATTGCCATCACACTAATTGTTTGGTTTAAGATCTAAGCAATGATGTTCGGACTACTGATCCTTTATTTTCACAAATGGTTTACTTGGCAGTCTGACAAAAGAAACCTGTTATCATGCAGAGCGTTCAATGGATGCAAGTGCGTCAATGCCTGTAGCTTTACACGTAAAATTAAACATTCATCATATCTGTTAGGTACTTACCATTTTAGTCATATCCCATAATTTCCCATGAAATTGATATAATAATGATGTGTAATTGTAGAGCCCTTTGTCAATGGAGTGCTGGATGAAGGCCTCTCCCACACTGCGTCTGTCGTGAGGGTTGATTGACCGCACTTCACGCCGGCCCGTGCCGTTTGGTGAAGGGGTGGCGGGGAGGCCCAAACACGCTGAGATATCACTCAGCGCTGATGTGAGCGGTGGCTGGGAATTGAACTCAATCTGTCGGGTTTGTGCAGCAGTGCGCTCACCACCGCTAAACACAATGAATGTCAGGGTTTGGAGTGGAATTAGGTCTTCTTAATGAAACTTGAAAGCGGTTATTGTGTTCGTCCGCAGTAGAACGTTTGTTCATCCTTGCAGTTATTCTGTGCTGTTTTTTTTTCAGGTCATCATATGTGGCCATAATGAATGCCAATTAGGAAAAAAAAAGACGATAAAAGTTGCAAAAAGAAGTAGGGCAAATGAATTGAGGCTCCCAATTATATCAGTCATCTAAGAGGTGATGATTAATGACTCATATCCTGCAGCAATCAGCGGACTTCCGGAGAAGTATAGCACATGGGAGCATATTTATACGCGAGTGTGCCTTTTGCCGAAGTGAAACGCATTTGACATCGTCGCATTTACAAGGTGACCTCAAATGTTCCAATTTTCAAAGAGCAGGGCACTGCTGCATTCAAATTTTAAATTAAACATGAACAAAATGACGAGACTGATTTTTTCTAAAAATGAACCTTATGGCGGGACCCCGGGGTCCCATAAGCCCCCGGCTCTCGCATAAACTGCGTTGCGACGTCGGTTTATGTCTGTTGAAGGCGAACGACACGGCGATCTATTCCTGTCGACGAGCTCTACACGATGCGGTGATCAAAATTTCGAGGTTTTGTTTATGACTGCGGCAATTTTGGCAACGACGGGTGCTTGGTGAAGAACGAGAGAGGATCGATTTGCTGGTGGGTCGCGGCGTCTATATGCGCTATGGGGACGGAGTCGCCAAAAAATAAATTAATTACGATTTTGACTTTCGTTTATTCGGTACCCCGGGATCCCGCCATAAGGTTCATATAATCAATTTTACTCGGGGAGGGGGGGAAGGGGTAAATAAGTGTTTAACAATTATCTTTGCGTGTACATTTTGGAAGTTGGAAAGCTTACAGTTGCACACTTTTGTTCGTCGGTGTTTAGTTTATGTCAAAACGGATTAATGGCTGTGGTCGAATCAACAAGTTTAGCTTTTGTAATGTTTTTGTCCATACTTTAATACCGTAGCTAATTATGATGTTTACCTATAGCCTGTACAAAGTGTACGGCTCTTAAATGTGGTGATATAAACGAACGTAAGCAACACATATCCTGCTAAACATCATGCAGGTACGTGTCCAGGCGTAAGTTAGGAATAAGGGGCCGTCCATAAATGACGTCACGCACCTAGGTGGGGGGGGGGGGTCAGACATTTGCGACGATGCGTGACGAGGGGGGGGAGAGAAATGTGACGTCACATCAAAATGCGCAACTTTAAATAAATATAGACAACACGTTCTACTTAATTAAATATACTTTTTAATAAATGTTTTCTCCTACAACATCAGAGTGCAGCGCCACATTGAATATGCATTACAATGACGATACTTTAAATCGATTTGAAGCATGTTTAATATTTTTTGTGGGGGGGGGGGCAGAGCTTTGTGACGTCATATTTGAGGGGGGGGGGTCTGACTTTTTGTGACGCCGTGTGACGAAGGAGGGGGGGGGTAAAAAAATCGTCCAGAATCGCGTGACGTCATTTATGGACGGCCCCTAAGTTATACATAGAAATGTAAAAATAACCCTCCATTATCATTACGAGCTGTGACTTATCCACTGTTGGATGAAAGCCTCCCCATGTCTTTGGCATCGCTCGCAGTCACACGAATCAACAATACATCCACCGCCTACACGTCCCGTTTCAAGAGACATTACTCTAATTTAATATTTGAATACACGGTAATATATGTCCAGTACACACATGCGGGATACTGCTGTGGTGTCACGGCGAGCACACTGGACTTGCAAATTCAAAGGTCGCCTCTCAGTCTCCCGGCAGGGCAGTCGAAGCAATGAGAAAGTTTATTAAATACCCCCGCCTCTGTCCATCCCAGCAGTACGAAGGAGTGCGCCACAGATAGTCGACGGCAGGTCCAAGACGTCCGACAAACGTGGAAGAGTAGGCCAAATACCATCAAAAGGGGCACTCAAGAGCTCCGTTGATTTGAGGCCCTTCCGCCAGAAGTGGCATGAACAATCAATTTTCAGGGCTGCACCTTTGCATTTTATAAACCATTATTACTTAAGGCTACCGCTACTATATATTCTTGGTTCTTTCGGTAAAGTCACGTAGAAGGGAAACAATAAAATAATAAAAATATAAAACAATAAAATTCGCACGACGTTTCGACTGCAACACAAGCAATAAAAAAAATCAGTAGCTACCGCTACTCTGTGTGTGTGTGGCCAGGAGCTCCAAGACACACACGTGTCCCAGATTGCCCTTATGTGGGAGTTTCTGTTTGACCTGTGGCTCTTCTTTCCAGTGATATGATTAAGGGACAGTGTAATCAAAGGCCGGGCCACCAGGGAGAGAAACTAACACCAAAACGACTTGCCAGCTAACAAGTTAATATTTAATCTCCCCACTGTGCTCCGATATGAACGTCTGGTGCTGAACTTGTCCCGGACAGGAAATGCATCGCAGGGAATTGCAGGTCCCCCCGATGAGCCGCAACGTGGCTTACTAGACGCCAGCAGTAAGGATGCCCTCTTAAAACGACAATGTCACATTGCCCTTGTGTCTGTGTTGAATCATTTGTACTTGTCAGAAAATGTGGCCAGTGTAATAAACAGAGATCTTACTCTGAATGCAGATTTATATCTTGCGTGTGTAGTTTTAACGGCGTGTTGGTTTTAACCTTTGCTGCGTCTGATGTGTTTGTAACACTGGATTGTAAATCTCTTTGGATGCATTTTATAACGCGTTAAAGTCTCAGTGTGGCCTTTTTTGTGGGGAATTATAAAGTTTGCGGATGGAAAAACAAGAACAAAAGTGCAGTATTTTTATTATAGTAATTGGCACATCTCGTAAAAGTTTAAGAAGGCGTTTTGATATATGTGAGTGAAAGTGGAAATTACAAAAAATACAAAATACACCTCGAGAAAAAAACATCAAACACGCTTCATTTCTAGGTTAGGTACTGGATGGGAAAAGGAATACACTTCCCATTGCACATATGAGTATACACGGGCTGCATCGTAAAACGGGTCAGTAAGTGTATCGAAACAAACTGCTTGGCAATACGTTGAGACAGAAATGGACGAGAGAACGTGTGAAGACAAGAAACGCAATTAGAACTGTGAAGAAAAGTAAATATGGGCTTGGGAAGGACACGTCGTCGCGAGAAGGGATGATGGCCCATTGTTCCATGTTATAATGATGGCAGCCAAGGAATATGATACTTTCAAGAGGGTGTCCATAAAGGAGATGGAGTGATGAAATCAGCTCGTGTCGGTACTAGGTGGATTGTTAGATGTCAGAACCGTGAGCGATGGCAATAGCTTGGGGATGCATGTATAGTATGTATGCTGAACTTCTTTCGCACCGTACGTAGCCAACAGTGCGCATCGGAGGTGCGGGATGCCTTCATCCAGCAGCGGATAAAATGATGCCTGGTGATGATGGCGGTGGTGGCGGTGGCTGAACGACTCCGATGCAGATAATAACGATTCCACAACAGCGTAATACCAACAAAGACACCGATGCCTCGCTGTACGTGGAAGCGCTTCCTCCGCTGAGTATGGACCGCAGGGGGCCTCCTCGGGGTAAGATAAAGTCTGCAGCGGCGTTCCATTTGATTTAGGGCTGACGCTTAAGCTGTGCATAGGGCGCCGGTAGAGGCAAGGGAAGTGACTGCCGCTCACAGCAGCGGCCCTAGAGGGGGTGGTGGGGGGGGGAGCCTCCGTGGGTAGCAAAGGGAACAAAAAAATTCGGTCGCCAAGGATACCATGACATCATCCCGTCGCTACGGAGATGTGTCAAACATCGGCGAGAGAATACGCACGCACGTAGCGTGTTTGTTTGTAAAATGTGCACGAGTTTTTTTTATTTGTGCACCGGGGGGAGAGTGGGGAGGGTGGGGGGGGTTAGAGACCAACGCCGTTAATTCTGCCAAAAAACCCAAATCGCCCGATGATGTTGGATGTAATTACCAGCGAAATGTCACGGTACTCAAAACATTGTAAATGTTGCGGATTTACCCTCCAACACACCGGGTGGGCGGGAATAGTAACGAATCGGCACGTTTTGTTGGCTGTCGGGTGGTGGCGGGTTAACGACACATTTATACTGACGCGATCTAACTCCACCCCCCAAAAAAAACCTTCATTATGAACGGCATCAATTTCGCATTAGTGTAATTTGATGTCGATCAACTTAACATCCATCAACACGTTACTATCTACAACAGTGCACACAACACAATGGCTGTGGTGTCCATGGACATGTTTTAAATGCCTGTCTCAACCTGCGAAAGGCATTACAACAATTACATTCGCTTAAATTATGAATAAACGTATCATTCAAAAAAGCTTGCTAATATTAAACCTGGTCACCTGAGTTCGATTCCTGACCACAGCTAAGTATGCGTGATCTCCGCATCGGAGCAATCCGCAATGATCAGTGGCAAAGGAAAATAATCCCATGATGGCCATGACATGAAACGGCTTTCACTCAACTGAATGTTGACAGAGCCCTGTATATAATCATTATTAATGTTGCTCTGCAAAACAAAATTGTATTCATCACAACTACATTGTTCCACTTAACCACTGTGGACAATAATATGGTGGTGATGGGGGTTTTGGCAGGACACCACCTGCAGTATCGTGCATCTGGCTTGTTTAATAGCAGTCGGGATATATTGCTTTGAAAGGATAGAGCTGCGACAGAGTCATTAAGTGACCCTTTCAGATTGGATGTCTCACTGGGGCTATCAATTTAAAAACTCTGTACCCTGACATGCCCTTTGATGTATGATTGTGGAAGACAATTACAGTTCCATGCCAATTATCTCTAGACAACTTAATATGTCCTTTAGTTATTGGACGTTAAAGCTTTGCTTTGTTTTGTTCTCTTTGAAACAATTGTCATGAAAATTCTGATAATATTGGTGCAATGATTCTGTATTTAAACAGGACAAAAGGGAAACACTGTATTGTAACTGACATGGGCTATGTTGTTGTGCGCGTAAAAGTAGGACGAGACACATCAATGTAGCTAGCATGTAATAGGTTCATACAAGTTATCAATAAAAATGTAGTTTGACAGATTCGTAAAAAAAAACATCTTAAATTGATGAAAATCGCAAAGATATGAAGTGCAATTTAAAGGTTTCCAGCGATGTACAATCATTTAAACATAATATTGTGATGATGAACTAACAATAGAAAATCAAATACAGTACAGGACTGCACTTTCAATATCGTATACCACAACTCACATCTTTCATAGGGATGAATTTTTCTTCCTTTTTCTGTTCATAATTGGTCCTGATATAATGTTTTAAAATGTTTTAAAATCAATCTGTACGGAAGTGTTATTTTGCTAGCTGAGCACAAATCATGAATTCCACAATGTAGGCTAGTGGTCTCCAAGGCCATCCTGTCCTGCGCGTATGGGTAATGTATTGTTTATATTCTTGGTTCTTTCGGTAAAGTCACGTAGGAGGGAAACAATAAAATAATAAAAATATAAATCAAAATGTTTTTTTGCATGAGCACAAAAATATAGTAAATTAATGGGAATTGGTGTGGAAAATAAATAAATATCTAAATGAATACGATGGTGTCATCAATTACCCATACCTCTGTTGTGATGCAATGAAAATAATACAACAATTCCACCGACCATGTATTTGTTTAAATTTGGTTATTAAACTTGACTCTCTATTCGACTTATTTTTTTTATTCCTGTTAACCATACACATAATGGGTGATTGTGGTGCAGCGGTTAGCACTATGAACCCGCTAACCCCAGTTCAATTCCTGGTCACATTTAACATCAGAGGTGAGTTTCCTGGATCGCCCCAATTTCACCAACCTCCACTGACCAGCATGGTGAAGTAAGGTCAACCAAACCCCAAAGACCAATATTGTGTGGGAAAACCTAAACTCAGCCGTGGATTAACAAACGGGCTGTGGATTCATCTGTGGATTGTTATTATTGTCAACCGGCATACAGTATTTCAATTTACTCGCTCAATATAATGACCATTATTGACGATTATAAAACAATACCACAAGGTTTATGAGGAAACGTGTATAAAGCTACAAAGTACGTTTCGTGTGTATGTGTGATGGAATAAAATAAGCAATACGTTCTGTAGAAAATGAGTGAACATACGTCCAACGGATCTCTTGGTCGACTCGTCAAATTGTAGAACTGTGCAACCGGAAAACACCCAATTTAAAGCCGAGCCACGGACTGCCAATAACAACCCAGCGCTCGCAGGTGGCAAATGCATCATCATTTACTGGACTATCAGCTTCTATTCCACCGGCAAGCTACAGCGTGAGACGAGACTTTTAAGCACCTGGTTTAGTGCCAACACGGAGCAAACAGCAGCTTGGGTTCCATGTCCATCAGACCACTGATCAAAGTCCATGAGCCCAGACCAGATATTTATACCTGTAAGTACCACCTGAGGTGGCTTTGACTTTGGTGGTTATAATTTCTTGATGTGGCTAAGAAAAGTGAATTATGTGATAACCATTTGAAAACAGTGTTTTTTTAAATCAAGTAATTTGTCCTCATTAGCCATGTAATTAAATCGGGGCTACTAAAGTTTTTGCTTCCTTTCGTGGTACCGATTTCTGCTCTGGCCCATGGGCAATAAATAAATAGAATATTGTACGGCAAAGATGACAGTTATATGATCTACTTCCAAGCCTCACTTTATATATCTACCTTGGGTTATTATTTCCTTGGAGCACCCCTGTCTACTCTGACCTCAATTTCACGATGTCAACGCGGCAAATGATTAAAATGTACTTCTGGCGACAGAAGCTACGATACTGACTCTTTTGATGTAATATTACACCCAACTGTGTTGCAATTAGTTTAAAAAAAGCATTACTAATTGCACTATTGCGCTTTTACTTTTTATATTAGAACATTGCAATATACTAAGAACAAGAGATGTGAGAATAGTGGTAGATTTCTGCTCAAGTATTTTTTTCGAGATGGAAGCAGCAAGCGATCATATTAGATTAAGCATGTAATATATTCAAATTGACGGAGTGATAAATGATTGCTGTATTTACAATTTCTGCAAATTACAAACTAAGTTTACATTTAGGATATTGGAGCCAACAAAACTATTCAAATGAAAATAAGCAAAGTATAAATCCAAAATAATATTCAGATTCTTTTTGGTCATTTATTTATTTTTCTCAGTTATGTTCAATTGGCATAATGTCGTGAGCCATTTAGGACTCCCCCAAAATAAGAGTGTATTGCCCTGTATCAGACGATGGTCATGGAAGATGATATCACAAAACCTCTTCAAAAATCACTTCAGTAAGCCTCTTTATCCACAACAGGAGCACAAACTGTAAACATTATTCATCACCTCTCAATAAAACATGTTTTGAGCCTCCGATCTGGAAGTATGCCAAATTAATTCAAGTCATTAATGACCTGGCCAAGACCACCTGCTACACTTGTACACAAAATGTAGTTTATTTGAAAGGTATGCAAAGTCTATGTATTGTATGCTCATATGCCTTTAGGCCAAAACACAATTGGGAATTGATTCTCGCATTGAATCGTGACCTTAAATCATGGACATTCATTTAATCCTCAGGAGAGTGACTGAATTATTAGAGGCTTAATACATAGAATTAAGAATATATATTATTTTAAAGTAAACTACTGTGTGTATGTAGTATAACAGTGGGATATAAGAGAACACTGTATTATTTGACTCACAATCTTCAAATCAACTTGATTATTCACACGTGAAGAATACAGAATATAAAAGAGTGTATTTTGAAAACCTGGCAATTCAACTCTGGTAATTACACAGCCGGCTGCACGTGGCCTCACATGCATTGTGCAATCATGCAAAGTGGGTTGTGCACAGGAGATGAATACACTTGGAATGATTGAAAAGATCACGCTGTATTATAGAGTTGAATAAGATATTATATTCAAGCATCACACATTGCATAGTATCATCATCATGTATATATGTTGAACTTCTTTCACACCGTACATAACCAACCGTGCTAATCCAAGCAGTTCTAAAGGAATGAGTTTTCAATATAGATTTAAAAGTGGATAGCTCCAGTGGCTTACTAAATCCGAAGGAAGAGCATTCCAGACGACCGCAGAATCCATGATCAATCTACTTCTGGACTAAGATCGCCCCAAGCCATCACCAACTCTCATGTAACAATCCACCAAACACCTGCATTTCATTGCTCCATCTCCGCACTGGACGTGGTCTTGGGTGCTTTCTCTCCCTTGGCTGCCGCTCGGCGGTTAATTCGCGACCACAGCACTCGTTTCTTCCAGCTTTGCTTGTGCTGTCCAAGCCTCACTTACTTTTCTTAACAGTTTGAATTAGGTAATTAATCGATATATGTTCTCCATTCCAAATGTGCCTCTTTCTATCTCAATGTAAACTCGACTTAAAACTCATTTCTTTCGAACTAATTTTTGTGTTTGGTTTGTTGTTCTTCCCCCGCACCTCTGATTAGCACGGTTGGCAGGGTACGGTGCGAAAGAAATTCAACAAACAGGGTGGCCGAGATGTCTCGTGACCCCCAATTCATTGACGCCTTCTATCTTTTTCTTTCGCTTATTCATTTGAATACATTTGCTTACGTTGATCTGGCAGTGTTGTTGTAAAATTTCTCATAGGACACGGTACCAAATGAGAACTAGAAAATATTCACAATGATATTTAATAAAGTTAGTATATGTCATTTGATATTGCTGACATTACACACCCATTGGAATACAAACATATTAGGTTTTAGAGAATTAAATGGGGGTTACAATAAATCTATACCACCCTGTACAACTCCACACACTTTTATTTGCGCACTTTTGAGTTTAGTTTTTTTATGACAATGTCCATGTCATAGCAGGTAATGTCGCAAGCATTAAGTACAAACTTTAATCTATAGGCGTGTAGCTATATTGCATTTCATGCTCAACTTCAGCTTTATAAATGTCCTTCAACTTGCTTTCGTCTGCATCCCATTTAAATTTAGCTTTATTTTAGTCTACCTTCCATAATTGCGTGTGGCACACGTACAGTACTCGACTTTGTTTTCCAGCTGTGTCACCCAGACAGACATTTCCAATTTTTTCGCAAATTGTTATTACGTGACCTTTGTTTAGGTCATATTCATTCCCAGCCCACCTTTGGCAGCCTTCTTTACGTTCGTATAAAACTAGATACATTTTTTTTATCTTAGCAGGTAAGGCGCACTGAGCTACATAGCTGTTTTTCAGAAGCATCCTGGCCACAAATGATAGCTCAACGAAGTGGCTTATTAGCACGTGGAAATTTATAGCAGCCAAATACTCTAAACGCATGTTTCTAAATGTATAGAAACCAGAGGACCCGGAGAAAAATCCTCACGACTACGGGGAGAGAGACATGCAAGCTCCAAATATACAGCAGCAGGCGTTAGTCGGGATAGAACCCACGACCTCCTGCATACTAGGCGAGGTAGTTAACATCTCTTAGCCACCGTGGCGTCCCTTAAAACTTCCTGCACGTACTTAATTCCCATTGAACGTTGTGGTGAAAATGGTGGACGTTTTCAAGGCGGCAATAAACGCACAACATTCGCGAAACTATTTAGCTGCCACTCATCACATTATCCACAAACTATAGACTCGCGGTGGGAGTACACTGAACTCATCATTTGTTCGAACCCTAAATTTAACTCCCAAGTAAGAAACAAAGTTTCATACTGTGGCTTGAGGACAGGTGCCATGAGGAGAAAAGCAGATCAAACTCGGCCGACCGAGTTATTGCTGTCTCTACGGGCATCTCAGCCGATGCTCATCAACCATCATGATGATATGTCTCACAGGGGGGCGCTAACAACCCTCATTAAGTAAAACGTATTGCCACTTTCATCTGCAAATGTGCTTTTCCTTGACGTACAGATGGTTTATTTTCTTGATATTCAACAGCATAAGGCATTCATCATTCATCACAAGGACGTGTAAGGGTGAAAGAGCACTTTACGTATAGTTAGAGAACAGGTGGGCTCTACTCAACATGCCAGCTCCTGCCAATACCAACGAAAAAACCGGAGGAAGGGCCTTTGCTATTGATGCCCCCAGAGTCTGGAATGCTATTGCCAATAAATTGCAACTTGAATCGCTACCAATGAGATCTTCTCTCAAGACTGCTCTAGAGGAGTTGTACACCCCTAGCTGCCACTGCTATTCAGTGGCCTAAAATAAAATAAAATGTTTCGCTCCGGATGACGCTGCAAAGTATTATCTGTATTTTGATTTAGTGTGATGATCTTAAAGGTGCATTGAAAAATGTGATACTCCGACTGATGCTTCTGTTGTTGTGGAGTAACTCATGCAGCCAGCTATGGCTCTAGGATTTGGTGTTACATGTTATTTATGTAGTTTATTGTAAAAATTCGGTCACAGTCCCTATGATCACTGTTACGTTGCAATTATGGTTTTATTTTTTGGTGATTTCGAAAAGTTTTTTGGTTTGGACATGTTTGTTTTGTTGTGGTACGGAGTTAGACTGATGGCCTTAATCTAAGTTTTGTTGTGGTTGTTGTTGTTGTTTGACTTGCATCCCACTGGGATTTTTTGCACACAGCGTTGGTGTACGGTGCTTTTTTCAGGAAGTTTGCTGGTTTTTTCATGGATTTTCTGTTTGCACAGTCACATAGTCACTTTAAGATGTTTTCTTGTTCGTGTTTTTGTTTTTTGTTTGTTGTGGTTGCACCCGATTCAAGAGCCGAATAGCTCACAGGGCTATACCAAAATAAATTAACTGAACTGACCTGATGCTTCGCAACGTTTTCCAACACTGCATTACTGCTTTCAACATGGTATTCATCCAAGCAGAAGTGTAATCTGTAGTTCAAAGCTGCAACCGTAAATATAACACATATAATACATATAATATATTAACATATACCTGCGAACTGTGCTATCGGCATCATATCATGGGACACAAAATTCAGAATGCTCACACAGCAGTGCAAACTGTGTGATAGAAAAGGGCAGAAACAGACGTTTACAGCACGTCCTCTATAATCTCTTCATGTCAACCTTTTGTCCAAAAAATCTAAGTGATTTCCTGCTCAAATTAGCACCGACCAGCTGCTTATCTTCTGCTGACAGCCCTGAGCAAGTGGTAGTAGAAATTCCACATTCCTATGACGAGGGTGAGTCTATTGACATAAATCACTTTTGACTTTCCCAAAAGTTGGTATTCACTTTATGAACCCCCCCGAGGAATGATGGGCTCAAACACCAAGCAGGAGTTGACCTCGCAACCTTTCGACTGTGAGCTGCTCGCTCTACTGCTCAGCCATCTGGCCGGTTGTCACAATAAGGGCACAAAATTAAATAAAAAAATGTACAGGCCCATTCACCTCCTATAACCTGCATATGAATTGTTCACAAAGACTAGAGGGAATGAAATCATGGACATTTTACAGCAAGCTGGGTTTAGAAAAGGTGATGTATTACTGGCCACATAAGCAAAATAAATCAGATTCTCTAAAAAACAAACATATGGCATGTACCATTATTCCTGGCTTTTGCAGACTATGAAAAGGTATTTGATCGTAGTTTTTGTTTGTTTGTTAGCTTTGCAAGACTGTAAAGGATGGTGACAGTATGAGGTCTTCATTCTAGCAGTGGATTGGGAATTGGGTGGTGGTGGTGATGATGATGATAATTATGGGGACTATTTATCATGCATCCTGCAACGAGAGAAATGTTTGTGTTCAAGTCAAACCAATATTTTTCAATTCTCAGAGCTGGAATTTCGCCAAATCAAGTGGAAAACTACATTTAACATGTTTTTGCACGATCACTGGTGACGAGGCAAAGAGATCAACTCACATGACTTGTGAACCCATATTAATCATGGGTGGTTGTAGAGATTTGAAACCACAATCTCAGCAGCGCTGGCTCAGTTAATCGAAACCCGTGAAACAAAACTACTCACTCTGTAATAATATTTTAACACAACTTTACTTTAGTAATCCTTTACTTTAGTACCCCAGTGTTACCCCTTTTTGTCTGCACTCACATATTAGGATAATAACGATGCGATCACATCTATCGTTATACACACCGATACGGCTTTGCTCCATGATGTGACGTGAATCACATCATGTGATGGAATAGAGAAGTCGTGCCGAGTGGCGCTTGCACAATTACCGTGTCCAATCACCTCTCTTTGGCCGCTCGTGAAACACAAAGGTAATTGCTTTCCTCTTAAGCACGGTGTAACGCGCTGTGGCTCGTTTCATAGTTACAATGGGTGTAGCTCTTATCTGGAATGCAGTCATTACGAAAGATATAAAGCGACCAGAAGGCTCCAATGCCTGTCTCTCACCATGTACGGTATTAAGAGTTACATTTCTGCCAGTGGCCTCTTTACACACATACATTGCCGATGACATCACCATGCCAACTATTCATTAAACGGAACCTGTTTTTCCCGATAATGTCAAAAGACTGGCTGACTAGGCCACATCCACCTACTGTTTTGAACAATTAAAAAATGCTTCCCCAGGCTACGTTCAAAGGGCTCAACATCTAAAATGACAGTAAATTCTAATACCATTATAGTGACTGTGTAGAGGGTGGTCCAGACGTCTTGTAATACCCCATTTAATTCTCTAAAACGTTCCTTCGTTTCTCAGTCCGCTTGTCCTGATGGGGGTCGCGGTGGCAGCATGCTGAGGAGAGGGCTGTCCAGACCTCCCTTTCCCTGGCGACAGACTCCAGCACTACTACACTATACACAGACTCTAGCTCTTCCTGAGGAATTCCCAGGCGTTCCCAGGCCAGCCGGGCGACATAGTCCCGCCAGCGTGTGCTGGCCCGGGTGTGAAAAGAGAAGTGAATAAGCAAAGGAAGTAAATGTTAGGGGTCAATCTTTCGTGCCTCCCAGTTTGAATGTAGTTTAGTCTCATTAGCTTTGAATTTTAATTGCCTACTTTTTACTTGTTGAGCTGCATTGCCTTAATAAGTGCACACGTTATGTTTTGCATAAATTTAAAACATGCCTGGACTAAGGACTTCCAAGTATTGCTGGCTCAGCCTTGTCTGGACTCCATAGTGTAATTAATGAGCAATCTTAAAAGCTTCCCAGATTGTCATAGCCATCAAAGCGTTCAAGATATGGTTGAAACGCATCATCCTTGTAATCTATATTATGTGCATTGTTTTAGAAGCGTGGCTACAATCACCATCAGCCCTTGATGAGTTTACTGCTGGATGAAGGCCTCTCCGAGTCAGCACCCATCCTTCATGATCCCACGCAGTGCCGGATTATCCTAGGAGGAAAAGTAGCTACAAATGCTACGGGCCCCGCACTTTCAAGGGTCCCACGCTAAATTGTTTCAAGCTATCAATTCTAGTTGTGATTTTGCACTTGCTCTATTACTATAGTACTATACAGTACTGCCTTCAACTTTTATGAACGACTGGGTGTTTAAGGTTAGCAATTTGTCGTATTATCTGGCTGTATAGCAAATGAAAGAATACAATGACTTTATTATGCAAGTTAAAAATGTGTTTTAATATTTGTGTTTTTTTAATATATAGGGCCCCTTCATAACATATGCTATATGCCCTGCACGAGCTTAATCTGGCACTGGTCTCACGATATAAACAATCCCCATTACATTGTCCACGTGCCGATCTCATCGCTGCATCTCTTTTGGGGACGTCCTCTTGGGTTGCATGTCCTCCTTAGGCTACGACTCAGCACTTATTCCCACCCCTCCGGCCATCATCTCTTCTCGGGGTGCGTGCAAATCCACACGGTCCTATTCCCGTGTCTCAGCATAATTCCAAACACGCATCTCCCCATTGCTTGCCTGTGTACTTTTTAGTTGATCATTTTCATCCGTGTCCATCTCTCTAATCCAGACGTCACTGCAGGTAATACACACTGATTAAGAACGTTTCGTTGCTTTCCACAATCAAGTTAAACTTTAAAAAACTCCAAACCCGTTATAATCCTAATTTTGATTTAATTACTTTGACCTCGGTTCATTTTTCAATAACTGCCCTAGGTACAACACATTCTGTTGTGCTTTACAATTTTGTCCCTCTGACAGATGCATCTGATTGTTTAGCACACATTGTACATGAATTTTTATGTTTAACTTGGACTCACCTATTGGGGTGGAGCGGTGGTATAATGACTATCAGGCTATGCCGTGAATGGAGACAATAACCACGAAAGTATTCCCAACGGCAACTAAATTGATTTATTTAAAAGAATAGAAAAAAACATACTTGATGTTAAAATATTCTCGTTACCTGGCATCTTAATTTTGTTTTATCTTAATATGTTGGTCATAAGCTACATATTGTAAATAGTTTAATGGTTATATATTGCTCAGATTAACTGGCAAATTGTTTTTGTTTTAAGTTACATTTCCTGGCAGCAGAATAATTGCTTGGTCCCTAATATATTCGTGGCAAATTTTAGTTTCCCATTAACGAACATGCTTTGGAAAGCATGATCATGAATCGAACAAATCAGATTGTGAAATTACCACCAATTCTGGTATCAATTTTAATATACTCACGTTGCCGTTGTTTGAAAATATTGAAATGTGTCCTAAATGTTGCCGTACGTTTGTTGAACTTCTTTTCGCGCCGTACATAGCCAACCGTGCTCATCGGAAGAATAACCCATACGGTGCTGATACATTCTGTTGTTCTTCTTTGGGTACTTGAATCCGTTTAAAAAAAAATGCTCTACAATGCCTTGCTGAGTTTGCGTGGCTTGTTTGCAGAGGAACTCTGATCATACTGCACTGCTATTGGTCGTGAGTGGGTGTTGAGCTAACCACTGTGCCTCCACTCCCCACATGCAAAAAAGAGTCAGTGAGTTGGATGATGCAGCAACACTGTACTGGAACATTGTTTAAAGCTATGGTACATACAAACACATTCAGGGCACGACACAGTCAATGTTATACGAATTTTAAGCAAATGTTAAACACTGCAAAGAATGAGCAACGATATGATATCCTTGTCTCTAGCGTGAATATTGCTCGAGCTCTCACCAGCTATTGTACATAAGGAAAGGTTATTTATGTTGCTATGGGTGTTCTTCATTAAAGTAGCAAACTATATAAGAAAAACAACCACGGCTGTTAAATGTTGTGCCATTATTTTTGGACATGACAATAACTGGCTACAATACAGGGCTGATGATGCAGCCTGGGGTTGAAAATTCCACACTCCAAGTGATGGAGCGATGAAATCAGCTCATATGCGGGCGCTAAATGGATTGGTGAATCGCGAGACCCTGAGAGATGCTGACAAATTGGGTAGACCGTCATCCAGCAGTTGATAGATCATGACTGAAGACCTGGACAGAACTACTGCACAGCACCCGGAGCTGGGGCAAATCCTGCACGTATGGTTTCAAGTGTGCGGAATTATAATACAGGAACAGTAATGTTGTAATCAAAATTCTGTAGAAAGCCACTAAAGAATTCAACTCACTCCTTCATTGTCAAAGATAACCTACTTAGCTCCAGTTTCATCATTGACACTCCTAGAATGACTCCCTTGGGTGAGTGATATTGAATTATGCATCAATATGCCAAGAACATAATTGGATGAATGTAATTGTTAACATCTGTGTGCGGATATAATAAAGTACAAAAATTAGCCATGGGCATATGTATTTTTAACTGTATTCATGTTGGAACTTCTTTCGCACCGCACGTAGCCAACCGTGCTAATCGGAGGTGCGTAACCAACCGTGATAATTTAATGTACAGTAAATTGTATTATATAATGACAATAATGTCCAACCCTTTGTTAATTCACTGCTGGATGAAGGCCTCCCCACGTCATGTCCGCCACTGGGGTTTGTTTGGCCATACTTCATTACACTGGTCAGTGTGGGTTGATTAAGGGGGGGGGGGGGATAGAGGGTGAAGGGGGCCAAGGACAGATTCAGATATCACTTTGCGACTGATGTTAGCCGTGAGCAGGAATCGAACTCAGGTAGCCAGGCTCATAGTGTAATGCACGAACAACTCCGTAAATAAATGTTTGTGAATTGTTTACTAAGGAAGATGTCAAAGTGTATATGGAACGCTGGGCAAATGTTGGGTCCAATGGTTTTCAACATTGCATGTTTACTGGCATAACGCAGGATGGTGCTGGGTGCGCTCACAAGGGAGGATGAGAATCTGATTGGTTGTGAATTGAGGTCTTATGCAATGCTGCCACCCCATGGTACCAGATCCAAATAATTTTAGTCAATGAGTATTTCGGCGGTCCATGGCCGCCTTATTTGAGCTCCTGCCTACAAAAGAAGTCTGGACTCTATTGTATGTCGGGTGTGTAGGCACGTATGTCTACAAAATACATTCCTTTTTTTTGGTGCGGGGTGAAAATGTTTTTTTGGGGGGTGGTCGACAATTTTTTGAAACCTTTGGATCAACTTTTTAGCCCCACATCTGGGGATGGAGGGTCCACTTTCTATAACTTTTTGATTCAGGTCTTCTGAAATGCTCTTATACTTCAGTTGACGGACAAACGGACGGACAAACGGAACGCCGGGCTTTCTCAAACCCTCCGTGAGGGCAGTGAATCGCAAATGCTGCACAATGCAGTGAACACCTTTAAGATTCGTTCTCACTTGTTGAGGCTTAAGAGCAACAGCAGGAAACCAAAAGCAGGGAATTGTTGCCTTATCCCCACCCGACTACGCTTTGGTTACCACCTGTTCGGTTTTTACCTGAACAGTGCAGGAATTGGTGTCGATGTTTGAGGTGGCATTAATCGATGTGTGCTGTACTGAGACCAGGTGTAATTGCGTTGAACTGTATTACACTATGCTCACAGTTTTAAACTAAACTTTTTTTTATTTTGATCAGGCAAATCCAACTGAACTTTATAGGTATTTTCCCAGAAGCCACCTGGTCACAAATGATAGCTCGACGAAGTGGCTTATCACGTGGACATTTGTAGCAGCCAAATACTCTAAACGCTCGTTGATTCTAAATGTGGAGAGAAAAACCGGAAGACCCAGAGAAAAATACACGCCACCACGGGGAGAGAGAGAGACGTGCAAACTCCAAATATACAGGCGTCAGAGTCGGGATCAAACTAACGACCTCCTTATTGCAGGCGAAGTAGTTCGTTTAATAACAGACCTCGATCTTGATGTGAAGCTTTCGTGACTGCAGAAATCCATACTCTTTGGTTCTTTCGGTAAAGTAACGTGGTTAGAAATAAATTTTAAAAAAGTCACAACGTGACTTTACCGAAATAACGAAAGGGAACAGACCTCGACTGACTTGTTTCTGAGTTTGTTCAGTGGAGAAGGTGCCAACCTTTGGTTACTTTACTCTCCACATGCATGTATTGTGATTGGTGTGTAAAGATCGCACTCGGAAGGCATGTGAAGGGAGCATGTTGGTTCTTTGCAGGGATGGAATGGTATACACTATATAGTGTAACATGAAGTCATACAAACATACATACAAAAGGACAGAAGGCTGCCTTGTATTCAGATTGATTACCGTTCATCTGACAGCACTGAAGATACACCTCACCTTTATTTAAAACGTAGATGCATTATTGAATGCTAGATAAACCTTATCCCTTTTTTGGTTTCATATAGGGCGTACGTCCTCAGTTTTTATTATTAACACATTCCTGCGGAGGGAGCTGGTAGGAACGTTGGGTTGCTCGGTCAATGTCCAGGGTCAACGGCAGCACCACGTGGTGTATTCCGCAAATATGCCCGACTATGAGGGCAGGCACAAGCCGGCGTGAGTAGGTTAAACGTTGAGTTTTATAAGGGCACCACGGGGTGACCAGCCCCTCCCCTCCCCACTCAGCCCCACCCCTCCCACCTCCCAACCAGCCCCACCCTCCCCACCCATCCCCTCCCCACCCTCCCCACCCAGCCCCTCCCCACCCTCCCCTCTCCACCCAGCCCCACCCCTCCCATTTTTGGATGCACGACGGACGGACACAATAATCCCCTGTGGGCTGGTGTAACCAGGAGGTTCCTACCTGTAAAATTGGATAGTAAGGGCCAAACAAGACATTCGCATACACAACTCATGTTGTTTAAATGTCTCACGTAAATTACTCTACCCCTAGTACAAGGTTCAGGAATTTAGAGCAGCTGCAGTCCCTTAGTTTCTTCCTATTCAGAATCATCATCTTGATTTTGACTGCAGGGGTAATCTGCAGATATTTTTCACAAATGTCCAGTGTTGGTGGTTCGGCAAGTTATAGTATAGATATTATTGAAATTATTCAAGCACTCAGACATGCAGACTCAGTGGATTATGCATTGACATCACAAAAACTATTCTTCCCAAAATGCAATGTGCTAGTAATGTGGTCATTTTACTTTGAATACCAAATAGTTTATTCAGTTTTCATTACTGAAGGTTGTGTCTGTCACTCCACAACTACTAATAGGTAACTTCATAAGCATAAAAAAGTATTCAGGAAACATTTAAAATGTAATGTTTTCATTCTGCATGGTGTAGAGTGCAGTCTGCAACTGATAGTCTACCTGGCTTCTTTGTGCTATGAAGGGTCATAGCCGGAAACATCACCTGAGCATTTTTCCTTATAAAGCAGTGTAATTGATTTTTGTTGTTGTTACAATATAGATGATTGTAATTGCAGAATTAATGTACGCATTCAGTTAAACCCTTTAGGCATTTCCGTTGAATCGAATGCATTTCTAGGAATCAAAGGAATTCTATGTAGAATGTTGGGGAAGCGGCTTACCAGACAGGAAACATCTGGAAACGAGGCTGGCACTGTATTTGTGTGGGAAGGCAAAAAGGCAATGCGCTACTGAAAACTTGCCAGCATTCGGCAGGGTTTGTTGGCCAAATTTCGGTGGCTTTCCAGGTCGGATGTTTAGAAATATTCTGCACTTCCGTCAATTTAAATTGTACAGGAATTGCATTATATGGAGCATAACAAAAAGTTGCCTTGTTTTTCAATGGCCACAACATGTGACATGGAGACTGCAGACATTTTGAGAATTAAAATGGCAACATTCTTCGTCAAGAGTATAGGGGTTTGCAATAACACTTGAGAATGCTCTCCCAAAGCATTTTAATTATGCTGTGTGCTGCCAGCACTGAACATGTTGCCAACAATGATGTTGTTGTTGTAGTAACTTGTAATTATCCATGCAGCCAAGACTAATTTCAAATTAACGAGTTATATTGTCAATTAAACTGCTATAATTTTTAATTCTAGTTTTCTTTGGTTACTCTGGATTGGCTTTGAGTCGCAAATTACAGTGCTGTAATGTCGGATCAGGATGTATTTGACACTTGTTCAAATTCGCATAGCCACATCAGAGTACTGGGTTATACATTGCCCATGGTTTCGTATAGAATGTAGGATAATAAATGCTTTCCACATAATTATTAAAACACAATTCCTCCATATTTCCTGAGTGGTGGTAATTTGTATATGGATCTGAGAGGGGCAGTATTGCCACAGCCATGAAAACAAAACCTGTGTCGACCATCAGCGAAAGAGTTCCCAGAACAATATTTGAATTCATAAAAATACAAGTTCCCCTCTTTATGCGGGTTCAGTTTGTTCGATTTCGCTTATATGCCGCGAACCTATGTCGACCCAAAATTTTAGATATGTGGTTTGAATTCACACATATGCGGTTGGATATTGGACATCTGTCCCGTATGCGATACCTGGCAAGAAACCTGTACTTAATAAATACTTAAAAAGTCGATCAAAATTGCCTACATATTTAAAACGTATTATTCACATCAGTGAAATGCGACGTCCCATCCATACTGAGCAGGCCTGTGATCCACTGCTTCGGAGGGAAGGGTTGGTGGATCGTGTGGAAATGTGACTCTCACCCCGGGCAGCATTGCTTTACCCTGTGAATTGCAGTGATGTTGCGTCGTTGACCAGGGCCAACCATTCAAATGAATTGTTCTCTAAATGGGTTCTCAGCTACACGAACTGGAACTCTTAATGGCAATACATAGGTTGGAATTGGCTCAATTAACTGGACTTACCAATATCTAGATTGCATTGACTTTTTTACATTAATCCAAATATGAGAATCGGAATGGCCAAATATTCTCTCGGAGTACAGGACATTGTTAAGCCATATTTAGGTAACATTGTACACGTGACAAATCTTTACGATTTTTGGATATATCTGAAGATTGGGATTAAACCGAAAATCGATTGTTAAAATTCAATGACCAACAATACAATTATTTGAATGATTGTATTGTGTATAAACTAATGGAAGTTAAGCTAGTCACTTAAAACCGAAATTACAAATAAAAGTCCGAAATTGAGTCAAAGGTTCTGTAGTCCCAAATTATGTAGCCTGACGATGCCTTTAATCAAATAAAAAAAAGTTAATATTGCTATTTGATACAAAATAAAACATTCTAAAGAATTATGTATATTCAGGACTATAATTGATACTTGGGCCAATGAAGGCCCACTTTACACAACGCAGGGCCGAGCCTGGTTGCCTACTGTCTCACGTTTTCTTTAGTGCAGTGTTATTCACGAGTGAAGCTGCGTGCTTTATTTAGGAGGGTCGCTGTTAAGATTCCATAGCGACGTCCCGAGCAGGAAACACTGCCAGCCAGCAGTCTTCATTGTCAGCCTCCTGTGAACAAACAGCACCCAGACGCCGCGTGCCCCTGCCACGGCTGAACGCGAGCAACAATAGCAGCCCGTTTAGAGCTGCAGCAGTGAAACAATAGCAGCCCGTTTGGAGCTGCAACAGTGAAACAATAGCAGCCCGTTTAGAGCTGCAGCAGTGAAATAGCAGCCCGTTTAGAGCTGCAGCAGTAAAACAATAGCAGCCCGTTTAGGTGAAACAATAGCAGCCCGTGTAGAGCTACAGCAGTGAAACAATAGCAGCCCGTTTAGAGCTGCAGCAGTAAAACAATAGCAGCCCGTTTAGGTGAAACAATAGCAGCCCGTGTAGAGCTACAGCAGTGAAACAATAGCAGCCCGTGTAGAGCTACAGCAGTGAAACAATAGCAGCCCGTTTAGGTGAAACAATAGCAGCCCGTTTAGAGCTGCAGCAGTGAAACAATAGCAGCCCGTTTAGGTGAAACAATAGCAGCCCGTTTGGAGCTGCAGCAGTGAAACAATAGCAGCCCGTTTAGAGCTGCAGCAGTAAAACAATAGCAGCCCGTTTAGGTGAAACAATAGCAGCCCGTGTAGAGCTACAGCAGTGAAACAATAGCAGCCCGTTTAGAGCTACAGCAGTGAAACAATAGCAGCCGGTTTAGGTGAAACAATAGCAGCCCGTTTAGAGCTACAGCAGTGAAACAATAGCAGCCCGTTTAGAGCTGCAGCAGTGAAACAATAGCAGCCCGTTTAGAGCTGCAACAGTGAAACAATAGCAGCCCGTTTAGGTGAAACAATAGCAGTCCGTTTAGAGCTGCAACAGTGAAACAATAGCAGCCCGTTTAGAGCTGCAGCAGTGAAACAATAGCAGCCCGTTTAGAGCTGCAGCAGTGAAACAATAGCAGCCCGTTTAGGTGAAACAATAGCAGCCCGTTTAGAGCTGCAGCAGTGAAACAATAGCAGCCCGTTTAGAGCTGCAGCAGTGAAACAATACCAGCCCGTTTAGGTGAAACAATAGCAGCCCGTTTAGAGCTACAGCAGTGAAACAATAGCAGCCCGTTTAGAGCTGCAGCAGTGAAACAATAGCAGCCCGTTTAGAGCTGCAGCAGTGAAACAATAGCAGCCCGTTTAGGTGAAACAATAGCATCCCGTTTAGAGCTACAGCAGTGAAACAATAGCAGCCCGTTTAGGTGAAACAATAGCCGCCCGTTTAGGTGAAACAATAGCCGCCCGTTTAGGTGAAACAATAGCAGCCCGTGTAGAGCTGCCGGCAGTGAAACAATAGCAGCCCGTTTAGGTGAAACAATAGCCGCCCGTTTAGGTGAAACAATAGCAGCCCGTGTAGAGCTGCCGGCAGTGAAACAATAGCAGCCCGTTTAGGTGAAACAATAGCCGCCCGTTTAGGTGAAACAATAGCCGCCCGTTTAGGTGAAACAATAGCAGCCCGTGTAGAGCTGCAGCAGGGAAACAATAGCAGCCCGTGTAGAGCTGCAGCAGGGAAATCTCCAACAGAGCGAGAGCCCTACAGTATAGGGCTGAACGATTTGGGGGAAAATATCTAATTGCGATTTTTCTGACAGATCTTGCGATTACATTTTTTTAAAATCAAGCTTCAGTTCAATATTCACTGTAATAGATTTAAAACATTTAATGGAGTATTGCCACATGATACCATCAAAATATGAACGGCTCTATATATTCTAATGCAAGGATGATAACTTAAAAATATTAATTGCTTCCAACATGTATTTGTTAAAAAGCTTTCATTCAAACAGAACAATCAACAATAGAACAATTTTTGATTTAAAGCTTTCGTGACTGCAGTGATTCATATTCTTGGTTCTTTCGGTAAAGTCACGTTGAAGGGAAACAATAAAATATATAAAACAATAAAAATTCTCACGACGTTTCGACTGTAACACAAAGTCATCATCAGGTGTGAAAACCAACGGCTGATGATGACTGTGTTACAGTCGAAACGTCGTGAGAATGTAATCGTTTTATATATTTCATTATTTTATTGTTTCCCTTCAACGTGACTTTACCGAAAGAACCAAAAGAGCAATTGTTAAGTTAAATAAATAAAGTTATAATAAAAAAACAATTCCAATAAGTAATAGGACTTTTGAAATCGCAAAAAAATCGCAGCCTTTGCGATTTGCTTAATCGCATTGTTTCAAATTGCGATTTCGATTCCAAATCGATTTAATCGTTCAGCCCTACCCTAGAGCAGCAAGCTGCACGTTGAACGGACGGGCAGCTGCAGAAAGCAGTCGACACTGCAGTCGCAGCTCGCCCGCCACGTGGCGCAGCTCTTCTCCCCCCCCCAGTACTCGTGCGACGATTCGCAGTCTCGCGATTTTTAATGTCACTAATTCGGGGGTCGCGATTCCACTTTTAGTCGCGCGTGTGAGCCAGAATCTGAATCTTTAGCCTGGAGAAATCCGATGAGCTGCGAAGCTCTTGTTTCACAGATGTCCCGTAGGGGCGGGTCAAAAAAGTTACAACACCAAGAAAGATACGAGTGCAAAGTATGGAAAAGGTAAAATTACCAAAAAAAGAAGTATATAAGTTAAAATTGCATAAGGGTACATCAATTTCCAAGCCTGTGCGAGGCAGCACGGATACACCTGTCATGCACCGGGCTTGTTCCACCCTCCAACCTCAACCCGCACTGACCACGCGGTGGTGAAGTATGGTCAAACAATTCCCGTTCCCGAGACGGCACGGGGAGGCGTTTATCCAGAATTGATTGTACCCTGTGCCTCGCCTGTACTCTTTCACTTGTAGCATCTCTACAGCGTCCATACGGTGTCCTACTTATTCTGTTTAATTTACTGTACGTACTCTCCCGTTCTCGTATCTGCACCGTAGGGGTTGTACAGTCTCATGTACTGTAGTTTCGTATACTGTCCGCCGAAGCTCACGACGGTTCGTCGACTTGAAGCATCGATTAAAGTGAAGCAAACGCCAGATTGATAAATCGTTAACACGCCCCATGCATTTCCGCGACTTCTCATCGCGCGCCTCCCACGTTAGATAACACAGAGGCCTCGTTGTCCCCCACCCCACCGACAACCGCCACTTGAGTGGCCGGGACGTCACCACGGCGCTTGTGCCAGGCTAGGTGCACGTTGAGGCCACGTGAAGTGTCGAACGCCCGCTGGCAGGAGGAGGTCACGGGGCAGACTCAGCAGGTGCCACGGATCGACTGAGATGACCGGCCGATGCACCACCTGTGCCCATCTACTGTGCCACCCCACCAAAAACAAAGATCCCCCGTATAGCCTCAACAGACTGTAGGGGCAAGTGCTGTTAGCGAGCACCTATGAAGACCGGAAAAGTACACGAGGGAGTGGGTGGCCAGCACTACGCCCGACCGCCTTTGTCTCCCCAGTGGCTATGTTTACACACCGCACCAGCTACTAATTTGAGGCTGAGTCGACCTAGGGGAGGCCCATGACCGGTTCATAAAATCGTCACTGGTGTTGGCCGTGAGCGGGAATCGAACCCAGATAGCTGGGTTCGTAGCGCTTACCGCTGCACCACCGCTCACCACCCCACCCCGCACACAGTGACAGTCGTTACTAATCGATTTAACGCCCACAATCGACAATTTGTTTACGCGTTCTTTGTTGCGTTGTGTAAACCCCCAATCCCCACCCCGAACTGTCCCACGCCCACGTGCTCCCCCCCCCCCACCCACGTGGCTGCGCTTTCCCGCCATCCCCGCGTTTTTCCCGCGTAAATGACGTCACGCGAAGTCGAGCTACGTCATCGCCATATGGTTTCGCCCGGGCGCGGGGGTCACGCACGCCGCCGAATCGCAGCCCTCTCCCCCCCCTCCCTTTCTCGCTTGTTTTATTACGCGCGTGCGGGTTTTTGTTGTTGTTGTTGCAACTTTACAAGGAGTTTAATTTTTCCCTTTCCTTCATATTCATTCCGTGGCGATGTCCGACTTCAAGCTGGGCATAGTGAGGCTGGGACGAGTGGCCGGCAAGGTACGAGGCGGTGGGGCCGCGTCTCCTTCGTTACGCCACGCGGTGCAGCCTTGGCGTGTAGGCCCCTTGCAGCCGGCGTTGATATTCTAGCACATTCTCTGCGGTTTGTTTGCCGGGTGCCCGTGGTTGTTGTCGTTTACGCGTCGCGCCGTTTTAACAACCGCGGGTTGCGTGTTTGCGCCTGTACGTGAATGTGCTACCGCGGTGACTACGTGGTTGGGCGTTTTAAATAAACGCAACCGCTCCCGTCCGTCGGCCACGTGTAGTCCGCCATGTATGTAAGGTGGACGGGAAGTCCCTATACACTTGTGTTGAGGCGTGCTATGGGCGTGCAGTTTTGAAGGGGTGTAGGGACTTCTCGCCCATGTGAGAGACAAAAGCGGATGTTGCGAGCCGGTGTTTTGCCCGAAACGAGCGACGCCGTCTCTCGCCTGGTTCTCTTGTCGGGAAGCCTAAGCAAGGCCGCCGGCATGGGGCTGTACACTACGAGACCCGATGCGTGACTCGCTATATTTTGTGCTGCTCTCGTCTAAATCGGTCACGATTCGGCAGCAGTCGTCGGTTGCTTGACATGACTGAAACGCTCGGTGCATCGCCACTGTTTTTTTTTAACGGGAGGCAGAGTGAAAGTTGTATGGATTTAAAGTTTCTGTACGCAACCCCGTACACGTGACACACCGCACCACGCGCTCGCGTTTGTCATTTTCCTTGTAGGACTCCTTTTAATTAGAAGGCCGATGATTCTCGCCACGCTCGGGTGTCCACTCGGACGCATATAAAAATGTATGCGGATACAAATAATTTAGTTTTCGTATCCGCATTTTGAGTCGCGTGCGTGTGTTTATTATACAGAGCTCAACTAATCGTACCAGTCTTGAGTATAGGACGTTCTCACGAACGTGAAGGTTTAACGTGAATTTGTAGCGTTGGTCTTCCAACGCTTTATTCGAGAACATGGGCGAGCAAAACAAAATAGCGACACGCGATTTTCTCTACGGTGTAATACAATTAGAATTACGTACGAGAATCGAGATGCATATTACCTCTGGCCTCGTGTGTCCTGTGCTATGAATAAGGGACATTTTCCTTAAAACGTCGCTTGTATGCACTGTATGTGTTTGTATGATCTGTGTAAGGAACTGGCTAATTGATGTTGCAGCGTTGTGGGATGCAATTACATGAATGACTATATAAAATGATGTGTTACGCTTTTTTTTCGCACCGTACGTAGCCGCCAACCCTGCTTATCGGAGGTGTTGGACACCTTTTCTTTGAGGGCAGTGCTTTTATTTGCGTGTGTTTTGTTACATCACTGTCGCCGGAGTATCGCTAAATTGTCATTTGCTGTATAATTAACCCTCTCGTGTGGGCAGGAGGGCGAGTAGTATTGTGACATAGGGCGGAGAGGAAAGGCAGCCTGAACTTGTTTATCGGAGGTATTACAACCATACAGTACAGCTGTAAATGATGACGTTACAAAGATACACGGCAAGAGAGGAAGACGAAAGCCATTCGCTGGACGGTGATTGCTACAATGCTGGTTAAGCATTGAGAGGGGTCTTGTAGCTTGTGAGCAGACGCGTGCCCGCATGACTGCCAGTGACAGCATGGGAAGAGGGAGGGCCATTCACAAAAACACGTGCATCAAACATTGCCGCTGCAGCCTGTTTTTTTAATCGATGAAATCACATGAACCAATTGTTCCTGCCTTTTGAATGTTGCCTTTTACAGGCGCCAACGGTTGGCGACACGATGCCGTGTTCACGTTGTCCCTTTTGTGTGTGTGTGTGTTCGCAGACCAAGTACACGCTCATAGACGAGAGGGACATCCCGCTGGTCGAGAGCTACGCTTTTGAGGTGAGCTTTGGCATATCACAATGTTGAACCCATGACTAGCAGCGCTCGCGATGCTGTGTCAGATCTTGGGAGCTAAGCTGGTTAGATTGTGAGCCTGAATATGTCTTGGGACAGGCGACCAACCATACAACATCAAGATTATATTCTTAGTTTTTTCGGTAAAGTCACGTTGAAGAGAAACAACAAAATAACAAAATATATATAAAACAATACGGTCATCATCAGGTGATGACCGTTTGAGTTATGGTCGAAACGTCGTGAGAATTTTTATTGTTTTATATATATTTTGTTATTTTGTTGTTTCTCTTCAACGTGACTTTACCGAAAAAACTAAGAATATGAATTACTGCAGTCACGAAAGCTTTAAATCAAAACATCAAGATTGTTATAGGCTGCCAGGCTAAGTTGTGAGCAGCAAGGACGCCAATGCAGCAACATCCATTGTTTCCCACTTCACCAACTTGCACTGGACAGCGCCGTGAAGAATTGTCAAATTATCCCCCACGGAACTTGTAGAGAGGCCCTCGCCTAACAGTGGATTGACAACGTAGCTTTATTTGTGCATGTTTAATATCAACGCAAAGCCTTGCTTTGGCGGCCTACGTCAGTCATCCAGGACATTTTGGGCTGCGGGTTGGTAGAGCACAGATTCGTGAATCTCCTGAAACTGCTGGGCTGTGAGGTGATCACGAAATGGTAGTACAGCAAGTGGGTTCACCAGCCAAGTTATTGAATGTTAGAACCAATTACAGGTTTCGGCAGTTACACTGGTTTCCTCCTATGTGCAAAACATAATTTAAAAGGAAATGGGATGATCTTCCCGAATGTGGGACGCCTAAAAGGTCTTAAAATTGTAAGACTTTCCTGTAAATTATGGGTTTTATATGCATTTTATAATATAAAAAATTTCAGTTTCGGGTTAATGCATGAATATACTGTGTATATGTTTCTTATTGCTGTACATTAGTGCTTGTAATTTTTTGCACGTATTAATTGAAAAAGTGTTGATTACTTGGTTACAATTTCGATTTAAAGCTTTCGTGACTGCAAGGATTAATCTTCTTTGGTTCTTTCGGTAAAGTCACGTAGAATGAGAATCAAATAATAAATTGATAAAATAAAATAACACAATAAAATTCTCACGACGTTTCGGCCACAACACAAGCGGCCTTCATCAGGTGAAGGGACGAGACTGTCTGGAGGACAGCGCTGACTCCAGCGCTGTCCTCCATCCTGTCTGGAGGACAGCGCTGACTCCAGCGCTGTCCTCCATCCAGTCTGGAGGACAGCGCTGGCTCCAGTCTGGAGGACACCACTGGCTCCAGTCTGGAGGACAGCGCTGGCTCCAGTCTGGAGGACAGCGCTGGCTCCAGTCTGGAGGACAGCGCTGGCTCCAGTCTGGAGGACAGCGCTGGCTCCAGTCTGGAGGACACCGCTGGCTCCAGTCTGGAGGACAGCGCTGGCTCCAGCGCTGTCCTCCAGACAGTCTCGTCCCTTCACCTGATGAAGGCCGCTTGTGTTGTGGCCGAAACTTCGTGAGAATTTATTGTGTTATTTTATCAATTTATTATTTTATTCTCATTCTACTTGGTTACAGTTCCTAATTTTAAGTTGCCTCCTGTATTAGACGTGGAATATGTCAATGGCTATTAATATAAAACGTCATTAGTGTTGTTGATGGTGTGTTGATGTTGATTGCTGTAATGGCAGAATTCGATCTTTGCGATGCATATGCGTATTTGTCAGTATGTAAATTAATTTTATTTGATCAAACCTCATGTTCGTTTTCTGTAGGCAAAGATGGAGATAGACGCAGATGGGAACGGGGCACGAATCTTCGCTTTTGTCTTTGATCTGAACAAGGGTCGTAGTTCGGGCTGCTGGCTACACGAGATGCTGTGGTGAGTAGCACTGAGTGTCGCTGTTACTGTGGCTTGGGGCTAAAGCAGCTGAGAGTGTGATCGAAGCACGGTGCTATACCACTGACATTACAGCTCACTTTCACAATAATGCACTTTCACAGGATCATTGATCACCATGGGATAAGAGTCGTGGCATGTAGCAACCTTGGCGAAATCCCATGTGAATTGTATACTCAAATACACTGCTGCGTAGGTTTTACTGGGTTGTGCTGTCTAAAGTGTTTTTGGGTTTGGTCCATGTGTTCGGCACGATGTCAGACGTTTTGCTGCACATTCCTTGAGCTCCTTCTTAAATAGAAAACATAGCAGTACAGGCTTGGAAAGAAGCTCCCAGCACGTGGAATTAAACTTTGGACGACATGCTGAACAACAGTCGGTTCAACGCAAAAAACACTTAGGAGAGCTGAGGCATAATTGTGATGTTTTTTTAATGCTCTGGCGTGTAATTGTGTGAGCAGACTGCTTTGTGCAGCAGTCGTTAAGGTATAATTAAAAGTGCACAATGTGTATCCCGTTATCATGTAGGTGATGTGGTGTTTTACATTCGGTACTGTGTTCACTACAACAAAAGATAACTTAGCTATAACCTTTTTGCCACTTACCGCCTCACGTAGTCTTTAGATGGAATGTGCGCAGCTGCAGTCTTTCATTTGGCACACACACACCCATATCCAAAAAGCATGGGCTTAAAACAAATGAGATCGAGCTCTTTTTGCTTTTGTCAGTGGCAGATGGTGGGTGGCATGGGCTGTTTAAAGGCTGTTTGTGTAAATTTTTACAGGGGCACATGGATCATTGCCAGGGCCAACTAATCCCTATTGACCAAAGAAAACAATGAAATGGTGGTGCATGCTTGGAGTGAGAAATAGTTTAGTGATTTGCAATGTGTGGTAGAGAATGTTTTGAATTTTATTTTTGCTTTTTTGGAAACTTTAAAAATTGAGGAACCATTAAAAATCCAGCATTATGCTTTAGCCCTTTTTTTACAGATGCATGATTTGGCTTATATTTCCCTCCTTTGGAGAAGTGTGGTGGGAAACAGTAAGATTTGTCAATGACTAATCATGCACTGGTTACATTAAAGGGGCAATATTTCCCAGTGGTGAGGATGTTAATGGTGTATGCACTGATTAACAAAGAAGTGTTATTACTTGGACATGTAATTCCCAATATATTATTTGAACTATTTCTTCCTGCCTCAGCAGTCCGCCTGCTGTATTTTTTCACCCGAAGACGATTGCTCGTGTTGCGATCGAAACGTCGTGATTGTATTATTATTTTATTATTATTTTTCTATCTACGTGACTACCGAAAGACCTAAAGAGTGAATTCCTGCAGTCACGAAAGCTTTAAGTGAAGATTTATACAGTACAGTTAAAGAAAATCTAGTATCTCAGAAAATAAATATAATGAGAACCATTTATATTTGAAAGAATGTCAGCTTGGAAATAGTCATAAATATAAATGATAAAATATTCAAATAGTGCAACTATATTTGCTACAGTACATTGCGGTGTCCATATAGATTATAACCTTAAGATGAAAGATGCTATGACAAATATATGTGGAGTGCGTAAACGAGCGACGAGCTTGAAACTGGCGTGCTTGTGTGCAATAGGGAGAGGCACCAAGGAGGGATTGCCACGGGGTTCACGGTGGTGCACAAGAATGGAGTGACTGTGGACAACCGATTGGACAACTTGGAGCTGGTGCACACCAACATGAAGCCGGTTGTGGAAGAGATCCCTAGGAAGCAGAGGCAAGTACCTCGTGTTCGTCATAGTATTCCTATTGTAGTGACATCGCGGATGTCACTGTGTGGTGCCGGCCCTAGAGGGGCACGGCGTGTGATGCATTGTCATCGCAGACAACCCCGTAGGTGGGTGTAGTACCAGCCCTAGAGGGGGTTCGGTGAGGGCTGGGATAGCGCTCAGTGGCACCACACGTGGTGTGCAGTGCTGACTCCTACAGGAGGAAGTGTGAGAGTGTCAGCCATGGGATGAGGTTACCCTTGGTAATGGTGCTCTGGTTGACCCTGGAAGGCACGTGACAAGTAAGATCTACACTGGGGCCCCAGGTGGGGACTAGGGGGTGGTCTCGTGTCAGGGTGAGATCCTACGGGAAGGGTTGGGAAACGACAAGAGGTTTCTCGAAGGTGGTCGTGGCCAAGGGCGGGGTCAGCCACGACCCGGGAGCATATAAACGGGGTCCCCACGGACCGGGGCTCGGTGTTGCTGTTGTCATCTGAAGATCTACGTTTTACGTCCAAGAAGAAGTCGCCAACACTTGGACGAGGACCCAAGGCAGGGTCTTGCACGTTGTAGCTACTCCCAGTAACTCGCATAGTTAGCCTGGTGTGATCCACCACCATAGGTTATCTGGTAAAGGGGCAGTAACCCCTTTGTGTTAATGTGTTGGTGTTAAAAAAGTGTAGCTTCTGAGAAGTAAATCTGCGACTCGGTTGAATCCACGACACTACTACTAAGCCCAAAGTCCCGTTATTGCATAGGGTGGTCAGCTGCTTGTATTTTTATTCTTCTTGCGTCTATTCCGTTCCGCTCCTGTTGTCATCCAATGTACTCATCTTCTTCCACCACTTCCTTCCATCGAGCCCTTCTAATCTGTAGTTATACACTGCTCTTTAGTCACATTAAGCAGACTGGGATTTTCAGCTGCAATTAACTTGTTTTTCGCAGACTATGAATTGCTATCTTATCTCGGCAACTTATGAAAACATATATAACAATTTCATCACTGAATTGGTTAATGTCCTTATGTGGTGCTGCTGTTGGGCTGCAGGGAGCAGAGTTTGTATTGGCTGGCCATCCAGCAGCTGCCGAGTGACCCGATTGAGGAGCATTTCCCCGAGCTTGGAGTCCTGCGGTACTACAACGCTAATGGAGAGGCAGTAACGGAGGGAGAGGAGGAGAGTGGGGCCTACTATGAGTGTCACTACCCCCCTTGTACTGCAATCGAGAGACAGGTGAGTTCGGAGCTGTTTTCAGGCAGGGAAATAACTTGATGTTGGAAATAGTCGTGTAATTTATTTTATTATTTTGCTGCCCACCTTGGACCCTTGAGTTAATTTTGGGCATTTTATGCTTCTCCTGGTCTAAAAACTGGTTTTCAAAAGTGCATGCCTTTCTGCTTGTGAACAGGTAAACGATTAAAATATGTTTTGTTCCTTCTCGCTCTGTTCTCCGTAATCTGTGTAGCTGCGAGAATTTCACATCTGCGGGCGCTGCAAAGCCGTGCGCTACTGTGGCTCACAGTGCCAGCAGCGCGATTGGCCGGCGCACAAGAAGCGATGCCGAGAGCGGAAGCGCTCTAGTCACCCGGCGCTGGAGCCCGAGCGGTGACTTCCCCCTGCTGCGTGTTTCACCTTGCGTCGTTGAGCAAGGCCCGCGCGCGGAGAGTGATGGGAGGCGGCGGCGGTGCCCGCCCACCGTGCCACTTCACCCTTCCTGAACTCTTTTACTTTTAATGAGAAGAGGTTTTCGCTGGATTTACAAATGCTGCACTACTTATGTTCGCGCGTCCGGGTGGCCTCTACACAATGTGCGCTGTTGGATGAAGGATTTTAAGAATTGTTCAGCAGCCATACTGCGAAAGTTTTGAACTATTTGCAATTCCCTCAATTTCACAACTGCTACCTTCATTGTACATAACAAGTAATGGTTTTCAAGCCTAAATAATAAGTACAGTTTTTTCATACGCGTTATTGGGAAATGTTATTTATAAGTTTCAATTTGCATTCTGATATTTTCAAATGGAATAAATCACTTAAATTATTTTTAACTTGCGGATAGAACATCCAACTTCCTTTTTTATTATTTTAACTTGGGAGCAGTTTTGAATGTTGTAAGCTAGTTGTGGTTTTCTTGGCAGTAATGGTTTTTTTTTACTGCAGTGTTGATTATTGTCAAATCGGATCGTCATTTACAAATGGTGCAGTTGACTAAAGTGTTTCAGTCGGCTTATATTCCCTACTTGGATTAAGATGTGACCAAGTGAAACTGATTATGGTTCACTCATGCTACACAAATTGTGGCTTTTTAACACTAAGCAAATGTGCTTAAAAGTTCACAGCGTTACCGTTTGCCAAAGTATGTGTTCGGTTGTTGATTGTTATTCGCAGCCATTGACAATGTTGCATATGGCATCAAATGTGGGTACTTTTGCAGATCTGTTAACGATTTCCACTGGAAGCAGGAAGCAACAGTTTTAAGAATCGATCTCTGGATTTGAGCATTTTGATATTTCATACGCGTACCATCATTAAACGGTGCATACTTTCTCTGGGTAAAATTATGACGTAAAAACATAATTGGTAAGGTCTGATGGCTGCGTAAGAGCAAAGGGAAAGTTGGCCATGCATAACGCCTTGCCTGGTTGGCTGGAATTTGACTGTCAGGGAATTAACAAGTTTGTCTTGTTGACACGTGTCACTTTTTGAGCAGAAATCTGCACCTATGCTGGCCACTTGAAAGGCTAGTAAACTCATCTGTTGGGCATTTATTTTGCCTGCACGGAGGTAAATAAATGACCTGTGATTTGCAAAAGGCTGGTGCTTGTATTGAACGGGAAATTAAGTAAACGTTTCTTGCCGTTTTTAAACAAGGGTGCCTGCTTTGCATAGTGGTTTTCTTTGTGCGTATTGGATGTTGGCTCATTGACCCGTTGAAACACATTCACTGCTGTGATTTGATTAAAATGTCAGTAAAATAAAGAAGGCAAAATATATTTTTTGACTCTTTAAAAAGTGGTAATTTCAATCGAGTGCATATGAGGTTTGCTCTTGTGCTTAAAATTTGAGGGATATAACTGCATATTCTTCTGGTGACTTAGCATGAGGGATTAGCAATGTTCTGAAAATAGGAAAACGAATAGGTTGTGGTAAACACAACAATACTTTTTTTGAAAGCAGTCTCGCGTTTATCATTTCTATGTGACTACACATTTACTTGAGGGTTATACAGGGAGGGAAAAAAATATTTGATCCCCTGATGATTTTGTACGTTTGCCCACTGACAAAGAAATGATGAGTCTATAATTTTAATGGTAGGTTTATTTGAACAGTGAGAGACAGAATAATAACAAAAAAATCCAGAAAAACGCATGTCAAAAATGTTATGAATTGATTTGCATTTTAATGAGGGAAATAAGTATTTGACCCCTCTGCAAAACATGACTTAGTACTTGGTGGCAAAACCCTTGTCGGCAATCACAGAGGTCAGACGTTTCTTGTAGTTGGCCACCAGGTTTGCACATGTCTCAGGAGGGATTTTGTCCCACTCCTCTTTGCAGATCTTCTCCAAGTCATTAAGGTTTCGAGGCTGACGTTTGGCAACTCGAACCTTCAGCTCCTTCCACAGATTTTCTATGGGATTAAGGTCTGGAGACTGGCTAGGCCACTCCAGGACCTTAATATGCTTCTTCTTGAGCCACTCCTTTGTTGCCTTGGCCGTGTGTTTTGGGTCATTGTCATGCTGGAATACCCATCCACGACCCATTTTCAATGCCCTGGCTGAGGGAAGGAGGTTCTCACCCAATATTTGACGGTACATGGCCCCGTCCATCGTCCCTTTGATGCGGTGAAGTTGTCCTGTCCCCTTAGCAGAAAAAACACCCCCAAAGCATAATGTTTCCACCTCCATGTTTGACGGTGGGGGTGGTTTTCTTAGGGTCATAGGCAGCATTTCTTCCTCCAAACACGGCGAGTTTAGTTGATGCCAAAGAGCTCCATTTTGGTCTCATCTGACCACAACACTTTCACCCAGTTGTCCTCTGAATCATTCAGATGTTCATTAGCAAACTTCAGACGGGCATGTATATGTGCTTTCTTAGCAGGGGGACCTTGCGGGCGCTGCAGGATGTCAGTCCTTAACGGCGTAGTGTGTGACCAATTGTTCTCTTGGTGACTATGGTCCCAACTGTCTTGAGATCACTGACAAGATCCTCCCGTGTAGTTCTGGGCTGATTCCTCACCGTTCTCATGATCATTGCAACTCCACGAGGTGAGATCTTGCATGGAGCCCCATGCCGAGGGAGATGGACAATTATTTTGTTTCTTCCATTTGTGAATAATCGCACCAACTGTTGTCACCTTCTCACCAAGCTGCTTGGCAATGGTCTTGTAGCCCATTCCAGCCTTGTGTAGGTCTACAGTCATGTCCCTGACATCTTTGGAGAGCTCTTTGGTCTTGGCCATGGTGGAGAGGTTTGAAATGTGATTGATTGCTTGTGACAGGTGTCTTATATAGGTAACAAGCTGAGATTAGGAGCACTCCCTTTAAGATTTTGCTCCTAATCTCAGCTCATTACCTGTATAAAATACACCTGGGAGCCAGAAATGTTTCTGATTGAGAGGGGGTCAAATACTTATTTCCCTCATTAAAATGCAAATCAATTTATAACATTTTTTGACATGCGTTTTTCTAAATTTTGTTGTTATTCTGTCTCTCACTGTTCAAACAAACCTACCATTAAAATTATAGACTGATCATTTCTTTGTCAGTGGGCAAACGTACAACATCAGCAGGGGATCAAATACTTTTTTCCCTCAATACATATTTGGAATGTTTTCTGTGACTTTATACATTAATGTTGGACGCCTTAATTACAACGTTTGGGAGCAAACGGAAAGTGAATGCCATCGTGTTGACACGATGTTTGACATGTTCAGTTCCTTAAGAAGCTCTTAGCAGGTAGTGTGACAATGTCGGACATCGTGCCGAACAGCATGGGGTAAAACCTGGAATGCATTGCGCAACTGCTAAAACCGACTTCCGTTTCATGTCATTCAGGGAAATTGATTGATTTGTTGAAGGTGGGTCTTTGGCTGCCTTTGGGTGTTGGCTTCCACTGAAATAGGTTACGCGTCCGATGCGCGTTTACTCGAAAACACGAGCGCTTGAATTTGACGTTTCACTTGTGCATTGAACCAAAGTCCCAACTGGGAATAGCTCGCACGTCTTTATAACAGTTCATGGCTTGTCTATACCGCCTGCAGAGTATTTCTAGATTTGAAGCTTTCGTGACTGCAAGGATCCATACTCTTTGGTTCTATTCGGTAAAGTCACGTAGGTAAAAAAATTAAAACAACAAAAATCACGACGTTTCGGCCACAGCACAAGCGGCCGCATGTGTTGTGGCCGAAACGTCGTGATTTTTGTTTTAATTTTTTACCTACGTGACTTTACCGAATAGAACCAAAGAGTACGCCTGCAGAGTACTTTGCTGAAGAAGAAGAAAAAAACATTGCGCGTATCTGTGTGACCTATTTGATTATGTATTTAGAATTAACTGTTAATACCGGTGACTGATAATTAATTGAATGCAACGATTCAAAATCTCGTTTGGTCAGTTGCGCATGTGGGATACACATTGTGGGTTTAACCAGTCGCGAGCCACGCCTTGTGAATTTATGTAGCCGTGCTTGTAACCACAAATGGGCGTTGTTCAATGCGAGTCATCTTCCGTTCTGCACCTGTATGCAGACATACCTGATGCCTATGCTGTACTGTATACACTATTGGATTGCGAATCTATTGACCTGATGGAAACTCACTTTAGTTACGTTTAAAAAAATAGATTGCATCCCATTAAATTGGCTTTGTAAAGTCGCTTGCACACATCACCACTTTGAAATGGGAATTGGATTGGGATACATGCCAAGTCTGGGTAAAACTTTAACAAGAATCCTAGCCGCCTATACCGAAATAACCGCTTCTTTAGCTAGGGGTTTAAAGAACACCCGTGTGTTAATTACTCCAATTATGCAACACAAAGGCGTAGTTTATGGTTGTGCTATGAGGATCAAGTGGAATGCAAAACTGCGGAATCAATGTCAGATTGTGATTTATCTCGTCATTGAACATTTCGTATGTAGAATAATGTACGTAACAATTCGCAACCAACGAGAAATATAACTTGCTGCGCATGTCGGTAAACATGCGTACCTTTTAATAACCTGTGCACATTGTGGTCGTCTATGTAGCTGTAAGCAGCCTGTGAGATTGCATCCGTGAGTGCAACAGTAAATGTAGTGGCTGTCGTGTCTCGTACTCTAAGGTAAAAGTGCAGCCCTACAATTGCTGTCTAACGCCACTGCTGGCTGATGGGTCTCCACTAGAGCGAGCTCTGAAGAGCCATTCTACAGGATGGTCCAGATGTCTTGTGACCTCCAATTGATTGACCCCTAAAAAAATGTTCCCTTATTCGTTTCTGTTTTCACACTCGGTGGTATACAAAAAAAACATTACGTTTTACAGAAATGGGGGTCCCAAGACATTTGTACCACCCTGTAGAAGGGCATTTGACCTACGCCTCCACACTGGCCAGACGACTTGGAAGAGGTTGGAGTTATACTGGTAGGAACGAAGTTGTAAACTGAGTGTACCAGCCTGCAATAGATTAATGTGTCCGTCCGTCCGTCCCCTTTCAATACTTTAACGTTGGGTGTAAAAAAAATTCCAATGTTCCTACCAGCCCACCCTGCAGGGACCTGTTGTGAAGACTCTTCGGGTCGGTCATGTGGTTCGTTTTGACCAAAACGTCACCGCTGGTCAGGGCGAGTCTGAACTGTCACTGACCTTGCCCTGTTTATTTCGCCTGTACGGGTGGTATAACCACACAAGACGGGCTGGGGTTTTATTTTCTTATTCAGTGTACTGGTACCGGTATGCAAAACGATGAGGAAATGGGACTTCCCTCGGACGTGGCTGCCCACTTGTTTCGAGGAAACTGCGAGCAGGAAAGACGCTCGATAAGATGCAATCACTGGCAAGGGGTGCGGTTATGCAGGTATCGCGCGTGTTCAACAATTCACTCCCCACCCCCACCCCAAGATTCGATTGTAAATATTCCGGGTAACAATATCTTGAGTCTATTATTTGTGAGTAGTAGCATCATTTTGGGGTCCATACACTTCTCGGCAACACCATGGTCTCGATCAGAGGTGGGGAAAATTTTCAAAGAGACATTTTTTTTGTCTTTGACCAAAGTATTTCGAGAGCCGCATCACACGCGGAACTACTTGTACACAAACAGTTTGTATACAGCAGATAACAAAAAATTCTGAATTAAACAAAATAAGTGATGGAGTAACTTCCTCTTTAGTCCCCTCCCCCCCCCCCATTTTATCATTTAACAATACAGCTTGTACATGTCGTCACCAAAACGGCAACATTGCGTCTGGGACAATAAGTTCCCATTTACGACGATCCTATTTACAACGGGGTTTTTCAAAATTGCGTCTGGGGCAAGAAAGTCAGATTTACGGCGATCCTATTTACGACGGGGTTTCAACACTGCGTCTATGGGGAAAAAAATAAGGTCCTATTTACGACGGGGTTTCAACATTGCGTCTATGGGGAAAAAAATAAGGTCCTATTTACGACGGGGTTTCAACATTGCGTCAATGGGAAAAAAATAAGGTCCTATTTACGACGGGGTTTCCAGAACGCATCGTGACGTTGACGTCGTAAAAGCGGGGCTGTGGTAAAACTTGAGAGTGCTTAAAGAAGCGAATGCTTATTTTAAGAAGCGAATAAAGTGAATTGAGATTAAAAAAATTAAAAGACGGCGAGGCGCAAGGGGGGGGGGGGGGGGCAGCCAAAGAGCCGCAGGTTTGCCGACCCACCCCCCTGTTCGAGACTTAACAGAATTAACGACAGTAGACCCCCGTGCTTTGAGTTAACCAGCCGCGTTCAGAGACAATGACGTCATGCAATGACGTCATTCTGCAATACAAAGACAAAGTCCCCCCCCTGTGTAGTCTTTACAGCCTGTTGAGACAAGTGCTGTTAGCGAGTACCACCTATGAAGGGCCGGCACGGCACACGCCCGGCCGCCTTTGTCTCCCCAGTATTCATTTGAGGCTGAGTCGATCTAGGGGAGGCCCAGGACCGGTTCAGATAATCGTCACCGGCTTGTTGGCTGTGAGCGGGAATCGAACTCGGGTCGCCGGGGTTCGTAGCGCTAACCGCTGCGCCACTGCTCCCCACGCTGTAGTAATTACGTAATCCACACACACAGTCGTAGTTAATAGTTCTTAACAGTGCTGCAGATTATAATTATAAACAGCACAAAAAATAACGTCACCTTCCTGTACCCGTCCGCATCACGACAAAGTATAAGTTCTTCACAACAACCCGTGGGGTCCCCGCGGCACAGGCATTGTGGGAGCGAGTAAGGGGCCGTCCATAAATGACGTCATGCACCTAGGGGGGGGGGTCAGACATTTGTGACGATGTGTGACGAGGGGGGGGGTTTGAGAAATGTGACGTCACATCAAGATGCGCAACTCTAAATAAATATAGACAACACGTTCTACTTCATTGAATAGACTTTTAAATAAATGTTTTCTCCTACAACATCAGAGTGCAGCGCCACATTAAATACGCACTACAATGACAATAGTTTCAAGCGATTTGAAGCATGTTTTATATATTTTTTTGGGGGGGGGGCAGAGCTTTGTGACGTCATATTTGAGGGGGGGGGGTCTGACTTTTTGTGACGCCGTGTGACCAAGGGGGGGGGGGGTCAAAAATTGTCCAAAATCGCGTGACGTCATTTATGGACGGCCCCTAAGCAAACGTGGATGATCATATATATCATATATATACATTTTTATTATTCGGCGCGAGACAAGCAACCGCGAACCGGTTTTGACTCGAGTTGTCCTCCCATCGTCAGCGGTCAGCCTCGCTTGAATGTTTATAAACTAAATTATAAACTAAATTAACTATCGGGAAGGATATTTCTCTCTCTGTGTGTGTAAGCTTCAGGGATCAAGTTATACGTTCCTATACGGATTGTTCCATTCGTCTTAAAGGATACGTCCCCCGTAACCTGTCCTGGGCCTTCTCCCCTAGGTCGACTCGGCCTCAAATGAGTAACCCGGCGTGTAAACATTGCCACGAGGGAGACAAAGGCGGCCGAGCGTGGTGTTGCTCGCCAACAGCACACGCCCTGGCAGTCTTGTGCTACAATCTACACTTGGTGTGGGTGGGGATTCTTCGATTATTTGTGTCGTTTGGTGTGTGATGTGGGGCACACGCCACTCGAAATATTCACACTCCATGCGCCTGTTGGCAACTTCCCATTCACTGAATGAGAATCACGTTTATTTATGCTTGGGAGGAATCCGATGAGCTGTAAAGCTCTGTTTCACCGGTGTTCCATGGAGTGAGAATGTTACAGCAGCGAACGGTACAACAAACTACGAGGAGTGCAACGTATAGGAAAGCACAGCAAATAACTTTTAAAATACTGTCTAGATACATCGCCTGATTCAGAGTGACACGTATTATCTTTTTTATTGTTCTTTTTACATCGCAGAACCGTGGAGAGACAATTTACGGAGGATATCATCCAGCAGTGGACTGGCCATGGCTGCTGCTGATTGTTAAAACGAAGACACGGTCATCGACGACTTTGGAAAACTGGACAAGTATGTGGGGGGTTTTGTTTTTGTTGTTAACGGGTGAACAGCACAAGCAGTTTTTGGGGTCATCGAAAGGCGTTTGAATTTTCAACTCGCTCGCCTAATTAATATTCATGAGGCGGCGCGCGCGTCGCAATCGGAACCCCCTCGGAGCAAATGGAGTTTGTGAGCTCATGAATATTAACGAGTGTCCCGCGCTTTGCGTGAGATCCGATTGGTCGGCGATTAGCATAAATTATTCCCGTGTTGAGTTTGTGAGCTCATGAATATTAACGAGTGTCCCGCGCTATGCGTGAGATCCGATTGGTCGGCGATTAGCATAATTTATACCCGTGTTGAGTTTGTGAGCTCGTGAATATTAACGAGTTCCCGCGCTTTGCGTGAGATCCGATTGGTCGACGATTAGCATAAATTATTCCCGTGGTGATGGCGTGGTCAGCTTCCTCGTTTTCGTTCGGTTCACCCTCTTATCACGAGGGAGGGGTGGCCGGCGGCAGTAGTACTACTACTTTTGTGGTTCACGCTCTTCGTGAATTAAAACAAACACAAAATAACCAAACAACATCGACATTTACTTAACTCGCAAAGAATCGTCGAAGCCAAAAAGGGGGCGGTTGGGTCCGGATTTGAGGCCTCAGCCCGATTTTCTTTCTTTTATGACGGGAGCCGCCTTTCCCTTGGGGTATATGGACGCTGTGGGGGAGACGGTGATGACTACTCGGGACAACAACAACGGCAGCAGCAGCAGCAAGACGACGATGCCACTCGGCGAAGAAGTCGAGCAGGACATTAAACGCGAGGTAACACAAGTGCGGTCACCGACTTGACGTGCGTGGCTCCCCCTCAGGCTGTCGTCTTCCCCCCCCCCATCGCGGCGTGTGTCGGTCAACACAGCAGCAGCAGCAGCCACTACGGAGGGGACCAGTGGCACCGGCGCTGAACATTGTTGGGTCACCAACTACGCTCGCTAACTCTTAACCTACTTTGTGTGCATGTTGAACTTATTTCGCGTCGTACGTGGCCAACCGCGCTAATCGGAGGTGCGATTGTAAAGGACAACGAACTAAACACACACAAAAACACAGTTCTAAGGCAATGAGTTTAAAATCGAGATGACTTTAAAGTTGCATAGCTCCACAGTAGCACCCTAATATCGGGGGGAACGAACGTTCCAGATGGCTGCAGAATCCCTCGCATCTGAGAGTGCGAGCGATGCTGCTGCTACTACTGCTGCTGGTACTACTGCTACTACTGCTGCGGTGGTGACCACCGCCTTTGTTGTTGATGGCTTAGCCAGAGAAGCCCACTGCTGCTGCTACTACTGCTACTACTACTGCTACTACTACAGCTACTGCTGCTACTACTGCTACTGCTGTTACTACTGCTACTACTACTGCTGCTGCTACTACTGCTGCGGTGGTGACCACCGCCTTTGTTGTTGATGGCTTAGCCAGAGAAGCTCACTGCTGCTGCTCCTTGCTGCTGCTGTGATGATGACCGGAGTTGACGTGATGATGGTTTGTGTCGCTCTCATTGACGATATCCGCAAGGTATTGTGGTTCATTTGTGGCAAGCACTTTGTTATGAGTGCGACCTTATAAGAATAATAGAGTACAGTAATAATATTGTACTGTAGTATCACCACACTCCGTGGTGGGCAGATGGCAGTGGGGTAAAACATCCTTAAGTCTGATCTGACGATCTCTGCTTGTGGTGAAGTATGGTCAAATATTACTACGGTTCTAAGGTGGTTTAACCTACAGTCGGGGCCGGATTAAGGCGTGGGGGGCTTTAGGGGCTGCAGCCCATGGGCCTCCAGAGATTAAGTGAAAAGTTATTTAATTTGTGAATGCTGAATTTTATTTGTTGTTAGCCTTGTAAAAATAAATTGTATTTTTTTTTTAAACTTTGTTTTCCTTGTGAAAATATTGCTGGGGGCTTCGCAGTACCTGTAGCCCAGGGGCCTATAAAATCTGAATCCGGCCCTGCCTACAGTTCACATTCCTCAATCTGTAGCGTAGGCAAAGTGGGTTTTAATGTGTGTACATTACTCCTGTTGGCTCACCCAGTTTGCGTTACAGTACTATAGTGGAGTAGAATACTTTAAACTTGTAAACGTGAGCAACCCCCCGACGTAAAGGCAGCCAGTTGGTGAGCAGGAGCCAATTTACCTCCCACCATCGAGATTTGCGCTTCTATATGTTCAGGTGTAATCCGCCAATTAATTAGTGTATATCACGGAGGAAACGGAAGTAGCCGGAGAAAACATGCGCCCATGCATGCGAAAGGAGAAACTCTCTTATCCGATAGAGTTGGACATTAGTCCAAACGTGTTGTTCTACTCTGCCTTCTGGCAATAATTTATTTTAACACGGGTAAAGCACATTGGGCAATGAATGCTCATTTTCGATGGAGGTGTGGTTACTACGGCAAAAAAACAACCCAAATAAATCCAAGGTGTGATGATCTCGACACCCACGAGAAGGGATTTTCGGATATTTGTGTGAACCTCCAAACTCTTTGTCTCCACGGCGTTGGATTACAGGCGTGTGCCAACCACTGTATCGTCATAAGAATGTTAAACCTCGATTGAAAACGAACTTCTTTAGAACTTCTAGATTTTAAGTTTTCGTGACCGCGATGATCCATACTCTTTGGTTCTTTCGGTAATGTCACGTCGGTAAAAAAATAGAACTGCTTTTTGTTTAGTTTGTTGTCCTTCCTCCGCACCTCCGATTATCAACGTTGGGCTACGTACGGCGCGAAGGAAGTTCAATGCACTAATATAATACCTTACTACGTGAAGGCTTTACCCAGCCAACTACGTTTAAGGCATGGCCTTTGCCATTGAAGCGCACTACAAAAATCTCGCGCACCAACTTTCAGTAATACGTGCTGTACTTTAACTCTTAATTCTGCAGTCACAAGCCGATATTTGCCTGCACTGTACACTGTCTAGGCTTGTCAATGATCCTTGAGCTGTGTTTATTGAAAACGAGTGGAAGGTAGTTGGTCATATTAATGGCATACAAAGCCATTTACTTTTTGTAAACACTTAACATCGTATCGTATTCATATTTATAGGGCTCCTCAGCTCAAGGCGCTGTACATAGTTTACAAAGCGGTAACAAAAGAGAGTGACTTTGATTGCAAGAGCCTAGGAATGAGTGACAACAGAGGGCATGTAGGGGTCACGAAAGGATTAGTGTAGGGGAGTGACGGGATGAAGTGGAGGGGCGAGGGGAGGGAATGAGCAATAATGTACTGCCTTTTAAATAAAAAAATGTTTTGCACGTTTTGGGGTAATGTCCCTGAGTAACACATGGGCCAGAGAGATAGTGACTTTTACCGAAAGAACCAGAGTATGGATAATACTAGTCGGAGACTGTACTTTACACCATTTTTGTTCTGATGACTGTTTTTTTGTAATTATCCTGAATAGTTACCTATTATCAGCTGTTTGGGTAACAGCCAAAACGCGTGTCAATGCCGAAGCAGTATTTCTCCATAAACTAAGTCGTATGAAAAGTTGCCGGAATTTTGCGTTGTGGGAAGATGTCTTCTTGTGAGCACATGGGCAAGGCCACGAAGCAATGCATTCCTGGGCCCAATTATTACAGTAATTGGTGCAAAGTACACTTCTGTCTTCAACTCTTATCTATTCTGACCTTATTATCCATCTCTCTGGCCCCTTCTATGATATGAAGTGGAGTTATTGCCCAAAGCATCATGTATTATATATACGTTTTAAGGCAGTGTTATTGACGAATTCCTTTTTTTATTTTGTTTATTGCGCACCACTGCCAACGCAGCATACAATTATATAATTAATCGTTGTGTAATCCATAATGAAACTTTAAATAACTACTCAACTGAACCACAACCACAGTTTACTTAATCGGAGTGTCAAATAATTAGTAACTGGTCCGTGGCGTGGCCTTTGCCCACTCGGCTATTGCATCATCGTCCACTACAGGTGAATTCACTAGGTTCGCAGATAATGGTTACAATGTAACAAAATATTGCTTCTGAATGGGGGGAGCAGGGGTGGCCGCAGTGGGTAGCAACGCTTGTTGTGCGAGTTTGTTCTCTCTCTGCTCTGCATGTCTTTGCTATAGGTTCTGCAGTTTTCTGCCAAAGTTAATAAAAAAACCACACACAATTTGTAACTGATACTGACCAAACATCCCAATGCTGAAAACATGCCTGCAAGTTGTTTGATTTGGATTAACATGGCAACACACCACTACGAAAAATTGGCAGATCGCTCTTGTATACTTAATAAGAAAAAAGAATATTTAATATAATCTGTTTAGCACAAGACTTGTCCCAACTTAGAACTTGAGGCTGACCCCACCCTATGAGTAATTCTAATCGACGTCTGCCCTCGAGTTTTGGTCCCCGTTTTTATTTTATTTTTGTAGTTATAAACATCTGATCGACTACATCTTGACAAACTTAAGTTTGTGTGACATTCTAGACATAATTACACTTTACATCGGTCGCAGTAATATGTATGTACGAGATGCACAAGCAACCTTTGTTATCATGAGCACCCATTTCTCCACTGTTGAATGAAGGCTTCAGGTTGTCCACTATCCCTCTTGTCTTGTGATATCATCAGTATCGCTCCTGCACATGACATAATTGTATTTGTGTAGTCTCGGCAAGCATAGTATAAACATTTTCTATTTTCCAGCATTTTCTGCAGTGCCCAATTAAGTATTTTTTTTTTTCTAGTAAACTGTAGTACTGTAATAATTAGTATTGCAGTATAGGACCGCTATAGTGGTTCTGATGTTTGCATTATTGCTGAAATGTGATATCCCACACCTATACCTTGCACTTGCCACGAGGTTACACCCACCTGACGTTCATCTCAACTCTGCCTCCAGGTGTTGACCAATCTCTTGGATTACTTGAGCGAGCGGATTCAGGCCGACAGACACTTCGCCTTCCTGCGTGCACGCAAAGTGCTGAGCCGCAGCGATACGGAGGAAATCTCGTACCAGTCGACGCGCCGACGGCAGGCCGAGCGACTCATCGAGTTCCTAGAGCTGCATCCGTTCGGGTTGGATGGTCTGCTCAGCTCGCTGCAACACGAGGGCACGCAGAAGCACATCGTGGACCGGCTGAACAATGAGTGGAAACGTCTTAGGCTCACCAGGACTGCACAGAACCCAGGTTAGTGGTGTTGGAAGTGGTTAACTTTGGATGTGGAACCAGACAGATCTTTATAGCTTCATGTTACCAAATAACAACGTGGCTTACACGTTTTCATAGGTGTAAGTACAGTAGAGCCCCAATTTACGTCTCCCCTAAAAGGTTGCGTCGTTTTGCAAATAAGTCGCTTTATTGATACCACTGCCTGATTTGTGTCGCCTCTACCTCACACGTACGTCGCTGACAGCATCGTCCGTCCTTTCTCGTGTTTGTTGCCTCTCCGTCTTCACCTCTACCTACTGTGTACACGGACGACTAAAGAAATGTACAATACTGTAGCATACAATATATTCTTTCTGTAAGTATTTTGGTGATTTTGTATAGTGTACTGTATCTTATTGTACCCTGTATCATTTCTGTTAAAGTTAACCACTGTACACTCGTGTTGAGTACTGTATTTTTAGTAATTTTATGTAACGTTGCGGATATGTCTAGGATGAAGGTGCGCCCATAAACACACGGCATCACCGTACCCTCCGTTGTCTTGGTTTAGTAGTAAAAATTGCTTTATGGCGTTTTGATATTCGTCGTCGCAATTTTCAGGAACACATCCCCGACGTGAACCGGTATATTACTGTAGTCTGAGACTTTAAATTTGCGTCCCAGAGAGCCAACCACCATGGGTATATTGCACATTCCTCTTGTTGTCAACATCAGTGTGTTTAAATGTTTCGTCTAAGAATTTAGATTTTCGTAGAAAATGTTGCAAGAGGAATTATTATTTAATTTAAATATTTTGCCAAAATATATCGTGCAACTTTACATGTCTATACGTTGAATGATTATTTTAAGAAAAATAATATTAATGCAAATTATTGGGAAAGGAACAGTTTTTTATAATACCTAATAAACTTGAAACAATTAATGTTCAATAAATGTTCCGTTATATGGCTAATACTGTCTATTTTCTTTTCCATGTGCTTCTCAATGCTCTCCGTTGGAAATGGACTCCTTTCTGGTGCCAATTATTGTTCTTTATCCTCATCAACAGCCAACCCATTAGACCGCTCCTTCAGCAGCCCCAGCTGCTTCCGAACAGTGCATCCTGAGAGCGAGCAAAGTGATACTTCACTGGGGTCATCATGCTCTGGAAGCAGCTCTTACCACCACAGCCTCAGCGTTCCGGACAACTTGACTGGGTTGTCACAGGACGCCTTAAGGCGCTCTCCACAGTGCGTTGTTAAAAGTCCTCAGCAGCAGCAGCACTTGCATGATTGTGACAAACATTTTACCCATAGCACACAATTTTCATTCCAGATTTCGAATACAACTTCCAGGCCAGGTGGTGCTTTAGACCAACCGTCGTACTACAGCAACCCACATATGCACACCACCTCAACACACGGAAGAAGCTCTCCAACTGCTGAGTCGATGGCTCTTGTACAGCCATTAAAATCCCCCAATGCTGATATGCTGCACAGAATACAACCTGGTTTCCAAAGCATTGTAGGTGCAGAATCTCCACAGCTTCCCAGCTCATCAATTGGTCCTTCTGGCCCCAACAATGACTGTATGCCTCATTCTTTGTCAAGTCAATCTGTTCCTTTGAGAGAATTTCAAAAAATGAATCTTAGAACATCTCCTGAAATTAGAAAACCAGTGGAATCTGATGAGTTTGGAATGATTTATCAGCCTAAGAATGTTGCTCTTAATGCTGCTTCAACGGATAGCTGTGGGAAAAAGTCGCCTCCGAGTACCACGACAGGCATCGGTAGCTACATGAGCATTTTTAAGGTGTGGCCGGTCGGTTGTGAGCCAGACCATTTGCCGAGGCCAGCTGAAGAGGGTGGTCCTCCGCTGCCAAAGGAGGACAAAAGTGATGAGGTGTGAATGTATGCAATATAACGGCAGCCCACATCTGTGCTCAGATTGTGCTCTGATCTGCTGAAAGAAGACATCTTATTAGATGCAGCAACAATTGTGCTGTCTCTTTATTGGTTCTTTTACGTTTTTTCATGAAATGCCCTTTTCTTACTGGACAATACTAGAATTGTGACGTCAAGTTTACTGACTAAAAGCCAATCTGTCGTGTGGGTCTTGTAATGTTAATTGGCTTCACATTGGCAACTTTTTTATATAAATGTAGTTTTGCTCATGGAGTTTTTAGCATAAGGCACTGGAATTTGGATGTATACGGCTTGTTTTTTTGCAACAAAACGTGTGTGAGTTAAAGGTAAATTACTTACAAAGCCTATATATTTAGATGTCCGTAATATATATCAGGATTCAATAAAATGTGTAATTTAATGAACGGGTTGGTTGATGGTGTTGTGCAGGAGTTTTAAATCACGCTATGTCACTTGTTCCCAGCATTTTGTTTGACTCATTGTATCACGAATTCCCCATTTAAAAAGTATTATAAAATTCAGTACTTGTGATTTGTTGCTGATTTTCACATTATGAAAATCAGAAAATTGAGCCGAGATGCAAAATTTTGGATCTGACAAAGGTACATGACTTTTGTGATTTTTTTTAATACTAATGGTGATGTAAAGTGGCATTGATTGATGTCACTATCAATAGGACAAAGACATTAATTTGGTACATACTATAATTCAGCGGTCCACAACCTTTTTGGCACCAGTGACTGGTTTCGTGAAAGACAATTTTTTCATGGACGGGGGGGGGGGTTCATCATTGGGTCTTTCCCCCTTTTCAAAGAAGCTCTCCGGTGACGTTTGTTTTTTTACTAATTTTGGCTACTAGGGTTGGCTTGTGGGCTTACCAAAACTGACTGAGACAAGTGCGCTGTGCGGGAAAGAGGCGCGGACGGAAGTGGTAAATAAAATAATGGGGGCTGGCCACTCGCGGACTCACCGCTCTCACCTCCTGTGCGGCTCGGTTCCTAACAGGCCGCGGACCGGTACCGGTCCGTGGCCCTGCTATAATTTATTTGAGTTTCCAAGGACATTCGAATTTGTGCTTTGAAATCCAAAAAACTGTAATCCGAAACTAATCGCTAATATGTACACATTGTATATCGCTGTATATATTTCTCTGTAAATACCTTTGTCTTCATTTGACCAAAGAATGTTAGCATATCTATAATTTGGACATGCTGCTAGACAAACAGACTTTATTTCCCTTATCTTTGTTCACCAGTTTTACACACTTTTTTAGCTAGAATTAAACTTTTGATATCTAAATAAACTTGATTTATGAAATGTTTTTTATTTGTCTTTGTGGCATTGGAAAGGGTCGCTGTGATATTCATGTTGCTGAACAGTCCAGGGAAAATGCTGTACAAGGTTTGATTATTAAAGTTCCAAGAATAGTTTTCATATTGGAATATCCTGAGGATTGACCTAACACTTTTTACTCCGATTGCAATGGTAGGGTCTACAAGTAATGGAGAGATCACATCAGCTCATACTGGTGTGTGGCAGGCCTGCACAGCAGAAGAAAATGATCAATATGCCAGTGTATGCCAGGATTTCGATGCAGATGCTGAGAATTATCAAATTTTTCTTGATAAAATCATAACGCAATGGAATAGAAGTGTATACATGATCCCAGTCACGAAACATAAAAGCTGCCAGTGTAAAACACTAAATTGACCGAGGCCAAACCTGTGAATATGCTGACCTGTTTAATCATAAAGCACTCGTCACCATGCATTTCTCCCAATGGTTAGCGAAGGAGACCTTCTGACTGTCTATGAGATAGAGTTGACGCCCAAAAAAAACATTGATATTGCAGCATCATGGCAGGCACACGCCACGCTTTCTGAGAATTGTTAGTTAGCCAAGCAATGTCGTTCCAGTACACCCCCCCCCCAATCACCATCTTGTCCCATGTGGCTTTTCAGTTCCAAAACTAAAAATTGCTCTGAACGGAAAGATGTTTGAGTTTGCAATAATATTTTTTTTATAATTAAAGCAACATTACAGGCTACAGAGCATCATGAAAGGACTAACAGATGCGTTTCCAGAAGTTAGAGGAACGCTGGAAAAAGTGTCCGTAAAAGAGACCACTTTGAATATGGTGGCAGCCTCATCGGGAAGTGTAAGGATAAATTCAAATACCACTCTTGAAACCTTTGTCAGTCATCCTGCGTTTTAAGTATTCCAATTTCACATTCTATTAAATATACCGTCAAGGAATGCTAAGTTGTGGCCCTCCAAATGCTTATGCCACCGTTGACCGAAGGGCTTGCAGCAGAGAAAATTAGGATATTTGATCTATTACATTTGACCAGAGGTGGGCCTCCCCCATTCACCATACGTGACCTGCAAATTATACTGCTGGGTGGATAGAAACTGGGGAATTACGAAATGTTTTCTTATTGATGCGCTTGGGCATGGAGTCGAACCTGAAACCTTTGGATTGTAAGTCTAGTGTTCTAACGAGTACACCACGGCAGCTTAAAATTAATTTAGCATGAAAATGAAAATCTGAGATGACTATTTAAAGTAAGCAGCTTTTTATTTGTGTTATCTTTACAACATTAAGACTACTGCACAGGCTTTTGCAATCCATCGGTTTCCAAAATGCTTCAGAGCAGAAGTTGAAGAGGAGTTTGTAATTATATTGTTTTTTTGTCACAAGTTAATGTTTGTGCACCTGTGCTTTCCATGTTTCTGATCAAATTGCTCAAAGATCCTAAATACAGATTTGTTGATATAAAGTACTTTAATATATTTTGGATACTGATTATCTGGAAACATGATATTTATGAACTTAACAAGCATTAACCCTTTGAAATATATCGAAATATATTCGCGGGTAAAAATGTTTTCATTGATTCATATTCTTGGTTCTTTCGGTAAAGTCACGTTGAAGGGAAACAAAATAATAAAATATATATAAAACTATTTTATTGTTTTCCTTCAACGTGACTTTACCGAAAGAACCAAGAATATGTTTTCATTGGTTAAAGTACTCTATGCGTAAATGTTTGCAATGACTTTCATCACGTCAGGGAACCGACAAAAGCTTCATTTCTGCAATATTAAAGCTATACACACGACGGCATTTAACTGCATGATTAGCACGGTTTGCTACGTACGGTGCGAAACATACATTTCTTTTGGGGGGCACATTTGCACCGTATGTCACTATTTTAGGATCCACAATTATTTGCTGTACCCTGCACTCCGAGCTGCTATAAATATCTGCATGATGAGGAATTTCGTTGAGTGATCATTTGTGGCATGGTCGCTTCTAAAAAAAGTGCTATATAGCTCAACAGGCCTTACCTGGTATAATAAAAAAAGTTTAGTTTAGAAATGTACATATTTTTTCACAAACTGAAATATGTTGAGAGCACAACATTTCACGCTTTACTTTAAAATATAAATGTAGCCTACTAGACAATTAGAAAAGGAATAAAGTGTACAAAGATGGACAGTTTACATAAAAAAAATCGCAATTTAGAGAAATTAACAGTTGGATGGTACGTTTCTCATATAGATAGTTCTGCGATCCGGAGTTTATATTCTTGCTAATGTCTCTATGTTCAAGAGCTTAATGCCAATGTCGAGGTCCGCTGACCACAATGAGAGGGCTTCAGGTGAGAGAGTTCGTGTAGTTTAGCTTTTCCTTCGTTGGAAGCGCAGAACAGTGGTCTACCACATGTTCCCTAGTTTGTGTTTACATGGCTACAATCACACTGATGTGACTTGCCCTTCACTTCCCAATTATGAAGATGTGCGCATCGGCCTGTTGATGTTCAGATGCGGTTGATGGTTCTCACTAGTATCTTCGATGAGGAATTTCAAAACCAGGAAGGTGCGATTTTTGGGTCTCGATTGAGGTGTTTATTCTGGGTATCTTGAGTGAATCCCATATTCGGGGTAGGATGTGTCAGGCAGTACAGAAGTAGGTTTCTGACAGGTATGTATAGTATAGCAGTGGAGTTTGAGTGTTACCCGTAAGTGTGCGTGGATTTTCTTTGGACAAAGTCCAAGCAGGGTTCTTCCCTGAAATACTGTGAAGCATAGCACAGCGGCAATCTTTACCGGATACAATGCAATAGACGAGTGGTTCTTAACCTGGGGTGCAAGATGCCCTTTCTGGGGGGTGCGAGAAATGGCCAGATTTGTTTTAGAAAACAGAAATTAAGCACAGGGACGTGAGTACAACTACTTTGTTTCATCAAACCTATGCATTTATTAACACATTTAACGACTGAGAACCATATGTCAGCAGTGACTTCAGAACCACTTCAATAGAGTTTTACATAACTTTAAACAAATTAGTCAGGATATGAATCACTTCCAATCGTCACGCATTCAATAATTACGAATGGAATGTTAACGCCTGGCAGCAGAGGGCAGTGCAGAACATTCCATATCCCTTGTACTGTGCTGCTATGTTCTCCGCCTGCAGCTACTGGCTTACTGATCAGCGTGGTGGGGTTATGATCACACAAGCCCGCACGACTCGCTAGGCGTGGGGGGAGGCTCTCATTCAGCAGTAGGTTGTGACATGAGCCACCGTGGCGAGATGTTAACTACCTCGCCTGGTATGCGTGGGTTCGATCCTTACCCAGACGACTGCTGTATATTTTGGGCCGTCCATGAATGACGTCACGCTATTTTGGACGATTTTTGACCCCCCTCCCCTTCTTCACACGACGTCACAAAAAGTCAGACCCCCCCCTCAAATATGACGTCACAAAGCTCTGCCCCCCCCCCCCCCACAAATCAAACATGCTTCAAATCGCTTTAAACTATTGTCATTGTAGTGCGTATTTATACTGGTAGGAACCTCCTGGTTACACCAGCCCACGGGATTATTGTGTCCGTCGTGCATCCAAAAATGGGAGGGGTGGGGCTGGGTGGAGAGGGGAGGGTGGGGAGGGGCTGGGTGAGGAGGGGAGGGTGGGGAGGGTCTGGGTGGGGAGGGTGGGGAGGGGTTGGCTGGGTGGGGAGGGCGGGGCTGGGTGGGGAGGGCGGGGCGGGGCTGGGTGGGGAGGGCGGGGCGGGGCTGGGTGGGGAGGGCGGGGCGGGGCTGGGTGGGGAGGGCGGGGCGGGGCTGGGTGGGGAGGGCGGGGCGGGGCTGGGTGGGGAGGGCGGGGCGGGGCTGGGTGGGGAGGGCGGGGCGGGGCTGGGTGGGGAGGGCGGGGCGGGGCTGGGTGGGGAGGGCGGGGCGGGGGTGGGGAGGGCGGGGCTGGGTGGGGAGGGCGGGGCTGGGTGGGGAGGGCGGGGCTGGGTGGGGAGGGCGGGGCTGGGTGGGGAGGGCGGGGCTGGGTGGGGAGGGCTGGGCTGGGTGGGGAGGGCTGGGCTGGGTGGGGAGGGCGGGGCTGGGTGGGGAGGGCGGGGCTGGGTGGGGCTGGGTGGGGGGTGGGAGGGGTGGGGCTGGGTGGGGAGGGGCTGGTCACCCCGTGGTGCCCTTATAAAACTCAACGTTTAACCTACTCACGCCGGCTTGTGCCCGCCCTCACAGTCGGGTATATTTGCGGAATACACCACGTGGTGCCGCCGTTGACCCTGGCCATTGACCGAGCAACCCAACGTTCCTACCAGCTCCCTCCGCAGGAATGTTTGAAACGTCTATTTAATTAAGTAGAACGTGTTGTCTATATTTGTTTAAAGTTGCGCATTTTTATGTGACGTCACATTTCTCAATCTCCCCCCCCCCCTTGTCACACATCGTCACAAGAGTCTGACCCCCCCCCCCCCCCTAGGTGCGTGACGTCATTTATGGACGGCCCCTTTGGAGTTTGCGGTGTCTCTCGCTCTCTCCCCGTGGTTGCGTGGATTTCTCTCCGGGTCCTTTGAGTGTTCCCTCCACATTTTAAAATACGCGTGTAGAGCATTTGGCTGGTTGACATTTCTACGTGATAAGCCACTTTGTTGAGCTATCATTTGTGGCCAGGTTTGTGAAACAAAGAAGCTAATAGCTTTACCTTACCTGGGTAAGGTAAAGCTATTACCTGGGTAAGGTAAAGCTATTGGCTTTATTTCTATAAATTTGTTTAACTTTCACTCTACTTTGCACGCAAATCGTATTGTTTATTGTTGTAACGTCCTTACCCGCCCCAACTGGACGTCTATGAAAAAGAGCTTTATAGCTCATCGGATTCCTCCAGTATAAATACATATTAATGATTCCGAAGGGCCACCTTGATTGACCTCAATGCCATTTTTGTTGTGGTGAAACAGACCCGTTTGAGTTATGGTCGAAACGTCGTGAGAATTTTTATTGTTTTATATATATTTTGTTATTTTGTTGTTTTCTCTTCAACGTGACTTTACCGAAAAAACTAAGAATATGAATCACAGCGCTGTTCCCGAACTGCGATCCACCGATGAGCCTCAATAAACGGAAATACAAAATACGATTAACTTCCTAATTCTACCGTACTAATCGACCCGATCGAATCCATTCGTCCTGCACTGCATTTGCGAATCGACGATGAATCGACACGTCCGCAACGGACGATGTTAATAGCACGAACACCGATTAACTGCAATCGGAATCGATACGCCACACACCCCTCCCCCCCCCCAACCACGATCACCACCGCCATGGTCAATACCGCCCTCGCGATTGGTCGAGCGTGCCGCCCCTTTGGCGGGTGACGTCAGCGGGGGGCGGGAGTTGGGCGGGGACCAATGAGAGGCGCGCTGCTGTTGACAGGCAGAAGGCGGAGAGGGCCCTCTGAGGTAAGAGCGAATGGTCGAGCGCTCGTCGATTTTCACCCCAAAAACGCCGAGGCTTTCGCGCAATTCTCCACTTTTATTGTCCTCTCCCGCGTCTCTCTCTATGATGTAACTCACACGGCTCCGTGTCAACGCTCGGCGATTGTTGATGCCGTTGTCGCGAGGTTGTTTTTGGGGCGGTGGTTCGGTTCGTTCGCTCACCACCTTCCTCCTCCTCCTCCGAAGGGGCCGTGCGCCGCGTGCGTTTTGGCACTGACTTGGTTAGCCGTGGACTATTTAAGCGCAGCAGATCAACGTCGCGTTGAGAAAGCATTGCGGCGGGATCGTTTATACTGACTCTCCACTTATACCACGCCGGTAAGATATTAACAGTGCCACACCTCACACACACACGACGTGAGATTGTTCAATGTGTGTCCGTGGTGATTGTAATTTTTTTTTCCTCCCAAGGTCTCGCTAAATTGAGCACCGCTTGGTGAGACGGTTCCACTTGGTTTTTAAGGAGAGCAGTGGGGGGTTTACTCTGGGATGTACTGGTTCCCGTCTTAAGACTGTGGAAGCTGTGCTGCTTGGCACGGGAATGCTGTATCTGAAAACGGATACTGCTGTGGGTCGGCACAATATCATGGCAGGTCCACCTGTGCCAATAAATACATGCCAAAAGGTAGAAATTATATGTTTTTGTTGACAAGCCAAGACTAGGGGTCATGGGTGGTCATAATAATAATATATTAGACTAAATTAACACATTCTTAGACTCCAATTCATCTGTAAGTTTGATCCATTGACAATATCTCGTCTGTTTCCATAACAGTACGATTACTGTAACAATTCTAGACCATATTCTTAGTTTTTTCGGTAAAGTCACGTTGAAGAGAAACAACAAAATAACAAAATATATATTATTTTGTTGTTTCTCTTCAACGTGACTTTACCGAAAAAACTAAGAATATGAATTACTGCAGTCACGAAAGCTTTAAATCAAAATTCTAGACCAGTTTACTCCCCAAAATACAGGATATCCTTAATGGACCACAATATAGGCTTACATTTTCACTTCAAACGGTAGTTTTAACTCAACTGCATTTTTATAATTGATCACAGTCGTTTAATCGCTATCACTCATTGCAGATAAACACCGCTAGCTTTGCTTATTCTGAGGTCATGACTTTACCTGCTATGTAAAAAAATAGGAATCCCGCAACTGTTATAGGCAGGTCACATTGGGGTCACGACTCAACTGGACACAGTGGCATACCGTTAAGCTTGCACTTATATCGATTTCATTCATGACCTCCGCCCACCCCCGTTTTCTAAAAAGCGTCTCCACCAGCTTGCAGGAAACCTGAGCCCACTGCGGCCTCACGTGATTCTTGTTTTTCTTGAGAGTGTGATATTGTATACAGGCTGAAGCAGAGGTTTGAGGAAATCTCGTTTATGGTTCTTGAGATAGAAATGGTCCGTGGATATACTTCGTGAGTCTTATGATTGGTCGCTACGTTGTGACAACTTGGGCACCTGAGTGCGTTACTGTGTATGGTGGGCTTGAGGTGAGATGAGAGAAGTGTAAGGTAAACATTGTTTAGTTTGATTATAGATGCAAGTAATAGAAGTGATACAAATGTACAATGTGTGTTTGAGATATTTGCCTTCTAGCACAAGGCAGTATAGGTATTAAACAATCTTGACACGATTGACCTTTAGCTCGTCGTAATGTGGCCCTGTGTTGGTATGATTCTCTTATTCTTTGGCCCAAGATAATTGTTTCTCATTGACCTTCAAAGCAAGGATATTTAACCGTTAGCATCAAATTCTCCATAAAGGGTTAAAAGTCTACTACAAAACAAATTGTATATATTGTACCCTGAGTCATTAGAACATTTAAATTATAAAACAAGCATGTTTTGTGCAATATCAAAAGTTTAGCATTTCTAATCACCATCATTCGTGTATTGGTATTTGCGTTATACATGGGTTATCATAGGCTGCTTGACTAAACTGTGAACACCAGCTAAAATCTATCTTTTACTCTTTTTTACAACACACAGATCACCATTTCCTGCCACAATGGTTCTGGACGAGCTAACCAGTGCAGCAAATGCATTCAACATTTTCTCACAGGTATTTTCTTTTTAAACCACAGACAATACGAAAGCATTTTGATTTAGTATAACACATAGGCTTTCGCGATCAATATCCATTATACAGGTTATTTTTGGGTTAGATCGGGTAAATATAAATGTGTTGTTAAACCCGCCATCACCAGACAGTCAATTAGTAAGGTTTCTCACGTAAACAGAACATGCCAATTCGTTATTAGTACAGCACACCGGTGTATTGGAGAACAAATCCACAACATTTACAGATTGTGTAAATATACAGATTGTAAATGTGTGACAAACCTTACTTTACGTGACCTTACTAATTGGCTATGTTAGGTGGTGTCGGGTTTAACGACACATTTATATTTACGTGATCTAACCCAAAAAAATACCTGTTATGCATTTTAATTTGTAGAGCACTAAAATGTAACAGCATTTAAAAATATTTTTGGTAAATGTTACATCTAGGATAAAAGGACATTAGGGATTGGACTAATTTTCAGATGAGTCAAGACATTTGTGGGTGTCATGTTAGGAGATGTCAAGTGGAAGTGGTGGTGAGGCAGTAGAGCTACAAGAAGTAGTGTTGCATTTTTTCACAGGAACAATGCTCAGTTTAACACATAGGCTTTTGCGACCAATATCCATAATACAGGGTTTTATTTGGGTCAGATTTCATAAATATAAATGTGGTGTTAAACCCGCCACCACCCGACACAGCCAATTAGTAAGGTTTGTCACGTAAAGAGAAAAAAACAGAACATGCCAATTTGTTACTAGTACAGCACACCGATGTGTCAGGTGGTGGCGGGTTTAACGACACATTTATATTCATGCGATCCTCTTAAGGAGGAACATTGCTACAAATTGTTTGAGTTATAATGATTGATCAACAGATTGTGCTAATGAATTTGCTCGTTTTTTTAAAGAGGCAATTGGCAGTGTTATTAATGATAGGTTATTTGCACCTTTTATCAGGGTAGAATGGAATTGATTATATGCTGGTTCTGATTGGTAAGATTTTATGCGGGTTTTCTGTATATGCAAGCAGACTTCAAAGCCTCATGTTTTCACTTCCACTCCAACATAAAACCAGCAATTTTTACATTACAAAGGGCAAGGGTGTACCAAGGGCAGAAGAAGGACATCAGAAAAAATGGGTTCAGTGGTGCAAGGCCATTGAAAGTGGTGGACAGGATAAGTTTGAAGGCTCAGTAGAAGGGTTCTGAAGATGCAATAAGGAAGAATCAATGGACAAGTTACATGTTGTTATTTTATACTTTTCAAATGGATAATATAAGGAAACTTAAAATATGTTTATCAACCTCTTTCACAGCAAGACCTCACTGTCAACAGCCCAGCCACCACATTGCGAATTCTCATGTTTATGGAAGAACAATTACAGATCACTATGGTAAGCAGTAGTGCACACTCCTTCATTTTAAGCATTTACTGTATTGTGTAATGCTTTGGTTTCTGTTATATGAAACAGGATTGGTTAAAAGGTGTTTGCTTGACTGTTGCGTCATTCAACTGTCATGTTACCACATCCTTTCTGGAAAGAACACCTTTGTCACAAATAACATTGGCTGGTTTCATGTACAGTTTTTTGAAGGGGATGGTTTCATTTACAGTATATTGAAAGGGCTGGTTTCGTGTACAGTATCTTGAAATGAGATTTAATCTACAATTAAATATACAGAAATATGTATAATATAAGCTCAGCATTTACGAATTAAAATTACATTAGTTTGCAGGCTTACTTTGAACTGAAACATGGGACATTTCCTGGTGACATACTACAGCATTTATCTAATTACAGTTATATCTGTTAAAACGAGCGTCATAGCTCATCGGATTTCTCCAGTATAATTACACATTCTGATTTAAATATTCTGATATGTTTGCATCCCGTTTACCATTTAACTTTCCTTAATCTTATGTTTCAGGTGTATGGTATCCTTATTGGTGCTGCAGTGGCTTTGCTCGTAATTGCTGTGGTCATTTTCTTTGTCTACAAAAAACTCAAGCAGAGATGTGAGTATCTAGATTTGTTATATTGGATTGTTAGATTTTGAAAGGAATCATTTAGGGGGAACACTAGTTTATTTACAGATGCATTTTAGTGTTTATTTGTGTGCATTGGCAGACACATTGGCTCAGAAACACATTTTAGGGAATTCGTTTTAAGATATTTTGCTGATCACTCGGTATACTGCAAGATATAGATTCAATTTGACGCTGGAGGCTGATATTTCATTGCCCTTTCATGGTGGAATAAAGAAGACTGTTGTTGGAATTACGTATTGTGTTATGAATCACTGTATAGTAATTCATGAAATTGTAATCTTGATCTTTATACCAACTTGCAACTCGCAAATCCTTTTGACGTAACCATCTGTCCATCCCTGCCAGCCAGCCAGGAAAACATTATAGAGCCCTGTATCTCCACCTTTCTCTCTCCACCTTTCTCTCTCCACCTTTCTCTCCACCTTTCTCTCTCCACCTTTCTCTTGCCTTCTCTGTACTGTATATCATTGTCTCTGTTTCTCTATTCATCTGTCTCCTCATCTACTACCTCGCCCTCGATATTCCTCCCCTTCCACTGTATCTCACCCACTTCTCTCCTCCCTGTTTCTCTCTGTTTCTCTCTTTTTTTCATTTTTTTTACGATCAGAGGAAACAAGAAGATGCTCGGTGTATTTGGCACTTTGCTTCGCTCATCATTTCGTATTTTCTTCAATGCGTTGCTTTACGTAACCCCCGCCCCTTTTTAAATGAAAGATTTAACAAAAGATTTTTCGCTCTGCTCTCCTTACCCCTTCCTCTCTCTACCTCCCTCTCTGACCCCATCTCTCTGTACCCCCTCTCTTCCTACTCCATGTCGCTCTCTCTTGCTCACTCTCTTGCTCTCTCTCTCGCTCACTCTCTCGCTCTCCCTCTCGCTGTCTCTTGCTCTCCTTCTCTCACTCTCTCTCTTAACTACGACAAGTGCTGCATCTGCACGCAGCTCTTCTCGCAGTCAAACGGCCTCTGACGGGTAGCTTATATCTGCATGCAGAGCTCTGCGTCATCTGCCACCGAGCACACGGCCTCCTCCAGCGCCCACTGCTCTCACCTCTCACTCTTGTGCTCCTTATTCCCACCTCTCTCTTTCCCATCTCAAGCTCTCTTGCCTCTCGCTAATCCTCCCACACTGGTTGTTGCTTTCCCTTGCTCACCTCTTTCCGTTCTGCTCTCTGACTTTGCTCTCCGTTTCACACTTTCACGTTTTCCCTGTACCTCTCCTCTCATTCTCTTCATATATCTCCCTCTATCTGTATCGCATTTGTGTGGGATACACGGCCAGGGTGGAAAGAGGGGGTGGGTGAAGTTGGCACGCAGGATCCTTGCTCAACGCGGGATGTGGGTAACAGTTGACGGCATCAACGCAGAAATGTTGATGTCATCATCACACCCGTGCTATTGGCTGTGCACCAGGCAGCCAGGCATGAATCCAGCCAGCAAACTTTCTTCGAATATAATGATTAATTTCTGGGAAATACATAATGATCCCAAAATCTCTCAATAATTATAATTATCAGTTGAACATGAAAGTGCTCTGTTATTGTAGACACTTCCATATATATAACTGCCCACTGACTCCTTTTTCAAATTTGGTGATTGTGAAATATCAGGCAACATTCTGGTTGTTTGATTTAAGTTTCATTTGAAAAACGCCCTAATTAACAATAACAGCTCTACAAGAGGTATTATATTAAAATGCTAACAGCAATAATTTGTTATTTTTATAGACCTTCAAAGGCAAGATGTTCCAAGGTATAGATTTCGCAAGAGAGACAAAGTCATGTTTTATGGGCGCAAGATCATGAGGAAGGTAAGACGTTTTGAAAACCCCATTAACGCATTTTATTGCTTGTTCATACGTTAATCATAATCAAGGACATTAATGTGTTATAAATACGATCATAGTTTCTGTTTGGGTAAGCTCTGTTCATGTGCGTCAGCGTCCCTAGATCATGCACGTGTAACACACTGCTTCCTAATATGCCAATCTTAGATGTCTCAGTCAACCTCCGCACTGGTGGAGAATGCTACGACAAGCACACAGAGGAGTCGTCTCAGAAAAAGACAGAAGGTCCTCAATTTGGCGAAAAAGTGAGTCTCACTACAACTACCATCTTTTGCCTCTGATAGGTTTTGAATTAAACAGATTTAAAGTGATGACGACACATGGCATATGTGCATTGCGATTTGGTGATCGGATGTTCAGTTCATTGATTGCATTTTAGGAATTGTAGAAAATGGTAATGAGCTGAAGCTTCCATTGTCTGAACAAAAAAAAAGAATTGCTTGAAAAATGTTTGGTATGGAAGTTTTTGAATAAGGTTTATATATTATTTGAAATGGTGCATGATGTTATATTTCTTACCTGTATTTGTGTTTTAATGGTGTTTGCCTGCCAAGTGGAATGAAAAGGTAATTATATCAGAACTGCTGTAATTACCATTTTTAAGCACTATACATGAAGGATGAAAACATTTTCACACATTGTATGGCCGAATGTTAATTACTCAAGCAATTTTACTTGGAGAGTGTAATGGTACAGTAACCTATTTAACAAAGTCAGCATGCAAGACTAGCAGATATGCAGTGGGCTGTATTGTATGTATGTTGAACCTCTTTCGCATCAAAAGTAGCCAACCGTGTTCATCGGAGGTGTGGGGGAATGCTAGCAAACTATTGTGATAAGTATTATGATAAGTGTCACTCAGATGTTGTGGGTGGTGGGTTCTGAGTCATTTATAAGTGCTATAATAGACGCAATATACACATCCGTTGCTTTGGAAATCAGTTGTAATACACACCCACGAATTTGCAATGAGTGTGTGTGTTGTGGCACACATAGTGTGCAGTCATTCTGATAGTCACATACGCTCAACTTAGTATATACATGGATATTTTGTTTTTTTGTACACTGTAAACTCGGGGAAAGTAAAACCAATCAAACCTGTTTAGGAGATGCAGATGCAATCATGTCGTTTGATAAGTTGAATTTTATGTCTTTTTGTTAGGGGTCTTCAGCATTCCAAGACAATTTCGTGCTTGCAAATGTGATCTTTATTATTATTTTCATCTTTTTATACCCCCTCCTATCCTTTCAAGTGCAACACTTTTTATTTTACTTCAGGCACCAACTCTCGCAAAATGTCAGCAGATATATATCCTGACATTGTCAACCACTAGCCACTGCTGCCAATGTCATCACACTGTCGCCACCCCACATGGTCCCACGATGCCACCGTCCTCCTCATTGCTTATTTCATTTCTCAATTTTTCAGTGTCTCAATTGCACATTATTTCCTTTGACTGCCATTCCATTACAAGTCTTGTCCATTGGCCATCGTCCTTCAGTAATGCGCCTTGCCCAAGCCCATTTGCTTTCTTGAATATGATGTCTGATTTGCATTTTTGTCTCCGATTTGTTCCCTGAACCACATGTTCAGAATGTCTCTCAGTGTAATTCAAAGCGGGCATCTCTCTATGCTTCTTTGCGTATGTCCCCATTTTAGTTGCATTTTCTTTGTTGGTATCCATGTCTTAGTATAAGTCCGTTTTTTTATTCTGATAAGAATGTCATAATGGGTAACATGCACTCATTCATTCAAGACTTTTTTCTTCAGAGACTTGGGTATGTTGCTTTTTAATGGTCAAATTCAGTATTCATAAGCATTCCATTCTGCTCTTGTTGCCTCAGTTAATAATTCTCTATCCAAATATGTTTCAATAATTGCCATGGGTGCTGTATTTTCAAGTTGCTGTCCTAGAGCAATACCTTTTCTTTGTTTAGCCAACTTTGTTGAACATGACTTTTGTTTTTTGCCCATGCTTATATTGAGACGAACTTTTCAGCCTATTTTGGCAACTTCCTGTCGGTCATTTATAATGTCTTACGATATCAGAAAATCAGAGACAGCTAATACTTTTTAACATCTATGTTTATGCCTTCATTTCTCCCATAAGATTTTTTTGGGAAACATCGACTAATGTTGCATTGAATAGCATGAGTGAGAGCGTATTTACCTGCTCATCTCCTGATTTGTAGTTTGTCGCTCTCTTTATCCAAACTCAGTGTAGCAGTTTATTTCATTATAAAAAGAGGTAAATGACTAATTCAACTTCTGAAGAGGCCCGCAGCCGTGGGAAGTGAAATTTCGAGAGGAGAGAAATAGTCAACGTGCAGGCCAACGTGAAAAGCAAACTCACATTACAAGCAGCTGCAGAAGCATACGTTTTTATATTTGCAAATTGACTGATAGTATTATTACATTTCTTTTTGTTAAGGCCTTATTTTTTTATTCAAACTGCTCTAGTCATCCAAGCTCTCACAATTGGAGGGTTTCATAAAGTGTTTAAATGATCAGACTTTTTGTTTAAAAAATATTTATATATTTCCAATGAAACGATTACCTGGTATGCAGCATTGAGATTACTTTTGATAGTGCACACATGTTTGATGTTAGGGAGATGGTATGTAGCTTATGTAACATACTGTAGATGTGCCAAGTGCACTGTTCAAATCAGTTACGTTGAAAGGAATTTAATGTGATTTGGCCTTTGGTCGTGTACAGTCCTTGACATCTTGAAACGTGTTCTTTTCATATTCTTGGTTCTTTTGGTAAAGTCACGTAGAAGGGAAACAATAAAATAATAAAAATATAAAACAGTACAATTCTCACGACGTTTCGACTGCAACACAAGTAATCATCATCAGGTGTGAAAACCACAGCAAGAAAATTTGAAAAAAGTGGCGGTTATTTTTTTCAAACTTTCTTGCTGTGGTTTTCACACCTGATGATGATTGCTTGTGTTGCAGTCGAAACGTCGTGAGAATTTTATTGTTTTATATTTGTATTATTTTATTGTTTCCCTTCTACGTGACTTTACCGAAAGAACCAACAATATGAATCCCTGCAGTCACGAAAGCTTTAAATCAAAATTTAGTGTTATTTTCAGTTATTTATGTAACTTTTTTCAAATTGTGAATAGATTTGACTGGTGTGTGTGTTGGCAATTTGAGGTTATATACATTCACTTTTATTCCTACAGATCCTGCCACAGTCTATATTACTCCCAAGTGTATAAAGTTGGTTTATTGTTACCTAAGTGTCACGAACCTTTGTTGATTTGCATTACTTCCCCTGGTCATTTTAAACATTACAAGTTATTTATTAAACACTGATGGCCTGTCCTGTATACCTTGTCCTTTGTGTGTTAAGGCATTGGAGACATTTTGCTGGTAGCTCCAACTAATAGCAATGATGGCCGCACACTTGTACTGCTAGGTCTGCTATTATGCAGTAAAATCTCCAGTAATACAAGCTGTTGGAATGGAAATAAATGCAAGATATGTGCCACTGAATGTAAACATAGCGGTGTCAAATAGTGGCCATGTAAATCCAAGTTTTTTTTTTCATAGCCTGGCAGCACCCTCATGTACTGGTAGGTATGAATACCATCAGGCTGCAGAGACAGTTTATTCTTATAATCTCACTTCCCTACCCCTTCATATACCTGTGAAGAGAGGTTAGGGCTTGACCACAACCCATGTTTTTTTTTTGCATGCTCGTGTAGGTTTTTCCTCTACCTCCCCTTATTTTGAACTTCAGAGATAACTTGTTTTAACAGTTGGACAAGTATGCGGTTTGTCTGGACTGCTTGGAGGTGGGCCACATGATAAACTCCTGCCCGCCATGCTTTTTGCCCGACAAAAATATAGCCATCTTTACATCATACGGCTGCCTCAGGGGAGGTCACGTGTGGTGCAGCAGAAAGTGGCACTGTACCTCGGCTTGTTGGTTCATGGGGGAGTGTGTGCAGGCCTCAGTCGGAGTCTGGTTCCCAAAGGTGCCCCCGTGCCCCCAGTCTCATGGGCCTTGTCCTCTGCGGTGGTGCTAGCTATTACTCGCATGCGGCTTTTGCTGTTGGAGTTTTCACAGAGCTTGCTGTGTCCATTGCGGAGCTTTTTTGCGAGCTGTGCGAGACCCGCGACTTTATCTGCCGATTTCCAGCATCCATCATAGTCTACCTGCAATAGAAGAAGTATAAAAAAGGAACAAAGCAATCTAGAATCTTGTGCCCTGGCTATATGAGTTAACGGCAACACGGACTATAAGTACCTGCACCATCAATGGAATTTCCTTCTATGTGGTGCACAGATTGTTTTGTCATCTATTGGCATCTTGCTGTTAACTAAGGATTTGTCTGAAAGAGTCCTCCCGTAAGTTGCTGTGCTTTCCACTTCGTGCCACTCAGGGGTATATCCACCCCTTGAGGCTAGAAGGGGCCAAGACTTGAGGGGTCGCCCAATCTCCATGACAGTTCTGGGAAAAAAGATTATTAACAGAGGGAACTTTCACCCCCACTGACTCCCAAGTGCTGATGGTACAGTTTACCCCCTCCCACCTACTCCTGTTTCCCAAGATCCCTTCAGGGGGATATCTCATGCTATTTGCAAGTATATGGGATGTCAGTCTCTTTGACTAGTCAGTCCGGGCTACCGTGAGTGGAGGCTACTCTCTTCAGACACCAATCGCATCCTGGTATGTCTGTCGAGGGCCACGCAGCCGTCGCAGTGGCCTCCGCGATTGAATTTGGATGCCCTGTTGGATCTTCCCCTGGTTCTAGATCAGCTCGCAAGGCTCTCCCATTCAGAACAACTCCCTGCCCCCCTTTCCCCAAGTGAAATGGGGAGGCGGCTTGCAGTTTAATTTGGCAATTTTATAACAGTCTTGAATCACCCTGTGTCATGAGTATGCTGATAAACAGCTCTCCTTCTTCATTACCGTGCACTCCACGAGGGTGGTGCTGACATTCTGGGCCAGCGCTAAAAAAGGTCACCTTGGAATAAATTATTGGGGGAACCACCTTAGCATATGCTACTTTTATTAATCTACCATTACAGACTCAACATCCTAGTCTCTGCTGATGCAGCTTTTTTGTCAGGCAGTGGGCTTTTCAACTTCTATTAAAGGGGTGCTGTTTCCACTTTTTTGTATTGCTATGTTAGGGGAGACCTATCAGGTACTAATGTAGCTGCTACCAGGCCAGACAAAAATATAAAATGTTTGTAGTTGCATGAAAAATAATTTGATTAGTCTATGGCAGCGTCCACAAGGCTCCTGCCAAGACCCCCCAGGTTCAGCAGCACGGCACTGGCCTGATAATAGGTTGTGAAGAGTTTCCCCTCCACGACTGGTGAGGTTAGTGAATAGTTATTTTATATGCAAGCGCTTACGTTCATGCCTCTGGCAGCTGTAGATATGTGTATAGCTTGGGGATATTTCCGCATGTGTACTTGGATCGCCAAGCGGGGTATGGTCGACTCCTCTCTCTTCGTGTGTATGGAGGGGATGGGAAGCTGGCCAGAAAAGATGCTCTTTCTGCAGTCTGGTGGTCTCCAGAGGAAATCCCTATCAGTAACTGATTTGGTGCTGCAAATGCCAAATCAACCTTTATGCTCGTGCTAAAATTTAAATTATTGCCAGCTTTTGCCGAATACTGATTCCAGCAATGATGCCATGAAATTTCACTGCACTGTAATCACAGTATATTGCTTACACGGTTTTTTTATTATCATGTGTTTACCTAAGTTGTAGGTGTCATAGTTCTTTTATTTACTGTACAGTATGCACTTTGGCCTGAATGATCGTGAAAATAAGAAGTTGTAAAATACTTGGTTATTGTTGAGCCATGGAAAATAAAAAAAAATCATACACAAGTTTTATTTTTAATTAAAATATTGTTCTTTCCACAAATAATTATACGTTTAATGAAAGGCTGTTGATATCACCAGATAGCTGTTGGTTCTTTCGATGAGATATTAAACTTCTGGTCTATTATTTGCAGAATATTGCGCTTTAAAAAGGAGCTGCCAACGCTACAGCCGAAGGAACCACCGCCAGCTTTGCTAGAGGCTGACCTGAGTGAGTACGAGGTATCTGACTCAAGGCTGCCCTCCGAGGTCCTCTACATGCTGAAGAACGTACGGTATGTATGTGTGTGTACGTATATATCTTGAACTTCTCTTGTACGTAGCCAACCGTGCTAATCGTCGGCCCCAGGAAAGGACAGAAAACTAAACACAAAAATCAGTTCTAAAGAAATTACCGTATTTTAAAAGTGGATAGCTCCAGTGGCTTCCTAATGTCGGAAGGAAGAGCGTTCCATCTGGCTGCAGAACCGCATCTGAAAGTGAACAATGCAATGACCGTCTTTGCCGCTGTGAGGATAACCGGAGTTTGCGTGATGGTTTATGCTCCTTAACGTGGAGTGCACACCATTTATTCTACAGTTGGTGGTTTATTGCTATGATGATTTGATGAATTGTCAAGCTTTGGCATCACGGGTTAATTTAAGAATAGATTGCTTTGTTGTACTTGTGCTGCATGTGGAATATTTTGAGGTACCAGAATAAAGGGATGTTTGGGATAATAAGAGAATCGCTCAGTAAAGAAGTGCTTAAACAATGCAGTCTAGACAGTTTACACGAACAAGCATGACTATACAATATGATGTGGGTTAAACATATTTGAAACAAGATTCAATGCATGTATAATGAGGATAAGAGTTGATTATAATAAATGAATCAAATAATCTTAGCATCCCTAGTATTTATACGTGCAGTATATGAGAATGTTGATGATTATAATACCCTAAATTAAGCAATTTGTGAAATATCATTTGTGTGTTAATGCTCTTGTAATTTTGCCAATGAAGGGTGCTTGGTCACTTTGAGAAGCCCCTTTTCTTGGAGCTGTGCAAGCACATGGTGTTTGTGAAGTTCCATGAAGGAGAGCACATCTTCCGGCCAGGGCAGCCGGATGACTCCATATACGTACTGCAGGATGGCCTGTTGGAAGTGTGCATCACCGAGAGTGTGAGTGTGTGAGCAAGTTGCATTGGATGTGCCTTTTACATTGAGGACACGTAATGCAGTGAGGGAAAAAAAGTATTTGATCCCCTGCTGATTTTGTACGTTTGCCCACTGACAAAGAAATGATCATTCTATAATTTAATCGTAGGTTTATTTGAACAGTGAAAGACAGAATAACAACAAAAAAATCCAGAAAAACGCATGTCAAAAATGTTATAAATTGATTTGCATTTTAATGAGGGAAATAAGTATTTGACCCCCTCTCAATCCGAAAGATTTCTGGCTCCCAGGTGTCTTTTATACAGGTAACGAGCTGAGATTAGGAGCACGCTCAAAGGGAGTGCTCCTAATCTCAGCTTGTTACCTGTATAAAAGGCACCTGTAGCTGAAAACGAACCACCTGAAAGGAACTTGCAACCCAAAAAACTAATTTGTCTTTTGTTTTATATATATACACATGCCTAGTCTGTTGTTGCAATGATGCTACTTGAGCACACTATGGTGACGTGGATGACCTATGTGGATATTTTTATCATAAACAATACACCGTCCTTTGTTAATCTACTGCTGGATGAAGGCCTACCCATGCCGTGATGGTTCTTTTACTGTAATTCACACTTGTCAGTGCAACGAGAGGGCCCAAAACTGATTCAGGTATTACCGCTGATGTTAGTTGTGTTAAGGTACAATGTGTGAACCATTGTACGTTAACACAGCTTAAAACTCGTGTTGAAGATGAAATTGTAATCAAAGCGTTTGTCTCTTTTGTGGTGCATCTTTTTTATTAGTAGTTCATGTTTAATTAAGGCAGTGGCTTTGTGTTCTGTGTGTTTTTGTGGATTTGACTATTGCCTGATCACCATTTGGAATCGGGCAGGTATACAGTGGTTGCTCTGCACTGTGATGCGCAAGTTTAGAATTTTGTTGCACAACTTGAAGACATTACCAGAGCAATGGAGTGCATATTCAGGCAATCTGGCTCTACATTTATCACATATTTTCCTTTACATGCGCTTTAAAAAAAAGTTTTGTTATGTGATGTCATTTTTTACATAGCCTCTCTGGTCAACAGCTTTGTTTTTTCTTTCCACACCAATGTGTTTTTGTGTACTGGACATTGAAGCCAGAACAGCGTTGCTTGTAATGTCTCTTTGTATTGCAAACAAAAAAAAACAGATGAATGTAAATATGTTTGTGATAATTTTGTGTTTGATTTTTGTTTTGGCCTTGGCTAGGATGGAACAGAGGCTGTGGTCAAGGAGGTACACCCAGGGGACAGCGTGCACAGTCTGCTCAGCATTCTGGACGTAATCACAGTACGTACTCTGCAGTAGGTTATGTACGTCCACAACTGTGCCCGCAGCGAAATAGAAGTTTGATTTGGTGAAGATAAAGCAAGTGTTTAGTTAATTAGGCCACAGAGAGTGTCAGATTGTGTACCAGAAAGGCACCACCTATGTAAACAAAAATACAATTTCACTTGACTAACTCGCATACTAAGTTGTAAACGGCATAGCTTTACTATATAAAAACAGAGTTGATTGTGACCCTTGGATTAACTTTTGGCACATCAGATAGGTAGTTGAATATTTTCAGATGTGATCTGCATACCTCAATACCACCTTTGTGGTTGTGGAGTTTTGTAATCATCTGATAAAAATGTCTTGCTTGGCTTCTTGTGTCACAGTATTTGTAGCAGAACCAGATTCAAGCGACGCACATTATTATACTTTACGTTTCTTTAAACCAGGAGGAAGAATGTTGCACTGATGCCATCTTGTGTGTTGCAGGGTTACCCAGCACCTTACAAGACAGTGTCCGCCCGGGCAGCTGTTAACTCAACGGTTCTTCGTCTTCCGGCAGAAGCCTTCCAGTCCGTCTTCCAGAAGTACCCAGAGACCCTCGTCCGAGTTGTGCAGGCGAGCACTCCATTTAATACATGCTGATAATGAACAGTTCTTTGGCTATACAAAGAATGTTTTGTTCATGTTTACACTTGGTGTTGTTCCACTTGCTAGCACTTTTCTTTTATTGTGCATGAAAGTATTGGTCCCTTGTCCCTGATTCTTTATTGATGATGTGAAGTAAATTCAAGCACGGCTCATCATTGCCGCACACACTTTATTGTTTATTGACATGCTTGACTGATGTAAAGACATTAAACCATTTTTCTTTCCATCCATAATGGTATAGTGGTAAGTGCACTGCATGATGAACCTGTCCACCCGAGTTTGATTCCCAGTTATGGATAACATCGGTGGCGAATTACATTTAAACTCGTCCTTAGTGTCCCTCTTCACTCACCTGTATTAATCAGAGTGGTGAAGTATGGTCAAGCAATCCCCATGATGAATGTGGCGTGGGAAAGCAGTGGATTGACAGAGCTGTACAATTTTATATAGTATATAATTTACCATAAAGTGTTCTCGACTGGGCTGACCTTGTGACTTTATATGATTAGTTTTGCTCTCCTACGCTTAACAAGAAATATTAATGTAGTTGGTGTGGTGTTTACAGATTATTATGGTGCGCTTACAACGAGTGACTTTCCTGGCTCTTCACAACTACTTAGGGCTCACGAACGAGCTCTTCAGTGCAGTGAGTACTTATTTAAAGGCCGTTGAGTAAAGCATGACTTGTGTTTCGCAAAGTTTGGGTAAACACATAAAAGCGCGCATTACACAATTGTTTGTATAAGGGTAACTGCTGGTGCAGAGATGTGGGACGCTCCGATTTAAACTCATTTGCACTCATTTAAATTTGCGTAGATGTGAAATGTTGATGTCATTTTTTTCAATTGCAAAATAGGCAAATTCGATTCTTATTCTTAGCTCTTTCGGTAAAGTCACGTTTTAGGGAACCAATAAAATAATATATATAAAAACAATAAAATTCTCACGACGTTTCGACCATAACACAAACGGTCATCATCAGGTGTGAAAACCAACGGCAAGAAACATTTGAAAGAAGTGGCGGTTGGTATTTTTTTAAATTACAAACACCGTAAATAAATAAATACGAACCGCCACTTCTTTCAAATGTTTCTTGCCGTTGGTTTTCAGACCTGATGATGACCGTTTGTGTTATGGTCGAAACGTGAGAAATTTATTGTTTTATTCATAATAACGGTTTTTGGGTTAGATCGCGTTTATTTATAAATGTGTCGTAACCCTCCACCACCCGACACGGCCAATCAGCAAAAAAGTGTCACGTTATATATATATTATATATATTTTATTATTTTATTGGTTCCCTTCAACGTGACTTTACCGAAAGAGCTAAGAATATGAATTACTGCAGTCACGAAAGCTTTAAATCAATATTCGATTCTCTTTCGCGACTTGAGGTATTACACATTAATGTCCTTGTTTTCTAACGTATTAACCTTGTCGAATTTTTCCACATGTCGTTCATAATACAAAAAGGAATGTAAAAAGATGCCAAAAAAGGTACGAATGTTTTCTTTTCATAGCAAAACGAAAATGTCATGCTATGCAAAGCATGCATTATGATTCCATTAACGCAGTACTTAATGTACACCTGCTTTATTGTATTGCTATGAGTTTTATTTTCATTGCGAGTAACTGGCGCACTTTCCGCAGCTGCCGAGACGTTCGTTGCTTTTGCAAGCCATGACTTGCAATCACACGGCACTGTCACTCTGCTTTTTCATGTGTATTGCATCGCTGGGATGACCACATTTCCTAGTTTTACAGGCATAGGCCCAGGTTACTTAGGTAGTTCGTGGAAAAAAAAAACCATGATTGCACCAGAACACGTGATTGAGTCATATGTCTCGTAAGCCACCACATTCTTCATTAATTTCACATTTTGATCTTATTCTGGTTAGTATAGTTAAAGTACAATAACCTCATGGAGTATTATCCATCTATATAGGTAATGAGCTACCACCGGGTTGCAATTGTATATTTGCCAATATTTTTGCATCGATTATGAAATCTATATTGTCAATCATATAGATTTTATACAGTCCATCCGGAATTAAATGTGAATTTGTTGTCCTCTGCATGGCAGCCACCTGTTATTTTCATACCTTTTTGACCATTCCCAATTACTTAAAAAAATTCTATGAAATAAAATTATGGATTTATCAAGTATGTAATGTGACATCCTTTTAAGATGTTGTACAGAATCAATGGGCCTCTGTAGTTTATAAAGAGCTGGAGGCAGTAAGTTATGGGCAGAGGTCGGTAGCTGCGAGTCAATGGAGGATCTTGGAAGACAAGCGAATACGATCATGAACATTTTCCAGGATTGCATTGGGAGCTAATAGAGAGGTTGGGATTATTGGTGTGATGTAGTTTTGTTTTTGGGTGCATATGAGCAGTCTGGCAGTGGAATTTTACATCATCTGGCATTTGGAGATGAGCGATTTGGGGAGGTTATAGAAGAGAAGGTTGCAATATTCTTGGTTCTTTCGGTAAAGTCACATAGAAGGGAAGCAATAAAATAACATTTATATTCTTTTATATTATTTTATTGTTTCCCTTCTACGTGACTTTACCGAAAGAACCAAGAATATGAATCCCTGCAGTCACGAAAGCTTTAAATCAAAATTTAAGGTTGCAATAGTTAAGTCCAGATGTGTTAAAGGCACCTGGGGAGAGTCTTAGCATCAGCCTGGGTAAGGAAATGATGATTGTGGGAGATGTTGCACAGACGGAGGATTGAGGTCCTGCAGAGTTGAGATATGTGGGAAGGGTATGGGAGCTCATAGTCAATGTCAACTCCAGGGTTTTACAAAGCGAAAAGGTGTGCTGGTAATCCCAACATAATTGTGGAGAGCATGGATTGGTTTGTGGTGTAAAAATCACCAGACGCATCTTGTCAAGTTAATGATTATACACTCTCATAGAGTGTAAGACGGTGGTCTTAGCTCCTGCTTGCATATATCATTGCTTGTAGAACTGGCACACATTTCTATTTGCTTTCACTATTGCAAACTGTAAATGGCTGGTATCTTAAAACCGCTATGTTGAGATTGCAACGCTCTGTTCTGAAGTAACTTCCTGTCTGAAGTTTCACGCTGGTAACACATCATCAAATACTTCACTTGCCTGACTGTCAAGGAGAGTCAAGCCATCCCGCTGTCTAACCTGGGCAGCCTGTCTCCAAAGGCCAGTCCGGTGAGGTATGGCAAGCGTGGCTCTGTCACCTCGCTGGGGACAGTATCCGAACAGCCCACCAAGTCTTCCGAGCCCCAGCCCACACCAGCTGGTGAGTCCATGTCATTCTAAGAGGCATTTTCAGCTTGGTTGTACAACGCACAATGGGAAATGTACATTAGTTTTTGGTGGATGGACACTTGCGCGCATTCACAGAGAGGTTTGTCGACAGTTCACGTACATGTACAGTTCATATTACAATTACTTTTGATCATTGTTGGATGAGGTTCCCCCTCCATTTTGTGCAGGTAACATGGGTTACGTGACTTAGCCTTCACCATGCTAAGACATGCAATATGTAGATATAGTCGGGTAATTTCTGCATGTTTCAGGCCCTTGATACTTGATGTTAAGCAGTTGGCACACCCACTTGCTTCAATCATTGTGAAAACCACCGGTGTGTGGTGATATCCTCCAGTATATTTCTTCCCCAAACTCAACTGTGTTTTAAGGTAATGCAATTCCCATTGTAAGATTTGGTTAAAGTTTTACCACAAACCATTGCACCAATACTTATTTTTCAGGGTATTCGGGTTGGTTAATACAATTTCATTTAGAAGCTCTACAGTGTCCAAAAAAAATAAAAGTATAACCTGTACACAAACAACACGTTTAGATATACTACGCAGACAACTCTGACAATTGCATGTATAAATACAATACTGCACTATACTGTGATTATTTACGAAGTACATGTTTCATTTTGTACTGCAGGCTCAGAGGGTGCAAAAAATGCTGCTCAAGAGCGCAATAGTCGCTTAAACTTAAGTCGTTCCATTTCCATGCCTGTGGATATCACAAGTAAGTAAGAATGCATTTGGATGTGTTATAAGCAGTGGCTGCGAATCAACGGATGTACGCAACAATATGAACAAATGAAAGCTCAGAGCCAATGTCAGGACATGTTTTTATCGGAATGGAATTTATTGTGCTGTGACTGTTGTTTCTTGTTTGCCCACAAATATTTTCAATAAGTACATTTTTCCTGTCTCTTTGGCAGTACTGCATGTTTGCTTTGGGTCATTAACAATTCAATGGTGGCTTTTTTATTAACCGAAGGCACAAACTTAAATTGCATTTGCTTCATACATACCCTCATTTTAAAAAAATCCTTTACCGATGTTTCACTTTCAGAAATTATATTTATAAAACGTTGCTGTGGTGCTGCTGCGGTAGCATTAAAGCATATTGAATGCTTTAAGCTGGCCTTTTGGTGCATGTTGCACTTTTATGCTTGCTGTTATATCATTTCTCTGTCACAACAGGCACAGATCACAATCCCTCCAGTCCTTCCGCTTGTAAGTAAATGCTGCATGGCTCTATGGGCTTTTAGTCCACCCCATGATGTTTTCATGATAATGGTCTTGATCTTGAGCTAGCAATTGTTGCTCAATAATGCAGCACTGGAAACAGAGACGTGACATTTTTTTAAAAATGTAACTAAGTTGTCTTAATTGTGCATGCTTCAACATTTCATCTCTTGTCCTAGTTGCAGTTAATAGTGTCCCTTGTAGGAAATGTTATAACAAAATTTGTCAAGAATTCTCACATCTCTTCTTGCCGATTTTTTTTATTATAATTTCTGGACAATGTAATTACGTCTTTATCAAAAGCATAGTTATAATGGAGAACTGAGTTGCCATACAGCATGCTTATTTACTGGTTTGTTGAGTGCCCATGTCATGTTTTTTTGGTTTAGGCCCATCCAAAGCATCACCAACAGACCTGGACATGGCATTTCAAAGAGCACGCATTGGTATATCTCCAGAGGAGGTGGTCCCCTCGCAGCCTGAAAAGGTACAAACATGAGTTCTGATAGTCAGATATTTGTAGTCGTCCCTGAATAATATTCATCTTCGTATTCTTTTTTTTGAGGATTAAAAGGACCTAAATCTGAAGGTTTTTAAATGTACACCAATATATCTAAGAACGTATGTTTTTTGACATCCTCTGATCTAGAATTGTAAATAGACATGTTTCATTTTGTACACACACAAGATTTTCAGGAAGTGGTGATAGACTTATCATTTTGATTTAAAGCTTTCATGACTGCAGGGATTCATATTCTTGGTTCTTTCAGTAAAGTCACGTAGAAGGGAAACAATAAAATAATAAAAATATAAAACAATAACATTCTCACGACGTTTCAACTGCAACACAAGCAATCATCATCAGGTGTGAAAACCACAGCAAGAAAATGTATCATTGTCTTTATTTTGGCTCAGCAGATTGCAGTGCCAAAGGATGGAGTCAAGGAGAAGCGGGTGACCGTGATGGAGCTGCCCTCCATAGTTCATCATTACCCGGCATGCATGGAGGGCGACGATTTTGATTTCGATATGAGTCCGCATGAGGGCAAAATTGAGGGCCATAATGTCTGTGGCTGGGGAGACCGAGACAAGATGGACAGCAAGCTGGAAGCAGCCAAGAGAGATTTGCTAACTCTCGTCAAATTGCAGGTGTGTATATGTACTTTTCCTTGTACCTAGTCTGGCACAAGCGCTGTGGTGATGTTGCTCCCAGGTACAAGTGGATGGCCATGGTTGTTCGGTTGTTCATGTTGCATTTGTCGTTGTTTGTGTATATGTAAAAACATTATAATTGGTTACTTTGAAACATGGTTAATGCAGACATGAATCCTTGTAAAAAGGTTTCAGTTTTGTTGCCAGAAAAAAGGGGAAAAACCCTATTATTACATTCAGAATAGTCTACACTTGTATGAGTTCGATTGTGTATGGATGTCACAGATACTTGAGAGACCTAGACAAAATTCCATTCAGTGAGTTCCTCAAGCAGGTGTGTTGGTTTGGACATACAGTCCACATGCCTGGCCACTGTATGTCCATTCAGCTATTGTTTGGCCATGTCGACCCTAAATGGGCATCGTGCATGATATGCAACATATGCGGCAATGTTGTACAGGAGGATCTGGAGATATATGGACTTTATGACAACTGGTACCAGTTGTGTCAAGATTGGCTGCTGTGGAATAAGGCTGTGAAATATGATCTTTGTTAAGGAACCATAAACACAAAAATGAACAAGGTGTCAGGTGGCTAAACACAGTTGGCAGAGTATAGCATGTGCCAGTCACCCGAGCCACTGGGTGTTCTATGGCCTACCAGAGAATCTTTGCCACTTCACATGTCCTTGCTGTGCACCTAGCCTGGCACGTACCATGGTGAAGCAGCAATTTTTATTGTTATGTACAACGTGTAAAGGTATCCTCAGGTGTATGGATGTGTCCTCAGGTTTAAAGAGCCTCGAAATAATGTTTAGCTTAATATGTTTTTCTACAGGATCCCTCACTGCTCAATGGTCGGGTAACCTTGCACAATGTGAAGGCTGGTGCGATGGTGGCCCGGCAAGGAGATCAGGTGCGGCTTGACCAGGAAGCTGTGCATGGATGTGACACAGTGACATAAGGACATTCATTACTCTAAAATTACATAAGTTGGTACTCTCATTGGTGTCATTATAGCAGTGTGCTTGCTGTTTTATTTTATTGTCTTTACCACAATAAAGCTAACTTTTGTTACAACAGCATCTTAAGTGATTAAACTGAGTGTACATAGTGCCAACGTTTTATTAGCACATTTCAGCTTTTGGAAGCATAAACCCATTGCTTTGAGCGATAAAGGGTTCCCATGAACTCATGAACGTGAGGTTCTCATCGCCCCCATGTGGTGCAGGATGTGAGCATCCACTTTGTGATCTCGGGCTCACTTCACGTGTACCAGCGGCTCATCGGCCGCGAGGAAGAGGTGCTCCTCTTCCTGGCTCACCCGGGAGAGATCGTAGGACAGCTGGCTGTGCTCACAGGCGAGCCTCTCATCTTTACCATCCGTGCTGTCAAGGACTGCACCTTCCTCTGCATCTCCAAGGGCCACTTCTACGAGTAAGGTTACATGTCTCCGTGGTGTTGGCAGGCTTGAGATGATGTTCACTGCTTTGGCTGTCCCTAATTGCTATATTTTCTCGGGATGCTGCCGTGGTGTAATGCTTACCACAATGCAAGTACAATTCAGTGGTTACTGGCCTGATCTCCTGTCTCTGCCCTCCAACAGTGTACAATCGAATGTACAGTGTACAGTACAGTCGATTGGCAAGGTCACGTGGTCGTTTAAAGTGTGGGTAATCTCATCTCTTCCTAGACGTATTATCTGGTGTGCTATAATAGGCCAAATACCCTCGAGAGCTCTCTCGTTCTGCCAACAGTGGCGTGAGCAAGTAAGTGCAGTTCTGCACCTTTCCCTTGGTTTACATTGATGACATTTTTTAATTGTGGGCTACAATGTTGCAATGATGGTCAGATATGAAATGTGTTTTTACCCTCTTAAAATGCTGGTAAGTTTGGTCATTAAGTCTGGTTTTCAAATGCACAGCAATATATTAGTTTCACTTTATATACTTACAGTAAAACCCCAGCAAGCTGGATGAATAGGGGGGAGCGCTGGTCCGGATAGCTAAAAAGTCTGGAAATCAAAAACCACTAATGTATTGTCGCGAGTAAATTGTAAAACCCTTTACGTATTTTACACATTGTACTATGACGTGTTCTTGTTTACTATATTTTGCATTTATATTACATAGCATATTGCAGAGCATATGCTAAGTCAATTATTTTAATATATTCTTTGCATTTAATATACATTTTAGATATATTTTACATTAACCAACCTATTGCGCAGAATCTGGTGAACTGTGATCTTGTCTGCTTTTTCTAAACCTTTACCCATTCATTTATTTTCTATTGGGAATTATTGCCGGGTTCGGCTCTACACATCGCTGTTTCCATTCCTGTGTCCAGGATTTTTTTCTAAAATCAAAATGAAACCCCGTTGCAAAACCTCCAACCACAGTATTGTTGCCATCTGCGTTTCGCCTTTCAGGATAATGAGAAAAGAGCCCAGTGTGGTGTTGAGCGTGGCGCACACGGTGGTTAAACGGATGTCCGCATTTGTGCGACAAATCGACTTTGCGCTCGACTGGGTGGCGGTGGAAGCGGGGAGAGCTGTTTACAGGTCAGTCTTGTGACCCATTCGCAGTCGGCCTCTTGGCCCACGTGCCATCTTTCCCGATTATGCAATTCTTTTGCTATCGATGTTTTCTTTTAGCAAATGGCACTTCGCAATACTGAAAGATGTATCTTCACCGTTGCGCTGAACACACCTGCGGTGCATTTTATCGCATGCACCTCTTTAGCATGCGGGACATTTTTCAAGTTACAGGGTATATATATATTTTTTATATGTAGGAGAAACATGTACAGTGTAGGCAGATACGCATCACACCCCATGTGCCTCGCCATACTATTGATATAATTCCAAAGTCAGTGTGATCAGTATATAATTACTGGAATAGGTAGGAAAAACATGAAAGACTTTCGTATTTCAATATTTTGCACCATACATGACCCAAGTGCAAACCTGTTTTGATAATTAGCTTGTATTGTTACGTGTGCTTTGCCACCCTTGAAAATCAAAACTTTCTTCAGGATAAAAATTTAAAACGGTGCCCATATTTAAAATTAATTGCTTCTTTGTAACATTAACCCCCTACCAATGCGTTATCAGACAAGGAGACAAGTCGGATAGCACGTACATTGTGCTCAGTGGACGACTGCGGTCGGTTATCAGCAACGACAACGGCAAGAAGGAGCTGGCGGGAGAGTATGGCCGTGGGGATCTTATCGGAGTGGTACGTGGCACAATGTTCTTCATTAAGGATGGTTTGAGCTGCACTTAATGATCATCGAGCATTCACAAGTTCTCCTTAGTTTATACCTGCGGTAATTTAAATTGTTACAAATGAATTGCACGTCATTTTACGTCGTCCTTTTCTTGCCGTCTGTTTTATTTTTAGGTGTACTCATTTGTCACGTAACATCGAGTATAATGTTGCTCATGAACTTGGGAGTTATCCTGTGTAAGAGGAGCCGACAGTGTTGTGACCATCCCTTGGCAGGTGGAGGCCCTCACGTATCAACCACGGGCCACCACGGTGCATGCCGTCCGTGACTCAGAGCTGGCCAAGCTCCCAGAGGGGGCCCTCAATACAATAAAACGGCGATACCCTCAGGTGAACCACACTACAATGCTCATGGCTACCCGATGCGTGCTAAAATCTTTTGCAAGTGCACGTGGGGGGTGGAGTGATGATGCCGTTAGTACACTGCGCTAGTCCTGGCTCTGCACATTGCGTAGTGTTTGTCAGTGTTTTGCCATCAAGGTGTATGTTATGTGCATCGGCAGGTGGTGACACGGCTCATACATCTTTTGGGACAGAAGATTCTGGGAAACCTTCAGCAAGGGAAAGGACCTTTGGGAGGTGAGCAGTGCAGTATGAATCGAGAGTCAGTTTTTGAAAAAGTATGTTTTACATTAACACTTGGAAGGCTAAGTAATCAAATTCAAAACTTGATGTTGAAGTTAAATTCACTCATAAGTGTCTTATATTTGCAAAGGTGCGTTTGTTCGATGACAAATGGTTGACATTTCTTGGTTTTTCATGCAGGTGGTGGGCTGGGCATTGCCACAGTGCCAAATAATCTGGACATGGTCGCAAATCCAGCGAGCAACCTGTCTACTGTGGCCATCCTACCAGCCTCAGACGACGCCCCCATCACCACCTTCACGCTGGAGCTCATGCACGCCCTCTGTGGTGTTGGTAAGCTTTGCACTTCACTCTGTCGCGTGGAACGATGATGCCTATGACCATATCACTCAGAATTAGGCTAATCTTGTCAGATCTTGGAAATCAAGCAGGCTTCAGCCTTGGATAATGCTTGTCTGGGTGACCACCATGCACGCCATTTTTTTTTAGGCAGCTGTAGATTCTACCTGGTGTGCAGCAGAGGGCAATGCAGTAAAGGAAATTGTTGTGCTGTATCTATATATGCCCATGTCTATGTTCCCTGCTTTCACAAACCCACATTAATCAATTTGGTGAAGTATGATCAGTCCCCCATGATGGACATGGCATGAGGAGGCCTTCATCCAGCAGGAAATTGACATCAGGGCTACACATATGTAATGTAGCTCTCAGAGACACAGTCTTGTTCAGTTATGTATATATTTATTATGAATAAAGTCCACCCACTCACTGATAATTTAACGGGTAACCACGAGTTGACTATATACAGCTGGGTAACTTCTGTGACTCTACGCGACGCTCCCTATGTAGTTGACTCACTACGTAGGAGTGGAGGCGTATCAGTCACGGAGACAATATTAACTCGATCCAAGATGATGAAGATGACGCGCGATGACAGTTTCTTGGTTCCCCCACAGCAGCCCAGAGCCCTGTTCCACGCCGGCTTTTATCTACACCTCGACCCGGCCAAAGCCCCTTTACCAGAACACTCTCTCACCTCATCTGGACCTGTCTGTCCCTGTCTCAATGATTATTTATGACCACTTGGGTCCCGTGTTATCCTTACGCAACCCTGTCAGTGCCCGTCACGTCAATTAGTAACCATGGCCATGAGGAGCCGTACTGGCCCTACACATGTAATGGTGATGGAGGAGTGGACGTTTGTTTCTTTGTTCCACTTTATGCCCACTAGGAGGTCATATATTTTTTTTGCACTCGTCAACACGAAGTAGACTTCGTAAAATAGATTGTGTATGCCTTTGCCTTGTGGTTCACAGGTCCTCCACTGCTGTTGAATAGTGACATCATCAAGGAGCGGTTAGGGCTGGCTGCCCTTGACAGGTAAATTAAATTATTCAAATCTTAACTGAAAAAAACATGATGTCACATTCACCGCATAAGTTTTTTTGGGGGCAGGTTCCTTCTTGAATAATGACTAACATTTTCTGTAAATTTTGGTTTTGCCACATTGTTAAATTAGTCTGCACGAGTACCGACTGTCAAGCTGGCTGGGCCAGCAGGAGGACATCCACCGCATCGTCCTGTATCAGACCGATATCACCATGACTCCGTGGACCCAGCGGTGCCTGCGCCAAGCCGACTGCATCCTCATTGTGGGCCTCGGGGACCAGGAGCCAACTGTTGGCAGCGTGAGCACCCACAGCCGACCCACACCTGCTGTACCTAAGGATTGTATTATGGTTGACACTGAGATGAATTGTCCCACTTTGTATGGTGGTTTTAGTAATACCAAAGAGCCCAGGGTATATATTTTATTTTAATGCTGTGTGTTAAACGTTTATTGCACAGAGATGAGACAAATACATGCGTGGTGTAGAATGGAAGGATAGCGGTCAGTGAACTGTCTATCTCAGATTCTCTGGCTTTGTAAATCAGCGACAGATGTTACCTACCTGGCATGAGCTTCTGTATTATCAACATTGCTTCAAAATGAGTGCATGATGTGGTGATGTCAACATTCTAAATGGAGAGGCAGACTCTGTGCCACACCCTCAGTTTATGCCAGCTCTCGAAGATAAATTACCCAATGGTTCCCAACATCATTGTGTCCGTGCGTGCGCGATGGTGGTTACTGCCATCCGCCCACAGCTGGAGCGCATGCTGGAGAGCACGGCCGTGCGAGCGCTGAAGCAGCTCGTGCTGCTGCACCGTGAGGATGGGCCCTCCCCAGCACGTACCGTCGAGTGGCTCAACATGCGCAGCTGGTGCTCGGCGCACTTGCACATCCGCTGCCCCCGTAGAATCTTCTCTCGCCGCAGCCTCCCGAAGCTGGTGGGTGTAGTGCCGTTATGGGCTTTTCATTGTGTACTCGTGACGTCATATTTAACGGCTGTGTAACAACGTTTCAATCCCTTCATTTGAAATTGTTCCTTTCACTTTCATCACAGTCATCATCAGCAGCAGTGAGCTATCCTCTGCTGGTGAAGGCCTCAAAAAGCCATTTGGCTTTAAAACTGTTGTACCCAAGATATAATGGCTATGTAACAATGTGTGGATTTATATTTTAAAATCGTTATTCTCACAATATATGCATCAAATAATACAGGTGAGAATATTTTTTTTATTCGTATACATGTGGTAGGTAATGCGTTCCTTTGACCCCTTCACTCACTACAAGTCCTACGTTCACTACAATGGAAAGAAAAAACTATTGATTCTTGAATAGAATCCCAACCCCGAGTTTTGACAACTCATCAAATTGCAAAGGGTCGGATCGTTATACATGTCTACAATTGTATCTCTAACATGCTATCCAAATTGATATTAACAGTGTAAAAATTACTTTAATTCTTTCCTTGCATTTTTTGTTTTTCTGTTACAGAGAGAAATGTACCAGCGGTTGTTTGAGAAGATCCCTGACAGACACAGTGACTTTTCACGTCTGGCCAGAGTGCTCACTGGAAACACTATAGCACTGGTGTTGGGTGGTGGAGGTGCCCGGTGAGAGCTCACCTTTTGTCAACATTTTTTTTGAGTTTCTGACTTCTTAGCGTTGGGAATACTGTCTGTGTGGTTTAAATTCTCAACATCATGGCCGACTATTGAACATGACTCTTGTTTTTATAGCACGTGACAAATGAGACTGCATGGTACTGCTTAGGTTGCCTACTGAGTGTTTCGGGATAAAGGGAGTACACTTCTGTGGGAATAACTAAATTGGTGCCTAATTGTTGGATTTAAGAGTGGCAGAATTGGTGTTAAACTCATAATTGAACACTTTTTTGTCGAATTACTGCTAACTTGAGTCCCTTTACAGCCACATTCTCTGTGGCCCAATTGGTATTACTTTATAACTACTGGCCCAATAATTTGGGGGTTTTATTCCATCCCAAGAAGAGAAGAGCATATTTGATCAATTTAACAGATCAGCCTACCTGTGTGGGCTTGGATATACACCCCTGACATTTTTGACATCCTTGGGCATGTGTTCATCCGTGTAAAATGTAGGGGCTGCTCCCAGGTGGGGATCATTAAAGCCATGCAGGAGGTGGGCATCCCCATTGACATGGTGGGAGGCACCTCCATTGGCTCCTTCATCGGGGCACTTTACGCGGAGGAGAGGAATGTGGGACGGGTGCGGACTCGTGCCAGAGAATGGGCCATGGTAAGGTTACACCATTGCTCGAGCTGTTCCAGCCCTTCAGGTGAACATCTTTTGTATGACCAAATGATAAATGGACTCAGTCTGGTCATATCTCAGAAACTAAGCAAGGCTGAGCCTGGTTTAGCACTTGGATGGGTAACCACCAGGAACCTAGCAAAGCGACCAGGAGATGGCAGTGTTGAGTGTTTCCTGTTGCTTTCAAAAGCCAGAAAGCTCATTAATGTTATTGGTCAAACATCAAAATGCAGGAACCTCCTGAAAAAAAAGTCTGGTAAAAAAAATCGGCATTGTTCTTATTTCTAACTTGTGAACACATACTGCTGGAAAGCATTTGGTACAACAAGTAATTAAGCTGCAGGACCAAATGTTACTCTCTTTTTATGCGGTTAAATGTATTGCAGTAGTGCACATGTGGGTTTTGTTTCACTCTGTCCTTAGTTCTTGTGTTCTTTTCTCTGATTGCGTAATGTAGGAAATGAAGTCGGTGTTCAGAAAAGTGCTGGATCTTACTTACCCGATCACCTCCATGATGTCAGGACATGCTTTCAACCAAAGCATTAGAAATGTGTTCAAGGACAAGCAGATCGAGGTGAGTGTAAATTTAAGCAAACATGTAAGCGTTTAACCAATGTAATGAAAACTTTTGTGAAAGTTAGTGTTAAATACTCGCAATTAAAGTGTGCTTTCAAGGTTGTACAATCGTAATGTATGTCATCAAAACAAATATTTCACTGTATTGGATTGTGCTTGTAAATTCTGATTACATTTCCTCATTTTATGACAGGACCTTTGGATTCCCTATTTTAATGTTACAACTGACATTACTGCCTCTACCATGAGGGTGCACACCGACGGTAGGTTCTAACTTCTTGTCACCTTAATTATCATATGTTTTTTATTAAAAACTTCAACCTTTTAAAGGTAAATGGAAACAGTAACTGCTCGCCTTAAAATTAGCATTTTAATTTGTTTTTTAAGTTATTGTTTACTAATTATTAACAAACTCATTTGGGGTGTTAAAGTTTTGCATTTCCAGGTCAAGTGCTTTCATGTTTACGTCTGTAAGAAAAGCATTGCAGGAATGGAATTAGACTTGTGAAGGGGTAGAATCCACCATGGAGAAGCATCGGATTTTATTTAGAATGTTTTTCCTGTGCCCCTCTCATGCACTGTGACTGCAAAGGCTGAATTTGTATGTACCGAGTAGCACAGTCAAAAAGCTACATTGTCTATGCTGATCTCAAAGCTAATGCAATGTGCTTCTGTCACATTAACACAGGGCCAAGTATACAGAGCATAGGGATTTAACACTGATGTATACATTGTGCATACTATATATTTATAAATTATGGTCACGTTTATATTGTGAACCATTTTTCCAATTATTTGAAGTCCATGTGAATGCATTGAGCACTGACCGCTCAGTTTGCCCTATTCGCTGTCAACTGTTACCACGTCAGTTGTCAAGTCGTGTGGGTTGGTGACTCCTTGTTGAATTCCACATGTCACGAAATGTACACCCCCTTGGCAGTGCTCTCCAACCATTTGCCAATGGATAACCATACCGTTGCATACGGTGTAAATGGGCGTGCAGAGTTGCAGCCTCCCCGCCACCCAACATCGTACACCAAACTGCAAGATTGATGTGTTGCCGCTTGTCATTTGGATAGCCATGTCCTATATTTTTTAGAAGCCATCTGTCGGCTTTCATTTACGAGAAACATCGGTGACAGTGACTAAATATGCTGATCACGCACAAAACAAAGTACGAACTATTTTAGAATTATGTATATATATTCTTTAATTATAAAAAGAACGTAGATATAAAAATATACATTTTCTGTTCGGTGCATCATATGGCCATGAAATGTTTTTGTACTGTTTGTTGTTGTAACCTTTTTACCTGTCCCGACTGGACATTAGTGAAAAAGAGCTTTATAGCTCATTGGATTCCTCTACTATAAACACATTTTCTGATTCTGCAGTGTTTTTAATAGATAGGTTACTTATGAGAAATAGTGAATGGTTGCACTAATGGTCAAAATTATACTTATTAAATGATGTTTTTAACGAAATGCAGTTTAAATAACATTTATCACAAAGTGCTGCATAGTAACATTTTGAGATTTGGCTGAATTAGGTTAAACATTTGAATACATTTTAAGTGAGGCTTAAAATACGTCAACTTTTCTTATATATACATTTACACTGATATAGAGGATTGTCCTTTGTGTATCTGCAAACTCAGAGTAGTTTAATCCTGTTATGACACAAACCTCTAACCTATGTATAATGATTATAATGTTATGAAATTTGACATTTGCGCCGTTGAATCGCAATGTATACAATATGTATATAATATTAGTCTTGATTTGAAGCTTTCGTGACTGCAGGAATCCATGCTGTCTGGTTCTTTCGGTAAAGTCACGTGGGTAGAAAAAATAATACAAGAAACACGACGTTTCAGTCGCAACACAAGCGTCCATCATCTCCTGTATTCTTTTTTCTATCTACGTGGACTTTACCGAAAGAACCAGAGAGTAAATATATTATTTGAGCGATTTATAACAGTTTTTCTGTGGCTGATCTAGACATGAAGTCATATTTTTTTGTCCTTAACATGCAATCATGACTGTTATTGAAATGTTTAGATATACCTTAAGTGCTGTCACCTGGGACATAGTTCACTTAGTACATCCATAATACTACAGTATTACAATCTGTATATAATTTGGAATCTATTATACAAGCCGTTCCAAAACTTAAAATGTAGCAGGGGTTGCTTAAATTGTTTGATTGTTGTGGCATGTCTAACACTTCTAGCCTATTAATACACACAAATCTGAACTTCTATGCATCTAACCTTGTGTGATCTGTGAATTGTCCTAAGGGAATTGATTTTTACTAATGAATCCCGAGTTTCCATGGACAACTTAATATCTTCCTTGGGTTACATTTCTATGAAACAATAACTTTAAATTATACATCATTAGACCTCATTTGCCAGTACCAAAATGTAATAATAGGGTTTTTCCCCTTTTTCTGGCAACAAAACTGAAACCTTTTTACAAGGATTCATGTCTACATTAACCACAATACCTGAAGTCAAAATGCAAACAAAAAACATACTATAATGAAAGCCGGCCCTTGGTGTGGACCAAAGAAAGCCGTCCCTTGGTGTGGACCAATCAGTTTCAAGGACAATGCATATATTATCATGGTATGTATTTTGTTTGCATTTTGACTGCAGGTATTGTGGTTAATGCAGACATGAATCCTTGTAAAAAGGTTTCAGTTTTGTTGTCAGAAAAAAGGGAAAAAACCCTATTATGAAACTTTAAATTATTCACACATTGACTGCACCCTACCCTATTGCAACGATTATCAAATTTTAACACGTAGGCTTTCGTGACCAATATTCATAATACAGGTTTTTTGGGTTAGATCTTGTTCTTGGTGTATTGGAACATTTATATTTACGTGATCTAACCAGAAAAAAGTTTTTATTATCAACGATAATCAAAACAAACCAGTGACATGTTCGTGATTATTGTCCATGGAGACAGGGAGAGTACCAATCCGTTTTCAACTACCTCTGTTCTGCTCTTAAAACAAACAGATACTGGCTCTTTTACCTGATATCAATATTTTAACATGATTTCTAAAAAAAAAGCAGATTTATGTGCTATTGTTACACTGTGATTTGGACTTTTGCTTTTTCAATTTATTGAAATCAAATTTTTGTGTATTAGAGCTACTTTTTTTTACTTTCTTATGATTGCGTGATATAATTATGTGATTTATTCCCCCCCCCCCCCCACTTTATCTAGATCCTAAGTTAACTTTTTTGTTTCATCATAACATGCGACATCGCTTCCGGTGCCCCAAAATATTTCCATTATATTTCTTCAATCCGACAATAATTTTTCATCAAGTCACTCAAACATTCTACCCAAGTCGCATTTACTTGCCTCATTAAGTGTTCATTTCTCGCTGACTAAAGAAAAACCTGTGCGGTTGAAGCACAATGTGTGATTTAAGCACACTGCCTGGTTGCCGCGTAGAAAAATCGTTCGTGTCCTTTTAATGCCTTGCCCTTTTTTTTGCCTCTCTGTCTCGCGCTGATCCGCGCTCCCCTCCCCCCCACCTAGGCAGCGTGTGGCGCTTCGTCCGGGCTAGCTCCTCTTACGCCCCTTATGTGCCCCCGCTGTGTCACCCTAGGGATGGACACTTACTTGTGGATGGCTGCTATGTTAACAATGTCCCAGGTCAGCTTGTCACTCGGTCTGATGTTGTGGCCATTCTCTCTCCCCTGTGTCCGAAGAAAGCTTTATCCCCACGTGCTTCGTGTTGCATATTGCTGCGGCCGATTTGTTTGCAGTCATAGTTTCTCTTATGCTGCCAACATGAGATGCCTCTAAAAATATTGTATTCTGCAGATGAGAATCTGCTTAAGTGCAATTCAGATGTTCTCGCAAAAATCCCGGCCAAAAATTGATTTTGGTCTCTTAAAATATGGCTCTAAGCAACTGGTTTATGCATGAGGAATTCCACCGGTGTTTGAAGAACACCAGATAATAATGGTTCTTTTCGATGAAGCTTTCATTCGATAACAGGAGATGGAGAAGATGCCTAAACTTGCATCATGCAGTCAAGTCTACACTGAACGAGGACGTAAAAATAGCAGCATCGGAACAAAAATACTTATTAAAGGTTGAAAATATGTACAGCATTAACAAACTAAAAGCAGGTCATCGACAATGAAATGTTGCTGCTTCAGTCCACACTCTGTGTAGACTTTACTGCAGTGATGCCCACGTTCGTCTCGATGATATAGGAAGCGCTCTGCTTCTCTTCCTGGTTGGGTGTTTTCCCCCGTAGGCTCACTGTGGCGATACACACGAGCTAGCATGTCTCTGTCAGGGTACCTCCCTCCTCTCTGTGACCCCAAGGATGGCCATTTACTCATGGATGGAGGCTACATCAACAACTTGCCAGGTAACAAGGTTGCCATTTGTAACGGAGGATGAACGAACAAAGTGTCTCTTCTCGATTGCCCATCGCAACTCTGTCCCTTTTTTGGTAACCTGCGGAGACACAAAAGGGGAGTGACCAGTCAGAAGGAATGAACGTAAGAACTTGTTTCCTTGCGAGTGACCACACTGCGAAATCTAAATTGCATCACTGTCTGGCTGTCCGAGAAATATATCTTCGTCAAACCACATGCACTGTGTGGTAATGCTGGCCAGTAATTTATTTTGGGAAGAACAGTGGGTATTCTTATCTTATAGAAGCAGACAATCATAGACAGAGAAAAGAGGAAGGTCTTGAGGCTGGACTTCAACAGCGATGTGGAGGTGACAGCACGGATGACTTGACGGTAAGGATTTTCAGACATACAGGGGCAGCAGAGGAGAACGAGTGACGTCCCACTGAGTGATGGTTGACTGGGTTTTGAAAGCCACATTGCTGGATGGGATAATGCATGTTATACTTTTGTTATTATTTTGAGATTTTCTGTCATTGGTCACATACATTATAGCAATGCGATGATAGTAAAACTAATAGATATCAAATACTATTATTAATAGATTGTTTTGATTGAAAAATTTAATTTATTCTATCCTGCTTGGGCAGGTCATATTGCTAGAAGTGATAATGGTCGATAGTCAAGACTAACAGGAGTAGCAATGGTTGCCAAAGGAGGTAACGTTTGCCCGAATATACGTCCAGTGCAGAGACGGAGCAAATGAAATCAAGTTTTGCGCAGATGCCAGAAGGATTGCTATTTCACAGGCCTGTGAGAGATGGCGACTATTCGGGAAGACTTTCATTCAGCAGTGGATTGATCATGGATGACGATGTAGGGGCATGAGGCTGTTGCTATGATCAGTTTACATTGCAACACATGATCGGAGAACAAACACAAATGAGAGACTTATTAGCCATAAAGGAAAGTAAGCCTTCTTGGGTAGAACACGTTGCTTGAAGTGATAATGGCCAATAGCCAAGACTGGTGAATGATAGGCAGTCAATGGAGATAACGCACCAAACAGGATGATCACTCTTGATCACTGCAGGGATGGAGTTAAAGATATCGGCTCATGTGCTCGAGCGAGATGGATTGTAGCATCGCATCGGCGTGTGGAGGCCTTCCAGCAGTGGATAGTTAACACATATATAGATAAGTATGTAAAAGGGTCCTTAAATAATTTTTGGAAAAGTGGGGGATGTCCGTTATACTGCAAAAAACTAAATACATAATAACTAAGTGTATATGACTTATTCACACGTAATTAACGCCTAACAGATTTAATCAGCACAATATCAACACTATTAAAGCAATCGCTATGATAGACTTAATCTGATTCACTTGCCATCACCATGAAGCAGAGGTGGAATGCTGAGGTGCACTGGTTGTTGGAATGCTCAAGAGAGTTTCTAACAGACGTGAATAATTTATTTCGTTCCAAAATTAATGTAAATACATTTTATTAATCAGAGTTCACTTAACAGGGTACGTGGATGACCTGCTCACTGAATTTCATACCATAAATAGGAATATAGCTTAATAAATGGTCGTTCACGTGCATAAAATTGTATTCACTGCTAAGTATTGGGAATAGCATATTTACATTTCAAAGTATTGCCAGGCACACATTGGCATAGAGCTGCATTATGTAACCTTCCGATCACAGCTTAATTAGTGCAGAAATAGTGTCCTGATTGGAGCTTATGGGTTTATTTTCACTTTTTTTTACGTATTTTTAGGTAGCCTTTCCAGCTTATTCTGAATTCTGCCTTACTGGAGTCTTGTCACTGGGAGCTCTTCCTGTCTTTGCATTTTTTTTAATAAAGCGATTCTTCCTCGTGTAAGGACTTGGGGAGTGCTCTGTGTTCATCATACATGTTTGCCCCACAGCTGACGTGGCCCGGTCAATGGGGGCCAAGACTGTCGTAGCCATTGATGTGGGCAGCAGAGATGACACAGACCTCACAAATTACGGGGACTGCCTGTCAGGCTGGTGGTTGCTCTGGAAGAGATTCAACCCCTGGGCTGAGAAGGTCAAGGTGAGGGATGCTTTTTGTAAGGTTTTGGTATGTTACAAGGGCATGGTTGATGTCATGAGCGGCTGTTATTCTGGATTTAGTCTGCCCAAAGACTTAAAGGCATGCAGAGTTTGTATTTGGAGATACCTTTGCACTTTGATGTGAGCCACGTGTGTGTTGAACTTCTTTCGCACCGTGCGTAGCCAACCGTGCTAATCGGAGGTGCGACATGGTCAACCTAGACGGGTTAGTGGGCCACATGATTGGCCCTCCACCTCGGTGGGCCGCAATCTTGACATCGTGCTTGTGCACGAATCATAGCCCCACGCATCACCCTAGACACACTTAGACCAGGCCATCACGATTGGCTCCATGGATTGCATGTTACCCGCCACCGATATTCACAGTAGACTTAGGAAATGCTGCCTCGCATTCACCAAACCAAAATGCTGATAATTTTGGTTTGAATGCGATTCGTGGCATGTCTCCAACACCACTGTACATCGCTCAAAAGTTTTCCCAAAATGTAAATTTTGCTATCATAACTGATGTGAATAAATCACAATTTGAAACTTTCAAGCAATCCAGCACATTGTCTCATAGAACAGGCTAGGATTATTTCGGACATCTACTTCTGAATTAATTCTAATTGGCATTTGAATTAAAACTCGAGGCACGCATAAAACACAAGTATTTTTTTTTATTTGGTGGCTGGGCTTAACGCCATCTATTTGCTCCACTTTAGAACCCAATTTGATCTCAAGTGTTTGAAACCACATTCTCAACAGTGCCAGCTCAGCTCAGCATTGACGATCTTTGTATAGCTGATGTAGGTGTAGGGCAACAACTATAATTTTACATTGAGGTGATTGAACCAGATCATTGTGTCAGGAGCAGCGAAATGTATTGCTGTGATGATGCTTCTGAATTGTGAACCGGGCATTGAGCCGTTATACGTTCTACTGAACGGCCACCTGTCACCTGAAGCAGAACTTAACGTGGACATGCCCTTGTGGCGGTTGATTCGTAGGTGCCGGACATGGCAGAGATTCAATCGCGCCTTGCGTACGTGTGCTGCGTGCGGCAACTGGAGGTTGTGAAGAACAGCGACTACTGCGAGTACATCCGCCCACCAATCGATCGCTACAAGACCCTGGACTTCGGAAAGTTTGACGAAATTTACGTAAGTGTTTAATGCTACGAATGTCTTTTCAGTGATTGGTGATTGTCAGCATCTCTTTAATATTATTTTTTCTTCTTCCAATGCATTGTGAAGTATATGCTGTCAGCCTTCACTGTGATCTTCAAACACCACCTCGATGTAAAAAAAAATCCGTTACTCGATTAGCGGCGGTGCAGTGGTTCATGCACTGCGCTAGGAACACAGAGACCCGAGTTCGATTTCCAGCCTTGACCTTGGTTAACAAGCGACATCTGAACCAATCCTGGGCCGCTCCCTTTAACCAACCCGCACTAACCGGTGTAGTGAAGTATGGTCAAACAACCCCCATGACCAACATGGCATGGAGAGGGCCTTCGTCAAACGGTGGATTACATCGCACAGTTTTAACTTACGATATGAGGATATAGAATAGAAACGGTTTTGCTACATCTATAATTCAATACAATGCAGGTTACATGGCAAAGTACAAGTTGCAACACCTTTCCAATTTAACAACATGTCACGTGATATGTAGCGCAGATGTGCGGCTCGGTGACACTCTTTATTCACTGCCTGCTTCTGTGTTTGTCTCTGGCGTTGCGACACTGCAGGAGATGGGCTACCAGCACGGCAAGACGGTGTTTGAAGCCTGGGAAAGAGGTGATGTCATTGAAAACCTGTTGAAAGACGGACAGTCGGAGGACTTCTGCAAGAGCAAGAAGCTTGATGTGAGTGCCCTGGAAGACGAAAAATCCATCTTCTGTAACTCATCACTTTTTATGTAGAAACATTTTCCGCACACCAAATTTGTATTGTCTTTTAGACTGTGGGTTAACTGGTTTACACAGTAAGCAATCATTATTAGCAAAATGTAAAAGTTCAAATACAGCATTGTTTCACTAATGTGTTTTGATTAATAATGCTTTATTGTTTCATAAAAACATGATAATATTATGTTGTAAAATACATTTTAAAAAATCCACAATATGCTTGGATTATTTTCACAGGTGCTGACATGTCCAAATGCCTCATTCACTGATCTCGCTGAAATTGTTTCAAGAATTGAACCAGTTAAGGTCTTGCCCTCCGTGGAAGGTGAGAATTCCGTCTCAGGCATATACAAGTATGCAGGTAGATTTCTAAATGTTAAGCTGTATATACTGGTAATCGACAACAGTATAGTAAATTGAGTGTCTACTGCAATTTTTTAATTGATCTACTTCATGATTTTTGTTACTTATTATGTTTATTAACAGAGTAAAACCTTATCACTCTTTAAAAAGTCTAATAAATTGTTTTTTTCTTCTTCTGGAAAGCGATGTGCAGTTATTGTGTTCCAATACTGCCATGTACTTATACTTGCATGCCTCTTAAGTGTGAATCGTGAAAACACGTGTAACAGGTGGGTCGCAAGAAGGCTACTGCCTCCCAATAAAACACCTCATTCAAGACCCAAACATCGCAACTTCTGGCCGTTCCTCGAAGACACTCGTGTACCATCAACCACATCAGAACGTCAGCAGGGCAATGAGCACCATTTCCACAGTGCCATTGCGGCCATGCAACTCAACTTATGTAGCACAGAGTAAACCCCACTGGTCTGCGCTCCTTCAACAGACGAATATCAAAACTGCACACAATTTATCCTGAAGCCCTATCTTGGCTAGCAGACCTCAACATTGGCATTTAGCTCCTGAACACATTGCCGCACGCAATAATAGAATGAATGAGGAATCCTCGTGTAACTAGAATTAGCCGTATGCAAATGTGGCACTAAACGCTACGTTTTCATAACCAGAGGTGCAAAACGGCATTAGGAAACACCGTCACAAGGCCTTAATAGCAGAGGACTTAACAGTGCTTCTTGCTAGGCACACGTTGAGAATTAAGCATGTCCTAATAGCTAATGCAAGATTGCAACGAAGTTGGTGGATAAACAGAGCTGTGTTGTCTTCAGACGAACGGGATTATGATGCAGGCGATGAGGGGCTGGATGAGGATTACCTCAGTTTCCAAGCAACCCTTACTGGTACAGCTATCGGCTTGAGTCATTCTGCCTGAACCTCAAGTACTTGGCTTGCATGCGTGCCTTCTTTAACCTGCTCATTTGCTTTTGCAGTGTTTTTTTAGTGAAACTGTGTGCGGTGCCTTAGTGTAGTCATTGCTGTGGTTCATAGCTTGTGTGGTTATTTTAGATGTCATGCATTGTGCTTGTGAAGGCGGTTAGTCTTGTGGAGAAAAATGGCTATATGAGAAACTACTGGAGCCTCATTTCTGACACAATCTACCCCCTCCTATTTTTTCAATAATTATTTAATGGATTTGAAATTCCACAAAATTGAATTCTCACACGTAGCTCGTAGTTGTGCCATTTTCTCAGAATGTTTTGAATGTAGTGGTGTTTCTTGCTCAATCGGTTTAAATATGTTTCAGTGAAGGTGAAGTAATTATTTTTAAGGCACTAATGTTAATTTAAAAACTGCCAGTGTCTTAAAGCTCATTTATATTTTACATAAAAAAATGAATTTTATATTTAGCTTATTCGTAAAAAAAATGTATGCACAAAACACCACCAGGTTGGTAACCAAAGTCTTGTGGGTATGCAATGCCAGCATATACAGAAATAAACCTGTATTGAAGCCCAATTCACAGCGTGCATGATACTGAAGTATGCTGGCAAATGTTATCCAACCCATCAATCAGAATATTTGACACCTGGATCTGCTTATTCTTGAGATAGATTGGAGGATTGGTTATTGGGTGTCCCTTCCAGAGAGAATATGATCCAAGAATATGCCTTTCATGCTATCAGCCAAACTTAACTTGATAACATAAGGCCATCCCACTTCAAGGCAGTATTACACAGTCTTGCTACTTGGTATAGGGGTAATTTGGAATGTGGTTATGCCAATTGTATCTGCACGCTTCCTTAGGTAGAGCAGGTGGTGAATGATAATGCTTTATTTCCCATCTGTTGGTTTGTGATGTGTGGGCCGAGTTTTTTTTTTACTCAAGTGGCTTGCTGCAGGGTTTCACAACTGAACAACATGTCTCTGATGTTGCGATTGTTGTATCCACACTAATTGCAATGTATGGACAAATAGTGAAATTCCCCCAGGTGGGACAAACCACTTATAGGAATGATGTTCAATGGATTGATATGTAGTATTCAAAAACTGTACCACTTCAATAAATTCATATTTTTTTGGGCCAAATAATCTTTGGAATAGTTCGGCAGGCTCCTGGCGATTGGCGATATTGCGCGATTGTTTGGTATGTGCCGACACCAATGCAGCTCATTTGTCAAGTTAGGGTGAGAGTCGGTTTCATTCCAATGCTCTTAATTTTTTCAATGTTTTTTTGGACAGCGGATGAGTCGGACAACCAGACAGACTACGAGGACGAGTGTGCGGACCAGCTGTTGGCTGCAGAGATTGACGATTGCCTTGCTGAACACGAGGACATGTTTGAAACGGTACGACAGCTGTTCTGAGCTCAGATATGATTAAAGAAGTGCCGATTGCCATTTGTGTTGATCTAAATTTTATATTTAAATTTTTTGCAAAATTTCTGTCTGTTGACATTCAACTGTTTAATATATGATGCAATACAAGTTACTTGATGGTGCCTTTTGAAACCGTTGCAGTTAAGGCCTCTCCGGCTGCTGCAGTATCCATATGTACCAATCAATGATTACATGAAATATATAATTGGTATTCGCTGATAGTTGGTAGCTATCAGATGCTTGAATTGGCGACAGTCCCAAGAACTGGGTTTTAAGTGTTCGCATTCAGAGGGGATGCATGATATAGTTCCTGCTGTAAAATTTTAAAGCATTTGACCATTAGAGAGATGAGTACTTCAACAGGAACTTACATTCAATGTGTGTGTTCTGTTGTTTCTCTCCAGGATGAAGAGCAGCAACTGAGAAAAAGGAATCCTCATAATCTCAGAGGTTTTACTGAAAGTGATGTTCAATAGAGAATTGCACTTAAGTGGAAGTGGTTTATTTCAGCAATGCAAGTAATATGGAAGTATCGTGTGAAATTAACGTATTGGTGAGAAGTTAATACGATCAAGAAAAAAATTGCCTCACTTCTTTGATTAATGAACATAATGTTCAGCTACACCTTTTTTTACGTTAAACAATGTTTTTTTTGTAATTTGCATTTACTACTGATTAGTCCTGTAACAAATAACACAGGCTGTGTCTCTGAAAGGGTTAATTAAAAGTACTGTATAATTGAAGTAGGCAACTTATGCCATTCCAGGGATTGAATGTCAGTGTACCTTTTAAGCCAAATGTGCCTTAATATGGGTTGTCCAGAGTGTTCCCATCAGGCATTTATACAAGTGATAATTGAATATTCTGTAGTATCTGCTTGTATTTCTTCTTGATTGTCTTGACGTACTTTGACGAGTGCACTCTGCAGAACCAAACATGTCACATTTGGCTCGTTGGAGAGAAATTTAGCGTAGCACTTGCGTGCAAATGATGCGATGGGAATGATCATTTGTTTTCTGCCACAATTTGTCAAAATCTAATAATGGAGATTACACTGCGCACACACGTAGACAAGCGTGCACTCATTATATTTCAAATCCCAAGTTTATTAAAACACCAGGGGCATATTGAATAGAGATGGTGAAATACTACTGTAGAGTACAGTGTTCAGAAATGATCAGGGCTACCCAATCCGTTCCCATAATTTTTTTCGCGTTCAGTCTGTTGTCCTTCCCCCGTACCTCCGATTAGCACGGTTGGCTTCGTGTGGAACCCAGTGAGTGTAATTGGGAAAACAAGCACATGTTTACGCGCTTTTTTGAAGGCACTGTGCGGTAAGCCCTATGTCGGCCCTGACCAGGAGCCAAATTCAGACGTCGAAATTCACTTTTCTTCGTGTCCCTGGTGCAGGCTGTTGATTTCATGGTTATACTGCAACAAGCAATGCAAACAGTAGTGTGTAGTTTATTGTCAGTAATGACTGTTATTTGCTCATGTACTCACTTGGCTGTAATAATTGCTGCTCTTATGTCTTGTACCATTTTATTTGAAAGACTGCACACATCACACTATGTACTGCATTTGTAGCTAATATGGTTTTTTTGCATACGTTTTTCTTTATATTGCCAATGTATACTATTTAACTTGTGGTTTTAAAGTGCTGTTTATAAAAACCAAAGACGTTGTGCCAATACAGTGGATATATTTTGCCGTCTTAGCATTGACATTTTTTTCCTGTTTTGCGATTTAGAAGTTATTTAGCTCTAACATTTTCCTCCTGTACATTATGCTGTGATTGAAGGAATATTTGACATGTAATTGTTTTAATTTGCAAGTCTACGTGATGTATAATTTTAAACGTTCACTTTATAAAGTGGTGAATTGCTGAACATTGTGCGTGTTTTCTTATGAAAATATACTGTAGTTATATTCTTTGGATCTTTAAGTAAAGTCACGTAGATAGGTTCAAATTAATATAAATAAAATAAATAAAAACTACGACGTTTCGATGACAACACAAGCGATCGTCATCGGGAGGACGATCACTTGTGTTGTGATCAAGACGTCGTAGTTTTTATAAATTTTATTTTTTATTAATTTGAACCTATCTACGTGGCTTTACCGAAAGACCCAAAGAATATGAATTCCTGCAGTCACGAAAGCTTCAAGTCAAGAAAATATAGTTTTCTTTAAAACATTGGAGTGGATGAGTGATATTTTAATATTCTGCTGTTTAAATGAAAGACATTTTTGTATAGTTAGCAATGTGGGTCTGTTTTCTGTACATAACTGGGAATGCATCCTGACTGCAAATAAGGTTTTACAAGAACAGTTAAAGTAGAAATGACAGTCCCTAAATATCCTTACATTTTTGGCAGTTAAGTAGACATAGGTACAGCTGTGCGCAGTGGTTCTACGCTGCGCTATGGACCCAACAACATGGGTTGGATGCTCAGAAGTGGCTCACAGTGACGAATTACATCTTGAACCCCCCTGCTGACCAGCACAGCATGGTGAAGTTTTGTCAACAAACCCGCAAGATTGATACGGCATGGATTGTTGACCTTCCTCCGCACCTCCGATATAGCACGGTTGGCTACGTACGGTGCGAAAGAAGTTAAATATACATACATGGAGACGTCTGAGAACAGTGCTGGTTTGCCAGTGCGCAGCACTGTTAAATAGCCATAACAACATGAAAAACACTTAAAATTGTTTATTACATTGCCATTTTTAGATAATTTGATATACCATGATATAGTGGCTCCCATGACCTTTTCCAATATAAATATCCACATATACCATGTACAGTATGTTAATGTTGGGTGTGTTGATGTTTTACACTTTATGCCTGTTGTTTAAAGTTGCCTAATTTTGTAAAGTTTAGTTTCATTGATGGGTCATGGAAGTGAAACACTAATTTGTTATAAAGTTAAGTTTGACATTTTTTGTTGATCACTAGGATTGTGTGCAGAATTTCACAGAGGTGTGTATACAGTATATGATCTCTTCCAAGTAGATGGAGAAGGTAAACAGGAGGGCACCGAGGAGTTATGGCTTTTGTGTTAATGAGTGATGCTGTCTCGTACACTTGGGATTTAAACATTGACGTTTTGAGACATTTTGGAAAGGTCTAAGTGGAAACAACTCCTTTTGTAATTTTGGCTTCAGTCATTGCTGTACATTTTCACTTTAGGAGTGTCAAATTGAGCAAATGTAGCCACAGCCAAAGCACCATGCAGAGTTTGAAATGAGCTGTGAAAATGTGGTCTCATGGTCAGGTGATGCAATTTGGCATGGCTGCAATACGCTTTTGTAAAAAAAAAATATTATTTCCATTGAACAGCATCGATTGCGATCTTGGAAGAGAAAGATTGGTCACTCAGATATGCTGAATGCCTGGGAGCTATTGACTGAGGGCACGCTGTTTCCACTAGGGGTCAGTCTTATACTAGATGGGGAGATGTAGCTGGAAGAGAAATCCCTCCTGCCCCACTCACTGGCTGTGGTACTTGTTCGAGTGACAGACGGTGAGTCTTCCTAGCGTTTGTAATGGAAAATTGGCAAGCCAACTCGAAGTTTATTTTTTTTCACTGTAACCCTTATCAACTTGTCTGCTTGACAAGTGGTTTTAAGGCTTAATGCATACAATTTCTCACAGTTGTTTGATTGTAGACATGCAAATGACTTCCACAAATACATCAAGTTCACCTCAGTTCACTTGGTGTCAGGAACCTTGAGTCACCCACAATCCCAGCTGGAAATCAGCATTGTATAACCCCCCCCCCCTCCGCTTTGATGGTGTTTATAATGAATGATTTTGGTCTGTGTTAATGCATGTAAGAATACTGATAAATTATATCGGAAATGCAACGTGATGATTGTTTTCTGTATATTGAGTAGTTTATGGGGGTGTAAGATGGTTCCGAGCTTATAAATTCACAGACCGTGACGAAGAGGTGGGTAGATATACTGCAGAAGGCGTATAGCATTTATTTAAAGTGTGATTTATAAACGTGCAGATTATATAGTGAGGGAAAAAGTATTGATCCCCTGCTGATTTTGTACGTTTGCCCACTGACAAAGAAATGATCAGTCTATAATTTTAATGGTAGGTTTATTTGAACAGTGAGAGACAGAATAACAACAAAATCTAGAAAAACACATGTCAAAAATGTTGTAAATTGATTTGAATTTTAATGAGGGAAATTAGTATTTGACCCTTCTGCAAAACATGACTTAGTACTTGGTGGCAAAACCCTTGTTGGCAATCACAGAGATCAGACGTTTCTTGTAGTTGGCCACCAGGTTTGCACAGATCTCAGGAGGGATTTTGTCCCACTCTTTGGAGATCTCCAAGTCATTAAGGTTTCGAGGCTGATGTTTGGCAACTCGAACCTTCAGCTCCCTCCACAGATTTTCTATGGGATTAAGGTCTGGAGACTGGCGAGGCCATTCCAGGATCTTGGTGTGCTTCTTCTTGAGCCACTCCTTTGTTGCCTTGGCCGTGTGTTTTGGGTCATTGTCATGCTGGAATACCCATCCACGACCCATTTTCAATGCCCTGGCTGAGGGAAGGAGGTTCTCACCCAATATTTGACGGTACATGGCCCCGTCCATCGTCCCTTTGATGCGGTGAAGTTGTCCTGTCCCCTTAGCAGAAAAACACCCCCAAAGCATAATGTTTCCACCTCCATGTTTGACGGTGGGGATGGTGTTCTTGGGGTCATAGGCAGCATTCCTCCTCCAAACACGGCGAGTTGAGTTGATGCCAAAGAGCTCCATTTTGATCTCATCTGACCACAACACTTTCACCCAGTTTTCCTCTGAATCATTCAGATGTTCATTGGCAAACTTCAGATGGGCATGTATATGTGCTTTCTTGAGCAGGGGGACCTTGTGGGCGCTGCAGGATTTCAGTCCTTCACGGCGTAGTGTGTTACCAATTGTTTTCTTGGTGACTATGGTCCCAGCTGCCTTGAGATCATTGACAAGATCCTCCTGTGTAGTTCTGGGCTGATTCCTCACCGTTCTCATGATCATTGCAACTCCACGAGGTGAGATCTTGCATGGAGCCCCAGGCCGAGGGAGATTGACAGTTCTTTTGTGTTTCTTCCATTTGCGAATAATCGCACCAACTGTTGTCACCTTCTCACCAAGCTGTTTGGCAATGGTCTTGTAGTCCAATCCAGCCTTGTGTAGGTCTACAATCTTGTCCCTGACATCCTTGGAGAGCTCTTTGGTCTTGGCCATGGTGGAGAGTTTGGAATCTGATTGATTAATTGCTTCTGTGGACAGATGTATTTTATACAGGTAACAAGCTGAGATTAGGAGCACTCCCTTTAAGAGTGTGCTCCTAATCTCAGCTCATTACCTGTATAAAAGACACTTGGGGGTCAAAAATCTTTCTGATTGAGAGGGATCAAATACTTATTTCCCTCATTAAAATGCAAATCAATTAATAACATTTTTGACATGCGTTCTTCTGGATTTTGTTGTTATTCTGTCTCTCACTGTTCAAATAAACTTACCATTAAAATTATAGACTGATCATTTCTTTCCCAGTGGGCAAACATACAAAATCAGCAGGGGATCAAATACTTTTTTCCCTCACTGTAAATAAATATTAAAGATGGCCAATTATATTATTTGGCAAGCCTCATAGCGTGCTCGGTGTTACTGCGTTTCCGATAGATTCGTTATCCGTTTTGTAAATCAAATCAATCTTGGTGCTTACGCCTTTTTTTTACAAAAAACACGGAATGGAAAAAGGCATAAAACTACGAATTCAAGAGAGCAACATTTAAAAAAAAAACTTTGTTAGATCTATATAGACGTGACTTTTCAAAATAAGGGTTGTTGCTTATTTTCTAAAACGAGTCCCCGGATGCGTTAACTTACATAGTCCAGTTTTATTGGTTGTAATATTATCTGCATACGTAAAGCATTCGGTAACTTAACTGTAGTTAGAAAACGTTGCATACTCGGAGGGTGTGTGCCAAGGTTGTAGCAGCTATTGTTTTTTTTTAGTAGAGCCGAGAGGTCTCGCTCACATGCCACTGTGGGCTTTCCTGAGTCCGTGATTCGGGTGACTTGCAGAGAGGGCTGCCCTTTTGAGAACACAAGGGCGGAAATAACAAATGTCTTTTCCTGTAAACCCATTTGCCCTCTAAATTTAGACCGAAAAACAATTTAAAGCAATTATTACTTGAAAGTAATTTTTAAAAAGATGTGGAAAGCTTTCTTCGGATTTGTTAAACAAAGTTTAGTTTTTAACAGTGCTCTTTGGTCATGTAAAGTTTAAGCACGCTTTACGGCCTGTTGCATATGTCTTGTGTGTGTTTTATGAGTATTTTAACTTATCTTGGCATTTTATTTTATATATACTTCACTTGTCGACATCATTTGAAAAATCACGTCCCAACCGGTTGTTATATATATCTGTTAAATATGTGAGGAACTGTTGGCTGGAACTTTAACAAGTTCGCAATTTCACCGTAGCCCGATGGGCAGTTGTGTGGAGGTTGAATTTGCCTATGTCATTGTGCATGGCGCACTGCATCTGGCTAAGGGGCAGCATCTGCTGATATATTACCGGATGTGGTAAAGTCCAATGTGTTACACCTACCTATATTTGGCTACTTCCGTTCCACGCACACCACCCTATCCATCGCCCACCCACCACACAAACTCGGCACTGCTTTACTTCTTTTGGCAACTGACATGCGCGCATACTTTTTTTTTTACAAAGTAATAATTTTGCTTACATACGCACACGTAGTCATGTAGTTTTACATGTTGTCGACTTCACTTCGTACCACATACAATTCTTATTGAATGCTTAATGCAGCGCTCTTGTTAAATTGTTCAATCTGATGAACTTTTTTCGGCAGTTTGTATACCAAAGGAATGCATTGTTGAAAACGAGATTACGCAGATTAACTGCATGAGTAATCCGTTACATATAAACAGGAAGGAAGCTTTCAAAACCATTATTTTCACCACCTATGACCAAAGTACCTGGAATGCACCCAATCTTTTTTTTCAGATCTCGCAAGCTAAGCAGGTTTGAGCCTTGGATGGGTAACCACAATGCCACTGAGGTCTTTATAGGCTGCTCAGGAGCTATGTACATTGCGGGGGAGCAGAGGGCATTGAAGAACAATCATTTCATAATATTCATAATAAAAAACAATCAATTATTGTACTGTGCTATGCTTCCATGTATGTGCTCCCCACCTTCAACCCGCACTGACGACCTGCGTGGGTGAGGTGTGGTCACATATAACCCCCCACGACCCGCGCAGTCTTATGTTGAACTTCTTTTGCACCGTACGTAGCCAACCGCGGCAATCGGGAGTTTGTGCAGCCAGCTATGGCTCTAGGATTTGGTGTTACATGTTATTTATGTAGTTTATTGTAAAAATTCGGTCACAGTCCTTGTGATCACTGTTACGTTGCAATTGTGGCTTTATTTTTTGGTGATTTGGAAAACTTTTTTTGGTTTGGACATGTTTGTTTTGTTGTAGTACGGAGTTAGACTGTGATGGCCTTAATCTACGTTTTTGTGGTTGTTGTTGTTTGACTTGCATTCCACTGGGATTTTTTGCACACAGCGTTGGTGTACGGTGCTTTTTTCAGGAATATTTTTGCTGGGTTTTTTTCCATGGATTTTCTGTTTGCACAGTCACATAGTCACTTTAAGATGTGTTTCTTGTTCGTGTTTTTGTTTTGTTTGTTGTGGTTGCACCCGATTCAAGAGCCGAATGGCTCACAGGGCTATACCAAAATAAACTGAACTGAACTGAGGAGGCTCTCATCTACTATTCGATTAACAAACAAAAAAAAAAGGTTTGTGGAGGGGGGGGGGGGCTTTACACGTACGATATTTCACCAGGAATTGTTTTCATTATTCTATATATCATGAATGTTACACCTCAAGATCTGGACACGCTTCCCGTGTCGTAGTAGAACTGTATGGCAGCGCTCTACGTTACAACCGTGCGAGAAGTCCAAGCGGATGTTTGTTTTTCTCTCCCCCCCCCGGCCCCCCACTTATATTTAGCTGAGCAATTAAAAGGCTACAAGCCGCTGGGGTTGCAGTGTGTGATTACGGCTTCCTTCCCGCGTGGACCCAGATAGCCATTAATAACCAGCTCCCGGAGATTCCAGCGTGAGTTTGTCATACAGATGTGCCATAGGTTTGGCTCTCATTCTTTGTACGTGTTTGTGTAATACGTCTCGTGTGTGTGTGTGTTTTGGATAGTTTCATAACTCGTGCGTGAATATTTGCAGACACAAAAAAAACCGCACCACCACCATCAACGTAGTCAAATTATTACTAACTAGCCTTTTTGCCCGTCCTAGGACTGGGTGTATTGCCGTAAAAGTGAAACTTGCAAGCGAAAATCAGACCGCGACGTGACATATTCATTGCATCAATTCGTGTGCAATTTGTAAGGCCACGGTGACACAGACCTATTTCATTTAAAGGTTATAATCCCTTGTTCATCACGACGTCCTTTTTACTTTGATGTCTCAACAAGAGCGTCACGGAGATCACGTGATGACGTGAGGGTTCAGCCTTTGTAGTGAGGGTTGTCAGTTGACGCCGAGGAGGGGGGAGGAGGCGCCTCCCGCCCCCCCCCCCCCCCCAGTGGAGTGACGTCAGCAGCTAATTATGAATGGGGGGGGGGGGTGTCCATTTGGAGGACGTCACCTCTTCATGATCATTAATGAGGGGGGCTGGTCGACGTGCAGTGACGTCACCTGCTTATGATTATTAATGAGGGGGGCTGGTCGACGTGGAGTGACGTCACGAGCGTTGCACACAGACATTCTTGGCTCATATTGAATGGGTCCTTCGGTAAAGCCAGGCAGATAGAAAAATAATAATAAAAAAAATATCACGACGTTTCGATCGCAACACAAGCAATCGTCTTCAGGTGAGAGAGGAAGACGATTGCTTGTGTTGCGATTGAAACGTCGTGATAGTTTTATTATTCTTTTTCTATCTACGTGGCTTTACCGAAAGACCCATAGAATATGTATTCCTGCAGTCACGAAAGCTTTAAGTCAAGATTCTTGGCTCATTATAGTAGGTAATAATAATGGGGGGGGGAGTACTCCATATTGAGTGACGTCACCCGCTCATGATTATTAATGAGGAGGTGTGGGGGGGGTGTCCATTTGGAGGTCGTCACCTACTCATGAATATTAATGAGGGGGGCTGGGCGATGTCGAGTGACGTCACGAGCGTTAAGGACAAACATTCCTGGGTGATTATAGTAGATATTTAAAAAAATATATATTTTTCGAATAAGCACAGGCCATAGCATAAAGTGTCCAGACGACCGGCATCAACATGTGTAACGTTGGGTGACCCCGGTAATGATCTAAGAAACGATGTAAGAGAGAGAAAAAAAGTAAAGAGTGAAATGTATGTGCTGTATGTACGCTGAACTTCTTTCGCATCGTACAGAGCCAACCGCGCTAATTAGAGGTGCGTGGGAAGGAAGGGCCACGAACGAATACACAAAAAAAGCAGTTCTAAAGAAATGAGTTTCCAATCGAGATTCAAAAGCGCAAAGCTCCAGCGGCTTCCTAATATCGCAAGGAAGAGCGTTCCAGACGGCCGCAGAAGCGCGTCTGAAAGCGCGCGCGATGCGGTGACCGGCGTCTTTATTCGATGTCCGGCAGCCGAAGAGGGAAGAAGAAGAGTAAAAGGAACGTGTGACGGGTGGAGACTGAGAGGGTCAACTCAGAAGGGCGTCGATAAACAGGAGACCAACTCAAATTGTCATTTAAAGCTTTCGTGACTGCAGGGATTCACATTCTTGGTTCTTTCGGTAAAGTCACGTGGTTTTCACACCACAGCAAGAAAATTTGAAAAAAGTGCCACTTTTTTCAAATTGTGCCACTTTTTTCAAATTTTCTTGCTGTGGTTTTCACACCTGATGATGATTGCTTGTGTTGCAGTCGAAGCGTCGTGAGAATTTTATTGTTTTAGATATTTTTTATTTTCTTGTTTTCCCTTCTACGTGACTTTACCGAAAGAACCAAGAATATGAATAGGAGACCAACTCGTTAAACTCGTAGCGATCCCTGCAATGTCAGGATATTTTTTTTAAACACGAGATATGTTGAAATAACTTTCAGATTTCAAAAATGCAGTTTCATACAAACAATTAAAATATAAAGTATTTTGTCTTCTTTAATGTTAAGGGTAACGTGCTTTTCTGAAATTGTAAGATTGTAAGAAATCAAACTGCCTTGTTTTTCTCAAATCCATGGACAGGATTTGGTTCCACAAGACTTCTTGCGAGCACTGCCTTACACCTACCTCGTCCTACTGCAGGGTTTCTCAATAGCTTATCCAGTATGTCATAAGTTACGTTTCATTGAGGAATACTGCTAAATATTGTCAAATTGACGTTGTGAGATACTTGACAGCGGGCACATGCCCATCTCCTAACTGGCAGGTGAGCTTATTTACTTTAGTCTCTTTATGTTTGCAGGCCAAACTGACATTGCGTTGACAGTGTGATATTTATTACAGCATGAGAAGAAGTGTGTTTCAGGATAATGTGTGGAAGGCTGAAGTGAAACCTGTTTAATGCCAGGTCTTTCAGATAAGCGTGTGATTGAGTCTCAGTATCTCGCCTCGGATGTGCTAAATATTCATGCAAATGAAGAATCGTTGCACTTTAATGTAAGGCCAATACACGAAACTTTAAAACAATGCTTCTTCAAAAAGTGGATACAATTTATTGTTCTTTTGCATAACTGCATCGGACTCTTATTCTCCACAACTCATGTTATCAGCAAGCCCAGGTCATTCCGTGATTCTTCCTATGATTTTCGATTGATTTGTCCCATCACCACCCGCCCATGTTTCAGAAAAGAGGAAGCGTTGCATAGGTTGTTGTGGGTAGATGCTATATCTATCCTATTATCTGCTGTGTTCATAGCTAAAGATGGTTGCGTAATAACTCTGAGAGATAGGACACAGCACTGATAGGAAGCTGCAAACGTATCCACGATGGTGTTGATGTCCAGAGGGAGTTGTGGATTAATCTTGGAAGCATTGTCAAACGCGAATATGCAAGTTCTTAAGGGTAACATTAGTTGCGGGTAAGAGGGCCGCGTACGACAGCCAGCAATTCCGTTGTGTTCGCAAAGAGAATAACAATGGGTGCACAACTTTTGGCCAAAAATTGTACATGCCAGCAAAGTTATCCTAGCTAAAACTGGCACGATGTTAAGGCTTAATTTCTCACAAAAACTTTACGTTATGAAAGATAGGCGTATACTCTTTGGTTCTTTCGGTGACTTTACCGAAAGAACCAAAGAGTATGGATCCCTGCAGTCACGAAAGCGTCAAATAAGGATAGGTGTGTTAAATGTCATCGTTCTTACAATGAAAATAATATTTTACGTGGTCTAAACATACATATTTACTTATTTTACTTTTGTCAAAAATTGTCCTGAAAACTACATTCACATTTGAATATATACACTTTAAAATACATTTTCGTCTCATAAATTCTACGACAATCCGTGATGCAATCGTAAATGTAATGCCGTTTATGACCTTATGTGGGAGTTGGCAGTTGTCTTTGAGTAACCACAGACGGACAGCCATGTTCGAACACAGCCGTAAACATCGCTTATTTAAACAAAGGATCACACGCTTCTCTCAAGCTCCTTATGGCCACGTTCTCTTATTTGAACGGGTAGGCTATCTAGAGTGACTCACTGCAAGACCACGAAACTGGGCAGCGTAAGGCAGCGTGGAAGAGGCAGCAACTCTGACCTACTTGCATACAGAGGGATTCTTCTTGCTTGTCTCTTGCATAACGTTTCTCTTGATCCAATGCTCCTCCCCATTGCACCCTTATCAGCTTTGCAATGCGCGCACACACACACACACACGCGCGCTTGGCTAATCTTGGTAATCGTTGTCAAACACAAAGGCGGAAATTGTAACAATCCTGTTTAAAAAAAAAATCCCTTATCGCAAAATAAGCAACGCTCACGAGGAGCGGAGTCACAATCATTGTCATCCGATGCTGGGTTCTCAGCTCCTGGAGATGTGGGGGAGGCACGCATGTGCGATGGCACAGGGATGTTAGAAGGGCCTTACCTGCGATCAGGTAGGCGTATTCCGGCATTGTTTTCTTAACCTTTGGATCGTGTATCACTCACACAGATGGACATCTTATATCCGGCACGTGGTTATACTTGCAGTGTCCATACATTGTAAATGTGCCTATGACACAAATAACCAGGAATGTCCCCTGCTTTGTCAGATCTCGGAAGGTTGAAGGAGGGTTAAGCCTGGATAGCGCTGGGATGGGCACCCACCATGCGTAACAGGTATTATAGGTTGCGGAGATGCATCGTGGGCAGCAGAGGACAGTCCAGCAAAAAAACATTGTTGAACTATACTCTTATGATCCCACATATATGCTCCCTGCCTTTACCAACCCACACAGACCGGTGTGGTGAAGTATGGCTAAACCAGCCCACTCTCTGTACGGCATGGAGAGGCTTTCATCCAGCAGTGAATTTACAAGTATACATACATATATGCTGGTCATTCACTTACAAAAAAATACACTTAAATTAAATTGATAAAAGTACTCTCCTACAAATTGTATATTTACATGCATTTATCGGTACATAAAGACAATATCTTCCATATAGTATTTTATACGTTTAGGGAAAGTGCAGTGGTTAGCACATCACGCTATGAACCCGGCGACCCAGAGTTGTATTCTCAGCCTTGTATGTATGTTGAACTTCTTTCGCACCGTACGTAGCCAACGGTGCTAATCAGTGGTGCATGATGCCTGAACTGGCCCTGGCCTCCCCCCAACTTGCACTGCCCACTGTTGTGAAGTAGCCAAACTACCCCCAAGATTAGCACGGTGCCACAGCGTGCGGAGGCCATCAGCATTTGCATAAACCATCACGCGGACTCTCCTTATCCTCGCAGTGGCTTTTGGAGAGTTATATATCAAACAATGACGGCCTCGCTGCATCGCGTGCTTTCTGATTCGCGTCTGCAGCAGTCTGGAACGCTCTTCCTTCCGATATTAGGAAGTCACTGAAGCTATGGGGCCATCCATTTAGTACGTACGCAAAAATCTGTCAAAACTTCACTTCTCCCCCCCTCCATGTACGCACGCGGACTCTTTACCCCCCCCCCACCACCTGCGTACGTACAGCTTGACGCACCCCCCCCCTCCCCCCAATCCTATAGAACGGCCGATATTTAATCCACGCAGAAACGATCAAGGATTAAAAATATTAACGTGTTTAAGCAAACAGATAGTCCACCGCCGGGCTATCTAACTCATTTGAAGGCCAATGTAGACAAATTATTAGCGAGGCTTCACCGCCCCCCCCCCCCGTTTCCTATGCGTGCATTGTCAGTAGACCCCCCCCCCCATACGCAAGCAAACGCATTTGGGTTAACCCCCCACTCCCCCCTCCATGCGTACGTACTCAATAGATGGCCCCATATGCACTTTTAAATCTAGATTGAAGACGCATTTCTTTAGAACTGCTCTTTGAGTTTACGTCGCTGTCCTTCCCCTGCACCTCCGATGAGCACGGTTGGCTACGTACGGCGCGAAAGAAGTCCAACATGCACGCATCCAGCAATGTATTGACAAAGAGCTCCATGCTGGAGTGATGTGACCAGCACTGCACCCAGCCACATTTTTCTCCCCAACGTTGATACCACACAAGGCATCGTTTACGGTTAAGTCAACCTCAAGGAGACCCAGACACAAACTGATTATGCTTTGCCGTGGAGCATTATGGGTAAAAGCACACGAAGAATAAGCAGAACTCAGCAATTGTTTAAGAGAGCAAACTCTGGGCCAAGGTTTGGATACCACTTGCTACTGACGCGTGTTATGACCAAGAAATAAACCTGAGTTGCTTGGTTTGCAGCATACCGTGAAATTACTGTCACCGCTACCCCAATACATACATACGTGGCTAAATATAGAGAGTGGAGTGGTGGCACAGTGGTTAGTGAGCTCAGCTATTAACGCGGTAAACCTGAGTTCAGTTCCCGGTCATCGCTAACATCAGCGGTGAGCGATATATGAACCAATACTGCCCTTGCACTGACCGCCATGGTGAATTATGGTGAGATATGGTCAAACAACCACCTTGACTGACAGGGTACAGGGAGGCCTGCATCCAGTAGTGGAAGGGGTTTCATTTGTGGCGTTCATAAAACAAAACCCCATTGCAACAGTGGAAACATTTATGAAAGTGATCAAAATAAGATAGAGTTTCACTCTTCAAATCGCATAGCCGAAATGCAATTTTCTGTTCCGTGGGTGCCAGGTTCGTTGCTATGTTGAGGCCACAGGTAATTCAACATTTGGCAATTCCTTAGTAACAGATTTGATGTTTATCTGATGGAACAGTTTATCGCTCTTCACCTGCAAACTGACGGGCACATGAAAGGACAGCGGAACCCTGTTATCAATGCACAATAGCCTATTACACTGCTGTGACTCACTGGACAGGACCGCTATTTAAATTCTTCCCTCTCTCACTGGACAACTTAACGTGATGCTTATCGCAGGCCTCCGTCTGCAAAACGATAGCATCGAGATGAGTACTCAGGAGTCCGCAAACGGACATGTGTAACTAAGTAATCTACAGTCATTCCCATACAGGTTTAGTTGAAGATGGAAGAGCTATATGAAGTTCTTTATTCAACGGGTGTCCGATCCATCCTCGGTTCTGCAATGATGGAAACATTACAGAAAGTTACATAGATGCATTAAACAATCATTTGTAAACTCTAACAAAACAACATACTATGGAAGAGGAAAAAAAACAGGAATGGTTAACTATAATGCAAACATAGGAATCAAGTTAAAAGTGCCAATTCGTAATTTTTAAATCATAGTTTCAAATCACTGCGCCAAACGTGGATGTCGTAGATATCAAACGTGAGCTTCGAGGGCATTTCTTGACGGTAAAATCCACCTAATTGAGAGAGGAAGCCGCCTGCGACATATACTTAAAAAAAAACGGGTTCGGAAAACTTTTGCCGTGGGTTTATCGTTTCACTACCAAAAGAGTATAAGCAACGCGTTAGTCAGTCCCCTGGGCTGAACGAGCTGCGATTGCCGAGCCTTCGATGGCAATGCGAAAACGACTCTGCAGCCTTCGTGGTTCCGAGCAAGCGCTTGATTTGGACTAAGAAACATTTTTTTCCAACGGTGTTTATATTAATGCTGGATACAGTTGAGTAGCGAAGATGTTTGAATATTGATTTTGCGATGTTAAATGTATTGTTGGGTATGAGTTGAGGTTTATGCTATCATCAATTTGTTTGGAATGTTTATTTCACTGGTGGAAATGGAGCAATGAAATCATTGCAGTTGGATGGATTATTACATCAATGCTTCGTGAGAGATGACTATAGCTTGGGGGAGACTTTCATCCAGCAGTGGATTGATCGTGGTTGGTGATGATGCATGCATTTATTCTGGATGTGCATTCGTATAATGCGCTGTGAAAGATGCTTACCAAACAAACCTGCTGCCTGGATGATTGATGATGATGTGAGGTCTAATAAGCATTCAAAGTTACAATCTCACATCCTCACATGCCTCTCTCTTCTCTATTTTCTACACGCTGCTCTAATGATATTGTCCAGCACCTCTGACAATCTGCACAGGAAAAATAGAAACGCGCACACAAAGACGAAACCCAAATACAGAAATGAAAAATCTACACCGCCACGCGTATTCATCACCTGCAGTGGTTATTGTTAAAGTCGGCTGGCGGAAATTGAAAGGGAATGGAAAGTACAAATATTGTTTTTTGATGATTCACGACGTCTGTTGAATGCTGTCTTGCTCGCACCCATGGTCAGGAGAAATCAGTAATTGACTCTCGATTTAAAGCTTTCGTGACTGCAGGGATTCATATTCTTGGTTCTTTCGGTAAAGTCACGTAGAAGGGAAACAATAAAATAAAACAAATATAAAACAATACAATTCTCACGACGTTTCGACTGCAACACAAGCAATCATCATCAGGTGTGAAAACCACAGCAAGAAACGTCGTGAGAATTGTATTGCTTTATATTTGTATTATTTTATTGTTTCCCTTCCACGTGACTTTACCGAGAGAACCAAGAATATAATTGACTCTCGTGAAATTCATGGGAGATAGGAGTGGGGGGGGGGGGCCTCTACACAACCGACCACGGTGCTCGTCAGGAGAAGTAAACTACGGATCATCTCACGAGATGCCCTGCAGCACCACAATGCCGCTCCTCAAGACGTTGGCAACACCAGAAACGGTCGTCTGTGCAGACTATCGGGAAAAGACCGCGTATGTTGGACAGGTGGTGGCGACGACGAAGAAGCAGTTTGACTGCCAAGCTGGTCATGCAACCCTGTCCACATTCCCTATGCACATTGTCACCTGGCAATGCAGCAACGTCATATTATTTTATATACGTTCTGCATGTGTGGATTTAGTTTGCGCTTGAGCTGAATACTCATTACAGTATAATGCTCTCATCCTGTGGGGATCCCTTCGTGGGGTCGTCTTATATAATTCATAAACCAAATTATTTGAAGATGGATTAGTTGTTAAATGAAGTCCTCCTTTATCTCTCTATGGGTTTGTCATAAACAATCGTGCCAGTGTTAGAAAGAGGATGTTGTTGAAGCCGAATATAAACAGGAACATATGTATTTTTAAAATGTATGTCACCCATGAACTCCCGCAGTATAATCAATGGTTTGTGAGGCAAAATGTTTACATTTCTACATTGTCTGATGCCCCTTTTATCTGCATCAACGCCAGTGTGTAAACACGAGCATTTATCTCTCGATGCTGCCGTCTCACGATGAATTTCCGCCACGATTCTGGCGGTCCAACTTTTCCCATTTGCCAATCATCGGACGTGTGCCAAGCGCACTACGTAACCATGCCCCCGAATGGAGTCGACTGATGAAGACGCCGAGGTGAACCGCGTGCGTGAGATTAGCGAAGACTGGCGTTTTGAGAAACGCTGGCACCAACGGACACGCACATCGATCTCTCCGTAAAAGACGCCGCAGGCAGGCGCACACGGGCGTGAGTGCACGGGCAGACGCACTCTTGACGCTAAACGCCAGGGCGGTGCAGTGCCCTGATGCTTGTGCTTCGCAACAAGATGCCACCCGGGTTCGGTTCCTGATCCCGGTGCCTGTCTGTCTGCGTGGAGTTTGTACGTTCTGTTCCTGTTCTGCATTGGTTTTGCTTTTGTGAACTCCTCTAGTAGCTAAAATAAAAGAAAGAAAAAAACATAACGTAACTGGTATTGGCCAAACATCTCAATGCTGAAAAAGACACAATTGAGATTTTAATTGCAACGTCATCCAAAACTTGGCAGGACCCTCCTGAATAAGTCTTGAGACTCCAATGATGCTTCCCTGGGTAAATAATAATAATAATAATAATGTGGTAGTTCAAGTTGATGGCTTTTGTGAACTCCTCCAATAGCTAAAATGAATAAAAAAATATATACATTGTAAAATGGTATTGACCAAACATCAAAATACTGAAATAATTACACAATTGAGATTACCCATGGCAACATCGTACAAAACTTGGCAGGACCCTAATGAATAAAAGTCTTGAGACTCCGGTGAGGTTTCCCTGGGTTAGACAATCATGATAATAATGTGGGAGTTCAAGTTGACTGCTTTGAAGTGCTTGTGAAAGCCAACAGCACAACCGCATGCGCGACTTGCGGGACCTAGCAGGGGGGTGGCCCCAGGTGACGCTGCGACAAAGCGTCCCCCGCCTCTTTCCCCGAGTGATAAACGCGTGGGATGCTGCTGGATCACATTGGTGTGAAAAGTAGAGGCCGACCGAAATTGGTTTCGGTTTCGGCGCCGAAAGTTGGCAAATGGCCTTGTGGGGGACGCGGGCCCCCGGCTCCCCCTCCGGGGGAAGGCTGATCTCGGTAGGGCTGCAGGCTCCGGACTCCTCGCTCGTGTGAGAGCCGCCGTTATTCGACTCCTTGCTCGTGGGGGGAGGGCTGCCGCCCTCCGTCTCCTCTCCTCGCGGCGCAGCCCCTCGGGTCCGCGGGTCCTGTTTGGGGGGCATAGCTCGGGGCTGGCGCACGGCTGCCTGGAATCAATCCGTCGCTTCTCAGCCACTCAAACGCGACGTCTCCGCTCACACAACCATGCACACTACTCACACGCGCTGAACGGGGGTTAGGAGTCAGAGGGTAATGACGTCCTTCGCACACGCGTTGCCAATTGGAGGGGGTGTCTCGGAGATTATTTAAAGGGCTGTATGAGTAATCTCACGTGTACCCGGGCGAGTCCACTATCGCTCACCACACGCACACGCTAACCACGAGCTACACGTATGGGCGAGCGCAAACACGCGGGTAAATACACACTCGCGCGCAAACACAGGGTACAACAACGCAGGAACCCTGGTCGGGCGCACACACAATGGCCGCCTCAACAGAGTTTCCCGCGTGTAAATCCCCGTACCACGACGAGCGGACTCACACCACCATGCGCCCGTTCCACACTCGCAGAAACCACACGACAAGGTTTATTGACCACTGTGACGATTTATTCCCGGCGCGTCTGCGAGCTACTATCACACAAATCGGTCTGAGTCAGCAGGGCAGGTCTAACCTATCTCCTGATAGTCTAACCCGATCTACCTTGTCCCCTTAGAATTAAACTCCCTAGGATCTTACCCTAAATCCCAACTCTCTCTTTCGTACTCACGTTTTGCCTTGGATGTGCGGGAAGCCGTGGAGAGGCGAGGCTGCTCGAAGTTCTCGCTGGGAGTGGGGCCTGGCTGCGCTGTGACTCGTCTCATGGACGATCCAGTGGTCGGCAAGGTGACTACCACGATCCCTGACTCGAGAAGAACACGTGACTACCCTATCCCTACCTTCTCTCGCCTTTTATTGTTCCCTACATCAAAGATAATTCGGCACTTATCCACTGGCCTTCCCGGCCAATCAGGTGGCTCGGATTTCCCGCCACTCTCCCCAGGCCGGTGCTCTCTCAGACGTCCGCATTTTACCATCTACACAAGCACATCTGTCCTACCAATCAGAGGACCGGCCCTGTTTTCCCGCCGTTCGTGACTCCGCCCCCCCTACCTGCCTGCTGACCCGTGTGTGTTGTGGGTGTTTTCTACCCGCGGTGGCTCAGCAGCCCCGTCGTGACCACGTGATTACCACCCAAGTCACGGCGCCGCGGTGCGAGTTAGCCTTGGAGGAGGTCGCCCAATTCCCTGGTCGCAGGAAACCGTGAAGTTTGGTCCCATGAGAGGGCTTCTGGGTGAAAACCTGTCGGCCAGGTGACCTCCCCTCGGGGCTCTATGTGGGGGTGTGTGTGTGTTCATGTGGGGGCTCTATGTGGGGGTGTTCATGTGGGGGCTCTATGTGGGTGTGTGTGTGTTCATGTGGGGGCTCTATGTGGGTGCGGGTGTTCATGTGGGGGCTCTATGTGTGTGTGTGTTCATGTGGAGGCTCTGTGTGTGTGTGTTCATGTGGGGGCTCTATGTGGGGGTGTGTGTATGTTCATGTGGGGGCTCTATGTGGGTGTGGGTATGTTCATGTGAGGGCTCTGTGTGGGGGTGTGTGTGTGTTCATGTGGGGGGTGGTGAGGGAAGAGCAGCGTCGGCCCCGTCGCTTGGAGGTGGCGGCGTCGCGGCCACGGAGTCGGCCGGACGGCTTCGCTGCTGCTGCTGCACCACAGTGGCAGGCACGGGAGAGTGTGATGGTGATGATGCTGCTGCACCACAGTGGCAGGCTCGGGAGAGTGTGATCATGCTGCTGCTGCTGCACCACAGTGGCAGGCACGGGAGAGTGTGATGATGATGCTGCTGCTGCATCACAGTGGCAGGCTCGGGAGAGTGTGATGATGATGATGCTGCTGCACCACAGTGGCAGGCACGGGAGAGTGTGATGATGATGATGCTGCTGCATCACAGTGGCAGGCTCGGGAGAGTGTGATGGTGATGATGATGATGCTGCATCACAGTGGCAGGCACGGGAGAGTGTGATGATGATGATGCTGCTGCTGCACCACAGTGGCAGGCTCGGGAGAGTGTGATGGTGCTGCTGCTGCTGCGGCACCACAGTGGCAGGCTCCGACGGAGCGGCTTCGCTGCTGCTGTGGCACCACAGCCTCTTTCGGTTTCGGCGGTTACCAGAAATTCAGTTTCGGTCGGCCTCTAGTGAAAAGCAAATCGTCTAATGGACTCTAACCAGGAGCGTAACGAGCGTGGGGCAGGCAGGGGGTGCCTTGCCCCCCATGCTGGCCAAAGTTACGAGTTGGGACTCTCCTTGACAACCACCCACGAGTTATATTTTCAACAAGAGTATAAAAGATGATGTGATTAGGAGCCGCGATATATAATAATATTGGGGCCTCCCTGAGCTGATAATGTAGTCACTACGCCACCGACTCTAACATTTTGCTCTCAATCCCCCGCAACATCCGATGAGCACGGTTGGCCACGAGCGGCGCGGAAAAAAGTTCAACATACGTAACATAACGTCATCATACTTTCACGTAGGGATGTGCCAGAGTGCTCGGCTCATATGTAGGCACTCGGCGGTGACCACTCGTGACGCCCCCAATTCTGGGTTAAACATCTGCGCCGAGGGCAGAGAGCTAAACGGGAACACGAAGTGCGAAAGCCACCGACGCAGCCGATCTTCGCTCGCGGCATGCACGACTACGATTTACATAATTGCCGGTATTGCAGCTATTATGTTATTTTGTGAATTTCACATCTCATTTCGGCCGCGCGCACTCATTCATCATCATTTCTGGCTTCCTGTACAGGTCCCTAATGAGGCATGGCGTCAGCATTTGAAGTCTATTCATATGGTTAAAGAATTAATGGCACGCGCACTGAGGAGTACAAGCATTTTGGGCATCGCTTTTTTAAAAGTGCAAACCTTCCGGGGTCTGATAGCGCTCTGCGGCATAACACATGTCCAACTGTGGTGTAGGATGCAGATGGAAAGGATGAAAAAGAAGGATCATGGGAGGTTAGAGAGGGAGCGTACAGGATGGGTGTGTTGAGTGCTGTCACCCCATCGATGCGTACATATGTGCGCGCGGTAAATGAACTTGCACAAGTGAATAGCTGTGTAGGTTGAACTTGTTTCGCACCGTACGTAGCCAGTCGTGCTGACCGGAGGTGCGGGGGAAGGACAACAAACTATACGCAAAAAGATGTTATTAAAGAAGTGAGTTTTCAACCTAAGATTTAAGAGTGCGTAGCTCCAGTGGCTTCCCGATATCGGGAGGGAGAGCGTTCCAGACGGCTGCAGAAGGGCATATGAAAGCACGCGATGCAGTGACCGTGTGCAAAACAATGCCTGTAGGCATTGCGGCGCATTCATGAATCTGCGAGTCAAAATGCGGTGTCATCTTGATTTGAAGCTTTCGTCACTGCAGGAATTCAGACTCTTTGGTTATTTCGGTAAAGTCACGTAGGTAGAAAAAATAAATCACGACGTTCCGATACCAACACAAGCCATCGTCTTCAGGTGAACATCGCGAAACGTCGTGATTTATTTTTTCTACCTACGTGACTTTACCGAAATGACCAAAGAGTATAAAATGCAGTGTGTTTATGTTTTTAATCGGGAAGACAAGAACGGCTTTGCTATGGCCGATGCCATGGGTTCTGCAATGCTGCGCTGCATTGCAACACTATTCCTGTGAGGTCTGACAATTAAACAGGCTATATTTAAAACGAATACTTCTTCAGGGTCATATTCGTTAAAGCTGATGGATTCCACACCGCGCTGCAGCACACGCACACATACGTAAAATATATATATATACCGGACAAACTGCTCTCATCCAAGGGAGGAATTTTCTGTAAAAATAATTACATATTGGAGCTCACGTTCATCAACAACCTCATTTGGAACTGTTTGCGCTTTTTAGCGGTCTTTGTTGATGCAGAAGTCAGCTCAATTAAATCATTCTATAAGCCTCCCACAAGCCGTGCTATCTTGCAGTCGATTTTGGGGGGTGGGGGGGGGGGGCGTTGATTTCACACATGTCAAACATTGCCGTTGCACGACCGAGGTGTGTAACACGCGCGCGTAAAATCTGTGCGCGATTCACTACGCGCAATGAGACGGCTGCCACTCCGCACGGGAGACAGAAGCGTTTAGTCACCCCTACAGCGGCCTTCAAACGGTGCCAGAACGTGCGCAATGGACCCTCGTGTGAGCCGTTATATGTGAAAGACCGCCACCGACACCACCACCACCACCACCACCTCTTGGCATCGGCCTGCCATGTACGTGATAAGCGCGTTTCTTCTGTGCGGCTGCCGTGTCAACGGTCAATGGGACCTGAGTCTCTGTGACAGCTTCCATGACACGCGAGATGGAGCCACTAATTTAACCAACTCCCCCCGCACGCACACCCACCCATACACCGCACTGGCTTTTATCGCGGAGTGAGTCGGAGCATTCCCGGCGGCGCTCACAATTGCAAGAATATTATCACGGTCGCATAATAGCCGACTTGATGGCGAGCCCGCGTATCGCCACAATCCTTCAACGGAGAGGGCCCGCGCAGTCTCGTGATGTATCTGTTTACTTTTTGGGTTCCCAGGCTCCGGTCGCCAGGTCTGCGAGCCAAATGCCCTCCGGTGAAACAAAGATGACTGTGTTCAGTCGAGAAAATGTGGAAACATCTGCACCGCATCTCCGCCACGGGTCTTCCAGAGTTCTGCAGATAACGCAATGGGGCAAAAATACATCGGGGTGACCCGGGTGTGCGGAGAGGGAACAGCAGGAGAGGTGGGTGAAGGAGAGGTACTGTGGCGAAAGGGGGAAAAAAGTTAATTACATTTAGGGCAGGGTATAGCTGGAGCATGCATGCACCAGTGCGGCTACCTGGCATCGCTGGTGGAGCGGTTAGCGCTGCGCTGCGCTCCGAATCCGGCGACCCGAGGCCGATTCCCTCCATTGAGTACCTGGTGCAATGTGTAAAAACATTGCCATGAGGGAGACAAAGGCTGTCGGGCGTGGTGCTGGCCACCCACCCACCCACCCCCCTCGTGTGCCTTCATAGACGCTCCTCGCTAACGGCACTTGCCTCAACAGTTTGTTAAGGATTTCCTGGGGATCTTTGTCTTATACTGTGCCTGCATTGACGGTGTTGAATCCATTTATCTGCTCATCGCTGTGCTTGAGCCACTCAGTGTTGTGAGTTGAAACCACGTTTCACCGTTTTGCTTTTGATGAGGCCACGTGCTTTGTTAACAGTGGCCAACTCTTACACATTTTGAAGCGAGCAAAAGCTCGTAAAAGTGGACGTTTTTGCAAACATTGTAAGGGGGATGCGTCACATAATTCACACAGCGATAACGTGATTCAAACACGCAGACTTGATGTCATACAAATGTGGTTTATGTAAACAAACAAATAAAAACAACTTTGTTTTCTTTACACACGTGGGTAATGTTGGCGTGAGTAAAGTGGAATGTGATAGTCTGCAGGTCTGAACGTTTTGACGGCAAAACGCTTCACCTGGGGTTAAACTTGGCTCGCTTCGATTGCGATGAAAGATTTGGGGTACAAGGTGATCGTATACAAAGCAAATGTGAATATCAGTGGCAAAAAACAACACCAGAGTAAAAACGCATCTAAGTTTACCTCTGCAAATGAAATTCAAAACCATTTGAAAGCTTTAGAATATTTTTTGTCCCACATTTTTGAAATGTTTTTTTCTTGCTTTGCCATGAATTGAACATCACCAGTCCATCACACATGCTAAACATCTAGTAGCGTGGTCATTGATGACATTTATATAGAACACAAACGGGAAAGTGCGGAAAGAAACATGGGGAGACGCATGCTTGGAAATACATTGTGAGGCAGAGAGAGAGAGAGAACGTACGCAGGTTAATGACATCATTCAAACTGTTAAGAATAGCGGGCGTGGGTAGGACATGTCACGAGAAGGGATGATGGCCAACAATGATTATAATGATGTAGTAGCCGAGGGTATCCACCAGAGAGATGGAGGTATGGGATCGCTTTGTGTGCAGGTGCTGGGTGGATTATTACATCGCAGGATCGTGAGAGGTGACGGCGGCTTGGGCAGGCTTTCATCTCGCAGTCGATTGATCATGACCGAAAATGATGAAGATGATTTAAGCAAAAAGGTTATTTATTTTGCATTTTTTTTGCAGATATATGCGTTTTCATTCAGTGATAACGTGAGAGCTGTTTTTGTTTTCTTAGCTATCGTCACCGCATCTGATTTCTCTCATACAGTTACGATGAGCGGGAGTGGTGCTGATTCCGCTGGGGAAAAAAAGTCCCTTTCACAAAAAATAATTCACAGTGCAATGCTTAATTTGTGCCGTAACTTCTTAGCGTTTGCAAAAAGGTCGCGTGAACCCCCCCCCCCCACCCCTACCCCCATTGGGGATTTGAACGTATCTACATGGTGCGTGATGGAAATCCAGAGGTCGCCGGTTCAATGCTCGTCCATCTCCTGGGCGCAGCGGTTGAAACGAGGGACAACATTTCTCAAATCCCCCACCCCCCCTCCGTTCTCTGTTCCTCAAACAGTACACGCGTGGTTCGCCACAGTCGATTGGCAGGTCGAGTGTGGTGGAGTAAAGTGTGGACACTCTCGGCTCGTCCGAGACGTCTGTCCAGCAAGGAAGTGCAGGCCAAATGGCCAGATGCCCTCCCGAGGGGATCTCTTGAGCTTTCTTTCTCGAGGAGGTCCATTTGTTAGCAGTGTCGTGAGTAGGCAATTGCAGGGCTGTACCTTTACCACAATGGCAATGCATTAAATGCAATAAATCCATAGGCAGGGTGCTTTTAGCATCTCACGCATTGAAACATTTAGCTTGAATCTGTCCGGTACTTTGTACATTCATCTCATCTTGTAACACCTACAAATGCAAGACACCATCGTTATACAAATTGCTTTCTGTTTATGATTCATAATGTGCTATATTTTATTGTGTTATAGGCTTTAACCAGTCTTGGACATGCAATCATAATTTTATGTCTTGTGAAATGTATTTGCCAGTCCACTGCTGGAAGTAGGCCTTCCCGTGCCTTTAGTCAAGGGGACTGTTTGATCATACCTCACCATGATGGTTAAGGTGGGTTGGTGAAGGGGATGACCAAGAGCCGGTTCTGATATCACTCCCCACTAGTGGTATCCGTGGTCGGTCACCGGGTTCATAATGCAATGCACTAACCGCTGCACTACCGCTCCACCACGTGTCTTAGTGAAGACATTGTTATTCGTCTATATACTAAGCATCGCGCGTCTTCCTATTGTAATGCATCGGTATCATTGCACTGCAACACCAATCTACAAATCTTCGCTGACACTGCACAACCATTCAAAAAGCACGACCATTACCACAGCTGAGAGAGCGAGAGAGAGGTTCCGACAGCGTGGAATTAATTGGAGAATGAACGCAGACTCGGGGGAATCGCACGGTTCTCAGTTAATTCCGTTGGCTGTCACGGCAGAGGTGCGCGCGCCCACACTGCCCAGTGGGAGGAAGGCGACCCTGCTCCACGTGTGTCACTGAGATTGTTGAACCCAGGTGCCGGGCGGGATCCACGTTGAACGCAACCACGCGAAGAACGAGGCCCTTGCTCCTCGCCGCGTCCAACCAACTATCGCCGGTTTAACAAGTCGGGGCCCATCAATTTGGTTCGTACGCAGAAAATCTGTCAAAACTTGACCCCTCCCGCCCTCCCTGTACGCACGCGGACTCTTTACCCCCCCCCCACCCACCACCTGCGTACGTACGCCTGACGCACCCCCCCGAATCCTATAGAACGGCCGATATTTAATCCACGCAGAAACGATCAAGGATGAATAATTTTAACGTGTTTAAGCAAACAGATAGTGCACCGCCGGACTATCTAACTCATTTGAAGGCCAATGTAGACAAATTATTACCGAGGCTTCACCCCCCCCCCCGTTTCCTATGCCTACATTGTCAGTAGACCCCCCCCCCTCCCCCCCATACGCAAGCGTACGCGTTTGGGTTAACCCCCCACTCCCCCCTCCATGCGCACGTACTAAATGGATGGCCCTTAATAGTAGTAGGCTTTATCGACTAATATCATCCATGATACAGGTTTTTTTGGGGCGGGGGGGGGTTAGATCACGTAAGTATTAATGTGTCGTTAAACCCGCCATCACCAGACACAGCCAATTAGTAAGATTTGCAGCGGTTAATGCATTGCATAGTATCGAATTGGCATGTTCTGTTTACGTGACACGCGGGTTCAACTACGCATATTTATATCTACACGATATAACCCTACAACATGCATTATGAACGGTTGGCGCGACGCAGACTTGGGTGGCCCACCGTGACTCTCGGTCCACATTCCTTGCGGCTCGCGAGCTTCATTTGTGTCTTTTTTCAACGGTTTTACTTCACTTGATTCCTGTGTCGTGGTCAAATCTTGTAATACAAATGTAGTCCACTTTCTGTTGTCCAATCACTTCCAAATTGTGCACACGTACTCAGATCCGGTGACAATGCATGCCTGTATCAAAATCGGCATCAATTGATCAATTAATTCGCTACTTTAAAGCAATTAACATTTTGTACGGACGCCTTATTATTTATATATATTTGTGTAGGTAAAAAACGCCGCGGTCCCTAAACTTATCGAATCGCCTGCTCCGTGTGAACGAGTTACGGAAGTGATCAATTAATTCAAGTCATCGTTGTTGTGGGGGGAGCAGGCGCCGCAGCATTGACGTACTTCTCGACCGTGAGTTCAACGAAGTTGTTAATAAAACCGTGGTTTAAAAAAAAAACACTTTTTGAAGGAGTTTATTTTTCAACAACGCGCATTCTCTCTTCAAGAAGCCACGCGGCTCCAACGTCGGACGGAGGAGGGCGTGGGCGGACGACGCGGTAGGAGTGCGTCACAGGGCTTTGGCGTGTGCCGACAGTGCCCCGCGTGGGCTTGCTCAGCAGCAGGCGGGTCAGCGAGCGTTCCTGCGTTCGCCTGGACGTGCCTTGTTCACACCAAGTGCTGCCCCCCGCGCGGTTTCACAGCACCACGGATGTTCGTGCGCGCCGCGTCAAAATAAAGAAATGCGGCTTCACCAAACCGTTCGGAGGTCATGCGACGCACCAGCTGGAGCGGGCCGACCCTGCTAGCCTTAACCAAGCATCTCCATGCTTTCGGCATGAAGCCAGTATCACGCCGGGTTGATGGATGTTCACGTACAAATATGGAAAATTAGGAGCTGCACGCATTTGGATGTTTTGCTATCTCTCCTCTTTACTGTTTTCTAACCCTCATCCCTCTCTTGCTGGAGAATCATCTCGACCAGTGCCTCCAAATCAGCACTACTCACTGCTAAGGAAGGTATTTCCTGGGTATGCATACATATAAAAGATATATCACTAATATTACGACATCATATTTTTTTATAACCAGTTTACTTTTCCCAATGTTTATCCCAATTGTGCTATTGGTGTCATGTCCAAGGCAATGCTGCGCTTTGTGGTAGAGAATGCCACACGGAAGCACATATCACAGAGCTACCTTTGAAATCCATTCAAGTGACCTCTTTGTAACCAGTTTCTAAATTACATAATGCCGGAATAGTCTGCAATATCACATTTCACGCTACGCACCAATTCAAGTATTTAAGTTTGGCAAGTCGGAATAAAAAACACAGAACAGTGAGCTCAGGCGTGGATTTTGTTCGTGCGAGTTGCAGACGAAGAGGCTTTCATGAATTCACATTTTTAATCTGGTGGCAAAAATAATTTTTCTGAACAGATGGAAAGCAAATAAGAAAGGGGAATGGGAGGAGGTTTGTGAAAAATCCCAAAGGACATCAAGTGCGACACGAAAATGTACAGGAAGAGAGCAGAGAAATCTTATAAACGGTGTAATAACGTGCTCCCTTTTTTACGATAGTATCTTTATTGTCAATAGACACACTGTGCTATCAATCCAGCTAAGAGAACACCTGGCGAGTATTATTTGGGAAAACAGAATCACAGCTCTGTTAGTCACATCGGTGGGCTACCACCGTTCCCATTGGCTGTATCAGTGGGAGCAATAGGAGCTATGCTATGCTCCCACTGGTTGGATTACAGGAAGCAATAGGAGCTATGCTATGCTCCCACTGGCTGTAGCAGTGAGTGGGAGCTTTGCTATGCTCCCATTAGCTGGATCAGAGGGAGCAGTGGGAGCTATGCTATGCTCCCATTGGCTGGATCAGAGGGAGCAGTGGAAGCTATGCTATGCTCCCATTGGCTGAATCAGTGGGAGCAGTGGGAGCTATGCTATGCTCCCATTGGCTGGATCAGTGGGAGCAGTGGGAGCTATGCTATGCTCCCATTGGCTGGATCAGAGGGAGCAGTGGGAGCTTTGCTATGCTCCCATTGGCTGGATCAGTGGGAGTAGTGGGAGCTATGCTATGCTCCCATTGGCTGGATCAGAGGGAGCAGTGGGAGCTATGCTATGCTCCCATTGGCTGGATCAGAGGGGGCAGTGGGAGCTATGCTATGCTCCCATTGGCTGGATCAGAGGGAGCAGTGGGAGCTTTGCTATGCTCCCATTGGCTGGATCAGTCGGAGCAGTGGGAGCTTTGCTATGCTCCCATTGGCTGGATCAGTGGGAGCAGTGGGAGCTATGCTATGCTCCCATTGGCTGGATCAGTGGGAGCAGTGGGAGCTATGCTATGCTCCCATTGGCTGGAACAGTGGGAGCAGTGGGAGCTATGCTATGCTCCCATTGGCTGGATCAGTGGGAGCAGTGGGAGCTATGTTATGCTCCCATTGGCTGGATCAGTGGGAGCAGTGGGAGTTATGCTATGCCCCCACTGGCTGGATCAGTGGGAGCAGTGGGAGCTATGTTATGCTCCCTTTGGCTGGATCAGAGGGAGCAGTGGGAGCTTTGCTCTGCTCCCACTGGGTGGATCAGTGGGAGCAGTGGGAGCTTTGCTATGCCCCCATTGGCTGTAGCAGTGAGTGGGAGCAGTGGGAGCTTTGCTATGTCCCCATTAGCTGGATCAGAGGGAGCAATGGTAGCATCGGGTGCAGGTTGAAGAAGAGATTGCGCAAAACTTTATCCATTTTAGCAGGGCGCCAAACGCATAGCACATGACGACAGGCAGCCCCGTTGCATAGCAAGGCCTCCGGCGTGCTAAGTGCCCTGCTGAGGGCTGACCCTTATTGGATTTTATTTGTGATCCAAGATACATCGCGAGATACAACATAAACCTGCACATGTGCCTGTTCTTTTTGCTAAATATGCCATTTTGAGGCCAGACGTAGCGGGGCAGTAACGAGTGCGCACAAAGACAAAGAGCCCCCCGTAAAGACTGACCAGACTGGTAGGGCAAGTGCTGTTATGAAGGCCGGAAGGGCACACGAGGAGGTGGGTGGCCAGCACCACACCCGGCCGCCTTCGTCTCCCTTAGTGACGATGTTTTTGCACCACCGTACCACCAGGTACTCATTTGAGACTGAGTCAGCCTAGGGGAGGTCAAGGACTGGTTCAGATCATCACCACTTGGTGTTGGCACGCATACAATCGTACGGACACACTCTCACAGCCTCTCGTTCTATTGTCCGTCCAATAATCCACATGGAGGATATCTTAAGAAGTTCCTGTGGGATTCTTTACTGGGGGGGAAAAAATGCAGCAGTGCTAAATGTTCACGTGATACATTATTTGTATGAAATTCAAAAGTAAATATATATAACCGTATATGTGGCATGAGTTTTATATATATATAAAAACGTCGTACATTTTAACCAGTCCATTTTTATTCACATCAATGGAGGCTTATTATTGGTTATTTCGATAAAGTCACGTAGATGGATTTTTTTCAATTAAAAAATAAAAATAATATGTTGAAAATAATAAATACAAACAAAAAAACCCAAAGACGTTTCGATCGCAACACAAGCGGTCTTCTCTCCGCCTGATGAAGACCGCTTGTGTTGTGATCGAAACGTCGTGGGTTTTTTCCCCTTTATTATTTTCAATTTATAATTTTAACTTTTATTTATCTACGTGACTTTACTGAAAGAACCAAGAATATGAATTCCTGCAGTCACGAAAGATTTAAGTCAAATCAATGGAGGCTGAAACCTTTGTAATCGCTTATAAACAATATTAAATCGCTGTTTCAGGCTATACACTTGAAAACTTAGCAATGGTTTACAACATCAAGAGGCTCTTAGCTTTTATGTTATGACTGTAGGTTATACCTTTTCGTCTTCCCCTTTTATGCCTCAAGTTGTAAAATGATATTACTTGAAATGCATTTATGAGATAACTGAAAGCACAAAGAGAAAATAAATTAATAGAAACCATGCCAGCGAGTGTAATGCAACTCATCTTGTCAGATCTCTGAAGCTAGGATCAGAATATTTATTTATAATGGAGGAATCCGATGAGCTATGAAGCTCTTTTTTCCACAGATGTCCAGTAGGGGCGGGTCAGAACGTTGCAGCAACAAACAGTACAAACACGTGATAGGAGTTTAAAACTATAAACATTTTTTTTTATTTTACCAGGTAAGGCCCACTGAGCTATAATAGCTCTTTTTCACAAGTGACCTGGCCACAAGTGATAGCTCACGTGACGATAATAGTGGCTTATCATCACGTGGAAACAGGGGCGGAGCCAGGATTTCAGGCCGGGGTGACATTCAACAAATGTTAATTTCAAGAATGATTAGAGAGTCAGGCTGTTGAACTAGACGCCATCGGTTGGTGACACGCTCTGACAATGCAGTTGCACGGAGTCCGCCAGACCGAGTGTCGTACACTTGTACGCAGAATGTCACCCCTGTCACCCCCCCCCCCCCCGGCTCCGCCCCTGCGTGAAAATGTATTGCAGCCAAATCCTCTAAATGCACTTTTCTAAATGTGGAGGGAAAAACCGGAGGAGCCGGAGAGAAATCCACGCGACCACGGGCAGAGAGGCACGCAAATTCCACATACAGTATACAGGTGTCAGGGTCGGGATCGAACCCACGACCTTCCTGTATCCATAAGCAGGGTTAAGTCTGGATAGTGCTTGGTGGGTATGTAACAGGTGTTATAGGCTGCTGCGGAGCCTCGTAGTTGGGAATCAGAGGCCAGTGCATAATAGTAATTTTGCTTCACTGAACTTGTATGCCCCCACGTGCATGCTCCGTGACTTCACCAATTCACCAACCCACCACCGACTGGCGTGGTGAAATATCGCCAATTACCCCCATCACTCCAATGATGTGGGGAGGCCCTCATCCAGCAGTGGATTGACACTAAAGGCCTGCCACGTTTCAAGAGTATATATTCAAACGCAGATTCAACGAGCGAGTGAGCGCATATTTGTGCTGCCAAACAAAGACGCCTCACTGTTTTCAGAGATCCAGTGACTTTTATTGCCTTGTCATGACAAAAAAAAAATACACGCGCTAAATTGGCTTCATTGTGTCAACATTCCGCCCGGAGGAGATGGGACTCGGGCGCAGAATATTCGGAGCGGTGCTGGCCACCTGCAAAAGCGCACTGGCACAGAGAGCCCGTGCGACGGAGCGAGTTTATTTTGAAGACCGCCACCCATGCGCGGCATGTCAGATCTTTTTTTTTTGTTGACGAATACAAAGGCACTCCGTGACGCACCTTGCGAAACCCCTCAATCGCAGCCCAGCGTTTCCACACTCCACGGTGACCTCCCATGTGTTTGTCGGTCTCACGGGAGGACAAGCACTGCATCTGAAAATACGTCAAGCTGACCAAATCTCACATCTGTTGTGTAATTAATATTGCAAGTGAGGATGAAGGGCTCCTTTTGAAAAGAGCACAGTTTGTGCCATTAAGGGGATGACAAAAAAAATGTGACGATATGCAGACCCATTAAACGCCGTTAAAACTTTAGTTCCTCCTTTAGGCAACATTAGCAAAGGCTTCTGAAATGTTTTTTTTGTAGCCTATGGTATAAGCAAGCCACGATTGAATATGAAGTCAACTCGAGAAGCTAGGTCAAATGAAGGGCCCTGCAGGTTAAAGAACATGATTGATAGCAAAGAAACAGAGGGTATGTTTATGTTAAATCGCTTGTGCAGTGCATGAGGGTTATGAAGTAATCCCTTGGGCTGCTGAAAATATGTAAACAGCACAATACACTGCAGTCTTTCATTCTAGTATAAGCGAGAGTTCATTACTCTGTCAGCCACAATCTTGAAAGTTTAAAAGGTGGAAAGGAAACACCTTCACTGATAACCTGCTGAGTGGCATTTGGGACTGAAAAACTAATTGTTGGGTTTACGATGAAAAATTGTCTTTATGGAAAAGTCAACACATTTGTTAAGAGCACTGCCTTAAAATGAACAATATAGGACATGAATGAATGTATGTGCTATTAAGAAGGGGCTTTGCTCGAAACATTGCCTAGTAAGTATTTTCCTTTTCAATCCACATTGTTGTCGAATGCGTTGATTTTGTTGCTGTTGTTTGTGCGTCTGCACCACTTCCAACGCAGCATCATTACATAATTTATTTGAATTTGTGGATTAGCGTTGCACATGTCTCTCAATTGAACTTGTGTACACATATATACAGTGAGGGAAAAAAGTATTTGATCCCCTGCTGATTTTGTACGTTTGCCCACTGACAAAGAAATTATCAGTCTATAATTTTAATGGTAGGTTTATTTGAACAGTGAGAGACAGAATAACAACAAAAAAAATCCAGAAAAACGCATGTCAAAAATGTTATAAATTGATTTGCATTTTAATGAGGGAAATAAGTCTTTGACCCCTCTGCAAAACATGAATTAGTACTTGGTGGCAAAACCCTTGTTGGTAATCACAGAGGTCAGACGTTTCTTGTAGTTGGCCACCAGGTTTGCACACATCTCAGGAGGGATTTTGTCCCACTCCTCTTTGCAGATCTTCTCCAAGTCATTAAGGTTTCGAGGCTGACGTTTGGCAACTCGAACCTTCAGCTCCCTCCACAGATTTTCTATGGGATTAAGGTCTGGAGACTGGCTAGGCCATTCCAGGATCTTGATGTGCTTCTTCTTGAGCCACTCCTTTGTTGCCTTGGCCATGTGTTTTGGGTCATTGTCATGCTGGAATGCCCATCCACGACCCATTTTCAATGCCCTGGCTGAGGGAAGGAGGTTCTCACCCAAGATTTGATGGTACATGGCCCCGTCCATCGTCCCTTTGATGCGGTGAAGTTGTCCTGTCCCCTTAGCAGAAAAACACCCCCAAAGCATAATGTTTCCACCTCCATGTTTGACGGTGGGGATGGTGTTCTTGGGGTCATAGGCAGCATTCCTCCTCCTCTAAACACGGCGAGTTGAGTTGATGCCAAAGAGCTCTATTTTGGCCTCATCTGACCACAACACTTTCACCCAGTTGTCCTCTGAATCATTCAGATGTTCATTGGCAAACTTCAAATGGGCATGTATATGTGCTTTCTTGAGCAGGGGGCCTTGCGGGCGCTGCATGATTTCAGTCCTTCATGGCATGGTGTGTTACCAATTGTTTTCTTGGTGACTATGGTCCCAGCTTCCTTGAGATCATTGACAAGATCCTCCCGTGTAGTTCTGGGCTGATTCCTCACCGTTCTCATGATCATTGCAACTCCACGAGGTGAGATCTTGCATGGAGCCCCAGGCCGAGGGAGATTGACAGTTCTTTTGTGTTTCTTCCATTTGCGAATATTCGCACCAACTGTTATCACCTTCTCACCAAGCTGCTTGGCAATGGTCTTATAGCCCATTCCAGCCTTGTGTAGGTCTACAATCTTGTCCCTGACATCCTTGGAGAGCTCTTTGGTCTTGGCCATGATGGAGAGTTTGGAATCTGATTGATTGATTGCTTCTGTGGACAGGTGTCTTTTATACAGGTAACAATCTGAGATTAGGAGCACTCCCTTTAAGAGTGTGCTCCTAATCTTAGCTCGTTACCTGTATAAAAGATACCTGGGAGCCAGAAATCTTTCTGATTGAGAGGGGGTCAGATACTTATTTCCCTCATTAAAATGCAAATCAATTAATAACATTTTTGACATGCGTTTTTCTGGATTTTTGTTATTCTGTCTCTCACTGTTCAAATAAACCTACCATTAAAATTATAGACTGATCATTTCTTTGTCAGTGGGCAAACGTACAAAATCAGCAGGGGATCAAATACTTTTTTTCCCTCACTGTATGTGTGAACATTCGGTAGGGTCAAGAATCAGTATGTATGTGGTTTAACATTCAAATTAATAAATAATACCAATCTACAGCTCTGTATTAATCCACTGTGTGACTTGTTGGTCACCAGGGGTTGCTCTTGCCATACGTCACCATGCTGGTGAGTACAGATTGGTGATGGCTCAGGACCGGTTCAAGATATCAATCACCACTGATATTCGCCGTGGCCGGCAATTAAACTCAGGCGGTCATAGTGCTCTGAGAAAACCATTGCGCCAACAACTCCACTGCTGGCATCATCATTATTATTATGCGTAAGTGATATGTGTCTCATGAACATGAACGTTCACAAGTACTGCCCGGCCTGCACTGTGGACACATTACTTAGTGACCTGGTGGCAAGCGTAGGAATATTGACCGACCTTAACAACTATCACACACGGCTTCAAGGCATCCAGAAGCCTTCCACAATTATGAAAAAGCCCCTTATGTTTAACTGTAAAGATGTATTTTCTTTCTTTTTTTCTTCCCCTCTGGCATGTTATAGGGTTACATTTTTCTAACAGGGTGCTGTTTTTGGTTATAATGGATTTATTTTGTAACAGTAGCTTAGTCAATTCATCAAGCTCTCAATGGAATTGAATATAGCGCTGCCGGATTTTTGTCTAAGTATGTGTTATTGGAGAAACGAGGAGAAAGTGGGGCAGTGACTCGTGAATTATCTCGTAAACAGTTAAGCTTTCGTGCCTGCATTTAAACCTTAAGAAACAAATGTTTGCAATATTTTCAACAGCTTCACGGGGAGTGCCAAACTGCGTACTCGTTATGTGAATAATAACACACTTGCTTTCACAAGCGCACCGGAATTGCAATCCAGAGGTCACTGGTTAGATCCAGAGATCATAGCAGTTGAAGCAATATGACAAGTGTATTACCACCCCCCCCCCCCATCTCTTTATTCACCCAGCAGTATATATGTGTGTGTGCACCACAGTTAGTCGATCGGCAGGCCGCGTGTGGTGGGGTAGGAGTGTGGGTACTCCCACTTTTTCCGAAGTGAACGCCAAAAAAATACTTCGTTGAGGGTATTTTTTGGCCTTCTCTTCTATGCTGGCCAGACGTCTCGGAAGACTTTGGAGTTACCCACACTGTACCCCACCGCATTCCTCCTCGAGTGGAAGCCCTATCTGCCAGCAGTGGCCCGAGCGGGCAGTTGCAGGGTTCTGCACCTTTGCGACAACTTTACTCAAAACTGCCACCGCATGCCAAATATTGCTACCAGCGTGAACATTTCGCTGCTGGACGGTGCCGAATCGCATTTAACTTGCCTTGGATGTTGTTTCAGTCTCAAACGCAATTTTGACTTTGGCACTAATTACGATGATAAACGGATTGTTTTGTTGGAGAAAAGTACTTTTAAATGTGCATTCCTTTCGTCGAGCTTGCAGGGGGAGCTTTCCTTACCGCTGTAATGTCTCAGTCGTGCCCTCCCAAGGAATGGCCAGAGAGCTCTGATTTTAGTGGCAGCCTTGTGCCAAGGGGTGTAAATGAATACAAACGGGCACTCAAGGGTGAAAGGCAATCCACTGGAATGCACCAGACACTGGCTCCTGCGTTAGCAGCAGTGAAGGCGCAGCCCTGCAATTGGCGGCTTGTGCCACTGCTCGCAATAAGGGCCTCCCGCTAGATGGGAGCTCCAGAGGGTATTTGGCTATTCTTCTACGCTAACCAGATGTGTTGGAAGGAGTGGGAGTGCCCACACTTCACCCCACCACACACATCCTGCCGATCGAATAACTGCGATATACCCACTTATATTGCTGGGCGGAGAGAGGTCGGGAAGGATTTAAGAAACGCGTCCATCGCTTCAACTGCCATGCCGGAAGATGGAATCGAACCGGTGCCCTTTGGATTGCAGGTCCGGTGTGCTAACCATCACACAACGGCAGCTCCCTGCTGTGTGAGTAACTCGCTGCGGTGGCGAGATGTTAACTACCTCGCCTGGTATATAGGAGGTCGTGGGTTCGATTCCGACCCTGACACCTGTAGATTTGTAGTTTGCATGTCTCTCGCCCTGTGGTCGCGTGGATTTTTATCCCGGTCCTACGGGGGTTTTCCTTCCACATTTAGAAACACGCCTTTAAAGTATTTGGCTGCTACAAATTTCCACGTAATAAGCCGCTTCGTTGAATTGTAATTCGTGTTCAGGTCGCTTCTGAAAAAGAGCTATATAGCTCAGTGGACCTTACCTGGTGAAAACAAAGATAGTTGAGTTTTAAAAAGTAGTTTAGTTTTAGATCCCGTTTTGAACCTTCATGTTAAAGCCAAAGTGTACCACTCCATGGTTCATTACGGAGCTTACTGTGGCTATTGGTTTCGGAAGAAAAAACTCCACACACCTGCATTAGAAGGTCCCTGTTTAACATCTTATATGGTCATGCATTTGTGAGGTATGTTATTTTTCTCTTTAGGATCTTTGTTTTATTTCCATTCACTGTGCAGAAACACATGTTTGCGATCACACGCAGTCACACGTACATTTACACACACCAAACATTTGGAAACGATGTCATCAGTTAACCATTGCTGTCTCAGAAATCAACTACTTTATAAAGTAGTAAGTTTGTGAACTTTACTCTTTAAGGAATAAAAAAAAGGGAATATTGTTTTTCATGTTGATTCTATCAATCGATGTTTTCATTGATTGTTGGGGGTTATGCATTATTCATTGCTTAGTATTTCCTCATGGTCCGGCATGAGGGATGCTGCCATGGTGTAAAGGTCAGCTCACTAGGCTTGCAATCCAGAGGTTGCCATTGCAATGTGACGGCGAGCCAGCTGGTTAAACCTACCCACCTTTATCCACCCGGCAGTTTTTAAATGTGTACGCAAATTTTCTTGTTGTGGTTTTCACACCTGATGATGATTGCTTGTGTTGTAGTCGAAACGTCGTGAGAATTTTATAGTTTTATATTTTTATTATTTTATTGTTTCCCTTCTACGTGACCTTACCGAAATAACCAAGAATATGTGTACACAACAGTTGGTCTACGATCGGTAGGCCGTGTGTGGTGGGTAAAGTGTGGGTACTCCCACCTTTTCTAAGAAGTATGGTCAACATGGAAGCGTCGGCTAATATTACCACCTAGAGGGGCTTGCTAGAAGTCCCCTCTATTGGAGGACCCTTCCGCCAGCAGTGGTGTGACCAAGTTATTGTGGGGTTGTACCTCCACCTCTTACCTATCATTGTGGCTATTCGATGATAGAACGAAATCATGGATCATGACTTATTCACATTTTAACCGTGATTTCACAAACAACCTCGAGGCCAGAGGTTGAAAAACGGTGACCTTGGTGCAGTGTTAAGTTTTCAGAATCATGATCAAAACACACCATATTTTAGCAACCCAGAATATTAAATCATTTTTCCTTCCATTAAAACCATTAAATATCCCACAACGCTCGTAAGCAACTTTGGGGCCCTCTGTGTTGGTGTCAGGACCAAATGAACCACCTGCAAATGTTGTAAAATAATAACCGAAATTTGCAGCGCCTTGAACGAAACACGCTGTGCCCGAGAACACATTGGACGGGGCGTATTCGTGCATCTACTTAACTCCACGCAAAACATCATACGAAAGGCATCTGAAGCAAACTGGATTAACAACGAGGATCAAATGCACACGGGTCACACGGAGTGTCACACTGACAAGGGTGTTCGTGGTGCGTGCTGATCTCAGAGGTTCTCACGTTGATCTCGCCACGTTCTCCTGTGATGTGCATCAGCTCTGTGAAATTACTCATCTCACCAGGGAGTGGATCGCCTGACCCACCGGCTGTTTAGCCAGATTTTCCAGGCTGGGTTTTCAACGTGCGGCCAACTGACTTAATGTGAATTGCTTTGGAAACTAACAAACTCACAAATTCAATGATGACTTGCCTGGTGACGTGGGCACCTTGAAAACCCCATGCCGATGAAACTTCTCTGATTAGAGATGAGTTCTTGATAATGTCCCACTCATGTGAGCTCACTGTCTCTCACCACTGACACGATAACCCCCCCCCCCCCATCACATAAATAAATAAAAACCTGCTTACATCTCACTTTATGCTCAACCTGAAACCATTTATCCTCACAATAAAGGGACGTTGTCGACACATATCACAGCATCGCAAGAATGGAAAGTCTCTGACGACTGCTAAGACTGACCATTTAAGATGGGACGTGGAAAATATTTTAGGCAGAACTGTAAACTTTACATTATTTCGTAAGTCCAGGGCGGTAATCCCCGAGGTATGCGTGGATTGTGCAGTGCTTCTAAGCAATGTGCCACTTTTAAAAGTCCTCTAAGTGCAACAGCGGCTGTCTGCTCCTGCGCTAAATCTTTGGCGTGCAGATACAAGGAGACCGATCCACGTGCACGCACACGGGCACTTGAGTCGTGCACGGTGGAAAGTGACCTGTCATCACAACCCTCTCCTAAACACACTCGCCGCTGTTCCTTGTTTTATTTATGACCTTTACAGAGATAAGCTTCCTGCAGTGCCCTGAGCCGCGTGCTTCGTGATGTGTCTAACATTGTGCAAACACAATGTCACCCGCTTGCACTAATCATTTGTAATAGGGAGCAGTGTGACTGTTTGTGGTTGTTGTTTTTATATATTAGGGAACAGACTTATTGCACGAACAAAACTCACGGTCAGGGCCAGCTGGCTGGAAGACCAGGTAGTTAAATAATATATATGGGCAGTAACATTGCACAGCGGGAGCTAGTTCATCCGATTGTTGCGGACGTTCACGGTTCGAATCCATGCGGCCACCCTGATTAATATTGTGGGTGCTATAACCGTAAAAATATTACACGTCGTCTGCTTCCCAGTGGACGTTAAAGGCTCCCATGTTGTCGTTCACCAAAGGAGGCCATTTCGTGCCAGCGTCATGGTCCAAATTTGCCAAGTTGAAAAATTCCCCTAAAATTACTCATTATGGATGACAGTATGGACGTATGTATGTTGAACTTCTTTCGCACCATACGTAGCCAACCGCGCTAATCACAAGGTGCGGGGGAAGGACAACACACCAAACACAAAAAGCAGTTCTAGATTTAAGAGTGCATAGCTCCAGTGGCTTCCTAAACATCTGTGTAGAGCAATTCATTGCCCCTATTAGAACAATTGTCAGGACCCTCCTGAAAAAAGCATCATGAGGCTCAATGAGGATTTTGTTGGTAAACAAATATCAAGATTAATTTTATATATTTCCAATTGATCTGAGCTACCTGTTAAGTAACTTTCCATTCACCACTTTCTTCGGCAGCAAATGATGAAATGCCTCGATAAAAACAAGTTTTCAAAACGTTTAAAAAAAAAGACAAATCTGGAAAAAATATAAAACACAGATAATGTGTGACATTGAATTGAAATAAATCACGCATTCTTTGCTTCCTATTCATCTCCTCGTGTGCAGACACCGCAGCCGTTAAGTTCATCCAGTATCGGGCTCGTAGTGACGACGATGATGACGACGACGATGATGATGACGATGATGAAAACGATTATGATGATGACGACGACGTGACAGTGCACAGCTCAGACCAATAGATGCTCCATTGATCTTCCACTGATCACCACGGTCACATGTGTGTCAGTGTCCATCAGAGTAGCCCCACTTTCTCCGCATGTTGACTTTTGACCTGCCCAATCCCGCGAAGGCGATTTAGAAATCCAGGTGGACCGATCTTTCTCCGTGCCAGGGGCAACGTTGATGTACGTTTTGACGTCCTTCATTATTGCGTCACATCTATTGCTGATTTATTCATATAATTTAGGCAAGTAATATCATCTTATTAAAACCCACACAAAGCCTGAAGTGTCCTTTTTTTGTATTTTGACTGGCAGAAAAAAAAGTGGAGACATCGATCATTCTTGACGGGTCATGTAAATGGAAAAAAAATATGAAGTTACTCATTTTCCATGTAACGTTGCTCAAGACTCAGAAACGCTGTTCGCAATGTAACGCCGCCTTTGTCAGCAGACTGGGCACGTGCTACGTTTTCCATGTGTTAAGGGCACTGGAATGAATCCTATCCACACTGTGGTCATTCCAAGATCGACTGACAGAAGCCAAGCTCTGGAAACACTGTGCCCATGTGGTAATCGTATTCCTGTTTAATATTTGAGGGTACCTGATCAGACGGTGCTTTGACAGATGAGTTGGCTTTTCCCATGACTAATAATGAACGGCGTCACATTATTACGGAGTCACGTCATTCCTGTTATTAGTAACGATAATCTGACTCCATTCGATAATGCGCGACACTATAGCTATTATAGGGATGGAGGTGTGGCATAATGGTTAGCACAGCAGCGCGCTATGAACCATGGCTCACGTGAGCGACGGGTAACATCTGAACTGGTCATACACCACACCCCCCCCTCCCCTTCACCAACGCACGTTGACCAGCACGGTGAATTATGGTCAAACAAGCACATTGACTGACAGCATGGGGGAGGCCTTATCCAGCAGTGGATTGACAAAGGGCTGCAAAAAAATACTCTGCACACAAGAAGCTCCAGCGCTCCATAATACAGTGGTTTTTTTGGGTTAGATCGAATACATTTATAAATGTGTCGTTAAACCCGCCACCACCCGACACAACCAATGAGTAAGGTTTATCACGTAAACAGAACGTGCCAATTGGTTACTTGTACAACGCACCGGTGTGTTGGAGAGCAAAGCCACAACACTTACAAGTGTTGACTGTTTCGGCAGGATGATATTTCAATATTGAATCCTTGTACATAACAAATGAATGATATGTACTGACTGTGAGTAGTACACAGCACGAGTACAGGCTGATAACGCGTAACTTTTTTGGGAAAGCGCTCTGGCTTGCAGCGTCAAGATGGAGACGGAGAACACGTTTATCAAAGCGTATTCCATGGATGCAACACAAAGATGTGGAATCAGGTCCCCGTCAAGCGGCTTTCATCGACGGTTTTGGTATAAAAAAAAACCGCACACACAAAGCCACACGCACGCATGTGTGAGGCGAGATTCATTTTTATTTTATTTTAATGAGTTTAAAATGGTCTCTGGGACGAAAAGCTGAGATATAACAGGGCTGCCTTTTTGTGGCTGCTCGCCATTCGAGATCGGCGTATGCAACAGATTAACTGCGGACGTGAGAGCTGTTCTTCATATGCTGATGGGAGGGTGGAATGCAAAACCCTTCCGCACTGCGGTGCCTTACCACCCAGACGGGGGGCCACGAAACCTCAGATTTGAATCATGAAAGGAAGGCTGGGGGGAAAAAAAGGCAACATTCAAATGAATGTGTTTTAAATGCAATGAGAACAAAAAAAAACACACCCTCTGTTTTTAAAACTGAAATTTAAAAAAAACCCTGCCTTTGTTAAACGTTGGGAGCACCAATAACAAGTTTATTTTAAAGTTTCAGACATGCCTAATCTCATTTTGGCGAGAGATTTAACGTGTATGTGCTTTGTACTACTCCACATTCACTCTCCCGGTTCTCACCCAGAAGGGGACTTCTGCCTACAAATTTGTATTTTCGCAGCTACGGGGGACGGCGGGGGGGGGGGAGATTTTTGTTTGGACAACCCTTGTCCAGTGTGACCAACCTCGAGCAATCTCTTCATTGCCTTCAGAGTGACAGTCGAGAGACCACGATATGCTGCTGCTGCTGCTGCCGCCGCCGCCGCTATGACAGCAGCGCGCCACCCGTTCGCCCCCATGGGCCCTAGCGGGACAGAGGCGAGGAGGAGATAGAGCACTCGGGGCGGGAGCAGCATTGTGGCGGGGCCACGTGCTCACTGGACCATTCACGTTTGGTGGAATGTGAAATTTGTCCTCTTTTTTTTTGTTTTAAAGAGAGAACTCAACCAGCAGAGTCAACCCTCAGCTCCTGCAGCTCTGGTTTACTTTAAACTGTGTGGGGCGGGGGGGGGGGGGGGGGGCGGTGGTGACACACCACACTTTTATCGTTTCAGAAAACTACAGCTGCTCAATAGACGCCCACTCCAGGTACGAATTGCGCCGTTGCCGCCAGCGATGCAGGCTATTGAGTGTGCACAGGTGGTGCAGCATCTGAATATTTTGTTATACTGGAGGAATTTGACGGGCTATAGAGTTTTTTTGTTTTGTCACCGATGCAAGTTGTACCAGGGGGGAGGGTATACCAGCCATGGAATGCCGCCGTCTTGTTCACCACCAGACCTCGTTGTCAGTCATTCAGTCAGCACAGATCCCCTCGTTGCGACCCAGGTGAGAGACCCATTGAGGCCACGTGTTTCGCTTTCAAGGGAGACCTGAGTCACCGAGGCGCATACAAGAGATAACAAAGCAATTTCACGACAGAAATAAAATGTAACATTACGGCAAATTATAAAAAAATGAATTTTAAAGGTTTTTGGGTTAGATTGTGTCGTAACCCTCTACCACCCTACACACCCAATTAGTAAGGGATTTGTCACGTAAACAATAGACCAAATAGTTACTACTTCAGCCCACCAGTGTATTGGAGAGTAAATCCACAATATTTACAATTTGAGTACGACGTTTTGCTGGTAATTACATTCAGCATCATCGGGCGATTTGCCAGAATATTGGTAGCGAAAGCCCTACGTGTTAAATTAACAATGGTTAACTGAGGTTAAAATGGCCACAGCAGATTAGTTCAGGCCATTCTCATTACGGTTGCTGAGGTCAGGCCCAAAGGCTCAAAAGTCGCCAGCAAATGAACGGCACACCATGCAAGGTGTATGCTTATGCGTTAACTGTGTGTTAGCCGACTCTCTGTGTTGCATGTAATATCCAAAAGATTTGCAAAATTATGTTTTTTCAAACTAGTTTCTCTAAAATGTACCAGGCTCTCATAGGGCCATTCGATCTTCTTCTTTCCCTCGGTCGCTTCGGGGTGGATTCATTGACATGCTAATTTCTCTGCTCCAGCAGCAGCCACCAGCAGACCCACTTCTCTCTCTGCCCAACCTCCCCCATCTTTCTATTTAAGGCCTCGACACAGAGGCATTGGGTCTCTGTGCGTCTATGTTGTCTCTCTCTCTCTGTGTCTGTGTTGTCTCTCTCTGCTTGTGTGTCTGTCTGTGTGTCTCCGTGTCTGTGTTTTGTTTCTCTCTCAAATTTAGTTCGACCTGATGGCGGTTGCTTGTGTTGCAATCGAAACGTCGTACTCTATTATTTAATTTATTTTCTTTCTACGTGACTTTACCTAAAGAACCAAAGAGTATGCTATTTGTACAACATTGTATGCAATTGAGGGAAGTTATAATAAGAACTTGGGCAAAGAAACAATGGGTGGGAATTCCGAAGTCGAGTAGAGCGGAGACAAGTAGACAGCCGGAAGCATTTCGATCCGCTCCACAGTGGTGAAATAGCAACGCGTGGATAACACGAATCAGTCAGTCGGCTTGACGGAGTCTTCAACATGGGAGGAGGAATCAAGGAGTGCAGTTTTTGGGGGACATTAAGCATGGTCGAAATAAAACTATTTAAAACTAAACTCTTTTTTTATTTAATTTTACCAGGTAAGCCCCCCCCCCCCCAAGCTATGTAGCTCTTCTTCAGAAGCGACCTGGTCATAAATTATAGCTCAACGCAGTGGCTTATCGTGTGGAAATCTATTGCAGCCAAATGCTCTAAATGCATGTTTCTAAACGTGGAGGGAATACCCCTGAGAATCTGGAGAAAAATACATGCGACCGCAGGGAGAGAGATATGAACACTCCAAATATACACGTGTCAGGGATGGGATTAGACCCACAGCCTCCTGTATACCGGGCGAGGTAGTTAACATCTCACCACCTTGGCGCCCCAGTCTGCTCGACTGAGTCCTCAGCATGGGAGGAGGCATCAAGGAGTGAACTTTTTGGAAACAGTAACCATGATGGTAGTAGCGATAACGGAGTGATGGAGGAGGCGACTGACTGAGTGAGCGTCTGTAGTGAAAATCGATGAGCGCTGGATCATCAAGCAACCTTCCGTTCAAAAAGAGAGTTGGGTAGACAATACCCGAGAACGCGCACAGAAACACACACGACTAGGGAAACCGCGCTGGAGAATGAGAGTGAGGCTGGTGCTGGCCTGGGTGTGTGGGATTTCTCTCCGGGTGCTCCACATTTAGAATGTTTCGCTTGATTCAAAAGTATCAAGAGTATTTCCACGCGATAAAGCCACTTCGTTGAGCTCTCATTTGTGGCCAGATGGCTTGTGAAAAATAGATATATCGCTCAGTGGCCTTAATCTGGTGAAATACAAACAAATATATATTCTTGGTTCTTTCGGTAAAGTCACGTTGAAGGGAAACAATAAAATAATAAAATATATATAAGACGATAAAATTATCACGACGTTTCGACTGCAGCACAAGCAGTCATCATCAGGTGTGAAAAACTAACGGCTTGTGTTGCAGTCGAAACGTCGTGAGAATTTTTATTGTTTTATATATATTTCATTATTTCATTGTTTACCTTCAACGTGACTTTACCGAAAGAACCAAGAATATGAATCACTGCAGTCACGAAAGCTTTAAATCAAAATTTTAATACAAACAAATAGTTTAGAGTTTTAGTTTTAGGGAGGAGCGGGAACAACAATCAGCACTCGCTGTTCCCCAGCTTTAGGACTCGCCCACCCTCTCGGAATTCATGGAACGTGCCGCAGCACAACACGTGAGAGAGCTCTGTGAGTCGCACATCGTTGCGGAGGTAGCAGAAATACATTACGTTGACTAAAATGACTGCTGTGTTGGCGTGAGAAATTACCAATGGGACGGTAGCAGCATCTCAAAGTTTTGAGAGCCACTCTTCTGACATTCGCTGGGCTAAAACACGATTTTTTTTCCCCAGCTGCTTTCTCGTCCGTCGAAGGCCTGGCATATTGAAACTTCTGCAGCAGATGAACCCTTCCCATTAACCCTGGCAGTTCGCACTGTGCAGTAGTCATAGCGATAATAATAAAAATACGTGCACACGGTCAAAAGTCTGTGCGTGCTTTTGTGTGTTTGGACTTCGTTGCATGCTCTCCCTCTTCTCTCTGCGTTGTGCCAACTATGTTCTCGCCGGATGGAAATCGGGTTTCTCTTCAATCTGTAGCAGGTGCACATGAGAGGCCAAAACATCTCCAAAGGTTCGCATTAAATTTCTGGCATTAGCGAATGCCCCGTGGATTGAAAATGAACTACATAAGCCATTAAACGTCTGGTGGGACGTCACATACAATGCCTACAGCTCAGATGCCTCACACGAGGCTCCGTTCCTGCATGGCGAGAGGGCTGCATCTTTTGGCAGAGAGCTGCAAAGGAATTGATCTGCCGCGTATCCTTTGTAAATCGCTAAGCCCTTGATCGGAAGCTCATTTCCAAGAAGCAATAAGATGAGAAGGTGTGATTGTGGGATCTCTCTTCAACCACAGCTATGCCATCTTCCGTGCATGTAAAGCTCCAGTTTAGGAGAGAGGGTGGCCACACGTGCTGCCTTGGCCCTTCATCTTCCCCATTAACCACATGCAGCTGGGTTCCCATGCGCAAGCAGCGGCACTTTCCATTCAGGGAGGACGCGCTCAATCAAATGAAAGGTTGGACAGCAGCAAAAGCTGTGCCTCCCAGAAAGAAGTCAACTTCCTTTTCCGTTGACAATTGCCAGCGATAGCCAGGCACAGCGGCTTAGCGGTAGAGGTGAGTTGCTCACAATTGAAACGGTTGTGAATTAATATTCCGGTTGGGGGATTGACTCAATGCAATTAATACCCTTTTTTGGGGGGAGGTCAATACTCTAGTGGCTGTCTTATGGAGAGATGCACCCCTGCCATTGGAATGTGGAATTGTTACTACTGGTTCGGGACTGTAAACAAGAGATTAGCACTGCCTTAATGCTCGTTTTAGCAGGAAATCACCTTCAATATGAAAAAAAAATCTATATTTTATTTTTGTGCGGGGCCATTTTGAATGGAAGAACTTAATCTGTCATGGTCCGAGTGACAAGTGAAAACTCATCAGGGTAAGTGAAAAGGAAAGAAGGCCACAATGACCGTGAAATATTCTGTTTGGTGGGATCACAACGTGGCTATGTAGGAGGGGGCAGGGGGGGGGGGGGATAAGAGACGGCACGATGCAGGGGCGGTGGCAAAGCTGTCAACTAACGCGAGAAACAGAATACCCTGCGTCAGGAACACCACACACCTGTGCAACAGGACCATGAGGGCACGGCACGACTGAACAGGTGCGGAGCCGATACCTTCACCGTTAAGAACTCTCATAAAGAGAAGCCCTTGCCAACCCATTCCTCTTCACCACGTCTGTCGGCAAACTTGTCACGACGGAACTTAAATAAAGGTCTTAATTCTTTTTTTTTTGGCAAGCACGAGAAGTGTAATTGCTCGGGTAACGCATCTGAGTGCGTTTGCGGTGGGGACATCGGGACAAATGGTTCGCGATCGCAAAAAAAAAAAGAGGAATGCGCCACTGCTGTTGTGGAGAGCTGGCGACAGGCTGAGAAGCACATGGCCACGACAATGCGCCCCATGGGGTTTAGCGAGCATTACGTGAGTCGATTTTGCTGTTGTTGAGGGAGTGAACGAGAGTCATTCTGTGTCGTCGTCGTCGTCGTCATCATCATCGGCCGCAGGTTAATCCGCCGCTGGATGAAGACCGCCGCAAGCAGACGCCACCTACTCTTTGGTTCTTTCGGCAAAGTCGCGTAGTTAGAAATACAATAAAAACAAATCACGACGGTTTTTTTTCCATTCCTTTTGACGGCCGCTTGTGTTGCGATCGAAACGTCGTGATTTTTTTAAAACTTTTGTTCTACCTACGTGACTTTACCGAAAGAACCAAATAGTGTGGATTCCTGCAGTCACGAAAGCTTAAAATCAAGAACAGACGCCACCTCCTTCTTCAATTCCCGCAGTGCGAAAAATCTACCCGGAAGTTGCACGCGAGTTGATGCCATCGCCCCACATCTCATCGGTTGATGGCCCATCTGGCGCAAAACATTTAATTGGCAGCTGCTCTCTCATTCGTTGCGACCATCAACCATCATCCCTTCTCGCGACGTGTCCTGCCCAAAGCCCATTTGTCTTGACAGTTTCAATAATGTCTTTAACCTATGTCCTATAATCCATCTGTTCCTCTTTTTGTCTCAGTGTTATTCCCAGCGGAGCATTTCCATGCTTCTTTGCACGTGCTTAAGCTATTGTTGCATTTCTGTGAGTTAATGTTCATGTTTCCAAGACACATGTCACAGCAGGTAGTACGCACTGATGTAAAAAACGTTCTTCTTGAGTAAAGTTTTGAATCAGTGAGCACATGATCAAGTTTGCTAAAAATAATATATAATGTATGCAATTTGTTAAAATGTTTCTATTGAATCTTGACTTAAAGCTTTCGTGACTGCAGGAATTAATATTCTTTGGGTTTTTCGGTAAAGTCACATAGATTGTCACGTAGAAGGGAAACAATAAAATAATACAAATATAAAACAATAACATTCTCACGACGTTTCGACTGCAACACAAGCAATCATCATCAGGTTTGAAAACCACAGCAAGAAAATTTGAAAAAAGTGGCGGTTATTTTTTAACGTTAGCACCACGGAGAGCGATTTGACAAATGTTAAAAATAACCGCCACTTTTTTAAAATTTCCTTGGTGTGGTTTTCACACCTGATGATGATTGCTTGTGTTGCAGTCGAAACGTTGTGATAATTTTATTGTGTTATATTTTGATTATTTTATTGTTTCCCTTCTACGTGACTTTACCAATAGAACCAAGAATATGAATCCCTGCAGTCACGAAAGCTTTAAATAAAAATTTCACATAGATAGGTTAAAATAAAAAAAACTACGACGTTTTGATCGCAACACGCTTGTGTTGAACCTATCTACGTGACTTTATCGAAAGACCCAAAGAATATGTCTCTATTGCTGCTCCTGAATATCTGTATCCTCAGAATTCTCCCAGGAACAAATATTCGGCAATTATTTTTACCTCCAGAGAAAAAAATATTAGCCTCTCACGAGCACGAATTTTTTACTCTTCACGTGCTTGTTGGCTAATGTTGTATTAATTTAACGTAGATTATGCAAGCGACATGCTATTAATTGGTTAGCATCTCCAAAACGCCCTCCTCGCCAGGGTCATTATGTGGCCCCACCTCTCGTGAGCTCCTCAACCTTTTTGGAGGAGCTGCATCGCCTACCTCTGCGTTAGAGAGTCGAGTTCAAGGTCAGCAGTACTCCCCTCTCGCAGCGAAGACAACCGGTTAACCAACTTACCTCAGCAACGCCATCCACCCACACGTGCCGTCACGATATCTACGCTCATCTCGTGACGGTGGACCTGCTACCGCTGCTCCTGTGCGTCAAATCCATTCGGCTTAGCGAGAGCAGAACGGAGCTTTTCATCTGCAGCCCCGGTGGTCTGGAACAGCCTCCGCCACCTGAAGTCCGGTCAGCCGTTGCAGTCGGTGCTTCTGAGACTCGACTCAAAACATGTTTTTTTTTATCTTGCACTCCTCACAGAGCCATCTGCGCTTACATATCAGCTGCTTGCTGAATACGCTGCGTTCTCAATCTTGGATAGAATGATTGAGGGTTAGGGTAAATAAATGGATTCGGGTGCTGTTAAATAAGGACCTAACGTGTGGCGTTCAACAGAAAAAAACTAGACTGCAAGCGACCTGAGCAACTATATTATAAATAAGCTGAAATTAACGTTTAGTTGAAAATGCATGGATAATGACGTCTGTGCAAACAATATTACTTTTTTTTGTTGTTGTTGCAAAAATCAGAGGGTACAAATATCCATGAAGAGACCCAATATTCCCAACTACAGGTTCCTTGGGGGAGGGAAAAGGATATATATTTTTTTTAATCCTGGGGGATGGATATTGAGAGCAAACCTGTATTCTCTGACACCAGTTTGGACCAGTAAGGCCACTGTGGGAATCTGAGCTGAACCCACTTGACCTCGACTAGCCTACTTCCCAGTGGCTGATGGAACGTGGCATCAGTTTCAAACAAGACACAAAAAAATGTGTAAAAAGCACAGGGTCATTGTGCTTATGCAAAACAAACCATCGGCATTTCCTGAATAAGTGCATTGTGGACCTCTTGGTTTTGTTCACCATCAAAATAAAGTTTGAGCAAATGTGGCCCTGCTGGCAGCAGCAGTGATGCAAGTGATTGACAACTGTCGACCAGTTTCTTGGTTCTTTTGGTAAAGCCACGTAGAAGGGGAACAATAAAATAATAAAAAATATAAAACAATAAAATTCTCACGACGTTTCGACTGCAACACAAGCAATCATCATCAGGTGTGTGATTGCTTGTGTTTCAGTCGAAACGTCGTGAGAATTTTATTGTTGTATATTTTTATTATTTTATTGTTTCCCTTCTACGTGACTTTACCGAAAGAACCAAGAATATGAATCCCTGCAGTGACGAAAGCTTTAAATCAAAATTTAACTGTAGACCAGTTTCTGTCAAAACTAGGCCTTATCAGCACAATGCAGTTAGCAACTCCCAATGTGGTAAGGTCTGCCTCCGGGAACCGTATATGTGGAGTGCCCATATATAAGACCACAATGCACTTCTTCAGGAAATACTGGTGGAATTTTGCATGTATGCACAAATGGTATTTTGCTTTCAACACAGGTTACATTATTATTCTGTTATGATGGAGTTTTATTGTAAATGACAATTGTTGTGAATGTGGCATCGCAGGCTGTCTCCTCTTGGAGGCACTTAGCTGCCTCATTTATTCAGTGATATTATATAACATGACGTTCACATGGCACGTGTTTGCATGCGCAGAGCCCACGCATGCTCTCAACTCGACATGTCAGCATCCTAACGTGACTTATTACATTCAACTCCAGGTTATAAATTCCACAATCATTTCGCAGACACTTTGATTCTGCCAGTGACTTGGATAAACTTGTGTAGTTAGCGCCTCGACAATACCGATGTGTTAATGTGCATGGCTGCCTTCCAGTCTGCCACCACTAGCAATTAAAATGAAAGAAGAAACCCTAAGAAGTTTATTATTTTGTCACCACCCTGTAATCCCTCTCTCAAGCTAAGACAAGCCAAGCGCTGATTACAAACGTATTAAATTTTATTTAAATGTCCTCAAAAGGCATATTGTTTTTGTCGATGGTCCCATACTTGCCACTTTGCCAGACACGTGGAATGTATGAATCAGTTTCAGCTCCCCAAATGAGAAAAGAAGGATACACATTTGTTTTTGCTTTCTGGAATGCCACCACCTCTCCAGATTCAGACAAACAAAAAATGGGAAGAATTCCCGTTTTAAATTTCCATAAATGATCTTCAAAGGTGAGATATTTAAGCCATCCTCCAAACGGAGCATTAAATTCCAGTAACTTGACCGTGAATGCAATGTTGCCAATCTAAATACAAAGCAGAGGCTCTGAGGTGGATTTCGAAGTTGAATGCTTTGATATATATTGGAGCTGTGCGCGTGAAAGTGTTGGTGCTTTAACAAAAGCGACTGTTATTTTTAGCAACATAGGACACCGCAAGCCGGTGGGTTTGCGTGCACAGCATTAATTATTTTATTTGTCATGAAGACGACAAACTAAGCACCTTCAAAAACAAAAGACAAACGTGAGATTAGCCATCACGAACATAAAAGCTACATATTTTGGACATCTACAATAACATACAGTACTTGAAATTGTAGCCTGGAAGCCAATAAAGTTAAGACTCACTCAATGGCAATCACTACGATGGGGAATTGAAACAGAACTCCATCATCAGTCATAATCTATCTACTGCTGCATAGAATTATCTCCAGACTATCGCCATATATCTCTCCTCTCGAGATGTAACAATCTAGCTCCTACACACAAACGGACTTTTTCGCTCAATCTCCGTGGTAGCTGCCTTCTATGTGTTGTTTTTTGGATTGTATGTTGAACTTCTTTCTTACCGTACGGAGTCAACCGTGCTAATCGGAGGTGCGGGGCGAAGGACAACAAACTAAACACAAAATAGCAGTTCTAAAGAAATGAGTTTTAAATATAGATCGAAAAGTGCACAGCTCCAATGGCTTCCTCATAACACACAGCATCAGCAAATAATGTGTTAATTTGTTTTAACTTTCAGGATGATGTCTCTGACGTTCTCTATTTCACACACGCCTCTTTCTGTCTCGAAGTGTGATTTAAAATGTGCATCTCCCCACGCTTATTTGCGAACTTTTCATCTTTTGTCCCAGTCCATGTTTCTAACCTGTATGTCACAGCAGGTAATACATACTTGGATTAAACAGAAGATTCCTTTCCCGTATTTCAGATGAAAATGTGGCCCACATTTACTCACAAAAGAGATGACTCATCTCGCCGTTGCACATTTAAATTATTCATTTTAAACCTCTTACTTTCTATGGGTGTAATGAGGAATTTATTAATCAGTTTTAATAAATTATTAGTTTCACGTTGCACACATCTATCGGTATGTCATGTAATGGTTTCACAACACCCTTGCAAGCCACTGGCGATGCCACCATTCGGCCACCAAAGATGCGACCATTCACCGCAAAGTAAAAAAATAAAAATATACAGCGTATCATTCCACCACCATGACTTGCAAAACTTAATCAGAACACCAAGAGAGGAGTGGGGCTATATAATTACACCGCTAATTGTTTGAATAAATGCAATGAGGAGGTCTTTCAAAAGATTGTGGACACTCCCCCCCACCCCCCACCGTGAGCTTGTGGGATCGTATCTGGGTGATTGTAAAGACTGCTCACATATGATGCACGGTACGCGCATTCCTCCTCACTTCCTTTAACTCTCCGAGGCTTTCCCGTAAACATTTACGACACCGGAGTTTACAGTAAATGCTGCTCTTTTCGCAAACATATGGCGCATTTGAATCGAGCGAAGAAAATTAAATTGTGACGTGAGACAAATGGTGGCATGCGGTTCACTTACGCTCAGTACCAACGTTCTTCTGCCCCGGCTCTACACAGCCTTGGCGTGCGTGCGTGTGTAAGTGCTAGCGTATGTTTGTTCTGTAAAAAAAAAAATGAAAAATTGCGTTTGCATGATGATGATGATGATTATTATGAGTGTGATGCCAGTGAATATGACGATGTTGCTGATGCTATAAACTATTTTAGAACTAATTTTTTATTTATTTTACCAGGTAAGGCCCACTGAGCTATATAGCTCTTTTTCAGAAGCAACTTGGTCACAAATGATAGCTCAACGAAGTGGCTTATCACGTGGAAATGTTGTAGCAGCCAAATACTCTTAAACGCGTCTTTATAAATGTGGAGAGAACGACCGGAGGACCCGGAGAAAATCCACACGAGCACGGGGAGAGCATGCAAACTCAAAATATACAGGCGTCAGGGTTGCGATCGAGCCCATAAATTCCTGTGTACCAGGTTATATAATTAACATCTCGCTACCGTGGCGAGATGATTCACGTGCAATATCTATGTAGGAAAAAATACCCTCGAAATCACTGGTTCTTAACCTGGGGTGCACGCACCCCCTGGGGGTACGAAAAGCCCTTTCTGCAGGGGCATGTAAGTACAACCGCTTTGTTTCATCAAACCGATGTATTTATTGACGTATTTTTTTTTACGATTGAGAACCGAAGGGGTGCTAGGCTGCAGTGAAGGTTAAGAACCACTGCTCTTAATGCACATCACGTATTACACCTTTGTTATACGTTACATCTTTTTTTTACATTACACCTTTGGCCACCCAGCAATATAAATGGGTGCAGCACAATTAGTCGATTGGTAGGTCGCGTGTCGTGGGCTAAAGGGTGGGTACTTCCACCTCTTCGAATAGAAGGCCAAAAATAATTAGTTGTGGGTATTTTTGGCCTTTCTCTTCCATGCTGGTCAGACATCTCGGAAGAATTGGGAATACCCACACTTCACCCCACCACACGCCTCTTCGAGTGGAAGCCCTTCTGCCAGCAGTGGACAGCGAGGAAAAGTAGACCGAATGCCCTCTAGCGAGACTCTAGGACAGTATTGAACTTCCTTGAATAGATTTGGGGATGCCCTTCAAACAGCAGTGGCATGAGCAAGTAATTGCAGGTCTGCACCTTTGCCTTTCCATGACGACACACAAGGGTGTGGAGCAGTGACGCAGCAGTTAGCGCACAGCGCTGTGAACCCGTCAAACTGACTTTGGCTCCTGAGCACTGCTAACCTCCGATGTTGAGTGGCGTTTGACCTCACCCATATTCACCACCCTGCACGTGCCAGCGTAGTCAAGTATGGTCAGACAATCCCCGTGGCAGACACGGGCTCATTCAGCAGTGCACTGACAAATGGTAGTAACTTTATTATTATTATTATTCTGACACTACACTTCTGAGAAGCGCAATACAAGTGTAAGACAGTATGTTAGGATGTCCACTAAAGAAGTGTAAAAAATGGATGGCCATTGTAAAGATACCAAAAATACACCAATGGTTTTGCCACTGTGGGATGTCTATTCAAAGGGAGACCTCAAGAGACCAGCACTAAGTGTGACATCTGACCACTCATTGAAGTTAACTTCCCCCCGATTAGGGGATCAAGGCACAACTGGCCCGATGGAATTTGGGGCCCCAGCAAAACATTATATTCAAAGGGGCAGTAACGGGGGCACCGTAAGATGCTGAGCGTGCATCACTCACCGATACATTGAATTCGTAGGCAGTGTCCACAAACTTAAACCGATTCATTCATTCACCACCACTGTGAGGCCTTATAGGTACAAATTAAAACTCCATCTTCACAGAATATTAATTCCCTGCACTACTGCAGTAAGAGACATAACAGCCTCGAAATATGCTCTTTCCCAATTCGGGAAAGAGCATATTTCGAGGCTGTTATGTCTCTTACTGCAATGGTCTTAAAATGTAGGTTTCCCTGGGGAACCAGACTCCATCCTTCACGGAGACTCAACGATGAATTAATGGCTGGGAATGTGCAATAGAACGTATGTCCTGTCAGAAGGAGCTGTTTTACCCTCGAATTATATATTTTTACATAGAATGTATCATCACAACATTATAGTGTCCAAATATATAAAGTAATGCTTAATTAAATTATGAACATGACATTTTGGGCGAGTTTTTTTGGATTTGTTTTAGCTGACACGTGCCACGACAAAGCCACGTGTTTTGAAACTGCAATCGTTAAGCCTGTCAAGCTTTTATTAGCGTCTCAATGCAAAATCCGCACCCATGCATTACCCAACATAGTTTTTTCCATACGTGATTGCGTAGTGATGACGTCCTGCACAATGCATGCAAGCCTAATAAATTACAATGTTGGGAAATTCGAACATTTCGTACGTTGTGAAATTTGTCCTTAAGCGCACAGTTATGAGTGACGACAAAAATTTACATTGATGAGTTGCGAACTGTGCTGCAAAATAATACATTTACAAACATTGACAGCCTCCAGATAAGCAACCGACACAGGTATAGTTTGCTCCACGGAGTGGTGGCGCGGTGGTTAGCGCACTGCACTTTGGAACCGGAAATCTGAGTTGAGTTCAGTTCATGCCCCCCTCCCCGCCCCCGCCCCTCAAGGTCATCATCCAGCAGTGGATTGCCCAAGGGCTGAGTACGACAAGGTAGATACAAACAGGGCCCGCCCACAGGAGAGAGTGGCCCTGTGTGTAATGAGGCAAATGTGGCAATAAAAGCCAATAAAACCCATTGTGACTATTTCTATTTTTATTTTACCAAGTAAGGCCCATTGAGTTATATGGCTCTTTTTTTCAGAAGTGACCTGGCTATCACAAATGATAGCTCAACGAAGTGGCTTATCTCGTGGACATTTAGAGCAGCCAAATACTCGAAATACTCTACCAAATAACACGCTTCCTGGGCCCCAAAATGTTAAAAGGCTCCCCATAATGAGCTACCAAGCTTCCAGGAACCCGCGGGTTGCTCTGGATGAGAGGTCTCCTCCTGGCCATTTTCCCCGCAAAAAATCCTCTGACGTTGAGGCTCAGTGCTCATTTGATTGACAACTTCAAATGGAATTCCACCGGTCGATTTGGTCACCGAAACATTTACTTTGGAACGTATTTCACTGCTTCATATATTTTCACGGTAGTAATGTCATCAATGGTAATGGTTGATGATGCAATTTAGAAATTTCATTATCTGCAGGCAAATATTATTTGAGGATTTTGGAACCACACTGCATGTTAATATTTGCTCAGAGCTTCCCCTTTTTTAAAGTCGAATATACAGCTGTGAACATTCCTCCGCAGGATGAAGGCCTCCACCAGGCCGTCACCACATCTTCCGTATACAGTAATGTTATACGAATCATTCGTGCTGGTACGCTCGAGTTTTAGTTCACTGTCCATTTGGATGAAGGCCTCTTCGCGTTGTGGTGGTCACGAAGGTTGTTTCACCATACTTCACCACGCTGATGATGGGGTGGGAGGAGGGGAGCGGTGAGGAGTGTTATGTCGGGTTTTATCCAGGTAATCCAGTGTCCATCATCATCCAGAATGTCCTTGCTCCAACAACAAAAAAATCCCCCCCTCCAAAATGTAAACTTATATATAAAAATCTATTAAACAAGCATCTCAATTAATTATGAAATTAAATTAGATGCACTGCGCTGTCTTGTTAGATACAATAAAGAAATCACAATGTGTAATTTCGTCTTCTAATTTTGATCAAGATTGCAGCAAAGGTCACCGCAGTGGTATTTTTGGAGGGGTTGGGGGATCGGGGCTGAGGGGCGGTTTAAACTTTTATCCTGGAAAGTATTTTTTTTTAGAAACTCTCACTTAATTGTGGTTTATGCCCTTGCAGCCAACCAGTAACAGCCAACCTAAATGAATAAATGCTGCTAAAATTGGCTCCTGTTGGAACGCCAACAGTATATTGCAAGATAAGCAAGCCGCTGGCCTCTCTAACCCTTGCCGCCTTGAAAGCATTGCTCAAGCAGCTTAACCCATTCTGTCCACCTCGTTTTTTTGGCTTTTGTCCAATGCAACAGAAATCCAAAGTCAAAGTGTAACACGGGATCGTACAACTCATGAGACTGCGGTGGAATTACTTCATTGCCCCAGGATTTGATTTTGAACGTTAATATGAGCGTTTGTTAACAATAAGAGTCAGTAAAAAAAAATTACGTTGTTTTTCAAAAAACAAACTACAAAGCCGTTTGTTCTGCATGGATCGGGAATTTAAAAGGCATAAGAGGTCATTACTGGGAACTCTCTCCCTAGGGAAAGCAGTATATCCTGAACTGTTAATACGTCTTATTTGTCTTTGCAATGATTGCTTCCTTCCTCTCTTGGGTCAACGACATGTTTGGAATTCCAGTCGATCTCATATGAAAGGAGCAGGTTACAGGATTCCAAGGCTGGCAAAAGCTGGCAAGGTATCGAGTTCTGATTAAAAAAAAAAAATCAAACTTATTTTGACAGAAGCGGTGTCCCATCTAATTTTAAGCAGTCAACTGCGAATGCTAAATCGCGGCTGAATTACCGCTTTGGTTTATTGGGTCCAACGCGCTCAATAATAGCTTAACCATCATTACAACAGGTGGTAATTTCCTCGCCAGTCCCAAACGTCTTGAGCAAGATTGATGACGGTGTTAAAAATACCTTAAACAAGAATGCTGGTGATTGCTCGAGCAGATTTCTTTTTTCATAGACGTTTTTTTGTGATTTTTTTCCCCCTTTAACAATTACCAAATATGAATAGTTTCCGAGTTCGCTTGCATTTTTGAAGGGATATGAAATACTATTTTTAGCAATACGTATTTAATCAAAAATCCCGTAGGTATTCAAACAAAATTAAGTTCTGCCGTGTTGCATATGTAATCAACATTCCTGTTGAATATTATAACAGGGCTAATATTATATACGAGTAACTGGTAGCAGGCTTTGCTAACTTTCCATCGACATTAGCGTCACACTCCATTGGAGGCAAATTACTTGGTTCACTACTGATAGAAATTGCACATGTTAAAGTGGTCCGAGCCTGTTGAAATTATTGTTAAGCTGTTGATTGTGTTGAATGTAATAACCCTAAACAATCATTCAGCCGCATGTTTTTACTTTCCTCTGAGCCTGCCCAATGAGTGAAATCAAGTAACCCCAAGCTGTCATTTTGAGGGTCAAAATTCTAATTGTAGCTTATCATATTTTTCTAGTTACGATACCATTGTCTTTAAACGATATTTGTGCCATAATTCAGCATTCTAGCCATTCGAATTGAGATGTGAACTCATTAGAGTTTAGAAAATGCATTAGGATATACATGTCACTCAGTCAAAATCATCCATTTGAATGTGACAAGGGGTGAGATGTTAACTACCTCGCCTCGTATAGAGGCATTTGCGGGTTCGATCTCGACCCTGACGCCTGTATATTTGGAGTTTGCGTATCTCTCTCCGCGTGGTCGTGTGGATTTTTCTCTGGATCCTCTGGTTTCACCTTCCACATTTAGAAACATGCGTTTAAAGTATTTGGCTGCTATGCATTTCTACATGATGATAATACAATCTTCTTCGTTGAGCTATCATTTGTGGGCAGGTCGCTTCTGAAAAAGAGCTACATAGCTCAGTGGACCGTACCTTGTAAAATAAATAAAAACTAGTTTAGTTTTTTTATCAATTAGCCATGATCGATCCCTTGCTGGATGAAGGCCTCACCAAGCTGCCATCATTTCATCTTTCTTCTGATGCAACAACAATCCACCCAGTTCCTGCATACGAGCTCATCTTATTGCTCCATCTCCACTGTGTGTGCAGTCATGCAAGCTCTCACAACCAATGTCTACTTTTAAATAATTAAACATTCATGAATAATGTTAATAGATATATGATATTACTAAAAGTAGTTTAATGGCATGAATGAGTACGACAATGGAAATTCGTCAGTTGTCAAGAATTTAGAATTAATTTCAAAATCTGGGAAGGTTCCTAAAGCTGCTATATTGGGTTCTATCAAACCATATAAAATAAACAATATATTTTCCATGGCATGTGCTTTTATTATATTACATTTTGTAATAAGACATGTATATTTTATGTTTGGGTGAGGTTGGAAGATATGCAAATAAACGGCTTTAAATTAGTTAGTAAGGTTTGTCGGGTGAGGTGTCTTCTATATACAGCACCGGTTTTTGTTTAAAATCCACGCAAGTGAAAGCTAAACACTGACAATCAGAAAACCTTCCAGCTACCTCGTGAGAGAGACAAGAAAGCCGGCCTGCTGAGTAAGCAAACAGCCCATTTAATTGGTTATCCGAACTGAAGAGCCATCTGAAATAAGATCGTGATAGTCTTATCACACACAGATGCACACACCTCATTTCGAGAGAAATCTGGAGTTCGTGGAGTGAATTCAGAATCACAGAATGACATATGGATTCACTGACCCTGCTGATGAGACACTGAATGTCAAAACCTCTTACTAGGAGGGTCCTGCCAAGGGTTTTTAGTAGAGGGCGACGATTGCTGTGTACTTTCTAGTTCCAATTGAGTAATTTGCGGGTAATTCTTCAAACACGTGGCAACTTTTGGCCTACTCTTGCGAATGACACGCCGAGGTCTTTGGACGTCCACTGGTGAGCGAAACAGACGGTGCACGGAATTTATTTTTTTGGGTTGATCCACCCACGGTGGACCTGCTGGAATCGAACCGCGGACCTCTGTGAATGTAGTGCCACCAGCAGATTTGAAGACTGACACGAGTCGGGACTCTTTGCGACAACACGGCCTACCTCAATGTGCGATAGACTTCAACAGTTTCTCTGCACACCAAAGCTGGCGGCGTGACTCTTACTCGAGAGAAAGGAGCGGCATTCCTTCCCGCTTCATGCAGTAACTCCGGTGGAGACGTTAAATATGAAATCCGTCAATTATATTAAAACACCATATGGTTAAGAAGATATGCAATGCCACGGTTCCCCAGATGTTCCCTCACTTGTGAAGGTACGTGCATAAACAGTTTTATTAAGTGTGAGCACGTGTGTGTTGCTCAATGCCTTATATTGCAATGGAAATGGCTCACAAACCTTCACCAGCAAGGCTCACTTCACTGACAGAGGCATGTTAAATGAAAACTTCAGCTTACGAAAAAAAATGTAATGTCAACACTAAAGTTCAAGTTCAAGGGCGACCTCAATAGGAGACTTCGCTGTTCGTCTGAAAACACTCAAGTCTCCACATCTATTCAAGATGACCTGATTTTAACTCCATCACCTGGTATGCAGGAGGTTCGTGGGTTCGACACAGACCCTGACGCCTGCTGTAGATTAAGATTGTACATGGTCTCGTGGTGGTCGTGTTCATTTATCTCCGGTTCCTCCGGTTTCCCCCTCTACATGTATAATCCACGTGCGTTTAGAGTATTTGGCTGATTTACATTTCCACCTGATAAGCCACACTTCGTTGAGCTATCATTTGCCGCTTCTGAAAAAAACACCTATATAGCTCAGTGGGCCTTACCCGGTAAAATAAAAATACTGCACTTTAGTAATTTATTCCATGAAAGGTTTATGGCCTCCCACCTTTGACCGATGTGCAAGAGGAGACCAAAATACCCTCTGACAAGGGCTGTCTAGGACTCCCTGTAGTGGATGTCCTTCTGTCAGCGGTGGCAAGGAATTTCAGGGCTGCACCTTTACCTCCAATGTGAGTACAGTGCAATGCACGTTGCTGGATTTCTCGACAATATGCTGCTGTTCTAATTCCAGCCATAAGAGGTCAGTATTGTTTTACTTTATTCATTTGTCTTTTCCTGTCGTTACAGAAAAGACTCCGACTTCATCCGAACGTACCCCAAATATTATTATTAGTATCAAGAACTGGCCACCCAATCTTTTCACGCAAATTTACCAATGACAAAAAATTAACTCGTTTTCACTCTGTCAGCTTCCACGAGAAATATTAGAATGTGGAGTACAAGACGGTTTGGCGTCTAGCTTTTAATGACGGAGCAACATTTGGGCGATGAGACCACTTTCTCTCTCACCTCTGATAGCTTCTGCAGCCTACAAGTGAGGTGCTCTCATCAGTAACTATTTTCTCATTGAGCATCAACGGTGGAGCAGCTGCACAGGACCTTGCTCTGTACCCTTCACGGCTATGTGCGTTGTACGGATGTTGTGCTAATGGGAGGTGCGTACTACAGCACCGTTCACACACAAACTGGTGAGCAATACCAGAGCACCAACCGGCTTCAGATATATATATGAGTGTGTCAGCCACTTAAGTGGGACTTTATTCCTTTGGGTCTTTCTTTCTGATCTTCAAACAATATTTTAATTCTGGAAGTATCCCAGTTTTATTGTTTCCTGCCTATAAACATGTCCTTTTTTGTTTAATGCAGGGAGTTAGGTGGAGTTATACCATGTAATGGCACTTCAACGATTTTTTTTTACTGCCACGCTTACCTCGTCATGACACAGTAAGAAATTCGACAATTTGTACCATAATCTCGCCCATCAAGATGTCATCATGGCCAACATAGCAAAGCTCGTTTTGCTTCTTCCTTTCGCAGGAATGTAGCACTTTATAAAAAAATGTTAATATAAAAGTAATCGTTAATACAACAAAAAAACCTGAAACGTGCACAAAGACATTTGCAGAAATCCATGCTTGGAATTCCACTTCGAGACAGAAAGAGGAACACATGGATTAGAGGACAATACGCAGGTTAAAAATATAATTCAGACTGCTAAGAAAAGTAAGTGGGCTTTGGGGAAGACACGTCAGCTAGATGGCAAATGGTTTAGAATAATAGTGGCAGCCAAGAATGGAATGTGTCTGAGAGGAGTTCCACTGAGAAGATAGAGCAATGATGTCAGCTCGTGTGTAGAGTGGACATTTCATTGCGAGACAATCATTTCGCAATCGGATTGACAGTGGCTGATGATGATGATGACTTGAAGGATGTTGATTTTCAACAACAAAAAAACTTGCCACTGTTTCAGTGGGTCACCAGCCAGCGCTTCCTCACATTTATTTTCCTCATTTGGTACAGCTGTTAGGGGTGCCCTTAATGACCGGCCACAGAACACGCATTGCCTCCGATGCTTGGCATGTACGATCGGGGCGTTATTTTGAGAACGCTTCGATTAGACAGAAGTCCAGCATGCGTACAACGCCGACAGAATTTACTTGGTGAAAGCTTTGAGGTTGAAATTAAGTGGCAGCGAAGATGGACCCAAAGCAAGGATTTGTCAGGACTTTCCCGAAAGAACCAAAGAGTATGGATCTGTCAGGAGTTGTGAATAAACGCCTTGTGCAAATTAAAACTAAGGAATGTTATAGACAATGCGAGCGAAACGTATCCAGTACGCAAGCAGTTGAGTCATTCCGTGCATAAAACAAAAACAAACCCAGTGGCATGCAGGAATATTTAATATTTATTACGTATCAGTTGAGGTGTGGCATAAAATTGCACAACATAATTAAGACGTCCACAAGTGTCCCATAATGGGATGCGTTTGAAGGATGGTCAACTACGTTTACCTCGACGTTTTTAGTTTAATTGTCCAAGCCACTGATGTCCGTGCGTAAGCGCTAACGAGTATTAATGGTGGGAAAAGGTGTACTTCAATTGCAAGAAATGCATTCTGCCCCGCGACGTTTGTGAAAGGGGTAATCTGATAATGGACGTTAAAACTACGATTCATGTCGGCGTGACGTCAGGGACAGGGTCATGCGTTCACACCAAAACCGCAAGCATGCAGAAGCCTTCCCGTGCGTGTTCACCACTCGTTTGGATGGTCCATTGTGTAATCAACACATGTTGGCTAAAGCCGCGCAAAGTTACTCAGCAAGAGCATTTCACGGTCTATTTATACAATGCATACCAGTGGGCACATTTCAAGACTGCATCCAATACCTGAAATGTTAGTCCTATAAAAGGAACAGAATACTCATATTGTTTTTTTTTCTCACTGGTGGATCAAGCCTTAGGGACGTTTGCAAAGGCATCACGCAGGAGCTTGGTCGAGTGCTTTACATTTTTTATTGAAATAATACGGATGAAAGGCCAAGCCAAACCCACAGCCCTGAAATCCACGCCCCGAGGTTTCACCGCAGCCTTGACCCCGCTGACCCTTCGTGTGCCCACGATACTTCTGATCTGTCAATGTAATATGTGTCCGTCAATGGAAAGTACACACCAGCGGCGTGCGCTCCGGTGGCTGGGTGGTCCGAGGAGCGAGCAAGTGAGCGAGCGAGCGAGCAAGCGAGCGGAATAGCGAGCTCACCTATTGAGTCTAAGGTTCCACGGCTCAGCCACCCCCCGCCCCCCCCCCCGTGATAATGTGTTATGGGAACATTATCAAATAAGCATGGCCTCCGAGTGACGGGACGCGCCGATTGCCTGCCCATGTGCGAAGAAGGGTCCCACGAGAATGTACGCAAGAGCAAGCCATTGTGTGCCTTGGTTATGGTCAAACATTTCCCCGCACATCCCATGAACAGTTTCCCTTTAAATATGGCCAAGTTGGTGCTTATAGCACGAGACCGAAGGCTGAATAAGTACATGTTTATAAGTAAAAAAATATATATGTATTTCAATGGCATTTTGTTCATCGGCTTTGGTGTCCGGATCCCAAAGCGCTTCTCGTAAGGGGTCATGGAAATATTTCCGAACGGTGAGAACAATTCTCCTTTGTTCGGCATCGTTTTGCGCATTTGAATGGAAAGTGGAAAGTCCTGGGAGCTGTGGCTCCTAAAGTATTTATACAATTTGCAGTTAACAGCCGCTCCTTTAAAACAAGGTAAATGGCAATGTGTCGCAGAAGGGGACAGTGACTTTTAATTATACAATAAATGGGAACTTTATTTATTACAACATCACTTTCACTTGTCGTGTTTAATTTTACCATGTATTATGCGTAATGCGCTATGTATAATAAATTATTGCATTTGCAGCATCGTGTTAATGGCAACAAATATACAATTAGGCGAAATTGTCGTGAGAGAAAAAGTACGAATAAATATGTACTTACAGACCTTTAACCAGGGCATCAATGTGAGCCAATTGGTAAATTAATACGTCATTTCCAGATTCAAGCATTTCTTTGCCACGATAAATGCAAGTCTATTTATGCTTTCAATCTTCACATTTAAGTGACTGACTCCAAAGATTTAAAATCTCCCCTTACAAAAATAACATCCCAACTCACCCAGCCAACAGCTGATTTCTCTCAGGATTACAAATGATAAAAACAGGTAATTGGACAATTAAAACAAACCTAATGTTGAGCATAAGAATGCAACTTGCGTGGAAGCAAAACGTTTCGAGAAACATCATAGACAAGACAGTGAGCCGTGCCTCATATTCACAATTTAGAGGAAATGTGTTCTCTTTTTAAGTCTGCAGACTGCAGCACAGGCGTCTAAAAAACACAAGGAAGTCTGGTCAAAAAAGTGATGTAATTGGGAGCATGTGTGCATTGGCATGGCTCTCTCTCTCTCTCTGACGCACAAATAAAGAGGCCTACCACTTTCCCTGCCTGCTCGCCGACTGCCTTATAAGGAAAGGAAGTCGTAGAAAACAACGGAAGGAATTCAGCAGACGTTTAGGCAAGCCTCGCCAAAACGGGTGAAACTTGGCCCATGTATTGTCTAAATAAACGATTATGTGGAAAACCTTGAGAAATGAAAATTGGCTCCATGCTTTACCGTGAGCAAAAATATTTTCAGATTTCCACATTTTTTTTAAACTAGGACGCAGGTCTGTACATTTCTGCATTCGTGATGACACGTGGTCAATTTGAATGATAAGAAATGGGACGCTTATGGGTATAGCGTTTTCCATTCATTCCTGTCACATATCCCCCTTCTGTCTAACGTAGGACTATAGTAAAGTAAAGACACTTTCTGGTTTATGGCATGACATACGTAGGATGCAACTACAAAGAACATCTCATCCCAGTCTGTCTCCTCTTACGGAATGCTTTGGATATTTGCAAGTAGTTCCCATGTGGATGCTTAACCTGGACTTTTTATTAGCCAAATAGGTAATGTGTGAGGTTTTTGTGTCTGCAGTTATTAATTTAGTTATTGTTTTTCCAACCTTCTAAGTGAGACCATGCTGTAAGCACTGGTTTAAGGAGGAATCTCTTTCATATTCTTGAAGTTCTGAATCATTGTTATGACTAAATATCTCTGCCAAGTATCACACAGCAAGATGTATGTATGTTCAACTTTCTTCACACTGTACTTAGCCAGCCGTGCTAATCAGAGGTGCGGGAAAGATAGCACATCTTTAGTTTTTACACCCCAAATCAATTCAAATTTGGAGGAAAAGGTGCACAGTGGTTAACACACTCTGCCAGTAACCCAGAGACCTGATGTTCATTCCCGACCTGAGGTTCATTTCCGAATAGTATGCCCCCTTCACCAACCCTGACTAACCAGCATGGGGAAGTATGGTTCAAAACAACCACATGACCGACACAATGTATGATAGATTTATATATCAGTGAATTTACAAAAAAGGTTGTAAATGATCTCAACTAATTAATTTATGTAACTGTCATGCTTGCACTGTATAGTTGGTACACGTGGAATTCTTACAGCGCAGGGCTATCGTGAAGGCACTTGCTTGCCTATAAGTGATCCGTAATTGATTACCAATTTTTTTGTTCAATACAGAGCCCCATTTTTATTTGGAGATGCCTCTTCTCTGCAATCATCACTCTTTCTCTGGTTCACCCAGCAGCTTCAACCCATAATCTCCGAGGTGTTGGCCCCTTGCCTTGACATGCTGCATTCATTCCCTGAGCTGTCCATCATTCTGTCTCAAGCCGTTACTTCAATATGTTGGTATCTTAGTTGGGAAAGGAAAAAAAAACAGTGATGTGACTTCCTTCTGTAGCCACTTGGTGGAACGCACGGTAGATATGATCGCCTATATATATATTTTAAAAATGTCCTTTCGTGCACCTGTTGTGAATATATTTTTTAAACGCCGAATGCAAATACAATAGTTTATCCTGCACGTGCATCCCCAACATAAAAAACAGCATCCCTAGATAGCATGGCCCCTATCATAATTACATTTTTCCCAAATATATTTAGTGTTCAAGATTTTTTGTTTTGTTTTCTGGTGAAATAAAAGCATCTATTTTATTTCCAACCGACCAGGTGGCTCTGTGGTAGCGCGAGCGATTCGCAATCGGAAAATTGCCTGGAGGTCGACTCAACTCGTCATTCCTCTGGAGTTGATGACAACAAAAAGTACGAGTACCACTTTTGTGTGGGGAAAATCAACGGTGGTTTGTCCCATGCGTAGATTCGCCCCCATCCTCGGAATGTGGACTGCCTCAGCAGGGCCATAAACAGGAGATGAGCACCGCCTCAATGCTCAGTTGAGCAGGAAATCACTTTGACTTTGACTGTCCTACCAGAGCTGGAATAAAGTTTAGCTTCACGAGCCCTCGACAAACGGTGGGCGGGGTGGTGCAAGACCAAAAAACATTCGATGGCACTTTTGAAGCCCAATGCAATGCTTTTTTTTGGTGTTTTATCAGGACGTCAAGAAGTGGCTTATTAATAGATAAATGTAGAAATCTATGATAAGTGGCAAGTCTCAACATTTTGATTAAATGTGCCACAAAAAGAGGCCATGCTGCACCTAATTAACTCTTTATGTAATCGAGTAACCAAGGCAGTTCACCCAAATTCTGGAAACTGTGCACATAATTTGGGTTCCAATTTTGAAATGTTTATCAACAGGTCTTTTGGCATCGTGAGGAGAATCCTTAACAGAAATATTTCCCCTGTTGTGCTATTTGACCCTTGTTTCCAAAAGTAATTTAACATGGCAAGCATGCAGAATGTTTTTAAAATACTTGAAAGCACTGCAAAATGCAGCAACACTTTCCAAAACTAATTAGTGAGACAAATCTTTCTTTAAAGTAAACTTAACCCGCCGTTATCAGTTGTTTTCACCACCCCCTGGAAAAAAAAAATCCTCACGAACTACATTCAGCGATGCCTCCCACCGTAATTATTTTTTTCCCCTAACGTTTAATTTTTCCAAAAAATACACACTGCGCTGAAATGCTCCTGTAAACAAGCAGAACGCTTCTGTTTTGGCAGAGTCCCGTAGAAAAAACAAAAGTACTGCAAGCACGGCAACTCTGGAATGCCCTGTGCTGTTGGAATGTCTCGCATTACAATGCGTCTTTCTTTCAAAGCTATTTAAATCAGCGAAAGTATGCCAGGTCTGTTCCAATAATGTGAATAAGAGGCTTGAGAAAAGGCAACAGGTTTCAAACGGGAACACGGGGACACCTTGGCAGAATCAATCTAATTGACGTACTTTTATGCGCGCGTAAATATGCAGAAGGGTTTTAGGGTGCAAAAGCCTGCAGTCAACATAACAGTCTCACAACTTGTTTGTTGACGAACTATTAAAGCAACGTAAACTTTGGGTTGATGAGCACGAATTAAGAACGTACAAACTAGGGCAATTCGTGAGCATTTTTGTTTTAAATATTTTAGTTTTCTCTGCCCGTGGAAAATCCAAGGCCCCCATGGAGCCACAAAAATAAAGCATAATTTGACTCGAGCAAAGAGAAATCGGTAATCCATAGCGAAAAATCAGTGTACCGTTTAATGGAAAGAGAAGCACTAGCATAAACCACATTAAATATGATGTGCAATGGAATGCATTTTTTTTGTTTTTAAAATAAAATGGCCCAAGTGAAATTATATCCCAATTTAAAAATGCCAGACTACACTTTAGTGTAGCCTCAGTGGCGTCTCTAAAAATGCGAAAATGGCTTTAAATTCTCGGTGTGTAAACTACGAGGGACTATTCAGTCAACAATCCCTGAGTAGAGCACTCCAAGTGTACAGTTGTCACTTTTTTTTTTACAAATTGTGCCTGAAACGGGCCCCATTTGTCATCGCTCGCACAGAATGGGAATTTTGGCGGTGATGAAGCACAATGAGCAGCTGTGACAACTGACCAATCAAAGCCGCGCAATTTTGCAGATGACATGCGACCTGAAACGTGTTGTTATACAATAGTTAAAAATGTAACCTGTTATTACAGACCACAAACTGCCGGTCATTATTTTTAATCAATGGTGAGGTTGCTGTGGTGTAATGGCTAGCGCGCTGAAAGTAGCCAGTTAGATCTCCCAGCATGAGTTGAAAAAAAGTTGCTTCAATTCCCCCCCACCCCACCTACCTTTATCCACCACTTAGCATAATACATGGGTGCACCACGGTTTAGTTGATCAGCAGGTCACCTTTGGTAGAGATAAGCTTTTGTGTCATCTCACCTTTTCCAAGACGCCTAGCCAGCATGGACAAGTGGGCCAAAATAACCTCGAGAAGGTACGATCTCAGCGTTACAATCACACGCAGGAGTAATTGTACCGTACTTGTTCTTTACAAAATACACTCCAGCAGATAGGAAGACGAAATCGGCCAATATATAAATGACAAATTTCCATTTGCCCTCCGATGTCCATGCAAACCTCCTACCCAGCTCAATCAATATTGACAAAGATGACCGTGTCTTGTTAATTGTAGGAGTGTGGTGTGTTCTTGTTCAGTTGCAACACATATAACATAATAATAATAACAACAATAACTCGGCACATCCATCAATCATACTGCCCTAAAGAGGATTGCCTGACACATCACCAATTCTTATTGTTTTGATTATGTTTGGTTATTACGTGCTTGTGTACAGAAAACAGCACCAGGAAGTGTTTGTCCTTGAGAGGGATTTGAACTATGAAGGTCACCCAAAGCGAAGGAATGGGATGCCAGTGCAACACATCCACTGCCGTCAAGAGACATTTGATGCCCCATTACTGGGGGGGCCCAATCCCTTCCGATTTGTTTGGACCCCCCCCCCCCCCGCTTTAAGCTTGAACACGATTACAAATGGTATAAGAAAAATAACACGTTTTCTATTGAGGAGTTGTGAGAATGTATGGCCAGCGAGTTGAAGGTAGAAATCATCTTGCACAGCGCTCGAGTGAAGTCATCGCTTGTGGAGAAATCCAACTGGAGATGAACGAGCGCTTAGATCACTTTCAGCTCACTGGCAAAAAATGTGATGAATTCCTGATTTGTTATTGTTCCTGCAAATGCATGCTGCGTCATTACTGAAATCCATGTGGAAGCATGTGGAGGCATAGGTGTTGGTGCATGAGAGAATGCAGAGAGATAGCGGGATGAGGGATAATGACTTGCGTGACTCATATTTGCAATACAACACTTTTTGGCCTTGGGTTCTTTTCCTCCAGTCGGTGAATGCTAAATTCAGTGAGGTCATTTTTGAGCAAATGTTTACTTTGTTAATGCAATCCAACAGAAGGAAGTACATTTTACGATCTGGCAGAGGTCTGAGTACCCTGTGTCCCCCGTGTGTTATGGTGGCAGCACCGGGTTTTGCTAGGGATTGAACAACATTATAAGATTAATATTTTATATTATCAATTTTTTTTAATGATTTCAGAAATCAGATAACGTCATAAACACGCACCAATATAAAACATAGGCTTATTTTGAAGTGTCGCTTTATTTAATTAATAAAATACATTATGTGAACGGAATAAAAATGCACCATAAGTTATGAAGTAAAGTTAACCCATTAACTTCAGCAGGTGAAAATAGTTTTGAAAACATATATTGCGACTCAACTCTCAGAAAATAAAAAGTTGCTCTCATCATTAAGGTGCTCATTAAATTGCCAATAGTAACATAGATATGTCAATATGCATATGCAGACCATTTTCACAATATCATGTGATAAAAACTCCAAATGTAATAATGGTCACCAATACAACCAGAAACAAACACCTCATTAAGTTCACACAATTAGGTCCTCATAACTTATTTTTGGGCCAGAAATGTTTATTTTCAATGTATTTATGATGAAACGATTTGTGTATTACTATCATATAGCCATGACAAATGTTTATATTAATACAGGCATCTTTTAAATTTGGATTGAAAACGAATTTCTTTAGAATTGCTTTTTGTGTTTAGTTTGTTGCCCTTCCCCCGCACCTCCGATTAGTACGGTTGGCTACGTACGGTATGAAGGAAGTTCAACATAAATGCATACATACGTACAACTGTCACCAGTTATTTACGGGTTTTATTAGTCACATGAAAAACGTTTGTGAAATAATAATAATAATGCAATTCACAATGCAAACAACTTTCACAAACATAAATGGCCGTGACCCTGAGGCATGGAACCAAGCTGAGTGTAGCTTGAAAGCCAGGTTGAAAACGGTGGGGGCCTTTAATAAAGAAATGGGGTTTAAGTGTTTCTCATCGTCGGTGGAGGTTGAATGCTGTGAATTTTTGTTGCGGAATAGCATTTCAGATGGCGAGTGCTGCCACAGAGCGACGGTCCTAGTCTTTGGTCACACAGAGGAGGAGGAGGTTGTGAGTCGTGCCGCCGAGAGGTTCGACCATGAGCTGCAGTGCAGGAGTGTCAGGAGAGTCAAGAGCGTCGAAAGGAGAAGAATGGTTGCACAGGCGGGCGATCTTGTAGCCTACCGTGCTGGCGATGAGAAGTCAGTGGAGGGAGTGGACGGAGGCTATGGACTCTAGCCGAGGATGACATCTTTGGTGCACATTGCTAGAGAGGTGATTGTAACAAAAGCAACGCCCAGACCCTGGGCACATTGTGCATGCTATGTGAAATAGCTAGGTGGCAGATATGCAAGGGCAGGGAGTATCATTAAAATGTTTCCAAAACCATGAAGATGTTTTAAACGTGCCTTCACTCACCATCACATATGTCAACACAGACCAATTTCTCTTGTGCAGAATAATTATTCCAGCGTTTTATAGAGGCCATGCATATACTACACCAATCATCATCAGCAGAGGATCAGTCCACTGCTGAATGAAGGCCTCCCCTTTGATGCTGCCACCTTGCACGACCCTGTGATGAAACAATCTATGCAGCACCTGCACAATAACTAACAATGTTGCTCCATCTCATCGGCGAACACCCTCCGATAAAGTTTCACACTCGCCTGCAATTGCACTTATACGGAACGTCACGTGTCATTGTGTGGGGGAATGACGCCACGTGGAAAGGTGCAAAATTAAATTTACTGTGCAAAGGGCCGGTTGGATGTAAGACATCAACTCAGAGCTGTTGCGGTTATCATCACCGACCCTGCAGAAACACAGTTTTATTAAATGTGTGCCTTCCCAAAATGGTTTTAGCACAACGGCTGCATTTTTACAAGAATGCAACATGTCATCTGGCCAAAGTGGTGCCTTGGTCATTTGTAAAAGCACTTTCAGTAACGCATGCGTTTCCGAAAAAAAATATTCTTAGAAAATCTATGAAAACAGGACTGTGGACAAGCTTCAAAGTCAGCTTAAAGAAATAAATGAAAAAGAGAAATCACAAACATAATATTTAACAACATGACTCCATGCAGTATTAGTGATTCTTGATGCAATGTGGGACCAGAACGTGTACGGGTGGGCAGCATCTGGTGCATTCCTCTGGTGATGGTTACAATGTCACACAATATTTGTACATTACTCCAACAAACATGAAAATCAACCGTATTTTGGACGTGGCTTTGAGCTCCAAGGTGCAACAGAAAAAATTATAATGGCATTCCGTTATACCCAGGGGCTTTCCCAAAAAAATGTACTGTGACATGTGCACACGAACAAAAAAAACCACCCTCTGGGCAGATTCCATTGGCCAAACCACAGCATTTCAAGCATATGTCCAGGGAAAAAAAAATCCTATTGAAAATCCTTTGGCTCAATCTTTGTACATGAGTGGAAACTTTGCAGATGGAAAAGAATGCCACGTTTCTCACCACTTGTCAGATTGTGAGCTACGGTAATTACGATCTAGCAGAGGGATAACGACAAAGATGGGTCACGTGTATCGGCACCTTCCAAGGGAGTGCAAGACCTCCTATTCCCCTTGCTGCACTAAGTGATATTTTCCCAGCCACACGTTTGCGCGTAAACGTCGCCCGATGTCAACCATTCCATTCGGTGTCGCGGGGGAGTGAAGCATTCCCAGAAATGGTTGTATCCTGTAATTGGGAATGCAGTTTAATGATGAGAATTCTTGTCACCTTGGGCTCCTATAAAGCGAAGCATTTTGCGTAACGTACAGCTGAGGTAAGATGTGAAGCATGCATATAACGCAGCCCAGCTGGTGATGTGATGGCCCTCCGTCCGCCCTGGCGTGTGAAAGTTACGAGTCCCTTTGGTCATACCGCCAGAGTAATGGGCCATAACCGCTTTAAAAAAACCCGATAGGTCCTGAGGCACTTTTCACCATATTTTACAAGCCTATGTTGAGAGCGGAAAGCAGGCAACACCTGCAGCCATTCAAATGGCATTTCATTAAAGAACTATTCTATACGCCGATAAAAAAATGTGTTATGTGGAGTTCAGATCAAACATTGCTTTGGCTTCGAGTAGGCCTTTTGTAAGCATTTCATGAATGCGTCCGTAAACAGCTCTTTGTGGTTTTGATATGGTACCTCGTGATAAATAACGGCTTTTAATTGAATGGTCTACACGTGAACGTGTGGAAATATGTTAAGACGCACGCTTGCCTAAAACGTTGTGTTCGTTCATTGTGCACATTATGCGTGTCACATCTGAGTGTTCAGTGCAGCATCTGTTGCATCTGTAGTTTATTAATAACTGCAAATAGGCATGTAAAGCACAAACGTATGCTTGAAGCTGAACATTAAAAAATATATCCTATTATTAGTAACAAGATAATGCACGTTTCTTCAACATGTTGAATATATAGAGTTGCACGTGGCTTTCAAGCTCACATAAATGTCATGTCCCAGCGATCAAACAATGCAAATAACAATATATCTAGCTTGCAAAACTTCAAGACCCACACTGCGTACTAAAATGTTTAACATTTATATGGGCATATATCACACTGTCTCACCGCACGGTGCCGTTCCTCAGCTCGCACACCGCCTCCATGGCACTTCGTGACTCCGACTGGCGATCGTGTGGCTCAAAGTTTGAGTGTACACCTTGTGAGAAAAGCCGCTACCCAGTACAAATGTAGGGATTAAAATTCAAAAAACGAAACATCATCCAGAAAATCGCAGCAGAGCTTTTTAAACGAGCTTACTAATAATAACCTCGAAACTCTGGGACCTGTTTAAATTGCCCAGTGGAATAGGGATTAAGGCCAGACAGTAGTAAATGTATTTCTGAATAAAACATGGCCTCAGGGCTGCTGTCAAGAGATTTACAATGTGAACACATGACAGAGGGTCCCTCATTAATGCTGTTTCTGCTAATACTACAATCATAAATGTGACGGCAGAGTATGCAATGCAGTGTTGTGTTACATTCACGTGATGTAGATGGCCGTTAACTGATGAGAATATTCAAAACAATGACCATATGTAAAGATGATAATTATTATTGAAATGATTCACCCAGGAAAGCCACACGGAGTATAAGCACTTTTTTTTAGGAGGGTCCCACATGTGGACGTTTGGCCAATATTATAAGACCCCCACACACACACTTATAATTCCCACACACACACATTTATAATACCCCCACACACACACACACACTTATAAGACCCACACACACACACTTATAATACCCCCACACACACACACACTTATAAGACCCACACACACACACTTATAAGACCCACACACACACACTTATAAAACCCCCACACACACTTATAAGACACCCACACACACACTTATAATACCCACACACACTTATAAGACACACACACACACTTATAAGACCCCCCCCCCACACACACACTTATAAGACCCACACACACACTTATAAGACCCACACACACACTTATAAGACCCACACACACACATACTTATAAAACCCCCACACACACTTATAAGACCCCCACGCACACACTTATAAGACCCACACACACACACACACTTATAAGACCCACACACACACACTTATAAGACCCACACACACACTTAAAAGACCCCGACACACACACTTATAAGACCCACACACACTTATAAGACCCCCACACACTTATAAGACACACACACACTTATAAGACCCACACACACACACTTATAAGACCCACACACACACTTATAATACCCACACACACACACTTATAAGACCCACACACACACACTTATAAGATCCCCACACACACACACTTATAAGACCCACACACACTTATAAGACCCCCACACACTTATAAGACACACACACACTTATAAGACCCACACACACACACTTATAAGACCCACACACACACTTATAATACCCACACACACACACTTATAAGACCCACACACACACACCTATAAGACCCACACACACACACTTATAAGACCCACACACACACTTATAATACCCACACACACACACTTATAAGACCCACACACACACACTTATAAGACCCACACACACACGTATAATACCCACACTCACACTTATAAGACCCCCACACACACACTTATAATACCCACACACACACACTTATAAGACCCACACACACACTTATAAGACCCACACACACACACTTATAAGACCCACACACACACTTATAAGACCCCCACACACACACTTATAAGACACACACACACACTTATAAGACCCCCCCCCCACACACACACTTATAAGACCCACACACACACTTATAAGACCCACACACACACACTTATAATACCCACACACACTTATAAGACCCACACACACACTTTTAAGACCCCCACACACACACTTATAAGACACACACACACACTTATAAGACCCACACACACACACTTATAAGACCCCCACATACACACTTATAAGACCCCCACACACACACTTATAATACCCACACACACACACTTATAAGACCCACACACACACTTATAAGACCCACACACTCACACTTATAAGACCCCCACACACACTTATAAGACCCCCACATACACACTTATAAGACCCACACACACACACTTATAATACCCACACACACACACTTATAAGACCCACACACACACTTTTAAGACCCCCACACACACACTTATAAGACACACACACACACTTATAAGACCCACACACACACTTATAAGACCCACACACACACACTTATAAGACCCCCACACACACACTTATAAGACCCCCACACACACACTTATAAGACACAAACACACACTTATAAGACCCCCCCCCCACACACACACTTATAAGACCCACACACACACTTATAAGACCCACACACACACACTTATAATACCCACACACACACACTTATAAGACCCACACACACACTTATAAGACCCCCACATACACACTTATAAGACCCACACACACACACTTATAAGACCCCCCCACACACACACTTATAAGACCCACACACACACTTATAATACCCACACACACACACTTATAAGACCCACACACACACTTATAAGACCCACACACACACTTATAAGACCCACACACACACATACTTATAAAACCCCCACACACACTTATAAGACCCACACACACACTTATAAGACCCCCACACACACTTATAAGACCCCCACACACATACTTATAAGACCTACACACACACTTATAAGACCCCCACACACATACTTATAAGACCTACACACACACTTATAAGACCCCCACACACACACTTATAAGACCCCCACACACACTTATAAGACGGGATTACTCTCGGCACTGCCATCTCCTCTTCCACTTTGGAGCCCCACGCCAACAGCACCTGGTAGGTCCCGGTGGTCACCCGTCCAAGTATTAACCAGGCACAAAACCTCGCTTAGCTATCGAAATTAGAATAGAGTCTAGTTTGCAGTTGGCCATGGTCAGTAAACAATAATTTCATACTACTCTGATACCGGATATTAAATGTTAAATCTGGCATATTTTACGTGTGACACACATGCCTGAAAGTTTTTTTTTAACATATGATATTCAGAGCCTTGGCTTGGTAACGACAAGCATGATGCACTTTACACAAACATTTAAAGTTCAAAGATCACGTAATCCTTGGACGTTCATGCTACGTGTTACCACCGAGTTTTCTAAACGGCAAGCATTCAGTGCTTATTTAGGCATGCTCAAACCCACGTTTGGATCAAGGCTCCGCCAATGTCCTCGCCATCTCTCACGGCTTCGTGAAGCAACCGTCCAATCTAGATACTGCACATGAGCTTATGCCATCGCACCATTGACGTTCCTTCTTCGTGCTGCCACTCCAGAATCAATCCCAACTGCCGGTCATCATCCCCATTCATCGTGTGTAACGTTCAAGCCCTACTACTTTTCTATACAGGCAGTATAATGTGCTTAATTTGAGTTCATTTTCTGATACCGTGTATTATATTTCCATCTCTGTACTACAGACTGAACTGAAACTTGTCCCACTATATTGGAAAGAGTTGCGGTCTTTGGCATCTTTGCTAAGATAATTCAAAACGTGGCATAATCCACTGGTGGATAAAGGCTTCCCAAAGTCAGTTTGGTCACAGGGTTTGCTTGAACGATCCTGACCAAGCTGATCGGTGTGGGTTGCCTTCTTTCGTTCAAATATCACTCACCACTAATGCTAGCCTTGGCCGGGAACCCAGGTACTGCACCTAATGGAACCCAGGTTACTGGATTCAGAGTACGGTGTATTGCACCACCACTCACCCACTCGTTCTGTTTTCGGTATGGGTCATGCTTCAAATAACAGCAAGCTGCTTCAGTAAAACAACATAAAAGCAGGCCAATAATATAGACTTCTAGCTCCATTCTGGACAAAATCTTGGCTACAAATTTCGTCATAAAGTCAGGGTCTCATAATTTCAATGTACCATATTTAAAATATTTTATGAGACCAATACAAAGAATAATTCCTGGAAAAACACCACAGCCAAAGTTACAGGGACTGGCTGAGATGTTATATTATTATGCTTGTTTATTCAGGAAAGCCTCACTGAGTCTCAAGACTCTTTTTCAGGAGGGTCCTGTCAACTTTTGTGGAGTTGGAGTGATGTTACTGCTACGTGTAATCTCAGTCGAATAATGTGCAGGTCATTTTTCAGCATTGGGATGTTTGGCCAATACCAGTTGCATTGCGTGTGTGCGTTGTGTTTAATATATCAGAGGTAACCGAGGAACCAGGAGAAAACCCATGTAGAAGAAGGGGATAACATGCACACGTCATGAAGAAATGAGCTCAAGTTGGGAATAAAACCCAGGTCCTTCTTACTGTGAGGCACAGGTGTTAAGACTGTGCTGCCACCCAGCCACACTAAATTAATACTATGATTTGTTTCACGGGAAATGACGGGAACCTCCAACATCGAATATTTTTAAAATCCACATAATGTATTTTAAGGTCGCTCATACATTTTCTCTGTGTATATATATACACACCCATTTGTGTCTCTATCCTTGCACCGATCTATTCATTACACTCTACATATACACACGTGCACACACATATTCCTCCAAGTCACCACCCACATATTTCTCAATTGATCTAGACATATAATTCCAGTTTACATACGCTTCCAAAGGCTACCATCGTTTATGTGGGTGGGTTGGGCCTCGTGTACCTTACTCGTGAGAAGGGGCGCCGTGGTGGCTAGATGTTAACCTTGCCTGGTATACAGGAGATCGTGGGTTCAACCCCAACCCTGACGCCTGTATATTTGGAGTTTGCTTGTTCTCCCCGTGCTCGCGTGGATTGTTCTCCAAGTCCTCCGGTTTTCCCCTCCACATTTAGAAACATGCGTTGAGCGTATTTGGTTGCTCTACATTTTCACTTGATAAGCCACTTCGTTGAATTAAAATTTATAGAAAGTGAGACTACGGAGGCAGCGAGAAGACTTTGTGTAAAAAAGATGAAAGTTTATTGTGGGGCCCTGCAATTTCTTTCTCACACCACTGCTGGCAGAAGGGTCTACACCAGAGGGAGCGCTGCATTTGAAGAGGTGGAAGTCCCCATACTTTACCCCACCACACACGACCTACAAATTAACAGCTCTTCTATGATGATAATGATCATCATCATGATGGCATGTCAACAGAGTGGCGTTTTGATGGATTACATTAACTACTTGAAAGTAATGCGGAGGTCAAACTTAGGGTGAAGAGCCGAACATAAGTTCGTGACCCGCAGAGGCGTGTGGATTTTTTTTTTACGAATGTCACAGGTGGGAGAAGACGAATGCTGTGAAAGTTCATAACAGAACCCGGTTAAAAAAGCACTGCAGCTGCAGTCAAAGAGAGAGTCGTCACTGGTGGGACGCATGTGTAGGACGGATGAGGGCAGGTGACCGAGACAGGCAATGGAGTGGTACCCTGAGGTCATTAACCAAGGAAAAACGTAGATCTTGTACGCCAAGCGTCAGCTAAGAAATGACTGTAGATTCAATAAAATGAACGAAAACTAAACTGTGTTTTGTTATTTGACCAGGTAATGGTCACTGAGCTTATCATGTAAACGCACATTACGGAATGTGGAGGGGAACAACCAGAGGACCCGGATAAGAAACCACGCAACCATGGGGAGAGGTAACATGTAAACTCGAAATATACAGCAGGCGTCAGGGTCGGAACCGAACCGACGACCCCCTGTATACCAGGCGAGGTAGTTAACATCTGCCCACCGTGGCAAGAATCAAGGCATGACGTGCGGTGGCACCGACAGGCTTTGCCTGTGATTATACCTCGATGGTGGTGAAGCGTCTCGGGACACATGCAGAACGGTTCACTCCAGCAAAGCCATGGCGAGAAATAGGAGCAATATTAAAAAATGTGTCAAGTTTAACTATTATTTACACAAATCTACGTATGGCAATACAGATATGTGTGTAAATCTGTTGTGAAAAATCGTGAATGAGACGAACATTTGTTCTTTTACAGCCTTTTCGTAAAAGCTTGCACCAGTTGCATTTTTGATTTAAAGCTTTCGTGACTGCAGGGATTCATATTCTTGGTTCTTTCGGTAAAGTCACGAAGGGAAACAATAAAATAATACAAATATTGTTTCATATTTGTATTATTTTATTGTTTCCCTTCTACGTGACTTTACCGAAAGAACCAAGAACAGTTGCACCAGTTCTTACGAATGTAAAAATTCTTTGTCACTCCACTGCCTTGATGAAGGCCATCTCACCCCGAAACGCCATGGGGCCCAGGATGGGTTCAGAAAGAGTCACATGCCTTGGCGGTTGTGGGGGGTGTTTGACCATACTTCATCACGCTGGTCAGAGAGTGTTGGTGAAGAGGGGAGGAGGGTGGGAAGTGGGGTCCATTCAGACATCACTCGCCACTTATTTTATCTGTGGTCGAAAATCGAACTCGGGTGAAAAAAAAAAATCAAACTCATTGGGTACAGAGTGCATTGCACAAATCACCGTGTCAACTGCTCCGCTTAATCTTAATTACTGCCATATAAATACACAGCGACTGAGCGTGCGGGGTGATTTGTCACAGATGGATTGGGCAATGGGCAGTGGGAATAAGCCTTTTGTCCTTTGGAGGCATTTGAAGATGATTTAAAAATAAACATTTTTATAAGACTTTACTGCTCTAAAAACACCGCTTTCGCCGGGCAAAGGGACATTTATCCTTTGGACAATGTACAGCTTTATGGAGCTATATAGTTAAGAGGCAGGGTGAAAGAACTAAACAAATAAGGTTGAGAATGTACTGTACACTTTACTGCGCTTGAGCAATGGTGTTACGTTTGAATAAAACAATACAAACTTTGAATTGTAAAGGTGCATGGAGTGGCATAATTATGGTTATCAACTACATAAATCAATCCACATATTTTTGAATGTGTAAATCAGCACAAATGCCATATACCTGAAGATTGTACACAAACATATTTTAGTTGTATTGCGCCAAGTACATTTTAGAAGTCGTGCAGTTCCCGTGCACAGGAACAGACACTTGCCAAAGCCAATAAAAATCCACAGCAGCATTGCAGTGATGCTCCAAAACCTCTTGACATTTTTATTCTCGTAGCGAAACTGTCAACGGTAATCGCGACGACATTTGCCAAACCAATAATTGTCAGCGTGCTAATGTTGCTGTATTGTTTTACGTTAACAAACCATTACATTGGCACGTGAATTCATTCTAGTTCCCTCTTTGGCAACTGTGACAAATGACAGTCTAATGGAAGAGACCTTTGTGGTGTGTCCTCCCGGCAGCTGTTCACCCGAGTTCAATGAGTCACCCATACCATGAACTCACCTAAGAAAAGGAATGAAAGTATAAACCCATATTCTGGCCAGCCACACTTGAAAAACACGTGTTGACCTGATGGGCGAGCAATCTTCATCATTATTTTATCGTTCCCTGTCTGAACATTGCTTCTTGGTTATTACTTTGAATTAACTTACAAAGAGTAAACTTGCACATGGGCCTACTCATCATTTTGAATGAGCCATTTAATATAAATATACGTATCGTATTACTTAGACTTTGCAGGAGATCCTGCGGTTTTTACCACAAGTTTGATGCCTCAACCTCTGCCATTAATATATTTGTGTTCATAGCAAGTTCTGGACCTTTGGCAGGGCAGAGCTTCAAAAGCTTCTTGACAACCTCGAGATTTCCAAATTGTTATATGAATCATGTATTTAATGTAACAATTGAAATGAGCTTATAAAGGGATAAGGTTCTTGACCGTGAGAATAATAATCAGATTATTTTGCTTTCAATAGCACGCGTGTGTCAGTTTCTTCTTATATCATGTGATGTTTCTTTCAGTATCTGGAAATCCTAATATTCAATGTTGACTATGATCTTCGATCTTATTTAAGTCACACTCTACGTAACTGTTTAATTGGAAATTCACACGAAATCCAACTGCTCATATCACAGTTCATGTTCTTTAGAGACCTATTACTGGAGGTATTAGCAACTGGAAAGTAATGGAAATAATCGTCAACACCAGCCATTAGTTTTTCAATACTCGGTAAAGGCCCCCCAAGACGGCCACTGCATTGCACACTTTCAGATGCCCTTCTGCGGCTGTCTGGAACTCTCTTCCTACCGAGATGAGGAAGCGACTGGAGCTATGCACTTTGAAATTTAAATTGGAAACTCGTTTCTTTAGAACTGCTTTTTGTGTTTAGTTTATTGTCCTTCCCCCGCAGTTTGCGATAAACGACCTCAGGGCGTGACGACACTGCCTTACGCGAGTTCCAGGCACAGCTGGCCCGGCTGTCAGTACCTGGTAAGGGCCCCTCCCAGGGTTACGCGGTTTTCTCATTGCCTTACGAGTATCTTTGGAGAGTCGATGGCGGTTTTGTGACGCAGCCCATGCAGTCAAACTGGTACCAAACGTCGTGCTATGCACTCCTTTGGAACTCACCAGCAAGGTCGAGGGGGGAATCCTGACGCATGGGCAACCCAGGATTTCCAGAGTAACCTGCCCGGGCTTTGCGCCAACAAGAGGTGCAAAAATGGGGAGAGGACACTCCTCGGCCACCTAATCGTGGTCAAGAAACACGGATTGCAGCAGTCATTGCACTCCAATGGATAGCTACCGCCCACCTCAAGCTGGGCAGCCCCCGGCCAATAAGGTGCTTTCCTGCCACGACTCACCTGCTCCAATGGGTGCTTGGAGCTTATGGTTCATCACCAGACAAGTGAGCTGCAACACCTGTACCAGACAAAAGCAAAACAAAAGGAAAGAAGGTTCCAGCTCTTCATTTTGCAAGCTGGAATGAATGCACAATGTGTTCTGGACTCACCGAAGATCTATTGCAGATTGAGGACATCCGCAAGATCGCAGTTATCGACAGGGAGACTCCACGTGGATATTGCAGCACTGCAGGAGACCCGACTTGCTGGCAGTGGCTCACTACGAGAGAGTGACTGCACTTTCTACTGGCAAGGCAAAGAGCAGAACGAACCAAGGCAACACGCCATCAAAAACACACTCCTTGGCATAATAGAACCACCAGCCACAGGCTCTGAGCGAATTCTGCTTATGAGACTGCTTACTGCTTCTGGCTATGTAAACATCCTTAGTGTCTAAGCCCCAACATTCTACTCACCTCCGGAGATTCATGACCAGTTCTATGAAGAGCTTCAAAATATTATTAGCAAAATCCCCAGCTCTGAGCACGTGTTTCTGTTGGGAGACTTCAATGCAAGGGTTGGAGCTGACCACGACATGTGGCCCGCATGCCTTGGCTATCATGGCATCGGAAAGATGAATGTCAGTGGCCAAAGACTACTGGAGCTCTCCTCATACCACAATCTCTGTATCACAAACTCATTCTTTCTCACAAAACCTTGCCATAAAGGGTCATGGAGACATCCAAGGTCTCTTAATTGGCACCAACTGGACCTCGTCATCACCCGACGAGCCCTCCTCAACTCAGTACTCATCACACGCAGCTACCACAGTGCAGTCTGTGACACCGATCACTCACTATATCCAGCAAGGTCAGACTATTTCCTCAAAAAGATACACTGCCTCAAACAAAAGCGCTTCCTATCATCCTATGCGTCAACTCTGCCAAGACCTCCCTCCCAGAGCTCACTCAAATCATTCCAACACAGCCTTGAGCAGCCTCTACACGACAAAGTGGGTGTACATCACAGACTTAATCTTCAATGCAGCCATCAATACCTTCGGCAAGCAGACAAGGCAGAACACAGACTGGTTTGAGGAACACCTGGCTATATTGGAACCCATCCTCCAAGCCAAGCGCATGGCGCTCCTGAAGTACAAGCAAGTCCCAAGTACAGGATCATTAAGGGCTCTGAAAGCTGCTCGTAGTGCAGCTCAAACCTCAGCAGTAGGATCCAACTCGCCTCTGACACTGGTAATATCCGTGCCATGTATGAAGGCATCAAGAACTTGACAATGCCATCAACTCACTAGCCAGGGGCAAGTCCCCGGGAAAGGAAAGCATCACACCTGAGGTACTGAAATGTGCGAAACCCACCATCCTCACAATACTCCATGAACTTCTCTGCCAGTGCTGGGAAGAAGGAGCAGTGCCTCAAGACACGAGAGACTCCAACATCATCACCCTATATAAAAACAAGGGTGACCATGGGGACTGCAATAACTACCGCGACATCTCCCTTCTGAGCATTGTGGGGAAAACCTTTGCCTGTGTGGTCCTCAGCAGGTTACAAATACTAGCTGAGATGACGTATCCTGAGGCTCAGTGTGGCTTCAGAGCAGGAAGGTCCACGATTGACATGATCTTCTCCTTGCGTCAGCTACAGGAGAAATGTCGAGAACAGAGAATGCCCCTGTACTTGGCATTCATTGATCTTACAAAAGCCTTTGACCTCATCAGTAGGGGAGGCCTCTTCAAACTCCTCAAAGTGATCGGCTGCCCACCGAGGCTGCTAGCAGTCATCTCCTCTTTCCATGACAACATGAAAGGAACAATACAGCACAGCGGCACCACCTCAGAGGCATTTTCTATACTCAGCGGTGTAAAGCAGGGGTGCGTGCTTGCCCCAACACTGTTTAGTATCTTTCTCTCACTTATGCTCACACATGCCTTTGGGACAGCAGAAGAGGGAGTCTTTCTCCATACAAGATCTGATTGCAAACTCTTCAATCTTGGCCGTCTCAGATCCAAAACCAAAGTCCGCAAAGTCCACATCAGAGAACTCCTATTCTCTGATGATGCTGCGCTGACAGCTCACGCAGAACAAGGTCTGCAGACACTCATCGACCACCTTGCCAAAGCTTGCAACAACTTTGGCCTGACAATCAGTCTATAAAAGACCAATGTCATGGGCCAGGATGTCAGAGACACCCCTTCCATAAACATTGGCAGCTACACCCTGGAAGCCGTTCAGGACTTCACCTACTTGGGTTCCACCATCACCTGCAATTTGTCCCTTGTCACAGAGATTGACAAGCGCATTGGGAAGGCGTCTACAGCTATGTTCAGGTTTACCAAAAGAGTGTGGGAGAACAAATCCCTAACGCTCAACACCAAAGTACAAGTGTACCGGGCCTGTGTCCTTAGCACCCTCCTCTATGGGTCTGAGTCCTGGGCAACATACGCCCATCAAGAACACCGACTAAACACATTCCACCTCTGCTGTCTCAGGCGCATCCTTGGTATCAGATGGAAAGATCGCATTTCCAACACCTCTGTCCTCAACTTGGCCAACGTTCCCAGCATGTACTGTCTACTCAGTCATAGGCGCCTGAGATGGCTTGGATACGTGCGCCGCATGCAGGATGGCAGAATACCCAAGGATGTCTTGTACGGCGAGCTGGCATCAGGCACACGGGCCACTGGTTGTCCAGTCTTGCGCTTAAAAGATGTCTGCAAACGGAACATGAAGAGCTGCGACATCAACCCATGTGACTGGGAGCAAACTGCCGGCGACTGACTCAACAGGCTGTGAAAACAGGCCTCAGGAGAGGCGAGGAGGAAATATACACTGCTTGGCAGACCAAGAGAGAGCGACGTAAAGAAAAAGCAACAAATACCTCTGGAGCTGCCACCACATTCACTTGCAATTGCTGTGGCAAGGATTGTCACTCAAGGATTGGCCTACTAAGTCATTATAGGCGCTGCAAAACCTACAGCTGACCTCGTAAGGCGCAGATGAATTGTCTCTCGAGACACACAAGTCTAATGTTATTGTGGCTACTTTACAGTGCAAAAGAAGTTCAACGTACATACATTTGTAGTGAGTTCAACTGAGTCTCAGACGTACTCTTTGGAGGCAACACATTTATTAACACCAACATACGGGGTAACTGCCCCTTAACAGGATAACAACCTATGGTGGTGGACCACCAGGCTAACTACACTAATTACACCGTAACTAGCTACAACGGACCGGACCACAGCTTGGGTCCAGGTTCACATGTTGGTGACTCTGTAGAATGTAGACGAAGGTTTCTTCAGGATAAACAACAGCAGCGGTCCCTCTGAAGGAACCCGGCTTTTATCCTCTGTGGCGTGGCTGGCTCCGCCCTTAGCCACGACCACCTTCTAGAATCCTCGAGCAGGATCTCGACCCTGACACGTGACCACCCCTAGCCCCCACTTGGGCGCCCCGTGTAGACTTAACCGGTGACGTGTCCTCTCGGGTCAACCAGAGTGCCATGGCCCTTAGTAACCTCAGTAACCCCATTCCCATGGCTGGCACTCCTGCACCCTATCCTGTAGGGGCCGGCACTGCACGCAGAGCGTGGTGCCATCCAGCACTGCCAGTCAGCGCTCACCGAGACCCTCTAGGGCCGCTACTGCACCCACATCGTAGTGGTGTCCGCGATGTCGCTACACCGCACGCCGTGCCTCTCTAGGGGCGGCATTACACGGTGACATCCCGCGATGTCACTACACATAAATTGGCATGTCTCGAGGTCTTCCAATGCAACAACCCACCTAACTCCTGCACACGATCTGATTGCATCACTCCATTCCCATTATGGTGACCTCTCAGGCGTTGTTCTCTCCTTTGGCTGCCACTCCATGAATAGTCTCGACCACTGGCTGTCACCCCCAGCATATGCCATGTGTCCAGCCCAAGTACACTTAATGTTTATAAATATATACATTATTGGATATAAATTGAATACAAAGCAAATATATTAAATAATTTATTTTGTTGTAATGTAGGCAAACCAATTACTCAGAATTCGGAATCCCTCAAAGCAGATTTTTATGACTATATGGTATAAACGCTTCTAAATTTAGATTTTATGAATTGGTAAGGGAATGAAGAATGCATTTAACTGTTGATTTATCATTTGGCGAAGCAATTGCTGCATTGGGATTTGTGTGCTTGGCAACGACCTAAGATAAAATGAAAAGTTATTTTGCTTCACGATTGGACACGCGGCATCTGCACTTTGTTCACGAACATTTCTTCTTGCCCCAGAACAGGGAGTTCCTGTGCTTTTTATAGTTCGTCAACGAATGACGGACGAACTATGCAACTCTCGTTATAACTATTCTCAATATGCACGCATTACACATGGCCGCTTCAAGTTGAATACTTTTTGAGCGGAATAAATAGAAGTTATACGTACTGCGTATAGATTCCTTTGGGCTTTTTGAAAGTTTCAGCTCGCAGTAGATTGATGACGTTAAATAATAAATGGTAAAGGTGCAGTCCTGCAACTTCTTTGTCCACGCCACTGCTCGCGGAAGGGCCTCCACGAGAGGGAGCTCAAGAGAGCCCCTCTAGAAGGGCATTCATCCTCCTCTTCCACACTGACCGGACACCTTGGAAGGAGTGGGAGTACCCACAATGAGTCGCTTGATTTGTGTCATGACATTTCTTTGGAGACATTCAAAGGTACCTGATGGCTTGGCTAGAAAGCTAAGCAGAGTGCCCTTTGCTTATAATGAGGCATTACATTTCGCTAGGAGGCAGGAACTTAAGTTTCCCAACCAAAATTACACGCTAAGTTATCATTTGTGTTTTTTAAATACAAAGTGTGAAAGAATTAAAATCTGATTATTATCAAGGTGGCAGGGTGGTTCAGGATTCAACTAATTAAATCGCCACCATTAAGATCCGGGATTCAACTGTGGGTAGGTACCCGAGATTAAAAGTTTTCTCAAATGTAGTGAGCTGATGATCTCACCCATGTCTTCTGTGGCTGCAGAGAAATTAGCTTTCACTTAAGTTGGCTACATCGCAGATCTGAGAGTTAAAATGATATTGGTTTGACTGTCGTGCAATGATCTCTATATCAGGGGATGTGGATTAAAATGATTGCAGAGATGTCAGATGTAGATCTGTGATCTCACCTACATAAGTCATTCTCTGACAAATTCACTGCTCTGAGACAGTTCTTAATACTTCGTTTCATAATACGATGCCGATAGCACAATTTTAAATCGACTTGGAAAAATACAAATATGTTTTTGTAATAGTAAATTAAATGCCCCGTTTATAAATTGTCTGTGTAAAGTGATGGACTAGAACGATTTAGATTTGTATAAGTAACCTAGCATCCTACACATAATGTAAAGAGGCAACATGATACCTATTCACTTAGGACCGAAGCAAGTAAAGGTTTCATCTTCTTTGGTTCTTTCGGTAAAGTCACGTAGAATGAGAATAAAATAATAAATTGATAAAATAAAATAACACAATAAAATTCTCACGACGTATCGGCCACACCACAAAACGTCGTGAGAATTTTATTGTGTTATTTTATTTTATCAATTTATTATTTTATTATCATTCTACGTGACTTTACCGAAAGAACCAAAGAAGATGAATCCTTGCAGTCACGAAAGCTTTAAATCGAAAAGTAAAGGTTTGCTTAGTCACATGAAATGTGTCATCGCCGCAAAATAAACGATGGCCCTTCTTGACCCCCATTGTGGCCAAACGACAAACGTCCGCAACCTAAACCCATGACGTCATGGGGCCAGAGCCGACCCTTCACTGTGCCACCACAAGCCACCACCACCACGCCTTCGCTCTGTAATAAACCAGCGCCCTCCCGGTCGTGACACATGGCGCTGACTACGGCTATAAAAATTCCTGCTCACACTTTACAAGGGTCCTCCCCAGTTACTTGCATCACTGGCCCTACATGGCACGGGGACTACGCCGTCGTGGCACCCGAGGGATGGTAACGTGAGGTTCCTATAATAGGGCTTTTACCCTGTGAGAATGGCAGAGGGCCAACACAGGCCACTGCATTTCCATCGTCATCATCACCGTCCCAAAATACTGCCTGCCACGCTCCCATCCCCGAGGGCCTGGTGTATCATCCCGTCATCGGCTCGTGAAAGCTGCGTGGCAATGACTAATGAGGGCGATGCAAATATTGTTCTTACAAATCATGATCTATAAATTGCCTGGCAAATGGCATTCCCAAACAAAGAGGGAATGCCACAGGGAGAAAAAGTAATCGGCATAGTTATTAAACCAATTTTACTGATTGGGAACCTAAGGGGAATACCAACACACATTTGTGTTCATCACCAATTAAAGGAATTCTTGTAACCGTTGCAGGAGTATGTGAAACTATTATCTTAAGTATTCTGATGGTCATTGAAATGGAGCACTTCAGTAAGGTATATGTTTTCTCTGCGGTTTTTTAAAAATGAAGTGATTAAGCAATTACCTTGGTGGGGTTCCATGAAATGTTAGTCACTCTTCCTTGTCTCCATGACACTGTTTTGTTCATAATAACATTAGTGGAATACACTAATTTTATTGTTGGTTCTCGACTATTAGTTTCCAATGGACCCAATGGGCGGGCGGACCTCTGTGCTGTTGACACGTTGGGAACACGTTCAGCGTTTCTTTAAAAAAAAATCATCACTGAAAAATGCATTTGAAACAAGATTACACAAACTAAACAGATTTAAATGTTTGAACTGGTTGAACGCCACACTTTTATCTGACACGGAGAACATTCTGTTACTTATGCCGCCGTTTAATAAACGGATATGTTTGAAAATATAGCACGAACGAAACAGAAATGGGAATAACATCTGAACTTGCAAAAATATCATCTGTGAAACAAGACCAAAGTGGAACACACCTCTTTGGTCGGGTGCCACGTGATAATGTTGAAGCATCTTTTTTAAGGGCATGAGCTGCGGAAGAAAAACACATCCACTCCCTTAGAACAGGAAACCAAACTGAGCTTCATCGTTGGGCCCTCGTTCAGAATTGCACGTTGAATTATTTTGACTGATGCGGAGTGGGGGGGGGGGGGATGCAATAGAGTGTCCAAGAACAAGAAATGCCATTTCCCGCCACTGCTCGACGCACAAAGCCAAAATTACAGACGTAGCCTCGTTGGGGTTAAATTTCCACGCCTAATTTTCAATGCGTGTTTGCGGGCGCAAGCGCACACACACACCCACATCTGTCAACCCATACGGTTTACCCATATTCTTGTACTGGGAAATTGAGTTTTCAGGTCCGTAGGGCGTACGGCCGTTTCAATAGGGACAAAAAAAGTGTATATTTGTTTGTATTTCTCCCTTGTGATGTAGGGTGAATGTTGAGATTTATAAGGGTGACCAATAAGGTCTGAGCTGGTCTGTAATAAGATAAGCACTGATAAGGGTTTACAGGTATGCACACCCATCGCGTCCAATCACCAGCGCCCAGTTTGACTCAGCTTTCAGTTTCATTTATTTGGTATAGCCCCTGTGAGCCATTCGTCTCTTGAATCGGGTGCAACCGCAACAAACAAAAAACAAAAACATGAACAAGAAAACATCTTAAAGTGACTATGTGCAAACAGAAAAATCCAGGAAAAAACTGCAAAAACATCCATAAAAAGCACCGTACACTAACGCTGTGTGCAAAAATCCCAGTGGGATGCAAGTCAAACAACAACAACAACCACAAGACAACTTAGATTAAAGCCATCAGTCTAACTCTGTACTACAACAAACAAACATGGCCAAACCAAAAAACTTTTTGAAATCACCAAAATAAAGCCATAAAAGCAATGTAACAGTGATCATAGGAAGTGTGACCGAAATTTCACAATAAACGACATAAACAACATGTACCACCAAACCCTGTAGCCATAGCTGGCTGCATGAGTCACTCTGCAACAGCAGGAGCATCAATAGGAGTATTAATTTTTTTCAATACACCTTTAAAGATCAGCACACTAAATCAAAACACAGATCATACTTTGCAGCGGTCATCCGGAGCGAAACATTTGATTTTAGGCCACTGAATAGCAGTGGCAGCTAGGCAGCTAGGGGTGTACAACTCTAGATTTGAAGCTTTCGTGACTGCAAGGATCCATACTCTTTGGTTCTATTCGGTAAAGTCACGTAAAAGTATAAAACAACAAAAATAAAAAAATCACGACGTTTCGGCCACAACACGAGGACAGTCTGGTCCCTTCACCTGATGAAGGCCACTTGTGTTGTGGCCGAAACCTCGTGAATTTTTTTTTATTTTTGTTGTTTTATACTTTTACGTGACTTTACCGAATAGAACCAAAGGTGTACAACTCCTCTGATATGACACTACGCAGTTTCACCCTAACGCAACGTTCCAAAGTATTGTCCTGTTTTTATAAAGTTGTAACATTTACCTGATATGTGCCCCGCCACCACTACCACCACCACCATCATCATTTAGATCCTCCAGTCTCTACACCACTGGTATCCACTCTCTACACCACTGATATCCAGTTTCTATACCACACCACTGCTGTCTCTATCCATGTTGGTTGACACACCATTCGTTCAGATCACGCAAAAGGCTTACAACTCTTTCCACCACTTTATTTGCTTGTGACACCGGGTACTCCTGCAATTGGTGAGTGACTATAGAAGACCCTCTCAGCTATAACCATGACAGGGACCCACCATGCATGAAGAAGGAGATCAATCTGCATTGGGATGTGTACATTTTGTTGTCACTGCATTGACTACAAATAACGTAAATCTCCTGTTCCAAATTGCCACGTAAAATGAAAATATATTTGGTGAGTGCGCCTATTGGCCTTCCAGACTCATGCTGACAAGGGGCAAACTCTAGACCGGTTGTCTCTCTTATGGGACTCATCAGCAGTCAGTTGCACCAAACAAATATGAGAAATTTCACCACGCAGTGAAATCACGTCGTCATTATCCATGATCAACCCACTCCTGGACGAGAGCCTAACCAAAGGTCGCCACCCATATCTCATCCTTCTGTGGCATAGCAAGCCACCTAGCACCTGCCCATGAGCCGATCTCATCGCTCCATCACTCAGGTGGTTGAAAACTCTCGGATGTGTTCCATTTCTTGACTGCCACTCAAGACACTATTCTGTATACAACGTTGAAGAGACGTTCATTAAACATAGCTCGTATTTCAAGGGCACATCTTTCGCGGCCAGAGGAGCCCCCCCACCACTGTGGTACATATTTTCTTCACAAACGTATAAGGGCCCACAGCTGTTGGGCATTGTGGATTGTACGATCAGCGCATTAGTCATTGGTGGTGGTGGTGACTAAGGTTCCGAACACTGGTGAGCGTGGGCTGTTGAACAGAACGAGTAGCGTCCTGCCTCTATCATTGAACTCTTTGGCATGGTTCTTCAACCACTGCTGAAATATAAAAAAAACAGCAAAAAGGTGGGGCGGGGGAGATGTTCTAGACACCTCTAACAACGATTTAATTCAGTGGCTCAAACGAAACGGAACAAAAGTGAACTACGGGTCACGTGGTTTTGCTAATAAATTATGAAAGCGCCATATAAAGCGTTCCTTCCTGACGCTGGGCAGGCGTGACATCATAACTATAGCGGGTCAGCGGCGTGTAAGTGTGGGAAACATTTATCTACTCCCTACAGGAGAGTGGCGAGCCGCGCTTGACTTACGGCACGCGGGAGCAGATAGCAACAACCACCACCACTGGGTGTGAGCTATATATAGTGACAACATCTAAACAAAGGAGGCTGTTAGTAGATTAGTGGTGCGAAAAAACCCCACTCTCCATCCCCCATTAATGTGCTCGCCAATCTATCCGTGCGTATGGCAGCAATACGTTTAGGAACTAGATGCCAATATCGAGGCCCGCTCGCCACGAGAGAGCTTGAAGAGAGAGTTTGTGTTGTTTTGATATGTCTTCTTCACTGAGGGAGTGCAGCCTACAGAGTTGTACCATATGGGTCCATAGTTTGGCTTGCATGGCCACAATCGCACTGCTGTGGCTTGTCTTTAATTTCCCATTCATGAAGGAGATGTGTGCCAAGACCTGTTGATATTCTGATGAAGTTGATGGTTTTACACCAGTGCCTTTGAGGAATGTCAAAGCCAGGAGGTGCGATATCTGCGTTTATGTTATAGCCTGTAATGGCCGCGTGGCATAGTTTAGGTTGTGCAATTTACTACTCTTGAGGTTTTTGCGGTTCTGATGTGTCTCTCTCTGAAGTGTTTTTGGGTTCTACCGTGTGTTGTTCGGCACGATTGTTACGCTCCAGGATTTCGGAGCTTCATGTCTGAAGCTCCCAGCTTTGAGAGAAATGTTGTACATTATGCTGGAAGACACGTGGCACAACCTGGAAAAACATCGGAGAGCTACGCATTACATCTTGTCAGCTACTGTTTTGTGGCACATTTGCACATTTACGCCTTGCAGTTAAGGAGCCAATGTATATAGGACTCCAAATGTAAACGTTAAAGATAGTATCTAGTGGAAGGAAAAAACAGCATGATCCATGCTAACCTGTTGACCTTCATCTTGGTGATAATAAAATGTCCCTGTGGAATAACGAGCAACTATAATAGTAATAATTTGTATTTATATCGCGTCTAAATACCTAAACATCTAAAGACGCGGTGCACTGGCGGGAATATAAACATAAAATAGACACAATAAAGAATTAAACTAAATAAAAACATGTGGTTTGGCCAGATTGCCCAGTGGCTTGACACATCGTGCACAAAGCGTTTCAACCACCCTGGCCCACACAGAAGGGAATACGGTATTCTTATAAATCTTTTACTATGCTTGTTTATCCATTAATACCTCACTCGAGTCTCAAACCATTTTTCAGGAGGGTCCTGTCACATTTATCGCAGCAAGTGCTATGTTATAATCTCAATTGAGTAATTTAGCTGGTACCTTTTACAGTGAGGAAAAAAGTATTTGATCCCCTGCTGATTTTGTACGTTTGCCCACTGACAAAGAAATGATCAGTCTATAATTTTAATGGTAGGTTTATTTGAACAGTGAGAGACAGAATAACAACAAAAAAATCCAGAAAAACGCATGTCAAAAATGTTATGAATTGATTTGCATTTTAATGAGGGAAATAAGTATTTGACTCCTCTGCAAAACATGACTTAGTACTTGGTGGCAAAACCCTTGTTGGCAATCACAGAGGTCAGACGTTTCGTGTAGTTGGCCACAAGGTTTGCACACATCTCAGGAGGGATTTGTCCCACTCCTCTTTGCAGATCTTCTCCAAGTCATTCAGGTTTCGAGGCTGACGTTTGGCAACTCGAACCTTCAGCTCCCTCCATAGATTTTCTATGGGATTAAGGTCTGGAGACTGGCTAGGCCACTCCAGGACCTTAATGTGCTTCTTCTTAAGCCACTCCTTTGTTGCCTTGGCCGTGTGTTTTGGGTCATTGTCATGCTGGAATACCCATCCACGACCCATTTTCAATGCCCTGGCTGATGGAAGGAGGTTCTCACCCAAGATTTGACGGTACATGGCCCCGTCCATCGTCTATTTGATGCGGTGAAGTTGTCCTGTCCCCTTAGCAGAAAAACACCCCCAAAGCATAATGTTTCCACCTCCATGTTTGACGGTGGGGATGGTGTTCTTGGGGTCATAGGCAGCATTCCTCCTCCTCCTCCAAACACGGCGAGTTGAGTTGATGCCAAAGAGCTCCATTTTGGTCTCATCTGACCACAACACTTTCACCCAGTTGTCCTCTGAATCATTCAGATGTTCATTGGCAAACTTCAGACGGGCATGTATAGTTGCTTTCTTGAGCAGGGGGACCTTGCGGGTGCTGCAGGATTTCAGTCCTTCACGGCGTAGTGTGTTACCAATTGTTTTCTTGGTGACTTTGGTCTCAGCTGCCTTGAGATCATTGACAAGATCCTCCCGTGTAGTTCTGGGCTGATTCCTCACCGTTCTCATGATCATTGCAACTCCACGAGGTGAGATCTTGCACGGAGCCCCAGGCCGAGGGAGAGTGACAGTTCTTTTGTGTTTCTTCCATTTGCGAATAATCGCACCAACTATTGTCACCTTCTCACCAAGCTGCTTGGCAATGTTCTTGTAGCCCATTCCAGCCTTGTGTAGGTCTACAATCTTGTCCCTGACATCCTTGGAGAGCTCTTTGGTCTTGGCCATGGTGGAGAGTTTGGAACCTGATTGATTGATTGCTTCTGTGGACAGATGTATTTTATACAGGTAACAAGCTGAGATTAGGAGCACTCCCTTCAAGAGTGTGCTCCTAATCCAAGCTCGTTACCTGTATAAAAGACACCTGGGAGCCAGAAATCTTTCTGATTGAGAGCGGGTCAAATACTTATTTCCCTCATTAAAATGCAAATCAATTTATAACATTTTTGATATGCGTTTTTCTGGATTTTTTGTTGTTATTCTGTCTTTCACTCTTCAAATAAACCTACCATTAAATTATAGAATGATCATTTCTTTGTCAGTGTGCAAACGTACAAAATCAGCAGAGGATCAAATACTTTTTTCCCTCACTGTATGTCAGCATGGGGCCAATTACATTTATAACGGTGGCTCGAGAGTTAGCACAGCGAACCATGTCTTTTTTTTAGTTGCTGATTACAGGGCCCACAACAGCAAGCGACCAGCAACACACAGCAGTGTAAAACAACAAACAAGAAAACAAAAAACGCTATCAACATGTAGAGGCCGCCTCCAACCCTGCACATTGCACTGGATAATTATTCATAGAATCCAGGATGATAGCCGACAATATATTGTAGCAAAAAAAAAGTAAAGTTAAAGTATTCCTGCTCAAATGAGCATCGAGGCAAGGGATCACTTCCTGATTATGGCCTTCACCCAGTGATGGAAAATTCCACATTCCTATGGTGGTCGCGAGTCTATCCCTAAAGGACAAACCAATGTTGACTTGCTCACAAAGTGGTACGCGGTTTATTGATCCCAGAGGGGATGATGGATTAAGTCATCCCCTAACCTTCCACTGAGCCACCTGGCTGGATAGCCGTGAAGATGGTTATCTCTTAACACCTTGAGGAAAACGACGAAATTATAGTAGAATGCAGCAAACTGTTCAATTTACACTCGCCCCATACAAGAACATAATCCACTCATGTGAAATGCCACCACATTTTGCCTGTAAGCCAATCCCTTAACCACAGAGCATTTATGTTACTCGCCGAGGGTCAGCCACTGTCAATGTCATACAAATAGGCAGGGAAGAGGTTCAGTACAAAAATAAAACCTAAAAAAGTGTACAGCAGGCCAATGATGTGTATGAGTTGTGCCTTGATGAAAGCGTATCTAATCTAATGCAGAACCTGTGACATCACCTGCTGACAATGAAACTCCGATGCAGATGACCTCATGTTTACTATTTTTGTTTGTCCTTCTGCCATCTCAAAGTGTTTAACCAAGGACACACACACACACTGCATATTATTTCACCATATATTGTTCCTAGTAGAAAATATGAATACTACGGAAAGTACAAAGAATATAGTTAAACATGCATGACTGAAATATATTAAGATTGTAGCCAAGCAATACACATTTTACTGCAGGACCTTTCAGTTGGGTTTTTTCAATTTCACGTACGTTTTTACTTGATTAAAGTGTACATGGGGAGGGGGGGGTGAGGCAGCGGTGCAGGAGTCAGCATACTACACTTTGAATATGTCAACATTAGTTAAATTCCAGGCCATGGATGGCATCAGTTGCAAGGGATAAATAAACCGATACATTATCCCCTTTCACCGTCCCGCACTGGCTGACCGGTGTCGTGGAAGTATGGTCAACCAACCCCCGTGACCAACATATGAAGGCCTTCATCCAGCAGTCGATCGACAATTGGCTGTAAAGTGCACATGGGATTAGTGTATTATGTCTGTGTGTGTGTCTGTGTGTCTGTGCTTTTGCTTCCGGACACAAATCTCTACGTGAATGAGACTGCCCTTGTAGCCTTGGGACTTAAACCCTGAGTTTGGTTCAAGAGGTCAAGGGTTCGATTTCTCTCTGTAAGCCATTCATCCAGTTTCTTAAAATAAATGGGTAGCAACGCAGATTTGCTTACTGCTCGTTGCCAAAACAGCAAATGTGCCCCTTATGGCCATCCCAAACGCTGGCACGTGATTGCAAAACGTTGGCCATTTCTTACGAATGCGTATAGCATTTTGTTAAACAGTTCTGCCTTAAATTGAGCATCGAACAAACCCGATCTGATTACAAAGTGCCGAGGTGTAATTAAGGCATAGTGTATTCATCACAGAGAATCGGCTGCTGCAGCTGCTGTAGCTACCGAAGGTTGTTTTACTCTGGAAGGCGAGGATGGCGCAGTGGTTAACACTGGCGCCTCAAAAGGAAGATGGCCATGGCTTGCAGTTCTGATTCGGGCACCGTTATGTGCGGTGGTGTATGCTTGTTCTCCCCCCCTGTTCTGCACGGGGTTTCCTCCAGATTCAACGGTTTCCTCCCGTCGCTGAAAAGTTACCTGCAAATTATTCAACCGAAATTATACGGAACAAAATTGCCCTCCCTCCCGGTAAACTTGGCAGGACCCTCTTAAAAAGGATTATTGGGACTCATTGAGGCTTTCCCGGGTAAACGAGGGGAAAATAAAAATAGAAATAACCGTGGTGTATACTTCGTTTCCATGACTACTTATCGGGCTTGCTATTTGTGTTATCTGTGTGCCCAGTTGTAAAACAATATTTATACAATCCCCTAAAGAGTGTTTGTCACCAACTTTCATGGTTTATTTTAGATATTTATCAATCGAGTGACATTGTGTGCACGGTTACACAAACACCAGAAAGTCTGCACAAAATTATACAACATTTTTTTTTGAACATTGTCAATATTTTCATATGCCTTCCGCTACATACAACGTATGTGTCGTCTATTGTCAAAAAAAGTAAATCTCAACTGAAATTCATCTCAGTTTTTATGTTTCGTCAGCCCCTAAGTATCGCACCGAATGATAAACATTTAGTTTGTTGCTTTAGTTTCCCAGCATATTATTGAGCTGTGTTTCAAAAAAGTGAATGTCCTGTTTATAATTATGTATGCTTTCAGTCCCATTGCTTCTTCTTGTTTTTAAACAACGTTAAGAAGCCCTTCACATGAGCAAGCGTCACTTCTCCATCACAAGGCATTTCTGTGTGCCTCATTTTGGTCATCATCATCAGCCACAAACTATTCACCGCTGCATGAAGGTCTCCCAAAGCCGTCACCGTCTTTCTTAATCCCACAATGTAACGATCCATCTGGCACCTGCACACAAGCTGATGTCATCACTCCGTCTCCTTGGTCGACGTGTTCTTGGGCGTGTTCTCTCCCTGCTTTGGCTACCACTCTATCGTTAGTCTTGACCAGTGGTCACCATCCCTACTACTCACATTTCTTAAGCGTCAATGTGATGTCCATTACTTGCGTATGTTCTCCAAACCACGTGTTACCGTTCCTGACTGTCAGTGTAATTGCAAGCGCCGTCCGTCCGTACCTTTGCACACTATCCCGACGTAATTTAATTTACTTTCTCATTGTCCTTGCTTCGCTTCCACAATTCACAGTAAATTTGCACTGATTAAACTACACACAAAGTGCTTGCTACAAATGGACCGCAATCCATCGCAAGATCTCGTCAAGGAGCATAAATCATCACGTGAAATCTGGTCATGCTCGCAGTGGTTTTTTGGCTGGCCATCGAACAAAGACGGTCACGGCATCGTGCGCTTTCAAATGCGCTTCTGCGCCATCTGGAACTCTCTTCCTTCCGATATTAGGAAACCGCTGGAGCTATGCGCTTTAAAATCTAGATTGAAAACGAATTTCCTTCCAACAACCTCTTTGTGTTTAGTTTGTTGTCCTTCCCCCGCACCTCCGATTAGCACGGTTGCCTACGTACGGTACGAAAGAACTTCAACGTATATACAAACTATTTATTTTTTAGGCATACCATCAAATGTGGACACAACAAGCTTGTTGGATGCGGTTTAGGGTGGACCATGAGCTTCGTGGAAGATCTACTGCGTTGGGTCCTTCACAAGGTGCTTGTTGTTCGTGAGCTCCTTTGAGCTCCATTCAGATCTCCAAGCTTCATCGGTGGTTGAGCTCCCATTGTCGAAGGTGAAGCGCATATTGCCACCATAACGGTGACGATACACCGCTCAGGAAAGTGAACCCGGGTGGTGCCTACAGGACATTTTGCTTGTGTAGGGCTCACTCCAGCACTAAGACTAGTGCTAGCCCTGCATTGCAAAAATAATATTTAAAAATAATCATATATCGTATATGAAAGATAAAAAAAATCGTTCTGATATAATGCATAGCTACTTAAAGTAACAGGCATATACTGTATACATTGTAATATTATTTTTTTAATTATCGAAATCGAATGAAAATTCATATTAAAGAATTAATCACATTTTTTAGAATGCAACATTTTCTAAGATATTTATTCTCTGTCCCATGAGGAAATGATTTTTTTTAAAATTAAAATTACATTTAAATGTGGAATAAAATTGCTCTTGCAAATTAAATGGAAATGTTAAGCCATTTCAAAGATACTACTGGCATTTACCAACGAAACATGGAAAACACAAAGCAGAACCACCCAATGGGAAACGTGCTAAACCAAGTATTGTGTATTATTTCCTGACATTTCTGTATTTCTCCATTTTGTTGCACCGCCTTAAGACCATAATGCATGTATGTTGAACATCTTTACGTAGGCAACCGTGCTAATCGGAGGTGAAGAGATAGCGTCACAATGTTAGTTTTAGCGTAAATCAGTGTTAATCAGTTGCAGAATTTTTTTTTTTAAAGAAGAAGCTCATCGGGGGGGGGGGGGGGGGGGGAAACAAAGGTTTTGGGAAAGGGATATCGAATGGAATGGATAAAGCGGTTTGCATTTCTAACTAACTTTCAATACATTGCTACCAAACAATTTTAGTGCTATTAATATGTAATTAATTATTGACTTCTTAAGATAATCTTAAGATAAATTATATCTTATAATTCTAACATCCAACTTTTGTTGCGATTACAGTAACTGTATTTATCATATTAAAGCTTTTCGGCCACCACTCACACTTTATATAAAATGGATGCTGAATTGTTTTGGTGGGTTGCCCATGACAACTAAGTAACAGATAAACAGGCAACGGCCTATTTCATCATGAAAAGGTTATCATTATATACGTAAATAACGAGTTCCACCAGCATAGGACTCTTCCAGATCAATGTTGCCCAGCAGAATCTGTTTATGCAGAGCAATTCTGGACCAGTCTTGCCGTTCTCACGAAGAGAGAGAGAGAGACCTAAATTTTGATTTAAAGCTTTCGTGACTGCAGTAATTCATATTCTTAGCTCTTTCGGTAAAGTCACGTTGAAGGGAAACAATAAAATAATAAAATATATATAAAACAGTAAAATTCTCACGACGTTTCGACCATAACACAAACGGTCATCATCATATATTTTATTATTTTATTGTTTCCCTTCAACGTGACTTTACCGAAAGAGCTAAAAATAAGAGAGAGACCTGTTCAATAAACGTTGCTGCGTTGCCAGGTTGGCTGCTGTTGATGTCAATTGGCCATCTGTGCTCTCATTTGTTTGCCCTGCTTTGCTTAGGACTGTGTTGTCTCTTGTCGGAAAAACCCCCCATACATGTGCTGCATAATATATCTCATATGTCCCCCACAATGCAGTTGAAATTAGACGCTCAGTGACTCTTAACTGTATTGTATAAACAAACTTCAGAAATTCACGTTATTCAATAAAAATTACCTCAAGATCCGTTAACCGATTTGTGCAGGTTTCTGAAACTTTAATATTCCTTCAGTTTTACACCAACAAAATCCACATTGTGCTTCAGCAACCCACACATGCACGGACTCACAATGTGGGTTTTATACGGGTCGCACGATTTCAGAGGGCTTTTGCAAGTAAAGTGATGAGTACGTTTAATTTCTGCCATATCCGACCCATGTCATATTGTTCTCAGTGATATGCCAAGTTCAGCAATTAGTGGCTATATCGGGCAGTAACCTTAAGACTATAATCATGGGTTCTATTCTCTCTGTTTTTTTTCATCTTTATTTTTAGCCCCCTTTTTAAATTAAGTTTTGAAGTAGTTAGTAAAGAAAACTTTTGATGGTGAACATGTTTTTTTTTCTTGCCAGACAAAGTTCTTACATAAGCAAATCTGTTTGAATCCATCTGCTAACCGCATGCACAGTAAGGCAATCATAGGACATGGGCAGTAATGCAGGCACAAATCCACTTAGTGGTAAAGAGACATAAATAGTGAGGCTTTCTCCCACGATTAATGGGGCATGCTTCACATTTTAAAAATAGAAATCTATGTTTACATCATTATTTGTGCCGGTGTTTGTAAAGTACTTGTAAAGTACAAGTATGTGGCACTTAATTTTTTGGGTACCATGGGAGTATCAGGAAAAAGTATGATTATAATATTTGACATAATGCTTCACAATGGTTGCATTTGGAGCAACACGGAGGAGAATGAAACAATTGGTTAGCTTCAACTTCATTTTTAATTGCACTTGAACTAACACAAAAGATAATTTGCAGTTGAGTATGATTGAATTATATACAATTCCCATTTTTTTCTTGTAATCTAAAAATAAAGAGATATAATGCATTATGTACTACAAAACACCATTTATACACAACGACATATGATAAATAGTGATAAATAGTCCAAGATATGATAGCAAATAAATAGTGCACTATTATTTTTGTTATGAAATATACAGTATTTTACTTGACAATTTTAACTAAATATATTCATCATCATCAGCCATTGTCAATCCACTGCTGGATGAAGGCCTCCCCAAGCCTCCACCTAGCACCTGCACACGAGCTGATGTCATCCCTTCATATCCTTGGTGGACGTCCTGTTATACATGTTCAATTCGTATGTACAGGTATGTTGAAGTGCATAGCATAGAAGGAAGAGCGCTCCAGACATCCGCAGAAGCGCATCTGAAAGCGCACGATGCAGTGACCGTCTTTGTTCGATGGCTTAGCCACTCCGAAATCATTCTTGACCATCGGCCATAATCCCATCTAGCGACCCGTCCTTCCCAAGCCCACTTTTAATCGAGTCATTAACCTGTGCACATTATCTATTCATGCCAACATTTGTTAAATTGTCACTGACATTGAAACTCGCTAACGCAGTGTTTAGAATAGCACGTGAAATCTAATGTTGTACGTTCAGTGAATAACATAGTGTCGCATATATTAATTAAACTAGTCTCTATGAAATGCATTTTACAAAGTCTACCGCGTCGGTTTCTCACGGCCGTGCGGTGTAACACTCCGATGTGTTTTAAGGATGTGCCGCGTGTTGTTCGCCGCGATGCACAACAACTCGGCTCCACGTGTCCGAGTGCTTCTTCCCCTTTTTAAAAGGGGCTCCGAGCACGTGGAGAGAAATGTTCAGGCACCGTGCCGAACACGCGGCACAACCCGAAACCACATCGGCGGAGAGCCGCTTTATTGATGCTATTTATAAACACGTATGCTACCTTTGTATAAAATAATGTTTTTGGTCAGTTTCTTTCCATTGCTCAACGGCATACCTCAACTGCATATCTGATTTAAACGTATGTCTATATTTTCCTTTTGCTTTAGCGCACTTTATAATATCTAACATTGCCGACACTGTTTGGTTTTTTCCCATGCTTTATATTTTCAATGAAGTCCATATAGCAACTAAGACGCGGTATTTTAAGCTCTCTACATACTTTTCAGTTCCCTTGCGTTTGTCTAGAAACAAGTACATTTTTGCTGGGTTTGAAACTTTCCATATGTTTCAGATGTAGCGTTGCCCCCACTCCACACACTATAGTGTTCGCTACCTCAGATCAATGGGCATTCCAGGGAGCCTTCAAAGTGTTCCTAAATTCAGTCCAAGGTACAATCAGAGCATTTGGAACAACTTTAATTTGATATACATTAAAATCCCAAACTTTCATTTTAGCATGAAAACATATTTCCTGTAGCTCTTCACACAATCGATTCAAGATGCATTTGTAATACTATGCAAGAAACATTTTAATTTTTTTCAATAGCTACTTTGGTTTCATATCTATACATTTTACAACAATAACATAGACAATTCGTCCACTCTATGATTATACAACAATATATTCCATGGCACCAAATGGTCAATGCTTCCTGACCTCGGTCAAAATATATTTAAGCAAAGATTCGTAGATTCAGTTACACTTAGATGTATTATATTTTTTTCAACGTAATTCCAAAATACGCTTTAAAAATCATGAAAACCCTTCACCAATGTGCTTCCATAACAATAAGTTAAAGGCATCAAGTGTATGGTCAAGATGAGTAAATGGCCTGGGACAGGACAAGTTTTACTAAGAAATAATGGCTTGGTGATCAGGCCTCATGGGAATGCACCCAAAGGGGACGTAGGCCGCGGAGACAGAGCTAAGAAATCGACCCGTGAGCAGCAACCAGGATGGAGTGAATGCCGCATTGCGAGACCATGGAAAGCAGCGACGGCTTTATGAAAGGCTTCATCCAGCAGTGGATAGATCATGACTGCTTCTGACGATGATCAATACGAAGCTTGTGATGGTCTTTAAAATCAATAGGAGCTCCATGTTAGGAAGTTGGAAAGTATCACTCATTGGGCAGCCAGTGCCACTGGGCCATCCGATGAGCCCCATTGTGTGGAAGTGGAGACTCCAAATGCATATTAATCCAGAGGCAGACTTTGCAGCACTGAGCATTGGTGACTATACTGCGCTGTGCCGATGACTCCTGATAATAATTATGAAACCGGTTTACAGTTGTCCGTCTCTACTGCTGTTGTTAATCGGCCACATTTGCTGAACTTTTATTTTTGTTGGTGACCTAGACAAAAAGGGCCAACATTGCACTTCTTCGGGAACCGCAGAAAGTTTGTTTTGGATAACGCACTGAGTACTTTTTTTTAACCGGTGTATGGGATGCCGTGGGGCAAACCCTGTGTGTGTGAATGATATCTTTGCCACCTTCTTACAAGCGCGCAGTTCAACAGCTTCGCCATTGGCCAGCTGTCGAGCTGCCACGGCTGACGAGCTCGGCGCAAACTGCCGCTCGCGCGATTGGCCGCTCGCCAGCGCACAGCCGATTGGTGGGCCGTGAGCGGTAGATTCTGATTGGCTGGGAAACTTTGATGGGAGGAAGCGCGCGAAATTCAAAGAGTACCGCAAAGTGAGGTTCGGTTAGAGACCCGTTGAAAGGGGATTAAGGGCTTTGATTGGCCGAGGAGGACCAGGATGGCTTTGAAGGGTTGAGAAGACCCAGGGTATACGCAGGGTGGCTTAAAAGTCAGAACACATAGGGTTGTTATATTTGTATAGATCAAATCACTTTGGGTTATTTCATTTATTTTTAGCAAATGTTAAAACTGACTTCCATTCACATTAATGCATGCGTTAATTCTCTTTTTTTATTATTATTAATTTAGGACAAAAAAATATTACAGCTATATAAAACAAATAACTGAACTTGTTCGTCTTGAAACAATTTGCTTCCTTTTGAAAATGTCATCTGAAAAGGAAGAAGAAAAAGATATATTAATAATGGCAATAGATGAAATATTAACTTTCAACAATAAACAATTCAAACGTTTCAATGCCAGTGTTAAAATAAATGAAAAAAACCCTATTTGTCCTGAATTTTGGACCACCCAGTATACATATAAAATAGGCAGGCAGGAGAAACCAGGGGCTCGCTCAGAATACAACTCCCCTACGCGCGGTGTTCCTGGCTACAATAAAACCCCCTCTTTAGCTACACATCTGAGTCCTTTTTCCCGTTTTGTGAGCTGTTGGAAACCTCATGTGGCTGCAGGTGTCTCCCTTTCGGGTGAGACTCCTACTGATGACCGCCTATCTCATATTAATGAGAGCGGCAGCACTCACCGCCAAAGATGACATGAAATTGAGCTTTGCAGCCAAGGAGTGAAGCAATTGCCCAGGCTTCCATGAACTTTGAATGACGCTGTTATTGGCACCCACCACAGGACTACGTACCGTATCAGTGCCGATAGAAAACAGAACAACAGCCAATGTAAATGTAATGTTTTCCTAAAATAATGAACGCTAGCTTATCAGATTTAATTTGAAGTAAACACACCGGTTTTTTTTTGCGCGTATTGGTTTTTGTTATTCTAAAAATACGTACAAACTTGTGCATTGTAAATAAAGATTTTGCATACAGTCATATTAGCTTTGTTGATAAGCAGGTTTGATGTAAATCAGCGGAAACACTTGTCCTAAAATGTAATTCATTTAATGTATTTTGAGTAATAGATAACTACTCTGTAGATTAATATTTATCTAGATGTGCATTTTTACGTTACTTCCTGCAATTATTCCAAAACGTAGCAATATCTTATTGAGTAAATTAAGTGTTCTTTTCAAATGTACCCATATGATGGACGTGATTGAGTCTATGCATACTGTGGCACCATGCCATTGATTTGTGTCAATTTGCAGGCTTCAAGAGTTCTGTTTTACTCAGTGCCAAACACTAATTTCACGCACTTCAAGGCGCTTGAGGAATAAACATTTAACCGCTCTGGCTGACACGTTTTCGTATTATACCACGGGCTATTCGGCACAATGTCTGACGTTTCGCAGCACGTGCTGGGAGCTATTCAGGAACTGAATTCACTCCTCGAATTCAACTTAAAAAAAAAACCGACGCGTGGGGTAAGGACTAAAAGAAAATCTGGCACTGATTTACATTTTTGTTCAACTTTATTATTTGTTGGTGCTTGAAACAAATACCTCGTGACATCGAATAGAACACGTTAATTGTGTTCTGGCATTCATATACAAATATTGAGCAACGACAAAGAATTGCGTTACATGTATTTGGAAGGCATTCGTTTAATTCCACATACGTTTCGACCCAATCATCATCATCATCGGCGCACCAAATATGGTTCCCCGCTCTCCTCGCTAAAAGCACCTTTTATATACTGCACGGCATTGGAGGTATTGCTGGCTTACAGAGTATTCACCATCAACAAGAAGCGTGCACCCGCAGTTACACAGTGGACTGGGAAGTCCGCGCCAAAATTCCAATACAAAAAATAACAAACACAAAATAAACCCTCGAAAAACGCCACGCCTCGCAAAGGCAGCGCAAACATATCATTAAAAAAAATCATTTTGCTTGATAAACAGCCACTTCCGACTGATTAAATTGCAATTGGAGAGAGTAATGGATATGTGAGGTCTAAAAGGGTGAGCACGAGAGGCAGATGAGGAGGAGGAGGAGGATTGTGTGGCAGCTCCCGCGTGCCTCGTGCTGCCTCTGGAATCTCCCGCAAGATCTTACGCTCGTTCGCACGAGAGTGAGGCTGCGTCTGATTAGTAGGCAGAATTGGAGCCTCATGGGCCAGGCTTGGCTTACCTGATGAAAGTGCAGCCAGCCCCTTGGCTAACTAGAAACACATTGGGACGGACACTTGAGCGGAGGTTTGCAAAAAAGCAACTGGCGAGCAACACATTTGCCGCCAAATCAAAGCAGGAACCCGTACAGGGGTACGCAGGGCTGTTCCCAAGGTGCTGATATTAAAATACCACGGATATTTTGCGCGGGAATTTATAAACACATTCTGAGATTTCAAGGCCCCCTTCGACAGGCCAATCAAACGCGCGTATGCTCTTTCGGTATGCCGCATTCCTGTAAATCGCAACATTGTTTCCTGACACTTCCACGGAGTGTTGCATTCCACGAGAACTGTTCTTCTACCGGCGCTGTTATTGAAATACAGCATGAGTTCGGACAAAGCATTCACGGACAGAGCATTGCCTGCGTGTCAATTTACACCGAAGCCGTACAAATCAAAGCCGACAGGTATTCATTTTGTATATGTTAACAACGGAGCGTCATGTTTAGCGGCACTGAATCGAACATCTGGACTCACGCTTTGCATCCACTCTGACACTAATCTGAAGTAATTAAAGCAGGAGGTAATTAAATAAGTAATTAAAGCAGGGGGTAATCATAGATAGCGAGCCTACAACGGAGCACACTCGCAGTCCAACATTGGATCAACATTCCGATATTACCTGCTCACTTGAATGTGGTCTCAAAACATCTGGCGACATTGCCCGGCAAAGATTAGAAGGGCAAACGGTTTTAAAACCAGCACCGCCATCTCCACGCATGACTTTCTCCAATATCCTCCTCTTTGTTGGTGAGAAAATACCAATGGGAAATGTAGCCGTTGCGTAGGCATTTTTGAAACACGTGCAAGGGTTGCTATGGTTCCGTTTCACGTCTTGCAAAATACAAGACTCGCAAAATGTTTGAAAGCAAATATAGCAAAGGGCGGTCGGAGAGGAGAGTAAAATATCTTTCACTGGTTATGCAGTAATGGATAAATTTGTTGTAATTTAAGGGTTCACTTGTTTCTTAACTTTCCAGTGATTTTTTTCAGTGTTTTTCTAATGATGTATAAAATTGCTCCATTTAATTTCAGCCACATGTCCACTCATGAACGTAAATGAAAAAAAATCTTAAATGCGTCGGTTTATGCAGCCAAGAATGTGCTAAAATGCATTAGTCACACAGTGGTTATCCAGAAACATCATAACCTTTGGGTTATCTTGGGAAATATTAGCCCAATATTACCTTTAAATCAACTTTGGAGTAGTGCAGCATGCTTGCAGTGTAATGCTGTGTAGTATGGGTATGCCGATGAGTGGGATGCAATGGTGTCACAGCGTTTGACGCCCTGAACGATGAACCGGAGTATGATTCCTGGTGATGGCTTACATTTGTGAAAAGTGATATCTGAACTGGTCCTGGGCTGCCCCTGCACGTAGCCACACTGGTGAAGTATGGTCAAACAACCCCCCACGAATGACTGCAACTGCAATCAGTCGTGGGGATTAGGGGGAGAGTTGGGGAGGCCCGCATTCAGCAGTTACAGAATCAGAATCTGTATTCATACTGCAGGAAGAATCTGATGAGCTATGGATCACTTTTTTCACGGATGTTCAGTATGGACAGGTCTGCAAGTTACAACCGAAAACAATACAAAAAAAGAAAGGAGTGGAAGATAGAGAAAATAGTAAGCAAGCCACTACAACACGAATAGATAACACATATATTAATTATATAAGTCAAATATATCAAGCTTGCACAAGGCAGCAAAACACAACTACAAAAGCAGTTATGGACCACACCAAGATAACATACAGTCCCTCAATAAAATGGCACATTAACATTAAACTATCGACACATTATGATAACTATAATTATTTAATAGTTACAAATATATCAAATATAATGTAAATAAGAAAAAAAGTGATATCATGTCATGGTTAAGTTTGTCTACCATTGCAATATACATTTACAATTAGTCACGTAGGTATAAAATTATTACCTTGTCGTCACGGTATCTCTTGAGGAAGGTTAGCGACTCGATTAGTTAACCGCCTCTACGGGGAGGGTCTCCACACTTCTGTTAGAGCTTTTAACAGACAGCGGGACAAGAAGGAGCAAGTAATCGAGTCGCTAACCTTTCTCAAGAGATGCCGCGACAACAAGGTACTAATTTTATACCTACGTGACTTTACCGAAAGAACCAAAGAGTATGGATCCCTGCAGTCACGAAAACTTCAGATCTAGATCAAAACAATTCATAACTAGCAAGTACACCCAAGTACCAACTTGGGAGCAATTCACCGAGTGCCCGTGTTAGTGTTTGGTTTTCATGTTAAGAATGAGAACCAAGCTATTCCATACAAATGCATAGTGCGCTTGCTTACCTTATGTGGCAGCAGCAAACATTTATGACTGTAGTGCACTGATGAGCCCCAATGAGAATGAAACTGGCCCACAGTTGTGTCTGTGTTTAGTTACTGCCTGTTGAGAGGAGCTGGTGGTCCCAAGGACAAAATGGCCGCGCATTTAGTTCTATTGAGCTGGTGGTCTGGATAAGGCTGACAGCTTTTCTACATGCAATGCACAGCTTTGTGTGTTGTTACATCGACGTATAATGAGCATCGAGTGGTGAGAGTCTAGCGTGTGTGCAGAGAGGGAGCTAGAGTCTGTAGGCGATATAACATTATACTTTGAGGAGGTTAACGAAGAGGAGCTGAGCTCATGGAGAAGTGGATGTTGCAAAATGTTTGGGCTCTCTCCGTTCTTTGACACGGGCATTCATTTCAAGTGGTTATTTTTGTAATGGTCGGCTTGCGGCAAGGTAAATTAAAGTAAAGACGTATTTATTTAATTATTATCTAAGTCTTATTATGAGTTTTCCCCAAACGTTTGAAATTCAAATAAATTCCAAGATGAAGTAGCATGTGAACACACTTCATTTTTCGGGGGGGGGGGGTGGGCAGGCGGGTGGGGGGGGGGGCTGGGGATTGGGCTGAAGGATGGCCTATTTTAAGAGGGGCTCAACCCCCCCCCCCCCCCCCCGCTGCATGAAACTTCAAGGCTTGACAAATGGCAGGGTTTGGGGGAACGGGGGGAGGGGGGTGAGCGGGCTAGAGAGTGGCTCATTTGCCCCACTTGGCCCCCACACAAGGAAAACCAGCGCGGACCACGTTTCACTTCAAAACTCTTTGTGTTTTTTTTTAAGGGACCATTTATAATTAAAGGAATGTAGCAACAAAACACACAAATATACCGAGTGGAACTCTGATTGCATTATAACTAAAAAAAAATACATGACGGGATCACCTGAGTATGGATGATGAAATTCCAAAAATTCCACATTTATTTTGCTGCTAAACAATCAAATACAATGTGTGCCGGTTACTAACGTTGCAGCTGTAGTCGCTATGGCTACTTCTAGTGAACAGATAATTTTATTTGCTTTCTTTTTTTTTTTCTCCGAAAAATAAAGGAAAAAGACCCCGAGCCTACACCCAGCGTGGCATTCTATAGCGTGTGCCTTGTTGCCCTTCGCCTTCCTGACCTTCACCTTCCTGACATGACGAAGGCACTGGAGCTCCTCTTGCACGCACGCCACGGCGGCCTATGATCCTGGCCAAATTGCTATTAAAGAAGACGTGTGCATTGCTGCCATGTGCCTGGCACGTCCCGGTGCCTCTCAGCGCATTCCCTGATGATCAGTTCTTTGGATCAAACGTTTCCAGTGAGCTAAATATTTGGTTGCTTTTCAGGAATGTAGTTTTGGGTAGGCAGTAATACATGAATTATGGGGTGGGGGGCGAGGGGGGAATATATAGATCTGACATTCATAACGAGGTGAAGTCATGTGTGTGTGCATAGAGTCATCTGAATGAAGTCATCGCTTACCATTGATGGCTCTCGCTAGACTTTCCCAAGAGGATATTTTGCGCCAAAGCATGCCAGCCCAACGCTGATGTGATCTCACATCAATTAAACACGATGAGGTATTCCTCAATAAATTACGAGACATCCAGAGGAACTCGTAATATGAGTCACGTTTGCGCTCTGCCTGTGAAATGTTCAGACTCTGATAACTGCAAATTGTTAGAACCTTAAACAAATGGGAAATTGGAAGCTTTCAGCTAAGGAACAATGATGACCTAGTGCCACATGGTCTGGGAACTCCATATGGGTAGAACTTTACAAGGCTCCACAGAGCAGTGAATTAATGATTATTATGACGAAGTATAACATTGGTGTGTGAAAGTATTTATCCGATTTATAACCCATCCAGACCATGGGAAGCTGCTGGTGTGCAATGGTTTGCACACTGGACTCGCAATCTAGATGTCACGAGTTGGATCTCCTAATAAGTACGGCAGTTGAAACAATTGTGCACTTCTAGATTTGAAGCTTTCGTGACTGCAAGGATCCATACTCTTTGGATCTATTCGATAAAGTCACGTAGGTAAAACAATAAAACAACAAAAATCACGACGTTTCGGCCACAACACAAGCGGCCTTCATCAGGTGAAGGGACCAGACTGTCTCGAAGACAGCGCTGGAGTGAAGTTCACGCCAGCGCTGTCCTCGAGACTGTTACCTGATGAAGGCCGCTTGTGTTGTGGCCGAAACGTCGTGATTTTTGTTGTTTTATTTTTTACCTACGTGACAATTGTGCACGTTTCTTAAATCCCCCCTGGCTCCATTCAGACACAAAGTCTTTGTTTAGAATGGAAGAATCCAATGAGCCACGGTGCTCTATTTTCACAGCGGGCCAGTTCGCATGCCAGTATAAATGGGTATAGGCCACAGCTAGTCGATCAGGCAGGGTTGTATGTGGTGGAGTAAAAATGCAGGTACTCCCTCCTCTTCTGAGATGTCCGGTCCAGTTGGAAGAGCTGACCAAAAATACCCTCGAGAGGGGCCTTTCTGGAGCTGCCTCTCGTGCAGGCTCTTCTGCCAGCAGTGGCATGAACGAGGAATTGCATGGCTGCACCTTGTTACCTTTAAATGTAGAACCACAGCACAGACCACCCTTTATTAACAATATATACAACTGTTACGAATGTAACTCTATTTTCAAACTACATGGCATTTATATCACGCAGGTATAGAAATACTGTGATAGTGTTTTAAACAAAATGTCCATACATGTACAAGGTAATAACCCGGTCAAATCAAGCAAGCATTTTAAAAAGCGAATATCTGCCAAAAGGAACAATTTTGTATCGACTATCCACTCTCTCCATTATAATGCACGGACGATACCATGTAGGTGATATAATGATTGTGGCATTTTACGTTTCCTGCCAACAAAGTCTAAGAACAGTTGGAGTGTGTCCTATGGTCATCCTGACCTATGATGCTTCTTGTGAGATGGAAACTTATTACTTTTGCAGGAATTCATCATGACGTCAATGTCCTTCCTCCATCTTTCTCGATTATGCTCTCACGCATGCTCGGCATGCTTTACATTTGCTTTTCATGTCCACTCTCTCTACCCCGTTCATGTATACGTATTCACGCTATTAACTGTTTCATTTAGATATTAACGTGCCATGATAAGGCATGGAAACAATTGGTGGCACTTAAAACTAAGTACATCTTAAAATGGCCAAACATTTTCCTGATATTTAGATGTGTCTGGGAAAATTTAGACTCAAATTAAAAACTCCATGTCTGAAGACGACACGAAACGCTCTGTAACTTCTTTGGTTCTTTCAGTAAAGTCACCACGTAGAATGAGAATAAAATAATACATTGATAAAATAAAATAACACAATAAAATTCTCACGACGTTTCGGCCACAACACAAGCGGCCTTCATCAGGTGCAACTTAACGAAATGGACGAGTGGTGGTGAAGTGCTTGGCACACTGCGATGTGAACTCAGCAAACCGATTTCAATACCTTGCCACGGCTATCATCAGTGGCAAGTGATATCTGAAAGAGGCCAGGGTTCCTCTCCTCACCAACAAACTGCGACTACCATGGTTGCAGTTTGTTAGCGAAGATTAGCACGGTTTGCTACGTACGGTGCAAAAGAAAGTTCAACATACATACATACAAAGTATGGTCAAAATTCACCATGATCTTGGGAAGTCTTCCTCCAACAATATATTGACAAAGGACTGTAAATTATGATTGTTACATTATTGTTAATATTATAAGAACTTATAATATCAGATACATGTTGTATGCACAAACAGGGGTGCATTTATTAAATAAAAGACTTTCTTTTCAGAAGAACTTTTGCCACTCCGCTCCATTCCGTACGCAGTTCTTGCGAAATGTGGGATTATTTTGGCTGCGAGTCTAAAGGATGATGAGGCAACAGGCTTAATGTATCTTGTGAATCACGTTGTACTCCGTGAAGCTGTCAGACTACTCACTGGATTCCCGGATTCTGTTTCAAGTGGGCAGAGCGAAGGCCAAATCTGCCATGTCGCTGTGCCAGACTCCGCTGGCAACAATCCTAGACGGGTTCGCGTAGAGGAAACCAAATATTAAATTACGATAGAAAAACCTGTGGGAGAGCAAGGTGCATTCTCATAACCAGGGCACCCAGGGCCCTCCTCGTTAGACCTAATCCACATGCATGGCTGCATGTGAGAGCTGCTCTCAATCCAAATTAAGCACTGCTCCTTAATCAAACTTCACTGATTCCATTCTTCACAGCAATTTACATCCCTCTATCAGTCTATTCGTGAAGGATGATGCTAATTATTATTGTTTCGTGCTATGTATCTTATGATTTTACATCGAACTAGGAACAGCATGCTTGCCTGTTACATCTGGAAGTTCATCGGCAGTGATTCAAGCAAGACTGACTCTCAGACGTTGCTTTGTACTGAATCAACGCTGCTGAAATTTACACACTCCTAGAAGGCCGTCTGCTGATGGGTTGCATTAAAAAAACATGTCACTAAAACATTAAAAACCCCAAAAATATATACAGGTTGTTTCAAAAAAATGTTAACACTTCAGAGAATTTACAACACCACGTGACGTGCGCGCTGCCTCCGGGCTCTGGAGACCACCTGGAGAAGTTTCCAGGCCACGTGCGTTGACAACGATGGCGAACAAGTGGGAGACTCTTTGACTTTTTGAAGCTATTAACATAACATGCGTTATCATGTTACATTGTGTTAGCCGTTCTTTTTACATTAAAAAAAACGATCGTCCCATTTACATGTTATTATTTTTTTGAAGCACCCTGTATTTATATACATTTTGTGTAGTGACAAATTTACGAAGGAGACACATTTTATGCCCATATATTCTCGTTGGACACGGGGGATTATTTGACCATACCTCGCCATGCTGGTCAGTGTGGATTGGTGAAGGGGAGCCCAGCGCGTATCACACTCGCCATGGACGTTTTACACCGAGCGGAATTGAGCAACGCAGTGCGTGAACCACCGGTGTCGCATCTCCCACAATTCCATGCTTCTGTTGTCGTTGTTGATTTAAATCTGGAAAATATTTGCTCAAAGGCATGAAACGTATTGGAGGCAACAAATACGGCAACATGTTGGCTACGGCTAGGGTTTACGCCATCAAGGTGATGCGCCTCTGCCAGCACCTTTGTCAATCCGCCGTGCGAGTCGACCAAACTTGACCACACTGGCCACTGCGAGTTACTGAAGGTGGGGCAAGAGCATAGATGTGGGGCAGCCACGCGCAGTGCAACGATGGAATGTGCCGCACTGCACTCAGCCGCCAGCTGTGGAGGCCCACGGTGGCCGACACGACAGCCTGCTATGGCATCGCGGATGCCCGTAACGAGCACTCTGGATGCTCAAGCCCGCTGAACACGCGACGTCTTGACTAAAATTCGGGCGCTTTCAGCGCGATTCGGTCACAGCGATGTGGTTTAAACGGGAAGAGATTTGTTTTTCTGCCACCTTGTTGATGGGTAACTGCCGACTGGATATTATTCCGTTCATTGTTTAGTAATTTAGTGATCTAAAACATCGAACACAATGTGAATTACAAAGCACGTGAGGCTGCACAGACGATTATTTTTGTACCAATGGTCGATTCGCGGACAATGTTACATTACCATTGGCGACGCAGGTTCTCCATCGAGGTGGCCGTTATTGTTCTCACAACCTCCGAGCGGAGGAGAATTGCTCCATTGAGGCCACTCGGCGGGATGTGTGATGTCGTGGAGACAGACGTTCCGTGACGATCTCTGTAACGAGGGATTGGGCACGTCTACATCCACGCCTTCAGTGAGTATGACGAGCGACGCGTGCGTCACGGCCGGCGCTCAGTGCGCCCCCTCTCAAAAGTGTTGTTTCTTTTCCTGCGTGGGTGCCCCAAACAGTGCGGCCCCTTGGGTAATTGGGTGACTTAATCGCCTAAAAATATGGTTGCGCACACCGCATGTGTATGCGTGTACAAACACGCAGCGGCTCGGTACGGAATATTTGCGTGTCTCCGCGCTTGTAATTGTTATATTTAAATTATTTACTTTGCGCTCTTGCCAATTCAGTGAAGGATAAAGGCGGGGGGAGGAGGAGGGGGGGGCAGTGTCAGTTCGCGTAACACTCACCACTGATGTTAGCCGTGGTTAGGAATCAAACCCAGGTTTCTTGAATAATAGCACAGTGCGCTAACCACCGTGTTACCGCTCTCCACAATCTGCGCGCGTGTGTGTGTATGTGTGTATCTATCATATTAAAGTAGTTTACTGTCAGAGTTTATTAAATGTAACCTCTTCCGTTCAGCTGAACAAGAGGGGGTTTTCATTAGTAACGCTCGTTTCGCACCGGTGCAAAGCACCATCAGTAGTTCGTTGGCGAACAGCCGAAGTGGGCACCCATTCACAATGCGGGATCCATTGTCAGCAGTTGGTGTCCACAGTCGCATAACGCACGGGGTCTCTCATCCCTCGCAGGTGTCAGAGATGACTGCACCTGCTATGCGAGCTTTTCAAATGGTTCGATGTGGAGTGAAAAGCACGGGCATTCAGGGTTAGGTTGAAAACTGGAAGGTTCGTTTTGTGGAGATCGGCAATCAGGATACCGTTTACCGTTTGTGACATTACCATTATGCTAGAAATGTTTCGAGTGTGCATTAGTATTGCAGGAGGACGTTTGAAGAGCTTTAGACCATCACAAAAAAAGACTTGTGAGATTTCAGGCATACATCGAGAAGGTTTTGGAGTACGTGTTGGCTGGTGATGATTCGATTGTACTCACGAGCTGTGTGTGTGGATGTGTGTCTGTATTTTAGGTGGGAGTATATGTAGCGTATGTGCGCTAAGAGGGCATTACATATTGTTACTGGGCATCGATTTGTCGATCTCCTGCTATGGTTAGCAAAGTGACATAACATTTTATAAAAACAAAACATTTCCATGAACTTCGAAATCAAAGCAAATGGAATTACAATTAAACATTAAGGAGCAATGACAATGACCCAAAAATAAATATACACGTACAAGTGAAAAATAATTGGAAATTTTTACAGGAAACAGCGTGAAGTATAATTTCCCGACACAACCTGCACATGAAGGAAGTATGCAATTACTGGGAGTCGTAGCTACACATGAAGGCCCAAAGAACATCTTTACTTCAGAGTATATGCTTACAGCTCTTTACAATCGAATGCTGGATGAAGGCCTCTCTACGCCATGTCGGTCACGAGGGTTCGTTTGTCCGTAGATTCACCGTGCCGGTCGGTGCGGCTTGGTGAAGGGACCGGTTCAGATTTCACTCACCACTGATGCTAGCCACCGATGGGCATCAAATTCATGCAACCGAATGCATAGCGTGGTCCGCTAACCACTGCGCTCACAAGTGTGGCACCATAGCGTGGACATAATAACCATTAAACCAACATCACATGAATAAACAATGCTTCTCATGACTAAGCTATGAGTAGAAAAAAATGAGCATGGCTAAACGATGACAACTACTGCACACATAAAGCCGGCTAAAATCAACATTATCTGCCCTGACCTGTCTAGACCGGGCAGGAATTATTACTCAATTCATGACTGGATGGGAGACTGAAATTTTCTTGGTCTTGTCTAGAAGTAGATGACAACGACATGCTTACAATCGTTGCAAACACAGTTGTGTATATATATTTTAAGTAAGCTCAACTGAAAAAAGCCAAAACACATCAGGTTTGCCTCTTGGTGAACTTTTAAGTGCTCGGTATCAAATGACACTGATGGAAACGTAAATACGAACGGCTCTTTTTGGGTTTGGAAAATGAAAAAAAAAGCATTAGGTCATCGCCACTCGTTTTGAAGAGGTACACGCGAGTCCCGAAGAGCTAAGGGGGGGCGCAAATGCTACCCGCGTCTGCTCAGCATTAGGGACGCCACGGTGGCTAGGAGATGTTAACTCCCTCGCCCGGTATGCAGGAGCGCGTGGGTTTGATCTCGACCCTGACGCCTGTTGTATTTTCGGAGTTTGCGCGTTTTCTCTCCCCGTGGTTGCGTGGATTTTCTCCGGGTCCGTTTAGAAACACTGCTCCTTCGTGAAATAGCTCAGCGGGTCCTTACCTGGTAAAATAACAAAATATTTTTTTTTTAACTGCACATGTTCGACCGAGAGAGTTGAGAGGAGCCGTACTGTGGCGCGACCAATGGGAAGGGGAGTGCGGTAGTTGGGGGGGGGGGGCGGATTGGCAACTGAACGGCACGGACGAGAGTTCGTCTGCCATAGCTGTTATTCCGAAAAATATGCGCACCCGTCACTTTGCCGGGACACGCATGCTCCGTGAGATTGTGAGTCGTCAACTCCACGGCCGAACACGTGGGGGTTCAGAGGAACGAGACTCGCGTGATTCAACATTCCGAAAATTGCCAAGTGCACGCGCGCGCGCGTGCAGTTTTATCGACCTAAATCACACTGCTCTCAAATTGTAAGTCATCAATAACGGACGATACATTTGTGCACAACGTGTCTACATTTTAAATGAATAAATCACATCTTCAAAGGTGTTTTCAGTTGTCTCCTTCGCCACCTGCTCACTGCCTTAGCAATAATCCGATTACTCAACCGAATTGTCTGCTGACGTTAATGCTTTGTTTGCAGAGAGGCTGGCTATAGGAGATGAGTGTTGCATATCTCTTTGAGGGTAACCACACTCGCCTTTGCTTGAAACTGTACCCAAAGGTCGCCAGCCGCCTGAGCCACTGGCGGCGACGATGCCTCATGGACAGATGCCAGTAATGGTATATTAGGCGGCTTGCATTCCTCAAAAAAAAAACGAGTCATCAATTCTTCAGTCCTTGCCAGCAACCGGAGAATGCGGGGCTCCTAGCGCAGGGAGACACGGAGGAGCCGCTAGAGCACCGGACACAGACGCTCTCTCAAGAGACGGGGAGAGAGTGGGAGAGAGAATGTACTCCCCCTAAGGGACCGTCCATAAATGACGTCACGCACCTAGGGGGGGGGGGGGGGTCAGGCATTTGTGACGATGTGTGACGAGGAGGGTGAGAATTGTGACGTCACATCAAAATGCGCAACTTTTAATAAATATAGACAACACGTTCTTATTAATTAAATAGACGTTTTAATACATGTTTTCTCCTACAACATCAGAGTGCAGCGCCACATTAAATACGCACTACAATGACAATCGTTTAAAGCGATTTGAAGCATGTTTTATTTTTTTTGAGGGGGCAGAGCTTTGTGACGTCATATTTGAGGGGGTCTGACTTTTTGTGACGCCGTGTGACGATGGGGGGGGGTCAAAAATCGCGTGACGTCATTTATGGACGACCCCTAATTGTTGTGTGCCATTCTCATGCAATTGCCATTTGGCCACGGAGAGCCCGGCGCTGAGAAGCGGCACATTGCTTGGCCGGCTGCACTGTTCTCTCGCGGTCACAAAAGAACGGAGTCGTTGAGCCAAATTAAGAAGCACGCGCAGGTCGGAAAACAAAACAACAAACACACACACACTGGGAATGTTTTAAGGGAGTCCATTTGTTGCTGTTGCTGCTGTTATTGTTGTGTCATTTCACCGTCGCCGTGAGCATCTCTCACTTTAAAATCACCGACATTGAATATAGCCCATTCGTGGCGAGTTGATAATGGCGGCTCTTCGATTGGGATGCCGTAATTCACAATACTTACTCAGCGAATATCTCCAGCCGCACCCGCATTGTTTCCCGCAGGATGTTTGTTCTGGTGAGACGATTGGCCTCCGTGCAAGCGCCTGGCTTGGTGCTGGGCTGGCCGCTTCGCCTGTTCACCGTGGGCGTCAGCGGGCGATGACGCCCGTGCTTGGCCGTGGACGTCCGGCGTTATGGTGGTGTTAGTGGTGGTGTTGGTGGTGGTGTTAGTGGTGGTGTTGGTGGTGTTGGTGGTGGTGTTGGTGGTGGTGTTGGTGGTGGTGATGGTGGTAGTGGTGGTGGTGGTGTTGGTGGTGTTGGTGGTGGTGGTGTTGGTGGTGGTGGTGTTGGTGGTGTTGTTGGTGGTGTTGGTGGTGGTGGTGTTGGTGGTGGTGTTGGTGATGGTGGTGTTGGTGGTGTTAGTGGTGTTGGTGGTGGTGTTGGTGTTGGTGGTGGTGTTGGTGGTGGTATTGGTGGTGGTGTTGGTGGTGTTAGTGGTGTTGGTGGTGGTGTTGGTGGTGGTGTTGTTGTTGGTGGTGGTGTTGGTGGTGGTGTTGGTGGTGTTGGTGGTGGTGCTGGTGGTGGTGTTGGTGGTGGTGGTGTTGGTGGTGGTGTTGGTGGTGTTGGTGGTGGTGCTGGTGGTGGTGTTGGTGGTGGTGTTGGTGGTGGTGGTGTTGGTGGTGATGTTGGTGGTGTTGGTGGTGGTGTTGGTGGTGTTGGTGGTGGTGTTGGTGGTGGTGTTGTTGGTGGTGGTGGTGGGGAAGGAATGACGAGGGATGTGCGTTGGGGTTCCGGAGCGAGCCACGCACATCGCCGCTGTCCGCTTCGTGATTGCCCACAGCGGCTGCTGCCCCGCAGCTCTCACGAATGATTTGTGCCGTCCCGTGTTGACCGCACGTGCGCAATGGAACAGGATAAATGATGTCGTGCGCTGTTGAATCGAAATCGTCGCCTTTGGTTTGGCCTGTGACGACGCCCCCTGCGTCCGGTCTCACCAGGGATGCTCAATGTAGCATCGGCCTAATAAACTACAGTTTCAACTAAACTATTTTATTTTAGCAGGTAAGGCCCACTGAGCTGTGCAGGTCTTTGTCAGGAGCGACCTGGCCACAAAAGATGGCTCAACGAAGTGGCTTATCGCGTGGAGATGTATAGCAGCCAAATACTCCGAATGCCATGTTTCTAAATGCGAAGGGGGAAAACTGGAGGAACGCGGAGAAAAATCCACGCGAGCACGGGGCGAGAGACACCGCAAACTCCAAATGTACCACAGGCGTCAGAGGTCGGGATCGAGCCCACGGCCTCACTGTATACCAGGCGAGGGAGATTACATCTCGCCACCGTGGCACCCCTGGGCAAACAGCAAGCTCGCAAATGTGCCATGGAGTGTCGAGAAGCACCGGTGCAGAGGTTTGAGAGAGCCCCGGGTGTTTACCAGCATCTGAGGTGCCTATTTGGCTGCTATAAATGTCCACGTGATAAGCCAATTCGTTGAGCCAGCCTTTGTGGCCAGGTCGCTTCTGAAAAAGAGTTATATACAGTAGCTCAATGGTCCTTACCTGGTAAAAGAAAAAAAATAGTTGTAGTAGTTTTAGCAGTAGGTTGTTCCAAATGCTTTAGGTTTTGTGCAGTTGAAGATCACCCAAGCTTCTTAGATTGTTTGGCATTAACTTTATCTTTCACATAAACCCAATATTAAAATACGCAGTTGAAAGGGCTGTCGATTTATCCAACTTTAACAATAGATGCTACCTTAGTGGATACCCTGCTTACTTCTATGTATGCGGTCTGGTGGATTGAGATCATATATTTTAGAGTTGAGTGGAAAGATGGACTTTTTTTTGTTTATTGCTTCATATGTTTCCCAGAATCCACACTCATGGTGCGTAATTACTTTTTACATCTATGTGTTGTTTATGGTCCAGCATATTTGCAGTCATATTTTGGCAAAGAATTGAAGCAATCTGGCATCTCTTCCACAACTAAAGTCTGTTCTCTATCAACGCGTCTTTTACGTTAAAACAAACTTATTTTTTGTTGTAAAATGCATTCTAACTTCATTTCCACCTCGTCTACTTGATATATTGTATTTTTAGTTTGTGTTAAAAAAAAAATGCTGTATGTTAAAGATATTATCATTGACTTAAAATCCTAAAATCTTGTGTCGATGCCTATGTTGTTAAATCTAATTTTCTCTGCGTTGCCTGGCTTTTGCTTTGCCCGTTAGGCCTGCATTGCGCTCTGTTGATTGCCGCTTGCTGTTCCACGCCACCGTCAAAGTCTCGTTGAGTTCTGACCTGGTGAAATAAAGTCTACCAACCCAATCAAGCTCAGGCCTGCAATTGAAAATGCGATATCCATCGTGACATGGACAAGTAATTAATAAACCCGTGATTGTTTACAATTCCGTCGAATTCCCCATATCGCCTTCACATTGGCTCACCTTAAGAACACCGAAGGGTGAAATCATTTTTTGGTCAAAGCTGCCAGTTGTTCATTAAAAAAAAAGAGTCATATCTCAGAGTTGTCACTTCTTTGACAGGACTCATTTCTCAGGTTCGTCCCAACGTGACCCTTTAGTCTTCTCCATGGGCTACCGTGTTTTTCTTTTCCTCTCATTCGCCTACCGGTGTAACTTCAAGGCTGGAGACACTGCCAAAACAAAGCGAGCCACTTTAAATTTATGACACGGAAAGGTGTACACACTCCCGGCCTGCATTCATAACATGGTGTTCAGTACACATCACTTGGTAGGACAACACCATTTTTTTTGGCACAGGCGCAATATGCAGAAAATGTCTCCACAAAAAGCACACACAACTGACATTTTTCAAGCAATTCCATCACCGTTGTGAAGCGTAATTGAACGTAGATGGCTATTGTTTTATGTTTGAGTGCACAATCCACAATAAACACGGCTCGTCTAATATTCGTGCCAACGTTTCGTTGAAATGCCAAACGCTTCGTCGGAAGTGTTTTTTTTTTTTCAACGAGACATCTGTGCGTCTGACGCAGTGCAATGCAGGCAAACGGTTCAGAAACTGCTCGAGGCCAAAGCGTACATTGCACTCCTGGTCATGTGTTCAGGCAAGCTGGGCCATGCTGCACAAGCCCACATGAATATCGCTCAAGGCAATTGCGTCAATGCAAAGCGTGCCGAGCCACACGGGAAAAGGCTGGTCCACATACCACCGACAGCATTGAAAACGGCTTCTGTTTACTCACAACGTTGTTCCTGACACTCTCAAAGCATGTCCGATGCGACGGAGGACAACATGAGGGGGGGATGCAACACATTGTTTGCAGGAGGGCGCAACGTACGAGCAGATGATTGCATACAGACGGTAGTCACGTGGTGGACAAAACCAAAGGACGCAATGTTTGCAGGTAGTAGATCACGGAACATATTGAATGGGCCCAGCCGTCAAGACGGGTCTCTGCTTCGCGTGCTTTCAGATGTGCTTCTGCGGCCGTCTGGAACGCTCTCCCTTCCGATATTAGGAAGCCACTGGAGGCATGCACTTTTAATGATGTAGATTGAAAAATACTTTCGTTATAACTGCTCTTTGTGTTTAGTTTCTTTTCCGTCTCCTCCGATTATCACGGTTGGCTATGTACGGTGCGAAAAAGTTCAACATACATCAACGCATTAAATAAGCATACCAAGTGCAATATTAAGAAAAATATACGATACGTTTCCCTGCTCTGTAAAAGGAAATCTATTTTAAGGATAAAGAGGGAGAAGTGGTTAGCCCACTACGATTTTAATGCGGTGACCTGAGCTTGATTCTCGCCCATGGCTTACACCAGTGGCGACTGATATCTCTACCGGTCCTGAACCGCTCCCCTTCGCCAACCGGTGCTTACCAGCGTGGCGAAAATTTGGTCTCGCGATCCCCATGATCAACATGGTAGAGAGGAGGGCCTTCGTTCGGCGGTGGATTTACAGAGGGCCGTGAACAATTTCAAGGGAAATGTTGCTACAATGTGACGCCAAATCGGACCTTGAGCTGTGCATATGGAGGGAGTGTGGAGCCGTGGCAAGGCTCTCAGTGATGTCCCTTGACCTCATTCGTAAATCTTCTCCTGGCCACGTGGTGTCCCTACATGTGCGTTACTCCTGACGTCACGCGCCAGTCGGCATAAATGAGACCATTATGCACCGGGGCTAAGTAGTTTCTTACACTCGCTCTTTGAAAAAAAAAAAATGCGGAGGGGGGGTGGGGTTCGTGGACATTTACATCAAACACCATAGCGAAAATCTAGATGATTTGGCCGGGAAACAACAACAACAACAACAACGTGTTGTTGCACTTCTGTACTATAGGTTGCGCGCTCACAGTGTGGGCATGCAATTTTGGGGCATTAGCTGACCCGCTGGCGCACGTAAGCAAGCGCACGGCGAGGGACGCATTATGGGCTGAGCAAGCAAGCAGAAGCAGCATGACGCATTTCAATGCAGCGCCAACCAGATTGATCGCTTCAGAAACACCGCGCCGTTGTTTCCCGCACGCACAATGTAATTCGCGCGTAATTCCTGTTAAATGTACGTGGAACAAATGTTGCGTGATGTTCACCAGCACGCGTGCAAAGCGTAAGGAGGGACAGACAGCTCAGGGATTTAAATCCCCTGTCTGTAGGCCTCCTCCACGACTTCTCTCCCCCATGCCTTTTTTTTAAAATTAATGGACAGAGACGCTGCTGCCATGGTATAATGGTTAGCACACTGGACCTTTTCAATCCAGAGGTTGCTGGTTTGATCCAATCTGCGGGCGCAGTAGAGGAAACGAAGGTGCAAATTTCTTAAATTCCCCCGTTGATTAGCAAATCGCGTTTGGTGGGGTAAGTGTACAAGAGTAGGCTACAATACCATCTACAAAGACCTCTCTCCCTCCAGTGGAGGCACTTCTGCCAAGCGGCAGAATGATAAAGTAATTGCAGGGCGGCACCTTTACCTATTGAACATGAAATATTTCAGGCAGCTTTCGTTTTCATAAACTTGAAACACATTGAGGGATTTAAAAGCTTGTTTTCCTTTTCAACAAGGGGTTTATAAACCTTCAGATTTAGGAAACCGTCGTTTGCGGGAAAGTCAATCGAGGAATCTGGTAGTTGTCTGTTTTGATTGCATAAATACGTGTTTAGGCAGCGTGAAAAGGGGTTGTCATGTTAACTGATGGAATGCAGAGAGGCTCGCCGTTGAGTAACAGACACACCTTTTGGATTAGACTGCGGTTCGACACTGAACGTCAGAGTCAAGGTTAGGGTTGCAGGACGGCAGAGTTGGGTAGCAGTGGTTGCATTCAGTTTCACAGAGATAAAAGTCGGAGGTTCAAGTGTGAAAATGTGCGAAACTAAAAAACGTGCCACGGCTAATACATTGGCACACAATCTGCAATGCTTTGAAGGAAGCTTGTGCCAATTTCACTCTAAACCTATTTCTTTAGTCAAGTTCCAGAAATAAACACCAGATTTAGATATATTTGCTTCACCCATGCAGCTCCTTACATATGGCACAATAATGCATATGCTTTAAAATTAAACAACATTCCCTCTGTCTCAGTGTTTAATGGGTTATCAGATTTACTACTTGGGAAAAGGGCAAACTCACTGGACTTGCAATACTGAGGTCACCGGTTAGATCTACCGGTACGACAGTTGAAGCAATGTGCAAGTTTCTTCAATCTTCCTGCCTCTGTCCAACCAGCAGGGTAAATGGGTACACCGCAGTCGGTCAATTGTCATGTCAGATGTGGTGAGGTAAAGTGTGGCTACTCCCACCTCTTCGAAGTCATCTGTTCTTCCCCCGCACCTCCGATAAGCACGATTGGCTACGTACGGTGCGAAAGAAGTTCAACGTACATACGTACGCACATCTGGCAAGCATGGAAGAGTAGGTAAAAAAAAAAACTCTTTAGGGGCTCTCAAGAGCTCCCTAATGGAGCCCCTTCCACCAGCAGTGGCGTGAGAAAGTAATTCCAGGGCTGCACTTTTACTTTTACATCTTTACCCAGGCAATACAAATGAAAGTGTCTTTGAGCTGTACCTCACCTAATATGAGCATTATTGTCTAATTGTGCTTCATTTTATTTCATTCTTCTTTGCATCGCCTAATTTAATGTGTACAGTATTTTATTCTGTTTAACATATGTATGCTCTGCTGTTTAGCATTTACCCGAATATCCCTTGACAAAGGGACTGTTGGTCTCAATGGGCTCCCACGTGGGTTGTAAAAAGGGGCACTTTACTATACCCAACATTACCAATGTACTACATGATTCTGCAGTTGTGGAAGACGCTGGTGAAGAAAATATATACGTAAACAAATATATTAATGTCAGAAAATATGTACACCATTGCAAAAACATATGGTCACGCTAAAATGTTCAGCTATACACCGCAAATACCTCTGGGAAGTGTCTTCTTAGTAAAGCATAAAGTCAGTGGCATTAAGGTAACTATGCACTTGAACAGGATTTATTTAACAAAATTTAATTTGCAGCTTCTTTGTACCCGGCCCATCATCCTTCTATGGTTGATAAAATGCTTACCACTTTGTGGGGAAGTCAACAGTACTTGTCTTACGGATTTACTTACCCCTGCCTTAAGAAGATGGAATTTCCACCACCAGCTCAGGTTCTGTAAACGGGAGATGAGCGCCGCCCTAAAGATAATTTGAGCCGTAAATTATTTTGACATTCATCGCTTTGTCAAACCATTGTTGGATGAAGGCCCCGCAACACGCCCCGTCAATTGTGGAGGTTTCTGACCATACCTCACCACACTGGTCAGTGCGGGTCGGTGCAGGGTTCGGGAGAAGAAATTGACCAATTATCACTCGCCACTGATGTTAGCCATGGCTGGAAATCCAACTCAGGTCACTGGGTTTACAGTACCGGGCGCTAGCAATTGTGTCCCCACTCCATTGTGCCACTGGTTATGTAGGTTTTTAATGCACTGGTTAGTTCAGCATCTGAATGTCCTGCCAACCGTGGTAACTTTCCCTCTGTTATATGCACTGATAAATTATATTTGGTTATATTTTTTCCAAAGCTATACGAGTTTTCATTTAGACAGTGGAAATAAAGTGTCCATGAACCTAAATCACATACTTTTTTTACCGAAAGAACCAAAGAGTAATTCCTGCAGTCACGAAAGTTTCAAATCAAGTTTGAACCACCTCTACGCGGAGGACGTAAGTTTGTTTTCTCTCTCTCTGTATGTCTCTGTTTGTCAAATTTAACATATAACTTCTAATTTAGCAATCTTTGGAGAACGTAATCAACCAGGCTATGCTTTAACTGTGTTAGCCGACTGTCTGTGTTGCATTGCATTACATTTCAAAACATTTGCTAAGTTTGTTTTCTCAAACTGCCTATTTCTCTCTCTAAAATTTACCAGGCTCTCATAGGTCCATTCGCTCCTTCTCTCCCCCGGCCGCTTCGGGGTGGATTTCCACACAACTCTTTCTAAGATTTACCAGTCTTGCTGGGTCTTTCTCTCCCCTGGCTGCTGAGGGATGGATTTCCACACAACTCTTTCTAAGATTTACCAGTCTTGCTGGGTCTTTCTCTCCCCCGGCTGCTGAGGGATGGATTTCCACACAACTCCCTCTAAGATTTACCAGTCTTGCTGGGTCTTTCTCTCCCCCGGCTGCTTAGGGATGGATTTCCACACAACTCTCTCTAAGATTTACCAGGCTTGTTGGGTCTTTCTCTCTCCCGGCTGCTGAGGGGTGGATTTCCACGCAACTCTCTCTAAGATTTACCAGTCTTGCTGGGTCTTTCTCTCCCTCGGCTGCTGAGGGGTGGATTTCCACACAACTCTCTCTTACATTTACCAGGCTTGTTGGGTCTTTCTCTCCCCCGGCTGCTGAGGGGTGGATTTCCACACAACTCTCTCTAAGATTTACCAGTCTTGTTGGGTCTTTCTCTCCCCCGGCCGCCGCGGGGTGAATTTCCACACAACTCTCTCATTGACATGTTAATTTCCCTGCTCTAGCAGACCCACCTCTCTCTCTGCCCCCCGCCTCTCTCTCTATTTAAGGCCTCGACACAGGGGCATTGGGTCTCTGTGTTGTCTATGTTGTGTCTCCCTCTGTGTGTCTCTGTGTCTGTCTTTTGTCTCTCTCTCAAATTTAGAAGTTCACTAGGTTTGTTTTCTACCTGATGACGATTGCTTGTGTTGCAATCGAAACGTCCTATTCGATTATTTCATTTATTTTCTTTCTACGTGACTTTACCGACAGAACCAAAGAGAGACATACTTTGTTTTGAGGGACACGCTCTTCGGAGTTAACGTGGTTCAGAAGTAGTGGGTCCATTTTCTCCATCCGATATAAATCCCGAGTTTAATTTCTTTTTAAATCATCCAAGGCAAACGGGGGCCAAAAAAAAAACCCGGCCGATTCTGGGAAATGTTACCAATCGTGCAATCATCCTCCTGGGAACAGTGCAAGAAACGGTATGCTACTGCAGTGGAAAAAAAAACCTGCCATTGCATAAAATCTGTAATTAAAATGACTTTATCTTAAAAGTGTCAGAGACTCCTTGAAGCCCCTTAGAGAGAAAATTTGTTTTGTTTTCAGACAGACGTCGTCTTATCTGGAGTCACATTTCAGCCAGGTTCCCTGGGTCAGTGCCTGGGTGTCAACTGTCAGTGTGAGGCCATAAGCACACCCACAACCAAAACAAGAATGCACTCTCCCATCTTCTTGGGTTTTTTTCGGTAAAAGTCACGTAGAATGGAAATAAAATAATAAAAATAAAACGTAATAAAATACAATTCTCACGACGTTTCGGCCACAACACAAGTAGCCTTCTTCAGGTGAAGGAACAGAGTTTCTTGAAGGATCACAAGGTTCTGTGGAATCCCTCCCCGTAGAGGCGGTTAAATTTCGTCGTGAGAATTTTATTTTATTATGTTTTATTTTTATTATTTTATTTCCATTCTATGTGACTTTACCGAAAGAACCAAGAAGATGAATCCCTGCAGTCACGAAAGCTTTAAATCGAAATTTAACCACTCTCCCATCGTTATTTCCACTAAACGAGGCACACACCATCACTTATAAAAGATTCAAACAATACTCGTGTTCTCTGCACGTCTGGTTTGCAGCATTTGGAATCGTACTTTCGGTTGGGTTCAGATGGATTATTTTGCTCAGTGCATCTGTTACATTTCCTAACGTAACAATAACAATAATTAAAAGCAGAAGTGAACATATTATAAATATACATGTACAGCCCAGTTTTGTCCATTGGCAACGAATGAGGGTCTCCCCGCATTGCGCAGGCCATTCGGTCATTCTTCACCACGCTCGCCAGTGCAGGTTGGTGAAAGTTGAGAGGTGCCCATAATGTCTACAACATCTGTGTTATATGTGCAGTGGCCATCCAGGCTCAGCTCTGCTTAGTTTGGGAGGTCTTCCAGAATCAGATGCATTCTGGGTGATTTTGCTCATTAAACAAATCATACATGAAACACATGCACACACAAACACGCCAGTTAAACCATAGAATACCGCACATTAATAATCTGGTGCCAACATATGCGTACACGTCTCACGTGAAAGCATGTGTCTCTCAATCAAAGGCTCATGATGGTGTTATATGAAAAAAATAGTCTTCAAGTTTCAATTATTACATTTTGTGGCATTTGGACTGCTGGTTAACCACATCCACATCCTAAATAAGGTCAAAACATGGATAAAAAACCAGTAAAGCAGCCCATGTGGCCAAAATCATGTAGACCTATATATAGCGGAACGCCACATAGGATCTTCATAATGCTAAATATTGGCTTGCAGCACTTGCAGCAGATTGTCTGAATGCTCTGTGTAACAGAAGCCCAGCCATGGCAAGCATTCAATGTGGTAGGATTCAAACCCGTGACTCATATCCGACTGCTTATAAGCAGAGTGCTCAATCAAGTGAGCTATGTATGTATGTAGACCTTCTTTCCCATCGTATGTAGCCAACTGTCCCAATCTGAGGTATGCAGTCACTGCGTATTGTAAAATTCTTTCGTACAATGCAGTGATGACGAAGTACTTGACGCACTGTTCTATTAACCCCGAAACTTGAGTTCAATTCCAGCCGGGCCAAGGCTAACATCAGCGGCAAGTGATATCTGACGAAGCATGCAGCTACGATAGACACGTAATTAATTCACGAATTAAAATAGATTCGCATGCCCACGACACGTGTGTTGACTTATGCACCCAAGAATAAATTATGTATAGAGCCGGCCACCGAGCTGATGCCACTTAGATGATCCTGGGTTTGAATCGAGGCAGCTGTCTGTGATTAAACCATATTCTCAAGTGAATTGAGATTACGGCCTCAGCTCAGTCACCAATTATGTCACCAAAAAAAAAATCCCCATCGAATTCGCTTCGGGGGGCTGCAACCTAATGTGGCTTAAATTCAGAGAATTAAAAAGAGCGGTTTGTCTTATCACAGTGTCATAGGGGGTGGACGTTACTGTGTGGAACAGAGGTCTCTTGAAGGGATCTCAGAGGCAAGATCTGTCATATCTGTTTCCGCGGGCCATTCTCTAACATGAAGGGTCGCGCTGCGGTGCAAGAGATCAGAATGGTAAATGTATCTAGTGACAGGATAAAATATATCAGGATAAAACTTGCTGCAAAATGTTTATTTTAAGATCAACTAATGCAAATTAATAAAGAGTTAAAGCTTTCGTGACTGCGTAAATTACTCATTGTTTTTTCCGGTAAAGTCACGTATGTAGAAATACCATAAAATTATATTAAATTAAATTAATCACGACGTTTCGACCGCAACACAAGCGATCTTCATCAGGTGTAAAAAACAAATGTCACCCTATGTGCAATTTGTTTTTTACACCTGATGAAGATCGCTTGTGTTGCGGTCGAAACGTCGTGATTGATTTATTTTAATATAATTTTATGGTATTTCTACATACGTGACTTTACCAAAAAACCAATGAGTAATGCAAATTATTTACGAATATGCATTTGAGCTATTGATTCAATGAGTCAGAATGAACAAGACAGAACAAACTACACAGGCAATACAAATGAAATATTTAAATGTGTCAAGAAATAATACTTTATTTATTTTTTGTGACCCTAGGTCATGTAAATTTTTCGAATCGGCAGAAAAAAATAATTAAATGCTTCCTATAATATGTTTAAGATGCAATTCACCCAGCGCATAATCGTAATTCCATTCTAAACCTATTTGATCAGATCCACATCTTCGTGGATTGATTATAGATTGATTTTATTTGATGCCGATCATTTGGAATAGGATTGAAAAGCATTGCGAAATAATGTAATGCTCAATACTTATTTACTTAACAAACAACATAAAATAAAGCTGTTGTTTTAGTACTAAACTGTTGTGTGTTTATCCAGTAAAGTTTCACTAAGACTCCAGCGCTGAGATGCTTAGCCAATCATGATGAATGCAGCCTTCTTCACGATCGGATTCCAAAAAAGTATCTCCGACCAGCCAATAGGATACGTGAGCCGATGTGACCCGGTGGTGATTGGGTCACTCTCGGATTCAACCACAAGCAGTCAAAATTCGGCCAACCAATTTAGATATTTTTTTGCTCAAAAATGTAATGGATCCGATTACAACCCAAACTAAGGGTACACCCCAAATATTTATATTTTGTCATATGTTGCCGTCTAAAAAATATCCGATTGACCTTATTAGATCCTGGGGTGACATTATGATTATATGAAAAAAAGAGTAGGTCGTGTGTGCTGGAATCATGGTCCAAATTTGCAAATTAGAAAAAAACTTTTGATTTAAAGCTTTCGTGGTTCTTTCGGTAAAGTCACGTAGAAGGAAAACAATAAAATAATAAAAAATATAAAACAATACAATTATCACGATGTTTCGACTGCAACACAAGCAATCATTATCAGGTGTGAAAACCACAGCAATATTTTTTTTTAAAAAGTGGCGTTTATTTATTTTTTGGATATCCTAATAAAAAAGATACCTGATGGTTCAATTCCGCGACCACATCAATTCCATACACCCAGCCATCAGATTTACCATGGAGGTCGAAAAAGATGGCAAACTACCCTTTTTGGATGTCTTAATTAAAAGGAGACATGATGGTTCAATGAGCCACTCTGTCTACAGGAAAGCTACACATACAGATGCTTACCTGAAACTGGATTCCCACCACCATCCATCCCAGAAGAATTCCCTCATCAAGACTCTGCACCATAGAGCCCAATGCATATCCGACCAGGAACACATAGCCAGTAAACCCAAGCACGTACACCAAGCTCTTAAGGCTAATGGTTACTCCGACTACACAATCCGCAAAGCTATCACTCCAACCATGAAGAAGGACCCTCTTGATGAGCCTTTCAAAACCATCACTTTACCCTACATTGCGGGGATCACAAAAAAGATTTCAAAAATCTTGAATAAACACAAGATCCAGGTCCGATTCAACACATTACAGAACATCCGTGATCTGGTTCCGTCTGTAAAAGATGTGATTCCGGACATACAGTACCCTGGCGTCTACAAACTAAGTTGCCTCTGTGGTAGTAGTTACATTGGAGAAACCAAATGACATGTCTCGGACCGCATTCGTGAACAAAAAGCAGACCTAAAACACGGTAGGACCAACACCTCGGCCGTGGCAGATCACTGTAATAATTCAGTAGGCTCACATGACATTGACTTCTTCAAGGCTTTGCAAGCCATCTGGCTACCATGAGAGATTCGTTCATGAGGCTATTCACATATACAAACACAGAGACAATTTCAATCGAGAAGATGATTCTGGCTTAGCAATCATTGTAAGAATTTGATAAACCATTTCGGGTCTTAATTGATTGTTCACGCTTACGGTGTCTTTCAGACCGCCTCCATTATTTTCGTCGCCCCCCTCCTCTTTTCCGAACATAGATGGACTCGTCCATCTGAATAACTGCCAAATCGCTCTCCCTGGTGCTAACGTAAAAAAAGAAACTGCTACTTTTTTCAAAATTTCTTGCTGTGGTTTTCACACCTGATGATGATTGCTTGTGTTGCAGTCGTAACGTCGTCATAACTTTATTGTTTTATATTTTTATTATTTTATTGTTTCCCTTCTACGTGACTTTACCGAAAGAACCAAGAATAGAAAAAAACTAAGTACTTAATTGGAATGACCAATAGCTACACCGTCCCTTCTGGTAGACTAATTCACACTTTCAGATCAGTGATGCGTTCACGTTATGCAACACAAGTATAGCTGCCATGAGGTGGTTCCTTATGAAAAAAGCTGGGCTCTGAGACATTCCGTTAAGTATTGGACGTAATATAAATGCAAGTTTTATTATATATTTATTTCCAGGGCACGCTCTCTTTCAACTGCCTCTGCTGCCCCGGGGGGAATGAGCAGCAAGGGGGTCCCTCCTCTAGCCTTGCCAATTGTCGTCATCACCCACGTGCTCGCACTCCCCACGCGCAGAGATGACACGTGAGAAAATAAACCGCGCCTGTTTCCATCTTCATGTTTAGTATGTCTGCAGGGAAAGTCAAATCCTCCGACAGGGGCACCCAACGAAGGTTTCCGATAGTTCATGCACAAACACAGAAATCCCCCCAGTTTAACCTAAGCAATGGTCCAGGGGACTTAATACAACTCCATCATCGCTACTGAGCAGACATGGAGAAGTAAAAAATTGTAGGCTGTCAGGTCTAAGTGCTGTTCGCGAACAACTATTAAAGCCATCAAGGCACATGAAAGCTGTTGTATGTGGGCAGGGATTGTAAACTAAAATTAAGCCAAACTAGTTTTATTTTACCAGGTAAGGCCCACTGAGCTTTCAGAAGCGACATGGCCACACATGATAGGCTTATCATGTGGAAACGTATAGCAACCAAATACTCTAAACGGACGTTGATTCAAAATGTGGAGGGATAAACCAGAAGACCCGAAGAAAAATCCACGCGACCACAGCGAGAACATGTAAACTCCAAATATACAGGTGTCAGGGTTGAGGATCGAACCCACGACCTCCAGTATACCCTGGTGAGGTAGTTAACATCCGGCCAACGTGATGCCCCGATTCAACCAGGGCAATTACCCGAAATGCATCCGATCTCTTCAGGTCTCGGAAGCTAAGCAAGTTTTGAGCCGGGATAGTGCTCGGATGAGCAACCACCATGCATAACGGGTGTTATAGGCTATGGAGGATATATGGTGGGCAGCATAGGGCAGTTCAGCAAAATCAATTGTTGCACTACCGATATGCTCCTACATCCATGCTCCCTGCCTTCAACAACTCATGTTGACCACTGTGATGAAGTATAATCAACTAACCCCTGCTACCCTCAATGGCCTGGGGAGGCCCTCATCCAGCAGTAGATTGACAAAGGGCTGTACATGTAGAGATCTTAGCACAGCGCGATAACTATTATTGCAGTGCTCTTTCACACACACAAAAGCAAAGGCACGTATACTTTTTTTTGCCAGAGAGGTCAGGGGTTTTGATTCAGGCGCAGCCCTGGAATTTCGTGTCCACACCACTGATGGCAGCTCTAGAAATGCCCTCTAAAGGGTATTTTGGTCTCCTCTTACACACCTAAAAAATGTCTTGGAAGAGGTGGGAGATCCCACACCTTACCCCACCAGTGGTGACCTGCCAATCAAATGCCTGTGGTGTACCCATTTAAAATGCCATGGTGGATTGTAAGTCCAGTGTGCCAACCATTACGCCATGACAGTTCCCGCCACACCATTGGATACATTTGGTCATTTTTATTACGTGCTCATGTCTAACCCTTGAATTTCAAAAGAAAAAAAAAACTTTAAACCAATGGCTTCATGGCATCAACAATGCACAGGCATCCAAAGTCCACGTGGGGCCAAAATAAAAAGCAGGGCGCAGTGGGTAAAGAGGTACCAGAGTGCCCAAGTAACGGGGTGAAAAATCAATGACTCATCTAAGCGGGTACCGCCTCCATCGGCCTGGTGAAATAACCACCGCTGCTAGATCGGCACGTCTGTTTCCAGCACGCACACACATCTGCACAGTTAATTTCTCTCCTCTGCAGCAAAACCAAAAATCCATGGAGAATCTGTTAATCATGCAATAAAGACTTATTTACTGCACGCTTTACGAAGCCTTAACGTAAACGTAACGGTGCTGTGTCTCTGCGGCGCTGTTAAGCGTGCCGTTTGCCCAGCGGGTGAGTCTAGGGGCTGGAGCCACCGGTGGCATAGGCGAAGTCCCCCTGTCTCCACATTAATGCACCGAGGGGGTAACATTCCAGAATACCAGAGCCTAGAGCGAGCGTTCGTGTGTGCGGTGAATTGCTGAGCTGGGATCTCCTAGCTGCTCAATCCTCCTGCCAAGACTCTTAGGGATGAGAGGGGGAAAAAATGGAAAAGATTAAAACGGGTGACATAATGCTGGCACAATATGTATCCTTTTCAAAAAGGTTGGCGAAGTGCCATTGTTTTTTTTCCTCCTCTTCTAAAGTGTGATTTAAAATCCTTTAATCTAGGTGTTTTCATTACACAGAGTCTCCATGTGCAGGGCTGGAAAGACAACATGACAGCTCATACATTAAGTAATATCGAAAGTTCATACAAGTGAATGATTAAGATTTTCTTTTCAACTTGAACAATTTTTTTGCGCAAACACGAATATTGGAACATAAGTCTGGCCTCTGAGCGCCTATATTTTATGATCTAAAATAATATTGCACTGAATGAATGTTATTGAGGGTTGTTCAACTTGACCATAACCGCAGTAAACAAATGGGTACTCTTCAGGAGAAAGTCATGAGACATTTAACATCCTCAAATAAATGGGACAGGAGGCGTAAATACGCTTCCAAATAATATCACGCCTCGAGATGCTGTGTAATGTACCGTGCACTGGAGCCAGGTTTAGGTTTCAAACGCGTACAGGGATAGCCTTTATATTAGCACCAATGCGTGCCCCTGGGAAAGCCAGTGTATTTATGCCTAGCAAAGTGAATGCACAAACAAAACATTAACTGTCCGAACCTTGAATCTACGCGCTGTTGGGCCCTGCTTTGTATGTCTCTACATGTGTTGAACTTCTTTCGCACCGTACTAGTCAACCGTGCGAATCGGCTTCAATTCTAGCCAGGCGCAATGGAGATTGTTTTGATCTGTGTCACAGTTGCCAACTATGCTAAAAAGAATTGGCGTAAAAAAAGACAAAGGTGATTGTGATGGATTGCGTACACATGTGTGTGGATACATTCCTTTGCAATGATTGACTGATGAAATGATTTGTTCACGATGGAATGTTTACTCATGGGTTAGCGGTGGCACAGTGCATTGTACTCAGGTACCTGAGTTGGAATCCCACAGCTGGCTAACACCAGTGGAGAGTTATGACCAGAATGATGAAGTATGGTTATAAAAGCACCATGACCATCACAGCATGGAGTGGGTGAGACCTTCATACAGCAGTGGATTTAAAAATGGGCAGAAAAGTATGAAATTACTGTAAACTTAACATTCATTTTTCTGCATTTAAACCGTGAAAATTGATTCGATTTTCATTACTCCAATATATTGTGGCTTGGAAATAATGCACGTTTATAAGTGCAAGTCAGTGTCTCGTTACAGAAAACATTTTGGTCTATGTCTGAGGTTTCAGGACCCTCCCCCCCCCCCCCCCCATTTCATGTGGCTGTCACTTATGATATTTAGAAATAGCTCATTACAAGAGTTAGTGTCAGTGAACCGTGCTCTCCTTTGTAGTTCCATGCTGCTTGAAGAAGGGGCTTTTCTCCCCACCGTTACGAGCGCATGCTGCTCACCCTATTTGCACAGACACGGAATGCGAGCACCAATTAACCTCAACGGCCTTTTATCCAGTTGCGAACGGCAGCAAAAAACATGAGCCAGGTCGCAAACCGTCGTGTCTGTCCGATCGACATCTTTGAGCCGTCAAATTAAAGTGTTCTTTTATTGAATATTTACTTTAAAAGCATACGTAGCAACCCGCGCGTCCTCGGGACGCGCCTATCCGTCCACGTGAAGAGGAGATGATGGTCTCAGGCCCTGTGACAGTGACCGCGCAATAAGCAATCATATTTCAGTAAAGTCACGTGATTATTGTTGTTTTATTATTTACCTACGTGACTTTACCGAATAGAACCAAAGAGTATGGATCCTTGCAGTCACGAAAGCTTTAAATCTAGAATTAATCATATTTCATTTGGTTCTGTGCTTTTTTTTTTTGGGCCCAATGATGATTGTCTGTTTGACTGTCATAATACTGCAAGAATAATGGTGATTTGTTTTTCACATAGCGCCTTTTACATAGGGATGCCTGAGCGCACTTTACACACAACAATAAGGGACTTCAACTGTTCACACGCAATAAGTGACTCAAATATCTCAAACTTTTAAATGGTACCACACCCCTTCCTCCAATGACAGCTGTCCCTGTGGACACAGGTGACTTAGGCACCTGGTTGGCAAATGGCATTCATCTGCCGAAAGGGGTCGATGATTCCCTCGTGTAATTCCCGTTGACACATTTTTGTGAGTTATTGCTTGGAATTTGGGAAAATTTGAACCAATGCACCGGCATACAGTGGCCCCAGCTCATTTTTTGAAAGTCAAGTTTTGAACGATATTCCTCAAAGCTGTGTTGGGTGGAAAGAATTGCCCCCGTGCTGTGCGGACCTGAGGTCACTTGAAGGGATATGACAGAAGTAATTCTGCAATTGCTGCTTCCGTGGGCTGGTCTCTAACACAGAGGGTTTGAGATACGACATAATTAGTGCAGGAATTAAAATTGTTTCTCATTTAATAAATTGCCTGTCCGAGGCACCAAAGCATGGCAGAATGGAATTTGTTTGATGTGTAAATAATATCACTTAAAATTACATATGTATATGTCAATTCGCAGTTTGTATTATATATACATACACATGAGTAACTATGTGACAAAGCTAAATTATAATTATGTTATATAAGAGTGATACATATATTAAAGTGTGTGCTTATAATTAGATAAATCTGTAAATGCTACATTTTTTTAATTCAGGTTCCCAAAAATTATGACATGAGAGTTGATTTATGTCAATCATCGAGCAGAGTAAACCTAATAATTTTACATCACTTTAAGCATCATGCTCGATATTTAGGAACACACAATTCACTTCATCGGTGAACCAAGAAATGTGTGTGACACTAAAGAAAATTTATGTAAAGTTTGTTGCTGGTAATATTCATAATTTTGTTTTAACAAATGCCCACTGCTGTATAAGCAAAGAGTTTATAACTACTCCAAAGACAAAGATCCCCAGCATAGCCTTAACAGACTGCTGGAGCAAGTGCTGTGAGCGAGTACCACCTATAAAGGCAGGCACGGCACACGAGGGGGTGGGTGGCCAGCATCCACACCCGGCAGTTTGTGTCTCCCTAGTTCTGGTATTTTCTACACACCACACCAGCTGCTCATTTGAGGCTGAGTCGACTGAGAGAAGCCTGGGTACCGGTTCAGATAATCGTCACTGTATGGTGTTGGCCGTGAGCGGGAATCTAAATCGGCTAGCTGGGTTCATAGCACAGCGTGCTAACCACAGCACCACCGCTCCCCACAACTATAACTACTCCACGTACCACGCCACCCGCTGCCGCCTGTCCGCAGACCCCACACCAAAAACCCTCGAGGAAGCCTGACTTTTACTGCTCCCAAATCTATGCCCCGTAACAGATGAGCTCATGGGCTGATGTAATGTCCAATTTTTTTTGGCTGCGAGGGGAATTTTTTTTTTATCAGTATTTCCATTCTCGCACAAGTGTGCTTGTAATGGGCCTCGGGGGCATGCAACTGTGCTACGTGGCCAGACGCATTCAGATATTGGAACACACTGGGACTAGGAGCAGGTTTAAAAGCTTCTGGATAAATGTGCTGCGTTTAAGCGACTGGACCACCACTGCAAATTTAATGCGTCATTGTTTATACATTTGTAAAATATTGAAACCATTAAAGTAGGGATCTATTACTCATCTGAGATTTGAACTAATATTATATAATAATTTTAAGCCCTTTTTTGCCAATTCACTGCTGGACGATGGCCACCCTAAGCCGAGGCGACCGTGTGTGTCTTTTGAGCAAACTTTACTACGCTGGTCAGTGGGACTGAGTCCAAATCTGATATCACTCACCAATTATGTTCAACTGTGCCTGGGAATGTAACTCAGGTTGCTGTGTTTGTATCAAAAAAGCTCTAAACCATTGTGCTACTGCCCCCCCACCTGCTCCAAATACGTTTATATACTCAGCTTAACGTTGTTTTCATGCAATAGTGAACAATTATTTGTAATTTACAGCCCTTTATTCATCCACTGCTGGATGGAAGCCTCCTAATGCCATGGCTCTTCAAGGGGTAGCTTGACCACAATTCTGCAGTGATGAGCGTGGGTTAGTGAAGGGGAGAGGCTTAGGACCATCACAGATAGCACTCATCACTGGTTTGAACCATGGCTGGGAATCAAACTCGGGATGGCGGGTTTCGTGTGCAATGTACCAACCACTGAGCCACTACTCTCCACAGTGCATTTCAACGTTGTGCATTTGTGTCACTAATGAATAAACACGTAGAATTAACGCCGCAAATCTTTTAGCATATTGCTCCAGAAGTAAAAAAAATAATACATTGTACTTCAAAACAAACTTTGTTAATTATTTGAACACGTAGGCTTTCGCGACCAATATCATCCATAATAGAGGTTTTTTTGGGTTAGATGACGTAAATATATTAATGTGTCGTTAAACCCGCCACCACCTGACACAGACAATTAGTAAGGGTTGTCACGTAAACAGAACATGCCAATTCGTCACTAGTACAGCACACCGGTGTGTTGGAGAGCCAAGCCACAACATTTACAATCTGAGCACGACGTTTCGCCAATAATTTAAACTAGCTTCATCAGACGATAGCCAGATTTGTGGATAAGTCTTACTGTTTCGTTCCTTATATAGAGGCGTAGATGTGGTGACCACCCTTCTGCACTGTTGCGGGGGGGGGGGATTACTGAGGCAACGTATATTATGCATGTGCATTATGCGAGTCCTTTGATCTTGTCCTTCCTGTGTATTGTGTTTATTAAAATAGCCATACCAACGGTAATCCCTATTTAAGTACGCTGCCCTTTATAGGCATGCATTTAATGAATTTATTGTTTGATGATTCGCTTCCACGCAGCACTAAGGCGGTAGCTATCCGAACAATAACATTTTTTTTACTTCTTTCAATTTCGACAGATTCTCTAATTAGTCTTGGCCAATAGTAGCTAGTTTTGCACATAACTTAAACATTATCAAAATCAATTGAGTGTTCTTGTTGGCATGCGTGTTCTGCTACTGCTGACAGTTGTAGTTGGAGAAATTAATATTTATCTGATGTTCTTTTAGTCTTGTGCTGATCATTCGTACTGTTTGCCCAACATAACATTTACCACAAGTGCAGTTAATCCTGTACACACCTTCTGTTGATAGCTTCGGTAATACATCTTTTGTACCAGATATTAATTTCTGTATTTTATGTACCGTGCCAAATCTGATTCGGATGTCTTGTTTTTCTAAACATCTGGCTAGTTTATCAGTCACTCCCGCTATGTCGGTATTTTGATCGTTTTAATTACTTGGGCAGTTTCAATGCTCGTGTTATTTGATTTGGTTTGGGCATTCAATGCCCTTGTGATTTGTGCATCATTGTCACCGTTTATTTGCAGCGCTTCTTTAACGTGTTGAATTTCACTTCTCAGACTGTCACCATCTGACACTTTCTTAGCTCGATGAATGAGCGTCTTGATAAGAGCAGATTTTTGTGCGGGGTGATGGTGTGACTCTGCATTCAGATAGGCGTCAGTATGCGTCTTCTTTCGGTAAACAATGTATGTTATTTTAGTGTGCTTTAAGCTATTGCTTCAAAATCTTTCATGTACAAATTCGCTATCACATGAGACAAAGGAGAGCCCATTGCTGCTCTTTCCTTTTGTTTATAGAAGTCACCTTGTCACAAGAAGTAGGTTTTCTGTAGACAGTGTTCAGCTAGTCTTGGGATATCTTTGGCTAAACCTTTGTTTATTACCAGAGTATTGAGTAATTTAATTGACTCTCGTGAAAAGAGAAGTCACATCACAACTTACGAGAATATCATTAGGGTTAAGATTAATATCTTTAATTATATTTACGAGATGTTCAGAGTTTTTGATGAACGAAGAGGTCCTACCGATCTAGGGCTGTATTTGTTTCGTTACGTATTGTGCTCATTTGTATGTGGCAGAGCCTATTGTACTAACTATCGTTCTTAATGGGACATCAGGTTTGTGAATTTTTGGTAGCCCATAAAGTCTTGGTGATTTTGATGCCCTTGCTTTTATCAGGTATTGCTCTTCCTTGGGAACTGATGACTTGGCAAGGTGAATTATGCTTCAATAGTCGAGAATGGCACAAATCAGACATGCCCTATACTGCACACTGGTGGCCCCTAACTATGGGGCCAGGCCACAGTCGTCGCAGTATTCGCTGTCTCAACATGGCCTTGGATCACAGGCTCTGCCGTGTCTCAGTGTCACGACTTACATGCACACGCCGATGTATAATAACTTAGCGCAGACGAGTCTTAAACCACAGCTGTCAAGTGCCGTGGCCAAATGTTTGCGTGTGCATTCATTATCATGTTTAAGTGTGCGTGGTGTTTTGTAAGACAGCCGAGCATAATTCTTCACTGGGTTTGTCGGAGGCCGGTGCACGAGTAACGCGATCCGCTGTCTCGTTCCAGAGGTGCTGGTTACCATTCGTCTCAATCCCGGCACACTCGTCGACTTCTCAGGGTGCTTCCCGAAATGTACTCGAAGGACCCTGCAGTCCTACAGCTGCCGCGTTTCCCTTCTCGTGAGCAACCCACCGCCCCCGCTCACCGCGGTCCACTTATTATTTGTTTTACCACTAGTCACTTTTATTAGAATGAGCATTCAACCACTACACACCGCGTGCAACCTGATGGTTGGTAAGCACGCACGGAAAAGCCGCACCGAGGGCTGGAGTTGAGAAAAGACACTGCTTTATATGGAGCGGCACAACTGTCAGTTAATAAACGTATACCATGAAATGTCACTTTATTTTCTAAGAAGGCCATTCCATTATTTTCTGATCACGATGCCAAATGCTCACAATGTGTTCCACATATACGTAAGCGTAAACCTCCTACTCAGGTCTTAATTTCTTGCGAGATATTTTCCGGGTTGATGGTGGGCATATGACTAATAGCCGCAAACAAAAGCGAGGGGTATTCAGTGAGGGAAAAAAGTATTTGAGCCCCTGCTGATTTTGTACGTTTGCCCACTGACAAAGAAATGATCAGTCTATAATTTTAATGGTAGGTTTATTTGAACAGTGAGAGACAGAATAACAACAATAAAATCCAGAAAAACGCATGTCACAAATGTTATAAATTGATTTGCATTTTAATGGGGGAAATAAGTATTTGCCCCCCTCTCAATCAGAAAGATGTCTGGCTCCCAGGTCTCTTTTATACAGGTAATGAGCTGAGATTAGGAGCACACTCTTAAAGGGAGTGCTCCTAATCTCAGTTTGTTACCTGTATAAAAGACACCTGTCCACAGAAGCAATCAATCAATCAGATTCCAAACTCTCCACCATGGCCAAGACCAAAGAGCTCTCCAAGGATGTCAGGGACAAGATTGTAGACCTACACAAGGCTGGAATGGGCTACAGGACCATTGCCAAGCAGCTTGGTGAGAAGGTGACAACAGTTGGTGCGATTATTCGCAAATGGAAGAAACACAAAAGAACTGTGAATCTCCCTCGGCCTGGGGCTTCATGCAAGATCTCACCTCGTTGAGTTGCAATGATCATGAGAGCGGTGAGGAATCAGCCCAGAACTACACGGGAGGATCTTGTCAATGATCTCAAGGCAGCTGGGACCATAGTCACCAAGAAAACAATCGGTAACACACTACGCCATGAAGGACTGAAATCCTGCAGCGCCCGCAAGGTCCCCCTGCCCAAGAAAGCACATATACATGCCCGTTTGAAGTTTGCCAATGAATATCTGAATGATTCAGAGGACAACTGGGTGAAAGTGTTGTGGTCAGATGAGACCAAAATGGAGCTCTTTGGCATCAACTCAACTCGCCATGTTTGGAGGAGGAGGAATTCTGCCTATGACCCCAAGAACACAATCCCCACCGTCAAACATGGAGGTGGAAACATTATGCTTTGGGGGTGTTTTTCTGCTAAGGGGACAGGACACCTTCACCGCATCAAAGGGACGATGGACGGGGCCATGTACCATCAAATCTTGGGTGAGAACCTCCTTCCCTCAGCCAGGGCATTGAAAATGGGTCGTGGATGGGTATTCCAGCATGACAATGACCCAAAACACACAGCCACAAGGCATCAAAGGAGTGGCTCAAGAAGAAGCACATCAAGATCCTGAAATGGCCTAGCCAGTCTCCAGACCTTAATCCCATAGAAAATCTGTGGAGGGAGCTGAAGGTTCGAGTTGCCAAACATCAGCCTCGAAACCTTAATGACTTGGAGAAGATCTGCAAAGAGGAGTGGGACAAAATCCCTCCTGAGATGTGTGCAAACCTGGTGGCCAACTCCAAGAAACGTCTGATCTCTGTGATTGCCAACAAGGGTTTTGCAACCAAGTACTAAGTCATGTTTTGCAGAGGAGTCAAATACTTATTTCCCTCATTAAAATGCAAATCAATTTATAACATTTTTGACATGCGTTTTTCTGGATTTTTGTTGTTATTATGTCTCTCACTGTTCAAATAACCCTACCATTAAAATTATAGACTGATCATTTCTTTGTCAGTGGGCAAACGTACAAAATCAGCAGGGAATCAAAACTCTTTTTTCCCTCACTGTACGAGAAATAATCTACCCTGGTGCGGACATAGTTTCCAGGTCACTGACCCAGAGAGACCCAGCTGAAATGAAGTCTACTGAAGTCTCGCACCTCCTTTGAGCATGTAGGAAAGCAAGTGCAATAAACCACGTCGAAAATATTAATTTAGCAATTCCGAAGCGTGACCGCATCCTGCATGTAACCAGCTTGGTACATGCTTTCGTTCCTTAAATAAAGTGCATTTTAAATTAATCATCTTATTTCCGAGATGCAGCACTTGCAAGCGACGTGTTTTTGCAGCCTGCGCGCGTTATGCGCGGTAGAAAGGAATGCAAACGTAATCCGCGGGGGCTATTACAATCGTTTAAAAAAGGAAATGTTCGCGATGTGAATTAAAGGCTCGTTTGAGAAGGCGCTGGAGAGAAATTCCTCCAAAGCAAACACGTGGTTGCGCGCGCGCGTGCCCGCCTGCGCGCGTGCACCACGTGCGGTGGGGTGAGCGGTCTCGCGGGGGCCCAGGTGCTAGTCCGCCGAGCGCCGCGAACGCCGATACGTTCCGTCGGAGGCGAACCGCGGCAGGCGCGCCGAGCGAGCGAGTTCCTTGCGCACAATAAGATCCTGTGCCGCGCAGCAGGTAGAGCTGGCCCACGAGCACAACCCCTGGGGATCGGCTGGGAACAGAAAACATTCCAACGCGAAAATAGATCTCAGACGGCCCTAAAAAGCCGGGCAAAGTTTATTTGCCGTAAGACCGGATCTAAACCTGCTTTTTAAAGTTTGCGGCTCGATTACACCTCACCAACAGATGTCGTCTTTTTTTATCCATCGAGCTGCTGCCCTATTTACCAGAAATAATAAATAGAATCTTAATTGCCTTCCTGTTTGGGGGTCCCTTTATTTTTTGGCTTGAAAGAATCCAAAACATTGGCGTGGTTTTGACTTTTTTTTGTGAAGCGGGAAAGAATCTGAAAGCCTTAAAAAATGACCTGGAGGAAGTCTTGTATAAATTTGCTAAGAAACCAATGCCTTTTGACGTGTTCCATTTAAGTGCAAAGTGAGAACGGTGTGTTGGATTTTACAGGAAAAATTTTTTAATCATGAGAAAATGGCAATTAACTTAAAACAAACCTTTTCTTTACACTTACGGAATCAATACCAATCATTTGCTATCAACTCGATGAATTTTATTTTGCAAAGAACAAGGCAAATGGGAAATAAATTCGTTTCTACAATTTGCATTTGTAAACGCCCAATAAAAAAAAACTGACCTATTTTGTTCTATTATGACTATGTATTATATAAAATACCTCACTTATGATATTGCTTATAAGCTGTAACTCATCTGCACACGATGTGCATGTTTTGACAAACTATGTCTCTACATATTATTGGTTCTTTTGGTAAAGTCACGTAGAAGGGAAACAATAAAATAATAAAATTATAAAACAATAAAATTCTCACGACATCATGATGATTGCTTGTGTTGCATCATGATGATGATTGCTTGTGTTGCAGTCGAAACCAAGTGGAACAATACTTGTGCATGTCCCTTGTAGTCTAATCATCAATAGGCATACCCATGCTCAGCTCTTCACACCCTGGAGAATTTAATGACGGAAAAAATTCCCATAAATCACACAACCTGCCATCATCAAACCCAATCCACCTTTTTTAATGATAATAATAATCATGCAATTTATGACGCTTACAATATTTCACGGACATAAATGAACACGCGGCTCAGTACATATAACACTGCATTTCTGCACACTTCAGTATATCCTGCAGATGTCCTGCAGTTGGCCAAAACATCAACACAATTCTGCGAGTGAGAGTAAAGTAACATTCTTGCTATTTATAATGAATCAATCATTATATTTATAAGGATCACAACATCTTCCTGATATCAAACAGCGCCACATACTGATATGCAACATTTTAAATGTCCACAGTCACAAACATTAATTCATAAAATAATGATTCGTACATTTTTAAAAATCAAGAAGCAAGTTCATATTTATTGTTAATTATTTTATTATTTCCCTTCTACGTTACTTTACCGACAGAACCAAGAAGCAAGTTCATATATGGTTAAATTATTTTGCTCTGTTAGCTAAACTGGGCCACCTGGCAGTGGTAAATGCGCACGAGGAAGCACTCTGTGTTTCGTAGTTTCGCCTCCTGTTGATTTCTCAGACCTCAGCTGTGCACGAAGGGAAGTCAACAGCGAGGCCCATATTTGAGTGCAAGCGCTTGGCAAATATTCAGCAAGTCACCCATCCTAGAGCAGCTTTACACGTCAACCCAGTGGTAGCTCTCGCACTGCCTAAAGAACCACGGGGATTTAATTCTGTAAGCACTGGTATATGTTACTTTTTCTCAGTGTACAGCGGTGTGCGTTATCCGACATTTCCCTTGAGTGGTTACATAATGCCTGATGGATATTTCTGTTTTGAATACCTGTGGTGTTTTATAAAAGCCTTTTGGGATTTTTCCAATAGATTAACAACTTGTGTTCCATACGTTAAAGCAATAGTTTCTGTCCAATGAAAACTAACAAAAAAGTTGCCAGGGGTGGAGATGGTACAATGGCTAGCATGCTCGCTACGCGATGAACCTGGTCACCTAAGTTTGATTCCCGGCTGTGGCTAACATCAGTGGCGAGTGATGTCTGAACCTGCACAAGACCACCCTCTTCACCAAACTACATTGACCAGCATGTTGAAGTATGGTCAAAACCACAATAACGACAACAACCACCCCATGGCCGACATAGAGTAGGGAGGCCTTCATCCAATCTTCACTTGATTCATAATTTTTATAAATGTTGCAACAATGTTTTGTATGGAAAATGCTTAAATGCTTGCAAATTTGGCAAGAGGGAATTTTTCACGATTCCTTTTGTTGACGCTGTTTCATTTCAATTTGAAAAAAACTTCGCTAAGTAACTACTTTTAAAAACGCTTATAAATGGTACATTATATACTGTACATGAAAAAAACATTTTATAAAGTTACACTGTTTTGAACCAAAAGGCTTAAAAAAAATTCTGCCTTCGCACACTTGATCAAAAGTTTATAATTTATGAGGAAGTATTATATAAAGAATGCACCTACAGTTGGCTAAAAATGTACTGCAGTATATTTAACGTCGCACATGTGTGTGAATGTGACTAAATACTAAGGCGGTGCACAATAAAGATAAACTAGCATTAAAATCCAGTAATACATTGCACCGTTTTCATTTACACTTTTAAACATTTCTTTTGCTTTGTTGTTAATGTGTTTATGTTATATATCCGCTCTGTGGGATAGATGGTGCTGAATGTTCCTGGTTAAAACTGACCTTTAGTTAAAAGTTAGTACGTACTGCACTGTTGGATTTTCAACGGACACTGACATTTTTACTTTATAATATTCTTGCCCTGAATACAATGTGACTTTTTAATGATCGGAGAGCACTTGCTTTTCTTTGCATATCACAGTACAAACTAACAAGACCTCATACAGCAAAGTACGAAATTTGGTTGAAAACTACGATCCAATTGGACGTTATTTAAAATAGATGTTTTTGTTCCCTTAAAAATTATTTCAGTCATGGACATTTTATTCCAATTGCATTTGAACTTCTTGCTCAAATAAACTTAGCAATGCACCTTTGTTTGCCGATATAAAAGTAAAAGTTTGGAAAGAACAGCAAGCAAACATGTCTTCATCTTCGTACGGCTGATATAGGTGTGGAGCCACAATTACAATGTTACAACAACTAGAATCATCGAGACCCACTCTACGAAGTGAGAAATCAAGCCTAATACCATCAATCCGATCAACGACCTCCCGGTCTCCAGGGCAACAACTCACACAAACATGTGACCGAATTAACCTCATACCGTAATAAAGAAATTGTCTGTTGGTCACAGTACTACCATGTGCTCGAGAACATTATGCTTGTATAGGGTTACATAACACAGAAACAATTAAACCACAAGTGCAAATAGGCATGCAAAATTTCGGCACAATCAATTTGCACTTGAATGAAGTATTTTAAATAACTCGAGGGTTTCATATACTTGGTTCTTTCGGTAAAGTCACGTAGAAGGGAAACAATGAAATGATAAAAATATAAAACAATAAAATTCTCACGACGTTTCGACTGCAACACAAGCAATCATCATCAGGTGTGAAAACCACAGCAAGAACATTTGAAAAAAGTGGCGGCCACTGTAAAAAAAAAATGTGTAAAATGCTCCCCTTGCCTTCTCCCATCACTAACAACAATTGTGTCCCAATTTATTTATTTCTTGCTGTGGTTTTCACGCCTGATGATGATTGCTTGTGTTGCAGTCGAAACGTCGTGAGAATTGTATTGTTTTATATTTTTTATTATTTTATTGTTTCCCTTCTACGTGACTTTACCGAAAGAACCAAGAATATGAATCCTTGCAGTCACGAAAGCTTTAAATAAAAAATCGAGGGTTGCTAACACTGAAATAAATACACGTGGCTCCAGTTTTGCAGGCACAATAACGCCAATTGATGTTTATTGTTTCCATGTTGTTCATGGAAGAAATGTTTCTATGAAGTTGTTTTTTCCCCAATTAATCACGGCCTGCACTTGTTTGTGCCAGGGGTTAGCAGGAGGCGAGCAATGGCCAGCGAACCATTGCTCCATGCCAGTGATTTGGGTTCGGTCCCAGCTTCTACAAGGGCACATGCGTTTCCAACTATGTTCAAGTTCGCCCCGTGTTTCCCTGTGAGGGTCATCTTCAGGTTGAAAGTAATACTCAGGGTATTGCCCTGGCTGTGGAAGCAGCATAAACGGCCAGGTGTGGTGAAGGGCATGCAAACAGCCCTGTGTACCTCCCAGGTCAATAAGTACGCACAATGTGGAGGTTTACTCCAACACAAGCCTACCTCAAGCAGTAAACATATTTTTCTGCCAGCAGCCTTAGCATGAGTAAAAAAAAAAATCGCAAATTTTCACAAACTGTATCGGCAGCAAAAGTTATGAGAGTCATGTGTTTCGCCTAGCTCAGCGCACCACTAAAGGTCTGATCGGTAAACACGAGGGAACTACTGATGACTTCTGGCTCAACGAGTCACATATGGCTGTTATGGTTCCACGCACCAAAAACCTCTTGCCAATAATGTGTAAGCCAACACTCTGCACCAGTCCAGTGTCATAATGCATCAGCCAACATAGTGAGAGACAATGTTGTGAAATATAAACCAACATTTAAGGGCACATGTTATAAGGTATGAACAAATGTTAAAAGGGAACACTGCTTCTTATTTTTTGTCAGAGTTATCGTTTGGTGGTGCCCATGCAAGCTGTATCTGTTTTAAGTGCACTTAAATTCTGAAGCCTCGTAAATCATTATATTTTTAGCTTCTTATTTTAAAAAAAAACAATATTCTTTGAACTTTTGGTGTGGACAAATAGTGCTACGTTTTCTAACTCAACATCAAACATGCACTTTCATGAATTTTTCCAAAATCCATAAAATATTAAACTGGAAGACAAAAGTTTGAACCCATGGTTGTAACAGGCAAAAGTTTGAACCCATGGTTGTAACAGACAAAAGTTTTAACCCATGGTTGTAACAGACAAAAGTTTGAACCCATGGTTGTAACAGGCAAAAGTTTGAACCCATGGTTGTAACAGACAAAAGTTTGAATCCATGGTTATAACAGGCAAAAGTTTGAACCCATGGTTGTAACAGACAAAAGTTTGAACTCATGGTTGTAACAGACAAAAGTTTGAACCCATGGTTGTAACAGGCAAAAGTTTGAACCCATGGTTGTAACAGGCAAAAGTTTGAACCCATGGTTGTAACAGCTAAAAGTAGAAGTCCAGACCTGAAATTTCTTTTCTCACGCAACTGCTGGCAGAATGACCTTGGGGGAGCTCTAGAGGGCATTTTGGCCTATTCTTCCATGCTGGCCAGATGTCTTGGAAGAGGTGGTGGTTCTCACGCTTTACCCTACCACACGCAACCTGCCCATCGACTTGGCCGAACACATTTATACCGCCAGGTAGAGACAGGAGGGGCATTTCAGAAATCTTCGTGTTGTTTCAACTGCCGCATCTTAAGATTCAACCGGCCACCTCGGATTGAAAGTTCAGAGTGTCACATGCCGTTGCCTGCACATTTGGACTTTTTCACATCAAACTCAAGGCTCAGTATAACACGCCTAATTAAAATGCTCCGCTTGCTTCTAAAGGGCACGGTTGACCATTCGCCACTGCCGCCGTGGTTGCCTGGACAACCTGAATCCGATTCAGTATTTACACTCATTATCGTGTTGCAGAAACCATCGAGCATCTTGTGTTTACTCGCTCGTATATTGGTGCCTTGAGCGTCGTCGCTACGCTCCTCACGGCGCCGCTTGCGTAAAAATACGTGAGCTCATTCGGTCTGGGGGGGTGGGGGGGAATTGCAACCCGCTGGCTCAAGGCAAAGGCCCTCTTGTTTGTGCCCAAATTATGACCCAAACATCTTCTCAGCTCGGCAAAAAGGGACGGCGGATCACAGCGGCGGCGGCGGCGGCGGTCGTGCCGGTGGCTCTGCCAGTCCGCGTGGGGTTCCCGGGACTCCTCTGAGCATAGTTTGTGCATTTCCATGGCGACGTGGGTCATAGTTTGTGCATTTCCTTGGCGACGTGAGTCAGGCGCGCTCCGCTTCGATAAGCTACGTTGAATCACCGCCGCTGAAATCATTCGTTCCCAGAAGGAAAACCGTGTGGCCCATGGATTTGCGTAACGAACGCTTTTATGTGTTTCTTTCACGCGGAGAGACAGATTTTGTGCAGGAAACATATTGCCCGCCAATCTACGTTGTTGTTTATATTCTCCACAACGACTCCAATGATCATTTTGCAGTTGTGCCTTACTTTTTTGGCGGGCTGCCGCAAAGAGAGAAAGAGAGGGTTGGGAGGGCAGCGAGGCTGCTGAGGTTTTGTAGAATGAAAGAGGTGGCTGCTGCTCTGCCATTGTATCAGAGGACGAGCATGGCGCCTTTAGACACTACGCAGCCCAATGAATACGTCTAATCGCGTCTATAATTGTTTACAAATGTAATTGTTTCGATGCACGATGTTTTTTTTTCTCTTTTCCGAAGGCTAAAGATTCCACGGTGCGTTATTTGGGCGCATTCCAACACCGTCTGTGTAGGGCACTACTGTGTAATCAGCACGCTCTCTCTATGAGAAGCACTATAATTAAAGCACATTGCTGTAACTATTCACATTTTCAAATGGTTTTCCATTACGTGGCATGTGTCAAGTCTAAAATTCGGTGGATTATATTCACTAACACGTGACAATTTGTAAGTTTCTTTTATTTGGGCATTCCCACACGTGAATCATTTGCTATATAACTTGAATGTGTGTGAAGCAAAGCTCGGTAATGCATTTCAAGGTAAATAGAATATGTTAGGTTGGGCAATGTCTGGTATATATTTCAGACTTCAGTTGTTATCTGAGTGTTATCACCACGCCGCTTGTGACCCAACACATGTAATCATCAATAAGCGTATGCACTGCAGTTTACAATTTATTTTAGTTTCCTTCTGGCTTTCTTGACTCCACCTTAGGGACTCTAGCATTCAGGAGCCATGAGAAAATTAGTGAAGTCACTTCTTTCTGGAATATTATACGAAGCACAAATCCCTTTTCATTTCAACAATCTTAGAAACACACAGAAACCTTCGCAATCTTTACAATTCAGCATGGATCGTCACAACGTTCCAGGGGGAACAAAACAAACCTATCATCATTATTCATGAGGCAAAGAGCCCTGTGTGTGCATGCGTGTGCAAGTGTGCATGTGCATGCGTTGGTGTGTGCACACGTACGTCTGTTTGCATGCATGCATGCGTGTGGGTATGTGCATGTGGTGGGGAGCGATAGTGTAGCGGTTAGCGCGCTGCGCTATGAACCTGGCGACCCGGGTTCGATTCCCGCTCACGGCCAACACCAGTGACGATTATCTGAACCGGTCCCGGGCCTCCCCTAGGTCGACTCAGCCTCAAATGAGTACCTGGTGCGGTGTGTAAACATTGCCACTAGGGAGACAAAGGCGGTCGGGCGTGGTGCTGGCCACCCACCCCCTCGTGTACCGTTCCGGCCTTCATAGGTGCTCGCTAACAGCACTTGCCCCTACAGTCTGTTAAGGCTATATGGGGGATCTTTGTCTTTTATCTTTGTGGTGGGGAACGGTGGTGTAGCAGTTTGCGCTAAGATGCGCTATGAACCTGGCGACCCGGGTTCGATTACCGATCACGGCCAACACCGATGACGATTATCTGAACCGGTCCTGGGCCTCCCCTAGGTCGACTCAGCCTCAAATGAGTACCTGGTGCGGTGTGTGAACATCGCCACTGGGGAGACAAAGGCGGTCGGGCGTGGTGCTGTCCACCCACCCCCTCGTGTACCGTTCCGGTCTTTATAGGTGCTCGCTAACAGCACTTGCCCCTACAGTCTGTTTTTTTCTATACGGGGGATCTTTATATTTGTTAATATATGCACGTGCCGTGCCGGCCTTCAAAGGTGCTCGCTGACAGCGCTTGCCCCAAAAGTCTGTTCAGGCCATACAAGGCATCTTTGTCGATGCCATTGCGTGTGTGTGTGATTATATAAACCAGCTCTGGGCCTCCCTTAGATCGACTCAGCCTTAAAGGAGTACCAGGTGCAGTGTATAAACATGATCAGCACTGGGAAGACAAAGTAAGCCGGGCGTGGTGCTAGCCATACCACTCCCTCGTACACGTTTCCGGCCTTCATAGGTGCTCGCTAACAGCACTTGCCCCTACAGACTGTTAAGGCTATACGGGGGATCTTTGTCTTTGCCTGTGGGGAGTGGTAGTGTAGTGGTTAGCGCGCTGCGCTACGAACCTCGGGACCCGGGTTCGATTCCCGCTCACGGCCAACATCAGTGACGATTATCTGAACCAGTGTTGGGCCACCTCTTGGTCGACTCAGCCTGAGTAGATTACCTGGTACGGTGTGTAATCATCGCCGCTGGGGAGACAAAGGCTGTCGGGCGTGATGCTGGCCACCCACCCCCTCGTGTACCGTGGCGGCCTTCATAGGTGATTCCTGACAGCACTTGCCCTTACAGTCTGTTAAGGCTATACTGGGGATCTTTGTATTTGTGTGTGTGTACGTGTACGCATGCATGTGGGTAAATGCATGTCTTCGTATTCCTAGGTTGATCATAAAATTGCTGCTGCTGAAGTTGTCTCATGCTTGTGACCTCAATCGCTGGGGAGCTATGAAGCCGGTTATGCAATTGCTAACACGTGCTTACAAAAACATAATAAATTATACTTACATTTTTTGTTGTTGCTAAAATGCATTGCTACTTACCAACAGTGTAATATAAAGCTAGAATAAATAGGATTCATTATTTCAAATACTTTTGTCAATTAATTGTAATCCCATTAGAAGTTATTGCTTGAGAGATGTAGCACTTTTTGATTCCTGTACAAAATATTACAGGTTCAGAACAGGTTTTTTTTTGTAAAGATGCAATGCCCGTCATTCTTAATTTGTAATGTTTTGTTATTTAACCAAAACATCTAAAACTTCCCCAGTGTTCTACAGCAAAGATTTACAGAGCCCTGCTTTCTATGGCCATACCAAAACGTAGAAATATATTTATTCTCCTGGATTAAGTGCTGTTTTAATTGTAAAAAAAACACAAGCCCTGGATCAAGACACTCTGAATCCAATGTTCTGCTGCCAGAGTCAATTTTCCTTCAGCCAGAACAAGCCGTCATGCAATAGGCTAATTTACCACATTATTCTCCTCTATTTCAGTTGAAAGCATTTGGGAATGTTGGGTTCAATTAGTCTGAGAAGCCTCAGCCATGACATCCCAGAACTTTTGACAGCCTTAACCCCATGGCTATAAGAGTATAGAAGCTACCATAGCCAAGTGGCTTGGAATATTATCATAAAAATGTGTTTTTATTTGTGTGTAGCTTCCATTTGTGTGTGTTTAGTTTGTTGTCTTTCCCCCGCACCTCCGATTAGCAAAGTTGGCTACTGTCGGTGGCGAAATAAGTTCAACATACACAAATTCAAGGTGGAATTAAGTATGTTTCAATCCTTAGGATTTGATGCACATGCCAGAAGATATCCACGTGTCAATCCCCTGCTGGATGGGGGTTTTCCCCACGCCATGTGAGTCATAATAGTTATTTCACCATACTTCACCACGTTGGTCAGTGCGGGTTGGTGAAGGTTGAGAGTATATACGTGGGAGCATATACATAGTGTACTGTGCTTATATGCGTATATGCTCCTACGCAAGCACTCTTGGACACTTGTGCTGAAACTTAAACAATGCAAATGCAACCCCGATGAAACTTGGAGAGCTGAATGGAGTTCAAAAGCACTCACAAACAAACACCCTGTTGTGAAATACCCAACGCAGATCATCCCTGGATTTGATCTTCCACGAAGCTCATGGCCCACACCCTAAAGCGCATCTGCACAAATCATGGCAGATGCGGATACCCTATGCATGAACCACAAAATACGAAGGAGACATCACAGCGATACGCTCCACTGCTGGTTGTCTGACTTGGCCACCTGAATGTGAAATTGTAGTTGATGCTCTAACAAATCTCATCAGATATCGGAAGCTAAGCAGGCTTGAGTCTGGATAGTGCTTGGATGAGTGAATACCAATGCGTGAGGAGGTGTTCTCAGCTGCAGGGGGCTAGAAGCCAAGGATAACAGATGCACTAACACGATTAAGTGACAAGGTGCAGCATATTCAATTTGGTAAAGTTCTGCTCAGTCCAAAAAAAAATAATGCATTGAAAAATCCAATTGAAAAACTTCATAACGAAGGTTGCAAACTGGAGCTAAAAATAACATCTGAGGAAAATAAAAGTCATCTGCAACAAATTCCCCAACAACAATCACCCTCTTTAACAACATATTTCTCAAGTGAAGCATTTTGAACCCAACACTTTTCTTCCAGTCCATTCAGGTACCCCTAAATAGCATCCTTCAGCTCATCATCATCATCACCAGCACCACCACCACCACCACTATCATGATCCTCACAACACTTTTCACGCAAAAAGCTCCTTAAATTTGTGAAACTGGTGAAGGAGGGGGTGGGGGTAATGGTGAGGTCTGGAGAAGAGACAGGATGTGGGAATTCCTTCGTGTGGCATTCCTCAACACCATCGACCTTTGCAAATGTTGCAGTGTGTGCTTTTGCATTGTCATACAGAAGCCAGGGTGCGGCTCCCATCTCTCCACGGTGGTCTTCTTTGACTCACGCGCTTGACGGAATGAACCTGCATAATATTGGCCTGTGATCTCATCTCCCTTCGTGGCAATAAGTCAATATGCACCACACCTTTAGCCATCTCAAAAAACATTGTGCGTATGTCTTCTTTGGTTCTTTCGGTAAAGTCACGTAGAATGAGAATAAAATAATAAATTGATAAAATAAAAAACACAATAATATTATTGTGTTATTTATTTTATTTCGGTAAAGTCACGTAGAATGAGAATGGTGTTATTTATTTTATTATATCAATTTATTATTTTATTCTCATTATACGTGACTTTACCGAAAGAACCAATGAAGATGAATCCTTGCAGTCACGAAAGCTTTAAATCGAAATTGTGCGTATGATTTTTTTCGGCAGGGGCGCTTGGAATTGAACGTCATGGGTATTCAAGAAGTTGGGGGTTTCCATTGCGTGGACTGCTGTTTAAACCCGGGGTCGTAATGTCAATTCCAGGTCTCATCCCTCGCAATAAAATCACCTTTAAAAGCTTGACCCAGTCTGCTTTCATTCGGTCAAGCCTGTAATGAGAAGTTATCAGACGCTCCCTCGTGATGTCGAATGCCAGCATTCCGGTGACCTAACGTGTACGCACCTTACTCATTCCCAAACAATAATGCAGCTGCAACATCAATGGTCACTCATGAGTGGGTTTGAGTATAACATACAGCGAGAAGGAACGATAGCAGATATATGCAACTGGTGACAGAACTGGCAACCAAAGGAGAGGGCGCAACGGTGATGACAACCAGCACAGCATATTGAGTGATGATATCAGCTCCTGCACAGGAGCAGTGGCGAGATGTTAACGACCTCGCCTGGTAAACAGGAGGTCGTGGGTTCGATCCTGATCCTGATGCCCGTTGTATATTTGGAGTTTCCATGTCTCTCTCCCCCGTGGTCGCGTGGATTTTCTCCAGGTACTCCGGTTTTTCTCCTCCACATTGAGAAACATGCGTTGAGAGTATTTGGCTGCTATAAATTTCCACGTGAAAAAGCCACTTTTTTGAGATATCAATTGTGGCCAGGTTGCTTCTGAAAAATAGCTACATAGCTCAGTGGGCCTTACCTGGTAATATAAAAAATAATTTAGTTCATGTACTGTGGCATTACTGCACAAGAATTCACCACACTGGTGAAAGGAAGCCCAGGACCGGTTCAGATATTGCTCATCAACCCAGGTCACCTCTATTCATTGCATGAACCACTGCACCACCACTCGACCCTGATTTGCAGAGACCAAAATGGATGGCGATTCACCTGCACGATTAATACACTTAAATCATCAACATAGGTGTGAATTAGGGTAATGTTTAACTTTTAAACGAATACGAAATCATGGGTTAGAAATGTGAGATCTTTATGTAAACATCAGCAAAAAAAACTGGCATGCAGTTTCGAATGTTCGGGGACACGGTGTAATCTATTCAACGTCTTTTTCTTTGCTTTTTCATAAACGTGCCACTGCAGGACTCAGTTACACTGGAGCTCTGTTTTTCTATTCCCCGCAGAGAGGCTGCATGAATGGAGCTGGTGTTATCATCCAAAACAGAGCGTTTATGCATAAATAACTCGCTTTACAATTCATCCAACTGACCGGTTATGAGCATGAAACCCCGCCCCCCCTCCCTCCCTTAAATTTTCTTGCACCAGCATATTTCTGTCAAAATGTTTATAGAAGGCCGTGCTGATGAAAGCCCTCAAAATGTTTGCACAATAATCATGCCTCCTCGTGCAAACCGGTCATTTGTAAGACCACGGGGGATTTCAGAGGAGGAGGGAGGGTGTAGACTCTTGATTTACAGTAAAATTTGCCCGGCTCGCCCTAACCGTCGATGTGTAAATATTTAAAAGCTACATTTGTAATTTCAATACAAATACGGGACGCTTTTTCCCACGCCAACACTCTGGCAGTTTGATGTTGAAATGTACTCTATGTTTCGAGTTGTTTACAAGCCACGCAGAGTAAATAAATATTTTCACTGCGTTCATAGTGTTTAGAGTCCTTTTAAAATCTTGGAATGCATGTGTATTCTCACCACATTTCCCCCGAGTGATTTGTGTTTAAGATGATTATCATATATTTTGGAAAAAAAAGTGTGCCCTGACTGAATGCTGCAGCCAATTACCAATCTGCCAAGATGTTTCTTCCATGAGACAATGTTTATATTCTTGTGAAAGTCAATTTCATAATAATTGTCGGCGAATGTTGGTGAAGCATGATTTTTACATGCACAAAAAAACTACACTTTAGAGACTCTGCCTTTAGCAGAAATGAACTTCAGATAGAACATAGACATGCCAGCATTTTGGTTGTAAAGAAGCATATTTAAGTTGACAACACCTGAAACAAAAATAACAAACTTTCACCTGCAAATATAACTCAACGACTCGACTCTGTTCCATCCAAAAGTATTTTTTCCAGACATGATGCATTACTGCTGTGGGCAGTTAGAGGTGTAACAATGTGGTACTGTGTTACAAGTGTTACTCAAGCTCACATGTAAATACTCACTCTTATTACGGATGCAGTTATCTCTAAAAATCAATCCTGCTTCAGTACTATATAAAATGACTGTAAAAAAAGTCTATTAGGCTTGTGTGACTTTTGTTATGCAATTAAAAGTCAACATGTTGACGCTGCATCTTGCAATGTTAAAGGCTCTTGCTGTGTTGGTGCAGCTTTGAGGCTGAGGTGATTTAAAGAGTGCCCTGTAACCTGCTCTGAAGCCATGTCGTCATACTCATAGTCACACTTTTAATTGCAACAAAGAATAACTTTCGATTTAAAGCTTTCGTGACTGCAGGGATTCATATTCTTAGTTCCTTCGGTAAAGTCACGTACTTAAAATTATTTTCTTGCTGTGGGTTTCACACCTGATGATTATTGCTTGTATTGCAATCGAAACGTCTTGAGAATTTTATAGTTTAATTTTTATTATTTTATTATTTCCCTTCTACGTGACTTTACCGAAGGAACCAAGAAAAAGAAGAACTTTTTCATAATTTGGAGTTTCCGGGTAGGTCGTCGTGTAACAAAAAAAAATGTGTCGTAAAACCCTCCTCCACCTGATACGGCCAAATAATAAAAGTGTAAGGTCAATCAAACCTGGCCAAATTCATGACTGCTTCAATAGTGTTCTAGTTGAAGAGTAATCCCACAAAATTTAAATGGGTCATGACGTTTCGCTGGAGAATACTAATACTAAAAACTATTTTTATTTTACCAGGTAAGGCCCACTGAACTATGTAGCTCTTTTTCAGAAGCAACCTGGCCACCAAAAATTATAGCCCAACGAAGTGGCTTATCACGTGGAAATTCATAGTAGCCTAAATACTCTAAACGCACGGTTATATACCTGTATGTGTAGGTGAAAACCCGCAGGACCCAGAGGAAAATACATGCGACCACGGGCAGATGCACATACAACTTCCAAATACACAGGTATCAGGGTCAGGATCGAACCCACGACCTCCTGCATCTCAGGCGATGGAGTTAACATCTCCTAGCCACCGCAGCACCCATCCAGCATCATCAGGTTAACAGTTCAGTAACTGCATCACATTGTGGCAATGTGGCTATATTTCTGCTGTTTCTACCAACGCATCAAATAGGCACGTAAGTGTCCATGATCTTGAAAAGAACAAACATACAGAAACAATTAACATTCATTCATTTACAGCCCATTGTCTGGATGGAATTCTCTCCACAATGTGTTGGTCATGTTGGGTTGTTTGACAATATTTCACCACACTGGTTCAGGCGAATTGAATGGGGTGGTGAAGTCCCTGGACTTGGTCCAGTTATCACTTCTTGCTGTTAGCTGTAGCCAAAAATCGAACTCAGGTTGTGCAGTGCACTAACCACTGCACCACTACTCTGCCCCAATGTACAGTAAGTATAAAATTGCCATATGTTTATTATATAATCCACATGCAAAAAATGGAGCACATAAATAACTTTAAAAAAATGTACGCCTTTGATCAACCCAACTTACAATGCAACAGCCGTGTTATTTCAATCACAGCTACTTTCTAGTTTGTGATGTGAAGTTCTGGATCTGATATCATAATCCCTTTTTGATGTACTGATTATTTATTACACTCATAACGTGCCCAATGGATACAGTTACACTCCATCAGCCAACATTTAGAGCTGTTACATATGAGCATGCACCCAAGCAGCTCTCCTTTGATATAAATGTGTTGAAAACTGTGGAACTATACACTCAGCAACCGCCACTACATACTTGTTCAAAAGTACAATGTGAAAACATCCAACGAAACATATCACACAGCCAAGCATGAATGCTGTTGTGTTGTTAATGTTTTCAAATGTGAATTTTACAAAAATATGTTTGACCAGTCCCCCCCACCCCGCCCCCCAATAACAGTGCCAAGTGTTTTATAAACCACTGGGGGGGGTATAACGTTGTTTGGTGGCTCAGCGGTAGTTGGCTCAGCGGTAGAGCGAGACTCACGATCAAAAGGTTGCCAGTACAAACCGCAAACCGTGATTGGTGGTTCCTGTAGCCCACCATCAACTCTGTCGTCAATAACGTGAATATAAATGTATGCGGAAGTCAACAGTAATTGTCCTGTGGAGAGACTCACCCCCTGTCATAGGAATGAGGAATTTCCACCACTAGTTCCGGGCTGTGAACTGTAAGTGAGCATCACGTCAATGCCCAATGAGCAGGAAATCACTTTGACTTTTTAGAATGTTGTTTGAACTCCCATTGAACGGAGTCAGATTTAAACTTTCAAAAACTACAACCAAATGATATATTTTTCTTCGCATTTTAGTCATTATTGGAATATTACATGAAAATACAAAAAAATCCCTATACTTGTGAACACCAAGCTTTGGTATTTAGCTGTAATACAATACAATTAAGAAAAAAAATGTATGACATCATAACAAATAAATAATTTCCAATTATATAGTATGTTAGGAATCACAAGGTGTTTCATGACACTAGAATAACTAGGTAATCCAGATACCATCATAAAAGGGGCAGTGGTTATCACATTGTACAATGAACCCAGCGGCCTGAGTTTTGATTCCCGGCCATGGACGAGCATCAGTGTAATATGTGAACCGTACCTGGACACACGCGTAACCAAACTGCACTCACCAGCGTGGTAAAGTGCGGTCAAACAAGCCCCACTACCAACACGTCGTGAGGCTTCCATCCATCAAAGGGCAGTAAATGAGGACAGTGTCAGATTTGACGTTTTCGTGACTGCAGGGATCCATACTCTTTGGTTCTTTCGGTAAAGTCACGTAGTAGGTATATATATATAAAAAAATAATCACGACGTTTCGGGCGCAACACAAGCGTCCGTCATCAGGTGGGACAACCACAGCAAGAAACAATTGCTCAAGTGGGCGAAAGAGCTGCTGTAGCAAGAGGCTATATAGGTAAGAGGGGGGGGGGAGGAGCCAGGGAGGAGAGATAGAGAGGGGGGTGGTGTGGGGTAGGGGGAGTGGAGTGTTGCCAGCTAAGACACGTGCACGACAAAATGCCGGGGGAGGGAAGGGAAGTGAGCGGGGCTGAGAGGCTGAAGAAAACTGGAGATGCGGAAATGAAGGCAACACCATAAAGCAGTAAAGGTTTTATCTGGTTAAGACCATCCTTCCAATGATTGCTCAATTTGTATCCATCTTCCCGGTTGAAGTTATGTCTGTGTTTATATATCTGGATGGCTTCATGAACAAACCTTTGATAGCAGCCCGAAGGTTTGCATAGCACCTTGGTCTCGGAAAAAAAACCAATATCAACCCACAGCGTTATAGCAATGGTCAGCTACGGCGGAGGTATTGGTCCTGCCGTGTTTCAGATCCGACTTGTGCTCGCGAACACGGTCCGAGATATGTCGTTTCGTTTCCCCAATGTAACACCCACCACATGTGCAACTTGTGATTAAATTTATTTTATTTTATTTTTTATACCTACGTGACTTTACCGAAAGAACCAAAGAGTATGACGACAGTATTATTAGTTACATGAGCAACGCGTGGGGTCAACCACAACCACACACCCACACTCCTGCTATTGTGTAACTGCTGGTTTGGCCTTGCAATTATAATTTTGCAGGGGAGGGAGCGGCAATACAATTTTACGTGCGCACATGCGTGTTGAATGAGTGAAAATGTCTTGAGTCGCTTGCCAGAACTCAAGCTTATTTTATGAGCTTAATTGGAAATCAGAATTTGTGAATTCCCGAGTGATGAAAAAGCAACTCTCAGGAGGAAAGGAAGACCAATAGTCCATTTATTCACGACTTCAGTAGCAGTTCAACAACGCATACCTGACTCACTGGGGGCTGAAGGATAGGCAGGTATGTGAAAAGCTCAGATATGTCAAAATTTATAGAAAATAAAAAATAGTAAAAAAAAATACACGCAAACTGATTTGAACATGGATTAATGTTTACTGTACGACGATAGAAAGCAAATGAATATGAGATTCAGAATACGCTACGTTGTATTTGTGAAAATCAATAAAAAAAATGACAGACACACTGTGACCCAACACTGCATGTGGAGTGAGCTGTTAATTGGTGAGGGCGGATGTGCGATACTTTACTTTATACACATACATCTATTAATCGCGATTACACATCATGTTTTGCTCATATGGCCCTGTAACTGGATCCGTATTCCCCAAATGAGGTCTAAATGAGCGAATGTTTGGGTAAAACAAGAAAAAGATCATCAGGCGATTGGCTTCTGGCGTGCAACCAATTGGCTGTAGCTATGTTTATTTCAATTTACATTTTTCATCGCTTCTTTTTTTTTAATGAACAATGCGACCTAATATGCGGCTCAACACGTACAATATGCAACGCAAGAGGGTATCCTATACCATGCGAGCAAAACAAATTAGCGATTTTTTTTTTACTACCGAATCATAGTGAATGACATTTCTCACTGACTCAGGCAACGTACCCTTCTTATTGTGTGACTCCCGTTGTTCCCAGTGTATGCAACACAATACTCCACTGGCAAATGTCATCTTGCTCCCGGCTGATGGTGCCTCTCACCACGAGACCACAAGTCTGACAGGGCCACACCCAGAGCCCTTTAATGAGGTGATCACACTCGTCGGTGTCACGATCGAGATTTGCATTGTTTACGATGCGAGCACGTCAAATCAGCCTTCGTCAATACCCTAGCCGAGGGCGGTCATGCCGCTTGTCATACAGAGACCACTTTCAGTTTCAACAATAACTCAATGTGCAATTTGCACATCGCAGAATATTTGACTTACCCGGCAGCCTGCTGCTGCTGCTGGTGCCTGGAACCTACTTAAACCAATGCTAAACCATTTTTTCGTACGTTTAAACTGTACTTCAAAAGCGCATGGAGGTGTGGAGCACCATGAATGGTGAGGGTCAGCTGAGGTTAGAAGGGCGAATCAGAAGCCGAAAACGCGCGATGGGGGGGGTTTTCTCTCTCTCTCCCTCCTTCTGCACTTGAATTTGTATACACAAGCTTCAGCCTTTACTCCACAAACACAGCTGAAGTGAAACGAGCTTGATGCTGGCTGTCAAAAAATAAAGGGGGCCTCCGCACGCATCTGTCTCAAGGGGTGGGGGTGTGTGGGCGAGACTTCAACGCGCGCGCCGCTGCGCAGAAAACGATCAATCGTGGAGTGAACGTGGCGTTGTCTCTCACACACACACACAGACACACACACTACTAACTAACTAACACGGGAGATGTGGGAGTTCTTGGGGGGTGGGGGGGGCTCTCGAGACAAACTCGACTGGCTCGTTGTGAAGTGAATATTGCGGTGAGTAATATTCATCGCTGGACCATGGCGCCGCCTTGCTGAAGATGACAGATCCCGGTCACAGGTGTGGATCAAAGGGCACGGGAAAAAGTAACCGCTATAGGCAATCCCTGAGCCATTGTACTGTGAACACCCACTGTACCGTGCACACTGACGTTTGCTTGACTTGAAAACATATTTGCGATACATTTATTGTGTTATATTCAACTCATGTCAAGTAGAACTCAATAATTTCAGAGCAGGATATTTCCTTTCTTGTTCATTATCGGCCACGTAAAATTGGCCGCAGCTGGAAAGTGCTGCAGAGAAAGTGTTTTTTTTCTCTCCCCTCTTTCGTATTTTATTTAATTTATTTCTTTTTTTTCAAGTGAACCCATTGGGGGGGGGGGGCGGGGGGGTAGGTCAACATAACAACTCAAAGCTGCTTATTTTCCAACCTGGAAAAAGTTAATATGGAGCGGTGTAGGCCACGGAGAAATGATAGATTACACAAACTCCCCGCAGATGTGAAAGCATAAACACAAGAAGCATGTACATCGCGACACGCATGGCACTGGAAAAACCTAAAAAAAAATTAGATTCAATGCACACTCCATGTACAGAGCCGGAATTTTTTTAAATTTTATTTCCTGAAAGATATCCACTCTCCTTTGATTGTGATCTCTTCAATTTGGATCACTTATGGTGCCTTACTTCCTGCACGCAGCTATCCAGCACGGTTTTAATATTCCAAATCTGATATTTGAAATTAGCAACATTCATCGGACATGATGTGCATTGTAAATAACACGTGCCATTTGTATTAGCTCTATTTTCAGCTTGACACAAATGACGTTTTTTTTAAACTATCTGAAATTTGATATACATATACAGTCAGAGTTATATTTTAAAATGTACTGACACATTAGTGCATTGCTTTGTTGAAAAATGAAAAAAATGCGTCTAATCGACTCAATAAATCACAAAGCTTCAGCTTATTGCACTGATTATCCACATCTACTGTGGGGCTGTTTCCCAGCATCACAAACGCATTGAACTCACGTGGCTCACTGATTCACGACTGGTGGTTAAAGGACAAACAGGGGGAATGTGCACGCGATATCCATAAGTCATTAAAAACAAGTTTTCATCGCATCTTGTTACAGATTATATAATCCACGTATAGGTACGTGCTTTCAGTTTGTATGAAAAAAATAATACAACATTACGTAACTTATCATCGTGAGCGATCATTCATTGCACTGTAAAACACAATTTTTGTTGCTGTAATTGCTTATGCCTAAGACAGTATATAAAATGGCTATTATTCCCCAAAAAACTTTGCTTTTGTGACCAGGACAGTGATATTTAGAAATTTACCTATTTTCAATGAGAAAACGGGTACATTTGTGTATTTTCGTTCACATAAAGTCACAAAAAAACACATGAATCAAAATTAACATGTATTTATACTAAAGTAATGACTACAACACATTTAGAAGTGAGTAGTTTTTTTAGATTAATGATTATATTGTAAATCACTTTCACGAATCGACCCCCAAATGTACAGCAGTCTCCCATCATGTTCTCGTTATACTGTCCTTGGTAGCGGCGTTAAAAGTCCAGTATATCCTTGTGGAAGCACTCGCCTTGCTCCTCTGAGTACGCTCCCATGTTCTCCTTGAATTGATCAAGATGAGCATTAAAAATATAGACTTTGAGGGACATCCTACAGCCCATTGTGCCGTAGTTCTTCACCAGAGTCTCAACCAGCTCCACATAGTTTTCGACCTTGTGATTGCCCAGGAAGCCACAAACCACTGCGACAAAGCTGTCCCAAGCCGCTTTCTCCTTACTAGTGAGCTTCTTGGGGAATTCATTGCACTCCAGGATCTTCTTTATCTGTGGTCCGACGAAGACACCGGCTTTGACCTTTGCCTCAGACAGCTTAGGGAAGAAGTCTTTAAGGTACTTGAAGGCTGCCGATTCCTTATCTACAGCTCTGACAAATTGTTTCATGAGGCCCAATTTGATGTGCAGTGGTGGCATCAGCACCTTTCGGGGGTCCACCAGTGGCTCCCGCTTGACGTTGTTCCTTCCCACAAAGAACTCGGTCTGCTGTGGCCAGTCCCGCCTGTGGTAGTACACCTTGGTGTCCCTGCTGTCCTAAAGGAAAAGATAGCAGGGAAACTTAGTAAAACCACCTTGGAGACCCATCAGGAATGCCACCATTTTGAATTCTCCGATGACCTCCCAGCCGTACTCATCATACTTCAAGGCGTCCAGCAAGGTCTTGATGCTGTTGTACCACGTGAGCCAGGGAAAGAGACGGGTACTTGTTACCATTATGGATCACGGTTTTGAGGCTCCTGGATGAGCTGTCAATGAAGAGACGCCACTCATTCTGGTTACAGGCGATCCCGATTGCCTCAAACAGACTGGTCACATTGTGGCAGAAGCAGAGCTCATCTTCACGGGTGAAGAAACTGTAAAAAGGTTGGTGACGCTTCCTCTGATCTGCGGCTTGCACACTTTTATCCAACAAGTTCCACTGCTTGAGCCTAGATGTCAAAAGCTCGGCATTGGACTTGGTGAGACCAAGATCTCTGATCAAATCGTTGAGGTCTATTTGGTTGGGGTAGTATGGGTTTCTCTCCTCAGCTCCACCTCTGAAATTGTCATCTGGATCTACGTCTTCCTCGCTCTCTAACTTGCTGCTCTCTTCTAAAGACGGCTGTTCTTTCTGGAGGAGTGGGTACGGGGAGCTCATGGCAGTGTGGCACCGGGGCGATGGATGAAGGAAGGTCCGGATACGTGATAGCAGGTGTATTCTTGCCAGTCCGACGTTTGGAAGGGTCCACCATGCAGAAGTAGCAGTTGCTTGAGTGGTCAGTGGGTTCTCGCTAAATTGTTGGGATAGCGAACTTCATGGCTCTCTTTTCCCCTCTGTACCATCCTACAAAAATACATTTATTTCACCCATGACTAATGTGTAAGAGATTCTCGCAATATTTTTCATATATGATGTATATTTTTTCAATAACATTGAAAAATGTAAAACATTTTAAAATAAAAAAAACCTTAATTTTTGTACAATTTTAACAAATTTTATAACAAAATTCCGAGGAACATTTGTCCATCAAACCTTCGAGAGTTGTTTTGCATTGCTCGAAAGTGAAATGAGGTGCCCAGGGTTTGTCTTGATCCCTGACAGGCATGCCGAAATATGCTTTGTAGGCCTCACACATCTTAGCAGATGCTTCCACAGAGTACTTTTTCGCTCTTGTCTTGATCAATTGGCCGCAGACATCGCAAAATGCGTCTAAACTTAACTGGTGGGCTTAAGGCCTCTGTATTTATCCTACTATTTATATTACTGGAAAGTTTTAGAACGTTATAGAAGTTACTGTAAGTTTACTCAGCGCTGAATCTATCTGGAATGTTCTGGAAAATATATAAAATTTCAAAATATCACTGTCCTGGTCACAAAAGCAAAGTTCGTGGGGAATAATAGCCATTTTCTGTACTTTTGAGGCATAAGCTATTATGAAATAACATTTACTACCCAGGAACAAAAACATTGTTACACAGTGTTATCTGCTGCAAACTAAGGCTCCCGTTTATCCCTCTTGGGAAAGTAATTGCGACTGAAACGCACTGCATTTCCGTAGTCGCGTGCCAAGTGTTTTGAAACCACAGCATTCGTTTCTTCGATCGGGCCTCTCCCGACTGATGAGTGTTCACGGCTGGCTTGACTTTGACACTCCCTTCCAAATAAACGCATACGATCACCACCAGCAAAGAGATGCCATGAAGATGCCTGCCAATATTGTGGGATGCTATTAGCATGACTGACGCAATATAAAATGAAAGCACTACAGTCGAACCCCTTTTAACGACGGCAATTGTTTCCACGAAACCGGTCGTCAAGTGATTTGGTCGGTAAGTGAGTATAGGAAATGCACGTTAAAGGCTTATTCATTCCGATAGCATCGAAAGTAACCCCTTTTCACCCAAAAAAACGTACTTCAGAATATTCAAACAATTAATATTAATACATAAACATGATAAACATATAATATTTTAAAAAACATGGTGAATCAATGAATTAATTCATATTTACCGTACCTACAACAGCCCATCAATAACAGGGGAATGGTCGGTAAGCGGACACATTGGGCTCTATAGAGGCTCATCATTAAGCTATTAGTCGTTGACATGGGTGGTCGTTAAGAGGAGTTCTACTCTACACTACTATACACTACACCACTATACACTACACCACTATACACTACACCACTATACACTACACCACTATACACTACACTATACACTACACCACTATACACTGCACCACTATACACTACACCTCTATACTCTACACTACTATACACTACACTACTATACACTACACTACTATACACTACACCACTATACACTACGCCACTATACACCACACAACTATACACTGCACCACTATACACTACACCACTAAACACTACACCACCATACACTACACTATACACTACACACTGGGCTCTATGGAGGCCCGTCGTTAAGAAATTAGTCGTAGACAAGGGTGGTCGTTAAGAGGGGTTCTTCTGTATGATGACTAATGTTGAAGTGTGATTTATTGGTTTCAACTTCCAAGGTGGCCATTTAAATCAACTGGCTCGACCACTATAGTCCCCACAACAGTATGGTTATAATGTGATGAACTCATAATCTAGCACGAGTCATATACATAATGTCAATTATATACAATGTCCACATCTTTTTTGGGAATACATAAAAATGCACGGCCCTTTGTCAATCCACAGCTGGATGAATGCCTCCACTGCTGAATAAACGAATACTGTTCTACAATTTTCTCGTATCCTATAATATAATTACTGTACATGAATTCTGTAACCGTGATGTAGTTATTCCTTTGCTGTCCAAAAAAAGTCGCTTTTTCACTTTTAGTTGCAGACTCCTGTGCTAATTGCAATTTTCAGAGTAAACTCAAGTAATGTTTAAGTAAACTCTCAGCTGACGAGGTAGTTCCAGGTACGTGACGCGAAACGTCGGATATCGTGCTGAACAACACGTGGCACACCCCGAAGACACATCGGGCATCTGAGAACACAACCGCGAAACACTACACATTACCGTACTATGCGCATTAAGCGTACATTCCTATAACTTATTCGGTGGAACAAATACAAAAAAATCATAAAATTAATATCTTTCTTTAGATGGAATAAAAACACGTATTATGTTTCAACGCCGATACTGTACTTTTAAATCTGCCAAAGGTGCAGTAACTAGTTTATGGAAACAAATCTAAGCATTGCAGGACATTTTATTCGCGTGATGAATGATGGGTCTGTTCATCACAGGTTCCACGCTTTCCATAAACAATTTATCTTAAGTAAATACCTACCGCAAAGTCCTGTAAAATTGTTTTGGCATGCTATTTTTTGTCCTCACTGCGGTACAATTTCAAACGCATCATTGGGTGCTTGTGGAAGACCACGGACTCTATGAAATGCCCCTCATTCCTCCACGACTAACCGTTTTGCTCTTACCTGAAGCTCTTGCCGTTTTCACATCCTCGTCCCCATGTTTGTAAATGTTTCACACTGATTCTGTAATGCTGCGTACAATTTAAATGAGTGGGCAACCTCAGTCACAGGGACGCACGGTTTGCACGGCACTGTGGTTACATGCTCCTACGCCTGTGCTCCCCGCGTTCACCATCCCACACCAACCAGTGCAGTGAAGTATGGTCAAACAAACCCCCATAGCCCGCACTGAGTGGAGATGCCTTCACCCAGCTGTAGGATGAGGCTTTTTCTACCCCATTGGGTTCACTTGAGGAAGAATAAAAAAGTAAACCTGCCACCCCTTCTTCATGCTTGTTGGCTTTACAACGATCGATCACGTTTACACTCGGAGAATAACACAGTTATCCAGTGAGCTATTTACCCGACACGGCCACTTCCGCTGCGGAGGTTGTGAATTAAGCAACCGTAACAGCATGGTGCTGCAAGGGATTAACAAGAGTTGTGTTTCAGTATGCAAAACACTTCCTGCATGGCAGGGTTGATGGCAGATGAAAGGGAGAGTTCCTGCACGTTTATAACAGTATGAGCACTTTACCACAGTTCACATGTTTCTGATATTTATTTGGTCGAATATATATTTTTTGGAGGGTGGGATTTGGTGGTACAATAATTGGCGAACTTGTGAGGACCAACATCATTGGCAAGCGATATATCTCAAAAGGTCATGCCCCCCCCTCACCCTGCCCCCACCGCTAAGCCTCCCCTTTTCACGAAACCGCGATGACCAGTGCGGTGAAGTATGGTTAAATAAATCCCCCTTTTGCCAATGTGGTGTGGGGATGCCTTCATACAGCAGTAAATGATTATAATTTATTTTGTTGGCAAAGCGTGTTCACAGTGGATCCTTGGCATCACAAGCGACAGCGTGTGAGGAAACCCGAGCGCAACGACTCAACAATGGAAGAACGGGGAAACAATAATAATACATCATTAAACCGTCCAGGCAATTGAGCCTTGTGCAATTAAAGCACACGAGGTTGGCCTCATCTATGGCTGAACAATTCATGATTTTTAAAATATAACCAGATGCTGAGTAGACACACAATACCCAGCACAAAGTTAGTACATTTTAATGGGGCATGTTATAAAATGCGCACTTACATTTTCTCCAAGGATATGTTTTTCATATATATATGCGGACCTCTCTATATAGTGGTTTCTTCATAAGCGGAGCTTCCAACGGGTCGGTAACCTGTTCCTACGTAAATGTTTATTGTACGATGAACACTTATTTGTCTTCGAGAGCTGAGACAATCCAGACAGGCGGCCAGAAATAATGCCATGAACCACACACGCATATATATACCAATATCAATGTACACAGCGTCCGTTAGGCGAAAATACCAACACAGATCTTGCGAAAATATCGGTGCTGTAGCCTTAACATGACACGTGCGATTTTGCGGGACAATACAGCGGACTTAAAATGGGGTTGTTATGAAATGTGTGAAGCCCTACACCTTTCAAACAAAGCATTCAACAGTATAATCCCCCAATGTACCCGCACCGCACACACACTGTGTGCATAGTTTACACACCTGGATATGTGCGTTACTCTTTGTCATCCAAACATTGCTTTTTTTTTACACAAAAGATTAGCGAGCAATGAACTTAAGACGGTCCGCCTGGGGATTAGGAGGAAAATAGCCGCGATTGTGATAATTAAGAGGAGGCACGTGGGGAACTGACGAACGGTAAACCCTCGCTAATCTTATTGAACTACTGTACTCTACACAACAGCAGATACACCACTGCAAGAGCGGAGTTAAGAGCTGACACCTCTGATTAATTTGTGAAAATATGTAAAATGGTCACCAGCACACCTCTTACAGGGTGCCACGGTGGCGAGATGTGAACCACTTCGCCCGGTATACTGGAGCGCATAGGTTCGATCCCGACCCTGACGCCTGTATATTGGGAGTTTGTGTGTTCTCCCCGTGGTGGCGTCGATCTGTCTCCGAGTCCTCCGATTTTTCCCTCCACATTTAGAATCAATATCACGCGTTTCGAGTATTTGGCTGCTCTACATTTCCACGTGATGATAAGCCACTTCCTTGAGCTATTATTCTGAAAAAGAACTACGTAGCTCAGTGGGGCCTTCCCTGGTAAAATAAGTAAAACAAAAGTACGAGTGTTTTTTTTAAGGAAAGTGTAAATGTGCAGCCCTGCAATATCTTGGCTCTCCCTACCGCTGGCAGAAAGGATTCCATTTGCAGGAGCTCACGGGAGCCTCTCTAGCAGGTATTTGGCTTGGTTTTCCACGCTCACCAGACACCTTTTGGACCAAAAACAACTTTGTAAGGCGCTAAATCACGTAACCCTACGTCTGGAAGGGGGTGGGAGTGCCCACACTTTCTCCCAGCGCACGTGTCCTGCTGATTGACTAACTGTGGCCGTTCCCATTTATACTGCTGAGTGGACAATAGCGAGGGCATTTACAAAACCTGCACCATTATTTCAACTGCCGCGCCAAAAAAATGTAACGGCGACTTCTGGACTGCAAGTCCAGTGTGCTAGCCATTAAATCATGGCATCAGTGAATATTCCTATAAGCACATGTAAATAACATACTATTTGTTGGCCACTTTAAGCATTTCTACATGAAATGTGTCCGTGAACTCAAGTGGTTCGTAAAAGTTAATGCGAGTCATAAATACATGAATGAATATTATTAAATGCAATTATTGTTTCATATGGCAGCCAGAGTTGTTTCACACGAAGGCTTACATCAGTGTTGCCAATGTTTACATTAAAATGCCACCATGACATACCATCAAGCCCCCCCCAAAAAAACGCTTGCTAAACCAGGGGGTGGTAATAGCTACAAAATGAACAGATGCTCAAAGTTTCCCATTTCGAGGGTTGATTTTTTTTGTTGTATTAGCAAAAGGCAACTGGTTTAAATCCACAAATTTGGGCTTTTATTACCAAACCTGGGTTAACAACAGGGCAAACAAATACCGAAGATGATGACTGACAGGAATCCTGACATGCAGTATTGGTTTTTCGTCGGAAAACTACAGAGGGGACATACTCGTCTGTCACTGAACAGCAGGTGCATATGAACACACTCAAGGAGCGGAATATCAAAACTTAACTCTTACTGAACAAAAAAATTGTTATATATCTGGTAAATCCCACTGAGCTATATAACTATTTTACAGAAGCGGCCTGGCCACAAATGATTGCTCTACGAAGCGGCTTATCATGTGAAAATGTATAACAGCCAAATAATCTAAACGCGTGATGTTGATTCTAAATGTGGAGCGTAAAACCCAGAGGACGTGGAGAAAAATCCACGCGAAAAAAAATCCTAACCAAAATATGTCGACATTATAATCATATACCGTGATGCTAAGAATTTTGAATTCAATAATGGCTTATGTGAAACCAGATGAGTTTTATTTGTGTAATAACACTTATATTTAGTTCCAAGGTAAGGGTAATTGTATTGTTATTTATTTGTGACGATAGCTGACGTTGCTATCTAAGGAGGAGTGTGGGTGTGTGTACGTAGAGCAATTATAAAACAAACGATCTGTAAAGCAGAACATATCAAGTAAACAAGATAAATACGCAGACAATGTCTCCTTCTGTCTGTGAACCACATCATGCCGAACGAGAACGTAATACATTCTGCTCAATATTTATAACAACTTCATCAATGTCATCAATGTGTATCTTAAAATCCTTAAATAGCACCCATCGGTGTATGCTTTTAATCATAAATGTAATAATAAAAGTGACTCGATACACATTGCACACGCAAGGTAAAGATGAGGTGCATTCTTGATGTCGCAGCTCTTAGCAAAGGATTGCACATTACCGAGCTGACCTGTAAAGTGCAGATTTGGTGGTGGCATTAGCTTTCTATATTTATCCTACACTGATAAAGGTTTCATTATGGGATTCAGTGGAGGAATTCCCCTCCATTTACCAACCACCTGTGCTTTCCACTGCGCGTGCAGGTAAACGATACACCTGACCCTGACATGAAGAAACTTGACCCACGCACAAGGAACATTTCGTGCCGTGTGTGCGCCTCTGTGCGGCCTTTTTATTGAATACAGAGCCTCTTGTCCTTCTGTGACACGGCATGGGTACGGGACCTGTCGCAGGCAGAGGGGTTGATTTGGGGACTTTGTGCCAGCGACACGCCACGGGCCCCCACCAACAGCCCGAGTCGACGCTGAATGCTGTGTGTACTTGCTCGAACGGAACACGAAATGTGTTTAGATTAGACAATCAATGTGTGGCTTGTTCAAGGGCTAACCTTAACAGCAAGTATTCTCTTGGGTGGATGGGGGGGGTCAGGGAATGGTGCATAGATGGCAATGTATGGGGGTCGTGGGATGCCGTCACCGAAGATCTCAACCCAGAGTGAACACACAGAATGCTACCCGTGGAAATCTAATCAAGCCATCAAGCGGCTTGTCACTGCTCTAAAAACAGGCAAATCAAGGCACATGTGAGTGCTTTAGCTTCTCCAATGTTCACATGTAATTGGAACGTTACAAGGACAAAAAACAAAGTTGAGTGGGAAATGACCTGAAAAGAGAGCGACTCAGAAATGCAATAACAACAACAAAAAACTCACAGTAGCATGTATTCCACGATTGTTTTGAACAGGACTGGCATTCCCCTGGCTCCAGACGTACGTGGAAAGTTTTCACATTTCTGGACCAAACCACGTTCCCGTGCGTGTACTTGTCCTATTTGCTTTGCAGCAAAGTGAGATTTTCACTGACCTGTCACTTCCACCTTGCCACCGTGTCTGTCCTACTGTCTGTCTGCCTACGAGAAGGGCTTCTCCCACATATCCGAGTGTGCTTGAAACTGAACGTGAAGCTGTCTAAAATAAATATTTATTTTTAAAATTACACATGGATGTTTAAACATTCACACGAGGGATGTTTCCCATTAATTGACATCCATGGTTTAGAAATGTGTCAAACCCCAGTGGCAATTATGCAAGATAAATTTGTTGCATATTTGCTCATGTTCACTTACAAATATTCACGTATTTTTTTTAAAGCAATCTTGAAAAAATTAGTCGGCATGTGTTTATTTACATATTACAATTACATGCAGAGTTTAAAGCAAAAATCGTTATTTTCCAAATTATGCATACCTATGAGTATTAATATTATAAGTTGGAAAATCAACACGTTATTATGAAGGAAGTGAAAACATTCCTCGTAAACCACTAACAGGCTTGTTTATGTGCTATTTATTGTAAAAAAAAAGGCATTGCCATTAATAGCAGCAAAAAGAAAGAGCACCAAAAATGCAATCCTTGGCCCTTTATTCAATTCCATTTTCATCAAAATTGGATTATAGTAAGAATAAAATGTCTCATTAAAGTTTCTGAATGGTTAATTTAACATGTTACATAACAGACATACTCCTGCAAACTAAATCGCTTTTGACACAATGACGGCATACTTGCAGCAATGCCGCTAAGCCAATTGGTAGAGAATTTTCATCCTGACTTTGGGCCTCGGACCAAGCCCTAGGACAGGCCTTTTGTCAATCGCACAGCCGGAGCCAAAATGTCCAAATGGAAATTAATGGAAAGCATGACCTGGGCGCCTCATTATGGTGCAAAATCCTATTGTTGGAAGCCAGGAGGCCAGCAGAAATGGGTAGCTTAAGCATAAGTGCGCCATAAGACGCCCGGTTTAATGCAAGGTCACATCCCGTCCTGCCCGCCTGCCTCCCCTAGGCTGAGGAATGTTCGGAATTTTCACATAGACCCCAGAGACGGCATTCTCACCCCCACTGTCACTGCCACCACAAACCTACAAAACAAACGGGGCCTCGGCTCTCCCTCGACGCTCCCTCCCCCCTGTGCCCCTGCTTCATCATCGAGGGACCCTGGAGAGATCCTTCAACCCATGCTAATTCCTTGCAAGGGCTACATTCCGAGTGTGCGAGTGTGCGGAGAGTGAGTGAACGCTGAATGGAGCCACTAACAATGTCTAGCCCCCCTGGTACGTTTAAATTATGCAAATAGCCTTTGCAAAAAAAGTATCTGGTGGTAACCAGATTTCAAATGATATTGACTACAGAGGCATTTTTTATCGACACGTACTGGGGTATTGCAGGAACAGGTTTTAGTAGTGTACACATATGTGTGTGTGCATGCATACATACATGTGTAAAGATTAATGATATATACAATACCATTGACCAAATAACCCCGGGATTCACCCGATCTCGTCACATATCGGAAGCGGAGCAAAGTTGAGCCCGGATTGGACTTGGATGGGGGATCACTGTGCATGAAACGGGCGTTGTAGGCTGCTGCAGGGCTATTCTGTCAGCAGAAGGCAGCAAAAGCGAGGCCCATTGTCGTACTATACTATGGTCCAAAATCTACGTTCCCCATCTTTACACTAACCCTCACTGACCAGCATGGCGAACTATGGTCGAACAACTCCCCAAGTTCTGCTCTGCATTGGGAGACTCTCACACAGAAGTGGATTGACGTTATGGATGTACGCGCGTATGCACATGTGTAATGACGACTTGGACGCACTTGTCTTGAGATGGTTCCTTTTTATAAAGGAGCCACGTGCTCACACTCGAACAGGCGGAGACCCCCACTGCAACAGCCCCGAGTCTGCCGCGCATCTCCCTAATATATGATCCGAGGCCACGCCCCCATTCCTGAACCTTCTCGCTGGTTCAAGACCGCTCGGTCTACCAGCAGACTCCACTGTCCTCTTCTGTCACCTGGCCATGCTCCTATTCTCAATCATTCCCGTAGCCACCAGTCCATCCGTACTGCAAGCTGACTCCCCTGTCATTACCTCCCGTGGCCACTAGTCCATTTGGACTGTAGGCTGACTCCCCTGTCATTACCTCCCGTGGCCACTAGTCCATTCGGACTGCAGGCTGACTCCCCTGTCATTACCTCCTGTGGCCATTAGTCTATTCGAACTGCAGGCTGACTCGCCTGTCATTACCTCCCGTGGCCACTAGTCCATTCGGACTGCAGGCTGACACCCCTTTCATTACCTCCCGTGGCCATTAGTCCATTCGAACTGCAGGCTGACTCGCCTGTCATTGCCTCCCGTGGCCACTAGTCCATTCGGACTGTAGGCTGACTCTCCTGTCATTACACATGCAAACGAAAGGTCAATATCAATACGTTTTGAGAAAGGAATATGTTATGTCTCGACTCACACTGGCCTTAGTTTGCAATTTAGTCACCTACAGCCCCCATACTCATTCTATAAGGAACATTTTCAGCTTTTTCGATGGTGGGATTTTCAACGCAGACTGAAATTTGAGCTGGCGTTGAACTTTTCACATTTTTTTCTAATTAATTTTACGAGCCCTTCGTGTCCGCAGCCATTATTTGTAATTCTCCTGCAGGATGAATTTTTTTTAATATCGCAAGTTGTAAACACCGTTACCACTTTCCAAATGAAAAAATAATAAGTGTAAAGTCTTCCATTTAAAGTCTCCACCTGCAAACTGTTGGAAACCATTAATTGAGTGGAATGTGTGGCCGAAGGACATTACCATTAAAATGGCAACATCGATACATGTTAGTCAAGCCAGGTCATTAACAATAAATGAATAATCCGTACGTATTAACTACGCTGTAAATCCACGTAAAAACGGCAATGTTTTGTTAAAATATTAAATATATAACAAAACCAAATATCATTACATCTTTGCTACATATGTGTTATTTGACACAATGGACACCCATGAAAATGAGATGTTCCATCTGCAGCATATATCCAGGTTAAATATTTTAATTGGAAAATGTATATGTTAAAGTGGAATACAATCAACATCCTTCATTCATCTGTCATCTTTGCATGTCTGCAATTATCAGCATGTATTTACTTTGCTTAAAATTGTATATTATGATTGTACAGTCAATGAGATATGAACATTTAAAGTCACTAACATTGTGAGCACTCGTCTGTATTTAATTTTCAACAGGACCTGTTTCAGGTTATCTGTATAAAAAAAACCCCACAAGACTTTAAAGGAAGACATCAACTCCACTTTCTTAAAACAGTGATGAATGGTGTTTGCTTGGATTAACATAACGTATCAACCGAGCTACAAGAGTGTAAATTTCAAATGATTTATGTGCGAATTACACCCCCCCTCCCCTAAAATTGCCGAAGAAGAAAAGCTTTAACATATGGGCTTTTATTTAATGTTTATTGTGGCGTATATCATCCCACCGTGTACATTTTCCATGCAAGTGACACACACAACGCACTTCTTGCAAGTTTAATTTATAGGCTCAATCAGAGCAACGTAAGGCCCCGTTAGCATCTGAGCCAAACTCCTGCGGGCATCTGCCTGAATCCCGGATGCACGTGGCCTGACCCAGCGCTCGGCTCGATCACTAGCATGTTCCCTGGAAGATGTAGCGCTCCTGCATTCCAAGATGCGTGCCTACCTACAAATCACTGCATCTCCACCGTCTTGTGGAACATGTGAGATATTACAGGGCATGAATAAACAATGCACTGTTCGTACTGAAATGTTGGTTGTCAAGAAGAGGTCGATTTTTTTTTTGCATCTCTTCCTCCCATGATTTTCCGGTTGCAAACAGGTGGAAGAGTGCGAGTTTTATGTGACAGCATGATTAACAGACCGACACATATCCCGATAACTGGCTGGGGTTGTTGTTTACAAGTGGCACGAAGTAAAGTGGCTGTTGTGAAATATGTAATGTTTGGACAACATGTTTGGACATCATGCAAAACAAGCTGCTTTACAAATAATGTCTGTAATGTGCACAGCTGTCGATAATTACTACGCGCTTGCTACCAGAGAGTATAATTATCGTGCACAATATATGTATGTGGATAGCGGTAAATACATTTCCACTGCACGAGAAAACACGGTGCAATTGATGCTTACGCCGGTAAATGGAGCGGTGGAGCTTTAATCAGCTCCAGTCCACCCAATCCATAACCTCCCGGCCAACTCCCTCCAAGATAGGCAGTTGTTTTGTGGGCTCCCTCCCGTGTGTTTCATAATTCGCTGGGAGTGCCACTGCGCAGAGCTGGTGCGCCCCAACACCAACAGGAAATTACAGCAAACACACACATTCTTCAGCGTACCTTCACTCTGGATACAAAATTCCTCGCCTGGGTGCCAGTCAGAACTGCGCTCTGCGCACAACAAGTTCAAGCCAGAATGTGTACAAGCCCTCTGTGCCAGCCATTAAGGGAGCCTCCACACTGCATTGGCCAATACGAGTAATCCACTGCTGTACCAATCGGACATCTATGCTTCATTATTTTGTAGGTGTCTACTTTTGACTCATTTATTGATACGTGTACAGTCATCCCTAGTTGTATGGCAATTCAACACATGGAAGTTCGCTATAACGTAACTGATAAATTAGTGTACTGATTCGATATATGTTACAATATATTAAATTATCATTTAAGGATTTTTTTTCTCTAAAATATTTATTTGGTGGGGGGGGGGGGGTTCTTAAACAATGTAAAATTTCCTCGCATGCATATAATGACAGTTACAATATTTTTTATTTCGCGACTTATTTTGAGCATTATAATTCATAGCCTGTCATAAAATGATCGATTTTCCATAGAATGTGATTTGAAAAGGTTTGCTGCAATCTTTCGTGCGATTGTGTTATGTCTTGGGGCCGAAATTATTTTCCGTAGCAACGCATCTCCAATGATATAATGGCAGTCGATGGGAAAATAGGTTTCGTTGTACAGAATTTCGCTTTAAGGACAACTTTTCAGGAACGAATATGTTTTTTTAATATTTCGAGGGTTGCCCGAATTATATTATGATTATTATTTCTTCGTCAGGGGACGGGAAGGGGGCAGAGTGCCACAGTTGTTAGGCATGCTACACTACGAACACCAGACAACGCCTGAATTCGATTCCTGGCCATGGCTAATGTCATCGGTGTGTGACATTGGAATCAGTACAGTACAACCCCGCCAACCCCCCAAACATCCCCCACCCTCTCACCAACGTGTGCTCACTCGCACGGCGAAGTATATAGTCAAACAACTTCCTTGAACGACCCACACAGCATGGTTGAGGTCTTCATGCAGACATGGTAAGGAAATAATTGTTATACGTACCCTACATAGTTTCCAAAGGTTTATAGGCACGTAAAACAAAACTGTAAAACGACTTCAATCCTTTGCGTTTGTAAGTACATTTAGAATCACAATTCACATATTTGCTATCATCTATTGACATAGGTTCTACAAATGTAAGTTATACAAAAACCTATATAAATTGTGTCAATAAACCTTTGCCAATACACTTTCTGCCATTTCATAACAACTGGGCTTTCAATTCCACACCGGGTAGTGTGAAAGTAAAAAGGCACTGCTCACCCATCATTATCATCATCCCTAAGAGCAAAATTCTACCCACTGACAAACATTTAAGGAGATTCCCGGCTTATGTTCCACTCCCGAGATCCGTTCTCCATGTCACTGCACTCACCTCTCACTCAACTTCCTCTAATCCTCACTAGACACAGACATGTCTCGACTCCTGACGTTTAGCTCTGGACGTCTCTTCATCTTCTCTTGTTCACTCCCCATGCATCAAGGCACCAATCCATCCAGCCTCGTCCACGCAGCCGCCTCTTAGCAGGTGGTTCTAGGCATCCGCCATGTACACTCACAGGATGACATTACCACACGAGGAATGGGGGGGGGGGTAACATTTAAGGCAGCTAGGCATATAGCTTATCACCCATCCTACGATGTTTTGTAATAGACATATAAACCCTATTGCCCCTTGGCATTATGCGCCTTTTATAGAAGCATCAACGCTTGTCAAACTGGAGATGGCATTGAAATAAAGGGTTGACAGTAATTACGAATTACTTTCTTGCCATTTCACAACAACTGGGCTTTCAATTCAGTGGCTAGAATTTTGCTCTTAGGGATGATGATAATGATGGGTGAGCGGTGCCTTTAACTTTCACGCGACCCGGTGTGGAATTGAAAGCCCAGTTGTTGTGAAATGGCAGAAAGTAATTCGTAATTACTGTCAACTCTCCCAATGTGATAGCAACGGTTGCCACTGTAAGAAAAAATGTGTAAAATGCTCCCCTTGCCTTCTCCCATCACTAACAACAATTGTGTCCCAATTTATTTAATTCTTGCTGTGGTTTTCACACCTGATGATGATTACTTGTGCTGCAGTCGAAACGTCGTGAGAATTTTATTGTTTTATATTTTTATTATTTTATTGTTTTCCTTCTACGGGGTGACTTTACCGAAAGAACCAAGAATATGAATCCCTGCAGTCACGATAAGCTTTAAATCAAAGTAATTACGAAGCTGTGTACCTTCTTAGTCTCTGGTAATCATGCGTATAATGTATTTGAGTGTACATGGGATAGAGTTTCTCAGCGAACTCGAAGGTTCTCAAAACGCTACCAGTGAAAAGATAACTCAAGCGTATATGCCAACGTCAAGCCATGAAGATGCAGCAATAGACCACATGTATGAAGAGATTAACCAACTCCCAGTAAGGAGAAAATACATTACAATAGTGCAACGAGTGACGTAATACAAAAGTAGGGATAGTTGGAGGGACAAGACATGGTAATTTTGGCATTGGGAGCCAGGAATAAGAGGACTTATTTTATAATCAGCATCCTAAGCATTCGGAGAAAACTCAAATTATGAGAATTAGAAATGAGATTGGCTTGATACGAAGACAACCCCCAGTTGTCAGAGACATCTGTGTCTTCAGCAAATTCAGCGCCTCGAGTGATAACAGGCTGGTGCGATGCAAGTTACACATCATCCACTTCAATGTGAAATCGTGGTTGTTGCTTTGCATCAAAATCAGCCATACGAAAAACAAGATGGCCAAAGAGAGAACAAAGACGGAAAAAAATCAAACATCTAGATCAGGAGGTACCGGAATTTTCGTTTAACTCGAAGAAAACATTTCAGACACCTCTAGAAGCAAAACTTAGAATGATAACATAACAGTGACAGTGGTGTAACGTGCACTAAGTGGGAGGGGGGGGGGCAAGATAAACGCAAAGAGAACAAGTTCTCCAAAACGACAAAAGACATGAAGAGGCAGTCAAAGGAGAGAACACCGCCTGAGACAACGACCGCCACGTGGAATTGAGCAATGCGATCAGCTCAGCGTGCACGAGCGACGTAGATTGGTACATTGTGAGCCTGTGAGCGATGGCTACGACTTTGGGAGGCATTCATCCATCAACGGTGATGATGACAATCTGTACGAGGCTCCTACATTCTGCACGACGCTACGTGGAGTATTTGTAGAGGATGTGTCAGGGTGTACACCGGTTATCACGAGGTGCACTTGGGTCCTGTGGAAACTTCACCCTGGTCTCAAACATTTCACACTGCAGTGCAGCGTAGACAGAACATGGGCCGCATGAATTTCACTGGATCGCTCACATACCGATGCTTGCATCAGCCCTTACACAAGACGACTGTCTATTCAAAGCACATAAGGAATAATCACGTGTACTGCGCTATAGACCTGGTTACCTGAGTTTGATTCCTGGCCACGGCTAACCGACGAACAGCCAACAAACATCACTTGTGACCGACACGGCATAGGGAGGCCTTCATCCAGACGAGAAATTAAAAAATATTGTTGTAAATGAATGATTAAACACTCGTAGACATCAAATTCATACATGTGCAGTGTCTTTGAGTTCTGTATAAAACGTAAACGGAAATTTATATTTTTAATTCGCCCAGCTTATAGGTTGGGCTTTGTCAAAAAGCCTTTTCACTCTCTCAGAGAATTTTGACTTGAAATTTTAATTGTTGAGAAAAATAATTTTACATGATCTATTCATTGTAAACACACTGTATAGACTAGTTTTAATATACTTTGCTAACCACAGACTTCAAGACACAACCTGCTCAGAGAATTAATGTAGGTGGTTAATGACAGGGATACGTCTTTGTGTTCCCTTGGCATAATGTTGCCTATCGGCTGGAACAATTAAAGCTCTCAGCAGCTCTGTGCAAAAATATAATACGTATAGTGTGTGTGTGTGTGACCTGGGTCCCAAAGTTTACAGGGAGTGTTTTTGCCAGTAATATCTGGCAATCCATCAATATTTCTTTAATAAGCCCGACTGTGCTGATGAGACCAACAACAATAGAAACTGGTCCAGAGTTTGCTGGCTTTAAACAATGCCGATTGATCATATTGATCTAGGAATCCGATAGGTTGTTGGAGTTAACATAATGATTATTTGCACATGTACGTGGAGACAGGACACAAGCTCTGCGAACTAATATGTGCTTTAGCCAACAGCTCTGCAGCGTGTCGCCTCTGCTGTGTCTTGGATTGGCGTCACGGCTCACGGTCGCCCCCTATCGGTAAGTGCTAGGGAATTACAAGTCAGGACCGCACTTTTGGGTACCCCCAGGTATTTTTGTTGGTCTTTTGTAAATTAACGCTTAACGATGATGCCTTCTGTTTTTTTTTGTAATTCTTCTTCAATATGTACAGTATATACATAAAGGATGCTGTAATGTGAGAAAAAAAGACATATGTGTATCACTTTGCGAATGACAAACCCCGCTACTTTCAAACTCCCTAACAACTGTTCGGTTTTAGACTACCCGTAGCATGTCAAGTGACACTATAAACGTTTATCGATAACAAAACACAAACAAGGAAAGGCGTTTTTTGGAGGCTATTCCTGCTAAGCACACGATGTTAGTGATACGAACACGTCCAGCCTGGGTATACCTGCCGAGTGGCGCTGGACACGTGTATGGTTTTATCCCTGAACGTCTAAATCCCTTTCCTTCATCCCCCCCCCCCCAAAACCCAACCTCTTCCAAAAAAAGAGAGGGGAATGCGAGTTGCAGGAGGGGAAAAAGAGGAAGGACATTGGAGGATTCTGGGAGGGAGGGGGGGTCAGGTAAAAAAATGAGAGTTTTATAAATTACTATCGAGTCACGCAGCTAAATTCCACATCTGTTAAAGATTTCTGCGCAGCTACCGGCTTGGCTAAAAATAGCCGTCCGTAATGTGTTGCATGTGGCGCACCTCGCACGGTATAGCGTGTACACATAAGTATAACGGAGCCGAGAGCCATTGTGTTATTCACCTTCGCTGTCCCCCACCTTCCACCCCGACCGCCAATTCTCTCATCCTCGCACTCTAACATCCCCCTTGCTCGCTCTCAACCACAACCACTGTAATCCATCCATCCATCCAGCCCGGCCTGCCTGGGCCATCTATCCCAGCTATAGCCAAGCATACAACCCAGTCAGCCAGCCGGCCCATCCAACAACCCTCGCCTGCTCCTCGTTAAAATAACAAGCATGCCGGCAGCATTCCGTCTGTTTGCCGTCGGGGCGAGGGATTGGGAAAGCGATTCGGAAAGAAAAATAAAGCGGAACGACGGGGGGGGGGGAAGGAGGAGGGTGGTGGGTAGAGAGCGAGAGAGAAGAGATGGTTTTGGGTTGACCGGGCAGGTCTTGCCGGGGTTGGCTGGCTTCGCGTACACCGTTTGGGGGTTGGGTGGCGGGGGGGGGAGTTTGGTGATGGAGCGCAATAAAGTGGGAGCTTTAGGATCTGGAAGAGTGGCAAAGAGGGGGGAGCAGAGCGTGTGGCGGGAGGGGGGGGGCGACACGGTGTGTGTGTGTGTGTGCTGGCGGGGGAGGGAGGGAGGTAGAGACGGAGGAGGGAGGGATTGCTGGTGGTGATGTGTTTAGAGCGGAGTTGCGGGGGAGGGGGGTTGAACCGGGGTGCGGTGGGGTGTGTGTGTGTGGGGCAGAGGGAGGAGGAGGAGGAGGGGGGTGTACGGGGCATTCCGCACATACTTTCCTGACGATGTTTGCATTTGCCACTGACATCACATCGCGGTGGTTCGCTGGACCCGATATAAGGCGCCCGGCGCAGCTCAGAGCTTCAGAGGAAAGCGACAGCTGAGAGAGAGAGAGAAGGCGCTGCTCCAGATACTTAGAGAACGGGACCTCCAACTTACCAGTTGTGTGTACTCTTCAGGGCTACGCCATAACTCGAGTTTAAAGACCAAGTCAAACGCTCATTTTTTTTTGGTTTAAGTGTCGTCTCTATTTTTTTTATATACATCATCATCCTTGCGCTCCGTTTTCCTTTTATTGTCGAAGCAAAGTCCGTGGATTTTATGCTTTGGAGAGCTTCGCGCTAAGCGCCCGTTGTTTTAAGAGCAACGATCATTCGACACGGTCGACTCTAGGCGGTTAAACTTTTGATCTCGTCGGTCGCTAGTTGATACGAAGAGAAGAGATGGCTTCAGTGTTGGTGATTAGCGCTCTGCTCGCCGTCTGTGTGAACTTGGTAAGAACTTCGCACCTCGCTTATACCGACTTTCATTCATCCACTCGCTCACTCGCTCGCTCGCGTCTATTAACGACCATTAACATTTAGGATAACTGACACCGCGCCTTACTCGCGTGGCAACTGTAACACGCCACGCACCTAATGAATTGGTTTTGTACGCTAACTTTGTATTGACTTTCTCGAACGTACGTGGTCATCGCATGTGTATACATGTACACACAGTATATATATACACACACACAACACACACACACGCGCGCGCACACGGTGTAAAGCGCATCGAAAGCAAACACGTGTGCGCCCATCGGTCCGAAACGCGCTCATTGCGCCGCGCGCGAGTTCCATCCGACGGGCATCTTCCGTGCGAAATCGACAAACACCGCGACAGCCTCTCACGCCGAGACTTGGAACAGAGCCGAAAGGTTGACCCGTGCGCTCTCTCGCCTCCTCCCCACCCCCACCGATTTTGCTCAAATCCGCAGGCGTCCAGCAGCTGCCCCGCGCAGTGCCCGCAATGCCCCGCGAGTCTACCGCAGTGCGCCCTTGGCGTGAGTCTGGTGAACGACGGCTGCGGCTGCTGCAAGGTCTGCGCACGGCAGTTCAACCAGGACTGCAGCCGCTCGGAGCCCTGCGACCCGCTCAAGGGGCTCGAGTGCGACTCGGGAGCGGACGCGGCTGCCGAGAGAGGAATTTGCCGAGGTGAGCGCCAGGGGGTTTTTTTGTTGTTGTTGTTGTTGTTGTTTTGCCCCCGCTACTACTTCGTCGGGGTGGCGGGGGTGGTTAGCAGAAGATGGTGGAGGTAGGAGGTAGGGAGGGACGGGGGCTCGGCGTTGGCATGCACAGCCGCTTAACGGAAGGGCAAATGCAGACATTCCTTTTGCTGCTGTAACTCTGTTGTTTTGGCACATCAGCTCGAATGAAGGTGGGTGGGGTGAACCCTTCACTGCACTGCAGTGGAAAGGTTTAGTTAGCATGGACCCGCAGTGTGCACATTTGTACGTGGCGTGTGGGGTGTATGTAGGGTAGGCGGGATGTCCCGATTACCTCTTACAACTCTGTGTGAGTCACGATACCTTTAAAAAGGCAAATAGCTACGGGGGGATCTCCCGGCCACTCAACTTCTAAGTATAGCGCACTTACAGTAACGTTAACCCCACAACTGTCTGGAGTTTACGGCGAGGCTATAATCGGTTTTTTTTCTCTCTCTCCATCTCCCCCCTCGTAGCCAAGTCGGAAGGGAGAACTTGCGACTACAACGGCAAGATCTACCAGCACGGCGAGAGCTTCCAGCCCAACTGCAAGCACGCGTGCACGTGCGTGGACGGCGTGGTGGGCTGCATGCCCCTGTGCCCGCAAGAGCTCGCCTTCCCCGCCGCTCGCCTCGCCGGCTGCGCCAACCCGCGTCTCGTCAAGGTGCCCGGCCGCTGCTGCGAGGAGTGGACCTGCGACGACGCCGTGGCCGCTGACTCGTCCGAGGAGGACGCAACGAGCCAGGGTCAGAGCCGCGAGGAGGAGCTCGCCGACAGTCTGGAGGACGCGCGATCCGTCGAGAGCAACGAGCTGATCGTGTTCACGCCCAGGAAGCACAAGATTCTACCTGGTGAGTGTCTGCTCAGCCAAGCCCCCCTCCTCCCCCCCCCCCGGCCTTCATCCTGGAGGGCCCTCATCCAGCAGTGGATTGGTACATTTTTATTTAAAAAAAAAATTTGACCAAGGAAAGCCCACCGAGCTACGTAGCTCATTTTCAGACGCGACCTGGCCACAAATGATAGCTCAACGAAGTGGCTAATCACGTGGACATTTATAGCAGCCAAAAAAAAACTGGCTGTACATATGCGAAGGAATCGTAATTTCTCAACACATGAGCCACCTCTGTGCCAGAACCCGAATGGAAACTGGACTTTGTCGTATTAAGTGCTTTCCTACACTTGGACTTGTGATGCATGAATAAGATACGCCCTCAGTATTCCAATGGCAAGCACACATCATTTGGTTGTGGGATTACATCATGCAAGTTTGTGCACCCGCTTCAAGCGATGGTGGCTGGTGATATTTTTAAGTTATCCCAAACAACTTTCTTGCAAGTGTGGGAGCTTGAAAATGTAAACAGCGCACACGCTGATGCAAATTCAGATAAGACCCGTGTGTTTTAACAGCGTGTCCTGTGTTTTCCCCTCTCTCTCTCTCTGTTTCCATGCAGCCTGGAGGCAGCACGCCTTTGCGAGACTCTTCAAGAAGCCCAAGTGCATGGTGCAGACGACCGAATGGTCACAGTGCTCCAAGACCTGCGGCATGGGCATTTCCACGCGCGTCACCAATGACAACAGCGAATGCAAGCTCGTGAAGGAGACCAGGCTGTGCGAGATCAGGCCATGCAGCAGCCAAGCGCCATCCGCTGCTAACCTCAAGGTGAGTTTGGCTGCCACTGCCAACGCAAGCACGATGCACCGCGGGTCACGCGCGCTCTACAGAGCAGTGAAATCATGGCCAAGTTGGGTATTGGAATCCATTCTCATAAAATTTTAAACAAATCAGTGTAAGGCTTATTCGTAATATTTTGAAATGCCTATGCATTTTCAAAGCACGCCGTATTTTGTTAGGATCCCTGCTTCTGCGAATGAGACGCGGTCCAGTTAGCCTACTTCCGTGACACATCGACAGTCAAATGCATTGCTCATCTTTTTAGCGCTGCATCATCAACGCTCCAAAAAAAAAAAAAACCACACCACGACAGCATTCGCCTACCACGTTCTCGCGTTTCTAACCGCCGCCGCCGTCCTCCGCCTCTCCCCCGTCCCTGTCGCAGAAGGGGAAGAAGTGCAACCGCACGGAGCGCGCCAAGAAGGGCCTGCGCTACACGTACGCGGGCTGCACGAGCGTACGCAAGTTCAAACCCAAGTACTGCGGCGGCTGCGTGGACGGGCGCTGCTGCACGCCCGACCAGACGCACACGGTGCGCGTGCGCTTCCGCTGCGACGACGGCGAGACGCTCACCAAGAGCATGCTCTGGGTGGAGAGCTGCCGCTGCCACTACAACTGCGGCGACCACCCAGGGGTCGAGTTCGCGCAGAGCTTCTACCGGCTCGAGAACGACATCCACAAATTCTCCGATTAGAAAGGCCGCCCGCCCGCCCCCCCACTCCCCACCTTCCCACCTTGGCCCGGCCCCAGCCGAGCTAGAGATGGGACTCGCGATTCATTGTTGAACCCTTTCCAGACCCGATACGAGCACTGACTGCCTTTGTCTTCCTTCCATTTACTGTTGGACGGTTTTCTTTTTGTTTTTTGTTTTTTTCCTCAGCCTGGATCGGCAAGTTGACATATCATCGACAAAAAAAAGTTTTATTTTTTATATATATTTAAAATTTGAACCAAAAGACTCTAAAGCAAAGGTGGACAAGGAACAACTATCGCATCAGTCATGTCATTAATGAAGAAGCTTTGCATAATGAAAGTAAAATCAGCTGTGGTGAAGCTTACTTTTGGCACTTAAAGCATTCGAGAGCATGTTGTTTTCTTCTAAGCTGGAAAGGGTTAACACATCTACGACCACTTCTCCCTTGAGTTGAGTTTTTTTTTTGTTCACGGTGACTTCATAAAGAGACTATGGTCACAAAAAATCCAAACCGACATTAATAAACGGTCCGGGTGTGAAACAAAAGTTGCGGCAAATGAGCTGGCACGCAGGTGTATTAAAATAACTCTGGAGGTAGATTCCATATTTATTGTTTGACTTGTAATGTATATGTGCACTGTAAAAAAAAATGTTTTGTTGATGTGAATTTGTAGCAAGGCAGCTGTACTGATGCCTATACACTGAGGCTGGACTCTACTACAGTCTTACTAGACTAGATTGTAAATATACTGTACATAGACTTCACAGATTGTGAGGGATTGCAACAACAAAAAAAGCTTTGTTTTAGAAGCACGTTCTACTATTTTGAGACTGTAGTAAGCCAAATGTAAAATATTTGTACAAAATATTTATGTTTTTATATAGAGCTATGTTAAAGCTGATATTATATAACTATTTTAGAATTATTTCATTGGTTTAAGATATGCAGTAAATGACCCGAGTGTTAATATTATGAATAGCTTTGTTGAGACTAGTGTATATTTTACTGATGGTTGTCGTATGTATTCAGATGCCCTTATATATTTTTGTTATTGTAAATTAAAGAGAAAAATAAAACTTTTCAATGATACATCTTTGTTTTGTAGATGTTTTTTTTATCTATTTTTTGGTCGGGTTTGACAAGCTCGGGTTCAGGTAATCCCAAAACTGACCTATTCACGCACTTCAAAATGCAAACAAATCGAATTGTGCAGGCATTGCTTCCCGTGGTAAAATACTGACGTTGCATACTCTTTGGTTCTTTCGGTAAAGTCACGTTGGTATAAAATAAAATAAATCGCGACGTTTCGATCGCAACACACAAGCGGTCGTCCTTAGGCGGGGAAAAAATATAATCCAGCAGTGGAACTGGTGGATCAGTTCCAACGCTGATTGGAACATGCATTGCCAAACAAAACTGAGCAGACATCTCATTGCAGTACCCTCTTGAGAAAGAGCCTTGGAACTCGGTGAGACGTCCCTGGATAAATAATTGTGGCTTCATTATCATTATTTCATAATTTCCTGGAGAAGAAAAAAAGACACGTGCATACTTTGCAGGATGACATTTTCTGGGGGGGACGGGGGTTTGCTCGGTTAAATGGTGCCGTGTGAATCGCCAGATAAACACAGCGTAAACATTCCAAACATATCTAATTATAAGTATCCGATGGGACATTTGAAGGGTGGAAAATAATAATTATGCGTAAATATCTGCATATAAATAGGTCAAAAGAGCTAACTTGTGGTCTAGGTACACGAACAGTTGAGTAAGCGTATTTTGTGTTCAAGCTCAGCTCTGGGTATATAAATTGTACACGTCCATCACCCCCTTTGGTAAAATCTTTCCCAGTTCTGAATTAGGGGAAAGCTATTCCTCTTGATGTACAAGCAGTCCACTTTCATTTCGTTTTTCTCTCTAAACGTTGAAGAGAGAGGTGGTCTGCTTCAAACGAGCTCTGGTAAACACAGGTTTCCGATGACGGTACGGTAGGAAAAGATGATTTAACACATAGCAGCGTACACTAATACCATATGGGAGTTACAAAATTTGGCACAAGAGGGGAATGATAACAGACTAGGGCAGCCCTTTGGATCGCAGGAATGGAAAAATTGAACATAACATTCTTGCATGCCTTGAGGATAAATAAATCAAGATTTGTCAAATGGAACTAGGTAATGCTTTTCACCAGTGTGTACTTTAGTGCAATGCTAGTTTGATGGATTTTTTTCAAATAATAAAATCGTTTCAACATGCATACCGACACTACGCACACATTGATGCATGTTATATTCACTTGCCAATAAGTGTCCTGAATTGAAATGAGGTATATTTAGCATTGTGTCATCTTAGTCATCACCATCATCATTATGACTGTTACTTATAATTTATCATGACCTTGAAGGATTTATTGACTCATTGGCAGAAATGGATTCGCATCAGCATGCTCTAAACTCACTTTTCGTTAAAAGTGTCCTCTTCACTTTCACAAAGCGCAACAATACCTGCTCATCGATGTTGATATGCTTTGGCCGCCAGTCCAAACTTCGTGTTGGAATGTTGCGTGTGGAATTTCTGAGGCCCTAAAATTAAAAAGCAGGACACAATGGAATGAATGGAACTCACCACCCCACGGGTACTTGTCGAACCCCGTGTTCTTCAACTCTTTGCTTAGTTTTTTTTGCTCGATCTGTTGCGCAAAGTTTCCTTAAATTTTGGGCAATGACACCCTGCTTGGCATCCTCCGCATGAAGAAGCCTCGGGAGAAAACTGGGTCAAGAGCAGAAGTCCCAGTCTGCTCCTGTGGAGGGCACTCTATATAGGGCAGGGAGGTACATGAGCAGGAAATGTAAGGCCCTAAAGTACCATAGCGTGGCAGTTACCCCCGATTAACAGATTCTTAATCACAGCAGTAACACACGTGGGCAGGGTCATACGCTGGCTACGAACTGGTCTCTAGGCGTTGAATAAAATAATTTAATCAACTACTCGCGAAAATGAAAAAGAGGAATGCATTATTCACCTTCACTTTCAAGTCAAAATGTATTTAAAGGGATTAAGATTCCAAAAACACAACAGTATTGCATCACTTTGAAAACTGCTACCGAAAAGGGGGTGTATTTGCATGTGCCTGAGTCAACAAAATATCTCAGCCACCGAGGGGGGGAAAGTACTCCTAACCACTTAACCCCGGTAAGCGGTTAAGACCTCCCGAGGTCCTATTAGAATGTGAAAACGCCTGGAATTTCGAGTTTCATTCTGCGAATAATTGCAGCATTCATTTATCCGTTCACGAGGACAAAGAGTCATTATGTAATGTCTACTAAGCTTCATGAGCAGTTAATCTGCTTGCGTTGGAAAATAACCTGTCAGAATTTGTTTCAGAAAACTATATATGACGGAGATTCCATCGGCTTCTGTCTCAAGTGGCACATATTAGAGTACTGTATGCATAATCCATAGGACATCCACGGATCATCTCCCAGTGAATAACTAGTTCCACTCAAATTATAAACAGGGTATTATTTCTTAAGTAGCATCGCGTGGAATGGTGGCGCAGTGGTCAGCACAACTGAGCTATCCAATCCACGGTCCGAGTTTGATTCCCAGACTCGGTCAACATCAGCGGTGAGTGATATTGGAAGCAGGACAGGGCCTCCGCAGCCTCAAAAAAACAGCAACTGAGCGGCGTGGTGAAATATGGTTATACCATGACCAACATGGCATGCCTTCATCCAGCGGAAGATTAACCAAGGGCTTAAGATACACATTGCTGGAGAGATGTATACGTGTTTCTGCCAAAACGCTGTGCACTGCCGCATTTGAGCACGCACACACGAAAAAATAATTAAATTTTTCAAAGCAGAAGGCTTACATCCAGTTAAAATGTGAATGGTTGATAGTGCCTTGCAGCTGAAGTGTGCATCTCACCGTGCGGTACTAGGGACGACAGCATCTCGGAGAGGTGGAGTTTGGAGTGTGGTAATTATGAAGGGGCCTACAAATAAGAGCTGTAATGGAGTGATGTAATACAGGATTGGTATTTTGTCATTTGTGGGGAAAAAAAAACGTATACCTAGTTCAATATGGTCAAAGGTTATAAAGCAAAGGCACTACTAAAAAAAACAGCATAACATATTTCTCTAGACTTATTGATCACTCTGAGTGGATTCACCTGATCCTCCAGCCCTCTCCCCGAGAATCCAATGAATTGTTTTGAGTCAGGGTCATAATTCGATTCAAAAATATATTTCCCCGCATAAATATTGTGGTGACCAGCAGCACCTCCAGTGGCTGCGAAGGTGGCATGAATCCAATACACAACACTGATTCCGATGCACACAATGGATGTATCATAAGCCCTTGGATCAATATTAATCCACGAATAGATGCATCATCGCACCCACATTTATCACCAAATAAACATCTCGTTGCTATTATAAGCACCGTCTGTAGCGTTTTGTGTTTACGGACATACCTTTTTTTCTGGGCTCCTATGCGTTTTCGGGTAGTTACTGTTATACCGTTCGACATGATATGCGAAACTTCTACGGGAGCTGAAAATGTTTGAAATAAGAAGCTCCCAGCACGTGCAGCGAAACGTTGGGCATCACACCAACCGGCGCATGGCACAACCCGAAAACGCATCGCAGAGGTATACCCAGAACTGCAAACACCCACGCCGGTGCTGTTGTTGCTATTGAATATAGGCAGCACAATAAGATTCGGCTAAATCCGGCACTTTTTGGCTTCAGTAAACGATGGGATCAGCTGTCAGCTACTAGAGATTCCCTCCTGCAACCCGCCAATGTACTTGCTATAATAAGCAGGGTGCACGCAGGCACTGTTCCGGCAGTCTCAGCTCAGCTAACAAACAGTTGTTTGCTCCCAGTGGAGACCAACAGGTGGCACCTATGTGTATTAATAGTCGACCACTGCCAATGCAATTTATAGCGTTACGTAAACCTGAACAACTTGGTCCATCCGTCATGCATATACTACCGAATGGATTTGGCGTTCAGATTATTGGGGAAGGCCCCTTCATGATATTCGCCATCCTTGGTGAGCGGAATTTTGCCACCGTTCTCAGCCTTGTGCCACTGATTCCAGTGCCACCGAAAGCTTTTTGGAGGCCTGGGGTAAAATGTCAGATGAGTTCCCCAACCCTCCCCACCCCAAGGCCCTCTTGGCCATTATTGAGTTCTCCCTAAGGCTGCCTTGGTCCTTTCTGAGGCTCCCTCGGAGGCCTACGGAAATCTGGCCCACCTGTACACTCTTCAGTGTGGCCCTGAACAGTGTTCACATTACTGCTAATTAAGGGCTTACCTGCACCTGCACCAGGTGACACAAGTGGTTTGAGTGCGTGACTCATAATCGGTAGGTTGTGGGTTGTAATCTGCCCAGCTCTTCATTCCTTCGGGGGGGGGGGGGGTCAGTTAATTGAGTATCACCTTGCGCAAGTCAACAAAATGTATATGTTAGACTCGCTATAGGAATGTTAAAACTCTACACCTCGTGCACGCTTGTATTAACTATTTGGCTGCGATTTATAACATTGCTCTATGTCCGTGTTCTATTGAGAGCCAAGTGCTGTGCAAAATGGTAATGGTGAAAGGCCCAATGATTGAGGCTGTATTGGCAAAATGTCATACTATTTCTGGTGTCACCAATCATACGGTGACATCAGCGATCATACAGAACGTCTAAATATACAAAACATTGTTAAAAATTTTCTGGATTAAGGACATTTTGGGCCCCTTGCCAGGACAACATTTCGAGACCGTTGTGCGTTAACGTGGATTTCGTATCCACTGTTCTGAACCCGATAGATCACATACACGACTGCCTGCTATGGGGTTTCGTCACTCGTGATAGGATGAGATTAAAATGAAATTTCATTAAATTCTGGGCTCATCGTGGCCAGCATATATACTGTGTAAAACCACAGCATACACTGAATACTACAGGGTGTCCGTAAAGGTATCAATCTTTTTTTAAACATAAGAATTCTAATTAGACAGCAGTTTGAGTCAGGTCAATAAAACTAAGAAAGACAAAGATCCCCGTATATCCTAAAAAGACTATTGGCGCAAGTGCTGTTAGCGAGTAGCACCTATGAAGGCCGGAACGGAATACGAGGGGGTGGGTAATGGCCAGCACCACGCCCGACCGCCTTTGTCTCCCCAATGGTGAGGGTCGATTAAGATAATCGTCACTGGTGCTGACCGTGAGTGGGAATTGCACTTGGACCGCCGGGTTTTGTAGCAATGCTCGACGAAGTGGCTTATCACGTGGACATTTGTAGCAGCCAAAGACTCGAAACGCGTGACGTTGATTCTAAATGTGGAGGGAAAAACCGGAGGACTCGGAGAAAAATCCACGCGACCACGGAGAGAACGTGCATACTCCAAACAAATAGGCGTCAGGGTCGGGATTGACCTCACGACCTCCGCTATACCAGGGGATATAGTTAACATCTCGCCACCGTGGTACCACAAATACTTGCCTGTCGCTGATTGTACAGCTCCTCTTCACAGCTGCATAGTGCCCTTTTACTTGGAAATTGGTTCACATTTGAGAACAACTATTTGGAATTACACTGCATACAACCACAACAAAAACGATGGACAAGCAACTGAGCCATTACATATGCTTGTGTCGAGTGTTCAGTGCTCTATGAACGAACCTTTTCTAAAGATAAACAAGGACCCCCCCCACCAATGATCGAGGGATCACCTGCCCTGTTTAGCTACACTCTGCCACCCACATCCCAGCAACCCTCCACTGCTATTTTGTAATCGCCTGGATGCTATATTTCGCTCATAGAGTCCCCCCCCCCCTGCAATGCTTCTAAAACAGGAGAGGCTTTTGAGTTTCCAGAGCACCCAGCAGGAACCATTAATGTGGCTCCCAGCCATAAATCGTGTCTATACGAGGGGCTGCCAAGCCAATTTTTAGAAAAATACCTTTTGTCAATCCACGGCTAAGATGAGGGCATCTCCACACGATGTGACGCATGGGGGCCATTTGAGCATACTTCGCCACGCTGGTCGGCACGTGTTGGTAAAGGTGGGAAGCGGAGAAGTGAGTTAGATTTTCCATCATGGCTAATACCAGTGGTGAGTGATATCTGAATTCATCTTTGGCCTCCAACAGGCTAATCACTCGCAACCGTAAACGATAACACATCATGTCTATATTCCAATCCCTCCACTGGCTCCCAATCCAAAACCATATCAATTTCAAAACAGCACTCACCAAGTCTACATACACTCAACCATACCTACTTCTAATCTCTCGTCTCTCAATCTGCTCCCCTCCACGCATTATCTTGTACAGAGAGCAAGGCTTACTATAGAAGCCCCCAGTAAACCATCGCTCAATGAGAGGTCGCTCATTTTCTTCTGTTATCACCATGGTCTCTAAACTCGTGGCCCCTGTTTAACCCAAGCTCAATACCTTTTTTACGATGAACACAGTTGGCTACATATGGTGCGAAAGAGGTTCAACATACATACATAAATGACTGCTGCTCTCCATAAAATAAATGCAGCCACTCTTTTCGTACAATCTTGAGACGTAGTTGCATTTTCACGATGATTTGATACATGTGAACATTTCATGATTAAAACAACCACCTTGACCCACGTGGCATTCAGAGATCTCCGTCCAATAGTTGATGGACAAAGGGATGTAATTTATTGACATGCATCATTGTAAGACACGCGTATGCAGATAGGGTACTCAATTAACCCATAGATAGTAATGACGTGAAATGTTGTCTGGTGTTGATGCCCCATAGATATCTGCCCAGCGTGGAAGAGTAGGCCAATATACCATCTCGAGGGGCCCCTTTGGGGTGACTCTCTAGAGCTCACTTTTGTTCGGGACCATTCCGCCAGCAGCGACACGAGCAAAATATTACTGGGCTGCACCTTTGCCTTTACCTTGACGACCCCTGCATGAAGAGCGTCTAAGCAAGTGGTCGCTTACCCAGTAGTCCTAATGATTAACACAGCGGTGCACGAATGGCCCTGCGACTCGATCGTTCGCCCGCAATTTTTTCACGACGGAATGAGAGACTACGGCATTCGCGTAAAAGCACCATGGGGTGGTCTGCGCCCTCTATGAGTTGAGCAAAACAAATAAAAAAAACCCAAGCAAGAACGTGATTTATTAAAGAGAAGGGAGCCACACGCTGAGTAAACTTGGCGGGGGGGTTATAGTCACGCGGTTAATCAATAACAAGGGAAACCAGAACCGTGAAGAATGCATAGCTCCATAATTGTGAAGGACAAGCCGACACACAGTCAACACTACGAGTCAAGCGATATGTCGTGAAGTTGAAGAAGGTAAATTGGCATTCGCCAGCCCATCACTGTCCAAATGGTTTGTGCGATGTCGGGAATAGGCCGTGATCGTAGCAGCAGCCCTGTGGCCACAATGCTTTGCAGCTCCATACTCAGCGACTAAACAGAAAAAAAAACCGAATGATCTTCTCTCACTTCCATGCTCTGCCTCGCTCGCTGCCAGCACTTTGATTCCCAGGGCCTGGATGCTCTAAGAGCCACGGTTGGTTGCACTGTGCCGTGAACTCAGTGACATGAGTTCAATTCTCGGTCACGTCAAGGGCTATCTGAACTGGTTCTGGGCCCCCATTTGTGGTGAAGTATGGTCATATAACCCCCAATGACTGATGCGTGGGGGAAGCACTTGTCCAGCAGTGATTTGACAAAGCGCTGTCACAATGTTTTGTTACAACAACCACAAATACACCACTTGAGCAAGAAATACAATTAAAATATATTACTTGCAATTGATAATCCCTATGTTGCACTTAGCCGCAACCACTTACGGGTAAAACTCATTTTCATTGCTACATTCCGTTAGAACTCACTGCAATTCGAGACGTACTAACACAGGAATAAACCGTATAAATGAATGTTTTAGACAGTCCATAGCAATGTCATTTCATCCGCATTTCAAATTCAAGCTTATATTCTCGTGAAGCGCTATCCCCGTCATTGCCAGAAATTCCGTGAATCTCTTTCTCATCTCAGTTTATAATGTGCTACCTTCACCCTATACCATTAGCAGATGTAACTATACGTTTCATTTTCACTTTGGGTGTGTTAGGGTGTGCTGCCCAGAGGAGATGATGCAATCAAGGATTGTGCAATCAAACTGAAACTTCAGGGGCTTCCTGAAAACAAGATAAGATCTCAAGGCTTCTGTGATATTGGTCGAGGTTACATTCACATATCTGCAGGAAACGGTGTCATGAGAAAATAACAAACACTGCCCGTCTTGACAACCTCGTTGGGCAATGAATATGAACTTTGAAACGCACGTTGCAGCCGTGGCGAGGAGAATTCGCAACTACATTTTCACCAAGCACAGGTGCTACTGCTGACAGGAAGGGATGTAATGTCGTGATTGAGCACGTGCTTTAATTGCATGCTTTTTTTTTCCACGAGATTCATTAGTCTGTGCCCCAGACATTACCGAAGCGCAGCGAAGCAAACTTATAAAACGACGAGCTAGATCTGTACACAGGGAGGCATGAGATCAGTAATCAGGTTAGTGGGTTAGTCGGTGTAGTTCTGTGTATACACACAGCCAACCGCAGGTGTGTGCACACGTGCCTAGGGCACGTGATGACATTTGAAAAAGATCTCCCGATAGCATTCATAGACTTTTGAAGTGCTGTTACTGATCGCGTATTAAAACTTGTATACATCACACTCACAAACGGAGTGGTGTGGCCAGCATCCCAGTACAACACTGCACCAGGTACTCATTGATGGTTGAGTCGACATAGGGGTGACTCAGGACAGGTTCACATATCATACACCAACTGTTCTGAGCCGTGGCCAGGATTACAACTCATAGGGTCAGGTCCGTGGCGCACTGCTCCAACCACTGCAGCGCCACTGCCCCGGCCGCCTCACCACACACACTCACCACACACTCACACTCACCACGCACACACTCACCACACACTCACACTCACCACGCACACACTCACCACACACACACACCACACACTCACACTCACCACGCACACACTCACCACACAGACACACCCACCACACACACACACCCACCACACACACACACACCACACACTCACACTCACCACGCACACACTCACCACACAGACACACCCACCACACACACACACCCACCACACACTCACACTCACCATACACACTCACCACACACACACTCACCACACACTCACTACACACACACTCACCACACACTCACACTCACCACACACACACACCCACCACACACTCACACTCACCACACACATACACTCACCACACACACACTCACCACACACATACACTCACCATACACACTCACCACACACACACACCCACCACACACACACACACACCACACACACTCACTACACACACACACACCCACCACACACAAACACTCACCACACACTCACACTCACCACACACACACTCACCACACACACTCACCACACACTCACCACACACATACACTCACCATACACACTCACCACACACTCACACCCACCACACACACACACCCACCACACACTCACCATACACACTCACCACACACACAATCACCACACACTCACTACACACACACTCACCACACACTCACACTCACCACACACACACACCCACCACACACTCACCACACACATACACTCACCACACACACACTCACCACACACTCACACCCCCACCACACACACACTCACCACACACTCACACCCACCACACACACACACACCACACACTCACTACACACACACACCCACCACACACAAACACTCACCACACACACACACACCACACTCACTCACTACACACACACACCCACCACACACAAACACTCACCACACACACAAACTCTCACCACACACACCCACCACACACAAACACTCACCACACACAAACACTCACCACACACTCACACTCACCATACACACTCACCACACACACACACTCACCACACACTCACACTCACCTACACACACACTCACCCACACAAACACTCACCACACACTCACCACACACTCACACTCACCACACACTCACCACACACAAATACTCACCACACAAACACTCAACCCACACACTCACACTCGACATACACTCACCACACACAAATACTCACCACATACATACACTCACACACACATACACTCACCACACACACACACTCACCACACACAACACTCACCACACACACTCACCACACACTCACTATCACCACACATCCCACCACACACTACCCACTACACACACACACACACACTCACACTCACCTCACACTCACCACACACAAACACTCACCACACACACACTCACACACACACACTCACACACCACACACTCACACACACACACACTCACACACACCACAACACACACACCACACAAACACTCACCACACAAACACTCACCACACACATACACTCGCCACACACACTCACCACACACTCACCACACTAACACTCACCACACACTCACACTCACCACACACACACTCACCACACACACTCACCACACACTCACCACACACACACTCACCACACACACACACCCACCACACACACTCACACTCACCACACACACTCACTACACACACACCCACCACACACAAACACTCACCACACACATACACACACCACACACTCACACTCACCACACACACTCACTACACACACACACTCACCAACACACACTCACCACACACATACACACACCACACACACTCACCACACACTCACCACACACACACACTCACCACACACAAACACTCACCACACACTCACACTCACAACACACACACACCCACCACACACACACACCACACACACACACCCCACCACACACACTACACTCACCACACACTCACCACATACATACACTCACCACACACACACTCACCACACACACTCACCACACACACACTCACCACACAATTACCCTACACACTCACCACATACTCACCACACACTCACCGCACACACACACACACCACACACACACACCACACACACAACACTACACACACACTCACCACACACACACACTCACCACACACACACACTCACCACACACACACACACCCACACACACACACACTCACCACACACATACACTCACCACACACACTCACCACACACTCTCCACACACACACCCCACACACACACACACTCACCACACACACAACACACACTCACACACACACACACACACCCACCACACACACTCACCACACACACACACCCACCACACACACATACACTCACAACACACTCACACATACATACACTCACCACACACACACTCACCACACACACTCACACACACACACTCACCACACAATTACCCTACACCTCACCACATACCACCACACACTCACCGCACACACACACTCACCACACACACACACACACACAAACACTACACACACACTCACCACACACACACACTCACCACACACACACTCCACACACACACACACACCACACACACACCACTCACCACACACACACTCACCACAGACACACTCACCACACACACACACACCCCACCACACACACACACTCACACACACACACACTCACCACACACACACTCACCACACACACTCACCACACACCCACACACACACACATACACTAACCACACACACACACACCACACACACACCCACCACACACACTCCACACACACACACACCCACCACACACACATACACTCACCACACACTCACCACATACATACACACACACACACACACTCACCACACACACTCACCACACACACACTCACCACACAATTACCTACCACACTCACACATACTCACCACACATCTCACCGCACACACACACTCACCACACACACACACCACACACAAACACTACACCACACACACACACACACACACTCACCACACACACACTCACCACCACACTCACACACACCCACCACACATCACACACTCACCATCACACACACTCACCTACAGACACACTCACCACACACACACACACCCACCACACACACACACACTCACCACACACACACTCACCACACACACACTCACCACACACACTCACCACACACCACACACACACATACATCTAACCACACACACACACACCACACATACACTCATCACGCACACTCACCACACACACACTCACCACACACACACTCACCACACACCACACACTCACACTCACCTCACACTCACACACACAAACACTCACCACACACACACTCACCACACACACACTCACCACACACACACACTCACACACACACACACACTCACTCACACACATACACTCTCCACACAAACACCACCACACAAACACTCACCACACACACACTCGCCACACACACTCTCCACTCACTCACCACACACACACTCACCACACACTCACACTCACCACTCACACACTCACCACACACACTCACCAACACACTCACCACACACACTCACCACACACACACACCCACCACACACACTCACATCACCACACACACTCACTACACACACACCCACCACACACAAACACTCACCACACACACTCACCACACACACACACCACACACACTCACCACACACACTCACCACACACAAACACTCACCACACACATACACTCACCACACACTCACACTCACCACACACACTCACTACACACACACACTCACCCACACACACTCACCACACACATACACTCACCACACACACTCACCACACACTCACCACACACACACACTCACCACACACAAACACTCACCACACACTCACACTCACAACACACACACACCCACCACACACACTCACCACACACACACACCCACCACACACACATACACTCACCACACACTCACCACATACATACACTCACCACACACACACTCACCACACACACTCACCACACACACACTCACACACAATTACCCTACACACTCACCACATACTCACCACACACTCACCGCACACACACACTCACCACACACACACACCACACACAAACACTACACACACACTCACCACACACACACACTCACACACACACACTCACCCACACACACACACACCCACCACACACACACACTCACCACACACATACACTCCCACACACACTCACCACACACTCACCACACACACACACACACCACACACAAACACTCACCACACACTCACACACACAACACACACACACCCACCACACACTCACACACACACACACACCCCACCACACACACATACACACACCACACACTCACCACATACATACACTCACACACACACACACCACACACACTCACCACACACACACTCACCACACAATTACCCTACACACTCACCACATCTCACCACACACTCACCGCACACACACACTCACCACACACACACACCACACACAAACACTACACACACACTCACCACACACACACACTCACCACACACACACTCACCACACACACACACACCCACCACACACACACACTCACCACACACACACTCACCACAGACACACTCACCACACACACACACACCCACCACACACACACACTCACACACACACACTCACCACACACACACTCACCACACACACTCACCACACACCACACACACACATACACTAACCACACACACACACACACCACACACACACCCACCACACACACTCACCACACACACACACCCACCACACACACATACACTCACCACACACTCACCACATACATACACTCACCACACACACACTCACCACACACACTCACCACACACACACTCACCACACAATTACCCTACACACTCACCACATACTCACCACACACTCACCGCACACACACACTCACCACACACACACACCACACACAAACACTACACACACACTCACCACACACACACACTCACCACACACACACTCACCACACACACACACACCCACCCACACACACACACTCACCACACACACACTCACCACAGACACACTCACCCACACCACACACACCCACCACACACACACACTCACCACACACACACTCACCACACACACACTCACCACACACACTCACCACACACCACACACACACATACACTAACCACACACACACACACCACACATACACTCATCACGCACACTCACCACACACACACTCACCACACACACACACACCACACACCACACACTCACCACACACATACACTCACCACACACACTCACCACACACACTCACCCACCACACACACTCACCACACACACACTCACCACACACACTCACCACACACAAACACTCACCACACACACACACTCACCACACACACTCACCACACACACTCACCACACACACACACACACACACAAACACTCACCACACACACACACTCACCACACACACACACCACACACACCCTCACCACACACACACTCACCAAGCAGCATCGGCCTGACTCAGCATGAGGACACCTGGGAATGATGGGTCGCAGGAGTGCAGCCTGTGAGTGTCGTGGCTATCAGGACACCGACCACGTCTCCCCCTTACCCGACATTTCCAGATATGGCTGTAAAACTTTGGACAAAAAATTCACATAGTATATTTGAGTTCACGTGTGGTTTTTTTTGTCTCCCTTAAGCAAGGTGACACAAATTCTGCCTGCACTGATGATTGAACCTTTACGTGTACACATACACACACAGATACACACACGTATATATGGTTGCCCACGAAACATTCAACTCAGCAGCGAGTCGGTAGCCCTAGCAGGTTGCGTAGATTGAGTATAATTCTAGTGCAAGTATAACTGCGCTTATCCGTGACGAAGTGGCGGGGGGAGCGGCGAGGCTTTGGAGGGAGTGGGTCAAACTTCACAAATCCCCCGTCTCCGTAATCTCGGCGAAAACCACGGGGATCCATTGGCTCCTGGGACACCGCCAACCTCCAAAGCGTGGCTGTGACCCTCGCGGCGCGCGCATTTGCCGCTGGAATTCCAACGCGGGGTCCCAACTGACTGCACCGTTTGCGTGCGCGTGGCCTGTTCAATGCGGGATCTGTTTGTTTGTTTGACACACCACGCTTCTCGCAGCGCCAGCAACCGGTGGAGCCGCAAGAGCGTTTGTGGGGGGTGGGGGGAGCACGGGACGTCACGACGCGAAAAAAAATATTCAGATTCGTCGGAGGCAAAATATCCCCGTTTAATCGCGACCGATCGATGGGCTTCATCGATGTTCCCCAGTGTGCTTTCGGGGGGGTCGTGCCGACGACGATCGGCGCGATGTGTGACGTTCGTCTTCGCGCGCGTGTCGGAGCACAGCCTCATTGGCTGAAGAAGCTGTCAGCACGTGGAGTGAAACGTCGAAATATGATGCCGAACAACAATGTGGTACGACCCAAAAAAATGACAACGGAGACCCGTACAGCACGGTCAGAGAAAGAACAGACGGAGTAGTAGTGCAACTGATCAGGGCCGCCTGGCTGAATAATTATTCACCTTTTGTATGTTTTTTTAATTTTAAAGCAGATACAAAAAAAAAGGTTCATATTTATTAAGTTCACTTATTCGTGAATATCAAAACGGGGTTACCTGTGCGTGCGATGAGTAGCGTTTAATTGATAGAGGCCACGAAGCTACCGACATAATTCTACGCTGGAGATAAATTTGGAGAGGTGAGCGTATTTATTACATGTTCAACCGTCGGAAAAATGTTAACGGCCGAGAAAAAGCTGTAACACTGTGTATGGCTGAGTATATTGGGATGCGAATCTGAGCGGGGTGCGGAGGATAGGATCACGCAGCGACAGGGCAGTCAGAACAACTCGGCAAACGACTCTGATCGACGTCATTAATACCCAAAAAAGTAATGCCGATGATGCGATTGACACATTCACTTTACATAGGCGCTTCATTTTTAAACAGCGTATATATATACAAAAAATGTGTTGGGCGATAGTACAGCAGCGATGCTGTGTTCAAGCCCACTGGGCTTGGAATCCAGTGACGTGAGGTCAATTCTCAGTCACCACTTGCTTCAGTGGCGAGTGATACCTGAGTCATCCTGTGGCCCTTTCACCAAACGGGCACTGGCCACAGTGGCAAAGTTTGTTAAAAAAAAACAACTCACGCGAGCAATATGCACGAGGGAAGCCTTCATCCAGCAGTGGATCAACAAAGGGCATATCGAGGCCTTCATCCAGCAGTGGACTGACAAAGGGCAAAACAATTATGTATCACTATCTTCTGACATATGTGTTGATATATATACCGATGAGAGCTCGCGATGTTACCGTCCAGACACCACCGGTTTCCTGTCGTGCACAAACTTGTTGGGACGACCTTCCCAGTGCCGCAAATTCTTTGCACAAGCATATTTGGCCTCATACATCATCTTCAAAATTGCCCCAGAAAGTAAACACACCTCATCCTTATCTTAAAACTACTTCTACGATGACCTCAAATAACCTCAAATAATCCTCCAAGTGTATTTTGTAAAATTATTTTAAGTATAAAATACTGAAATGTGTGTTTAAAAAAAAAGATGTTATGTTACTGTAGTCTATTAGATATACCTATTGCACGATAGCACATTATTACACGAATATCTGGAATAAAATGTGATCCCATACGATAATTAGAAGTTCACAATTGCATCCTAATTATGCGTCGGGGCAAACTTCAAAATAAATTATCAATTAATGAGTGTAACGTCTCTCTTATTGCTGATGACGTTTCTTCATTTCCAATGTCAGTGCAAATTTTAAAAACCCTGCGAGTGTGAATCAGTTCTATTGTTAGAGACGACACTCGACGAGATAAAACCCCTAGCGACAGGAGACGCGTAAGCTCCAGACCTCTGGCGGCATTACATTCATTCAGAGATGAGTTTTGTAAAAAAAAATGTTTTTTTGCGAATGAAAACGCTCAAAAGGCTTTATTTGGAGGGGGGGGGGGACGGGACGATCCAAACAGACGGTTGGGATGAGGTTCCCAAATTTTTCACGGGCCTCCTTTCTAATGGAGACATTGTTTTTTTAATGCTTTTAATTTCATTCGTTTTCACTTCTTATTTTTACCCCAGAGGCTTGAACATAAGCTCAAAAGATGTATCAATACGCTGGCATGCTTATTAGTCGATAGCCAACCGCCCCGCCCCCCCGGAGCTAAAAGATGACCATTGATAAAATACTTTATAACAACTGGCCAGACTTGCTTGCGGCAGGATTTGGTGCCGTCATGGTGATTAGCAAGACCTGATGCTGATAGCAACACACATACACTGGAAGGCAATCTTTTTACAACAACCTCTACAAGCTCAATACAATAACACAAAACAAAATTGATTTATAGAGCGTCTACGTCTCAAGACGCTATACAGATACATTGGGCGTATGTATCTGTTATGGAGGGAGGCAGTGAGCCCTAGCCAGAGGACACAAGGAAGATGGTGTTGGTGTTATTTGAGTGATGCATGACTAGAATGTTGTTGTCCCCAAATGTGTTTGCTACTTAATGCCTGCAATGTTTTGATTTATTCGCTGCTGAAACTTCCTTCTGTTTTTTTTTACTACCAAGGTCCTCCGCGGGTCACTCTTGTAAAACAGCTCACGGCTGAATATTTCTCACCCGCTGCAACAAATGCAATCAATCAAAGATCAATCATGCCGGTTTTGAGATTGGAGTTGAAGAGCGCCGCAAATCTGGAGCACGGACGGCTTGGAGAATGGAGTTTTCGAAGCAGTTCTCTGCCAAGGCAGTAATTAAAAATAACGGGAAAAAACCAACGGTATTAAAAAGCCTTTGGAGCGTATTGTAATCAGCAAGCACAAAGTAAAAGTGTAGCCTGAGCGATGCATTTTAGAATTATCTGCACTCTTGGAGAAGAACCACTGAAAGTGTACCACTGCAAGAGACTCAACATACAGCCAGACGTGATGGGAAAAAACTGAATAGACTATTCAGGTGTGGTAAAGTGGAAGAAAAATTTAACAGTGATAGACAGAGACTATGATGGATAGATAATGCTTACGAAACATACACCAGGATGACAGTACTCACTAGTACTGTCATCAGCATGGAGTGGCTTCACCATTGAGGTCACAAATGCTCACTAACACTAACAGAACGACTAACACAGCACTCTCGATGCCTCTAAATACAGCTGGAATGACAAACTTCCTCCTAGAAAGTTAGGCTGTGCGTCTCGATGATGATTACTATTTCAACGTTGTGTTGTGTCTGTATGCACTGAAGGATGTTTTAATGTTATAAAGAATCGTCATGCACTCTCCAAAGGACATTCCTACACTCCCTGCATGCGTTGTGTGGAGTTGTTCAGATTTTTTTTTCCCTTTTACAGATTTGCAGGATTTGTCGTGCTTTGTACGGATTCTGGAGGGATTACCGGCGCCACGTTGAGAGAGACGAATGCTGAAAGATGCAGGCACCACCGAATTCACTTCATTCACGCATTGTTCATGTGTCATACATGAACGGTGAAGTCCCACTCAGCTGTTTGAGCAGGAGAATTACAATGCTGCAACCGACATATATAACGTTTACGCATGTAGCATTGCCACTGTTGATTAGCAAACGCCTCTCGATTGACAAAGCAAATAAAGAATCGGTTAAATAAACAACAAATTAGCAGACAGGTTAAAGTGTAGAGCAATTACAAACGTATTTGACTGTACAGCCATCGTCTTGTAGAGTCAAAGAACCACCATGGTAACTCGTCACGTAGCGTACCCAAATATTCAAGTTCAAACGTGCCAATATTTGGGACAATTAACGTACGTATGTACTGTGTGTGTGCGTGTTGAACTTCCTTTGCACCATACGTAACCAACCGTGCTAATCGAAGGCGGGGGGGGGAGAACAAACAAGAGAGCAGGATGAGTCTCATTTGCAAGATTAACCCGAGGTCACCGAAATGACAGGAACCGCTGACATTTCCCTGTGGCCCGCACTGCCACGGCCAAAGTTGCACCGTGCAACAGTTGCTTTGTGCTCCCCAGAAGCCGCACAGCGGACCGTCGCGCAGACCGCAGCGATGCTTCCACAGCAGAAGGGGTTGTTGTGATAACCCACTGGACAAGGCGCGGGGAGATCAAATTTGTACACCGGTCACAGTCAAAGATGTTGGTTTGGCACATGTGGCCGTGCCTCAGGCAATGCGGTCATCCTGACATCTGCTCTGGAGACTGCAACGACACCCACAAGGGGCACAGTTGTTCCCCACCCCCTCTGAGTGATTTTGTCTCTGGGTCGAGCAACTTTTTTGTGTTTTCCCTAACTGCCTCTGACAAATCTGGCGACATTCTGGGATGAGGAAATTGTGCAAATTTAGGAGCAATTGCACGCCTATATTTAGTGAGCCTCTGTCAGTTTAAAGTGGTTAACGCTTGGTAAATCGTCTCTCTAACATATATGACACCTTTCCAAGGACTACATAGTGACATCACCCGACTTTTTAAAATTTATTTTGGAAGCTTTCCACTTTAAGGAGTTGGAAAAAAACTGATGAGGCCATCAGGATGGCACACGCAGGAATGGCAGATTGAACTGGCAATTCTGATGCTGCATGTGAATCGGTGGTGAGCAAATGTTGGATGAAAATGGAGGCCACGACAGCAGTTGCGTGTTATGGTTGGCATGGTTCACTTTCAGAACAACCCTTTGGCCCTTCAAGCGCAAGGGAGCAAATTCAGCCACACTTTCCGCATACTTGACAGATATGCCACCGAAGGAAGGGAAATGTGGTTGGCCTCAGTGCATCAGAGATGATTCTCACCGTGGCGTTCAGGCGAACGTCTGCCAGCCAAGTGTTGTCTGGTCGTGCCTGCACAGGAGTACGGTTCTCTGCTACAAAGTAACATAGAGTGGATTGCTGTGTGCAGTTAGTAACGGCGCACAGCAAAAGCAAACTGGTCCACACCAGTGTGGACCTATCAGTTTCAAAGACAATGCATATATTATCAAAGCACGTTTTTTGTTTGCATTCTGACCACAAGTATTGTAGTTAATGCAGACATGATTCCTTGTGAAAGGTTTCAGTTTGGTGTTTTATCATCTTAACACCTGTATTGTTGCCAAAAAAAAGGGGAAAACCTATTCTCAACATTGAAGAGCTCATCACTCTAATCCCATTATTAGAACAATGTTAATTCAATTGTACCCTTTGAAATCCATGTTTTTCACACAACTGTGCAATTAAGTTACGCAGCTTGTCCATCGCGTAATGTCTGGAAGTCATGTATAATGCACCCAGAATAAGTTCACCTTGGGCTCCCCAAAGGGCCGGCACCTCGGTTGCGTGCGGTGCTTGGTGTTTGCGTACCATCAATCCCTGTCGAGCCAGCCAGCCAGCCGAGCAAGTAGACAGTTCCATGAGCTCACTTCACTGGTGGTCTCCTCGAGGTGGCATCTGGATGCAAGGCGTCATTCCCAGGAAAAGCGCTCACGGGTCACGCTTGAGCTGATGGCTGCCGATTTAGTCGTGCCCTGAGATCGTGCCTGGCTCTGGGGCATTGTGCAACTAAACACTCTGGGCACTGTCTTGCCTGTGCTTGGCTGGAGTCTGCACTTGGGATGAGAATCCTCAAAAACAACCACCATTGTTCCGGGTTGGCCTCAAGGCTGGCAAATGCACGAGATTGGGTTGCCAGACAAATGTCATCTGCGTACATACAATTGACAGGATTTCTTGCCACTGATGAAGATGTTCAAAAGTGTTGGGGCGAGCACTGAGGCCTGAGCTGAGCCGTTAATTTGAATATGCAGAGAGGCGACCTTGTCCTTCATGAATACGGTATTTGGAGAAAACAATCCTCATGGTGAATCTTGATGATGCCCAATATGGAGCGTGGCAGGAACTCCCAAACAACTTCAGCAGGAGATCAGTGTACCACGTGGGCATAGGCTGCTGAGAGGTCAACGAACACTGCAGCTATATTGAGCAGACATTTGAAACCATTTGCAAAAATGTCGCCAATACAATCGCCTGGTCACAGGAGCTACGGCCAGGGCAGATGCCTGCCTGGTCGAGACTGAATGATGTTGACAGCGAATAAAATGTTACGGCAGCACTAAACGCACCAGTAACTTTAGTCACATGTTTAGCAACTAGCCTGGCTGGTAAAATCACCGTAATTTTCAAATACATTCCCTGGCTTTGGGAGCTGGCGAGACTCTGAATGTGACTTTGCCAGTCTTGCCACGAACCAGAGTATACTAGATACTCACATGCACTTGTATCTTGGCACAACTGTTTCTAGCAAATCTGCACAAAATGACTCCATATTTGATTGGGCGAAATCTATTGTCAGTGTTGTGCCAGAGATTGCTGGGTGGCAGCGAGCATGAGCATGAAAGCCATGCTTTTCTGCACAACATGTGAAGTCTACACCAACGACTGATTCCTCCCACTGGGCACTACTCCCGGTATTAAGGCCATCGATCCGGTGGGTCACGATCACAGGATCAACAGTGTTGCTGCTGCTGTATCTCAGCACATACAGCACCCAGGGAAGATGTCTGGATGGAACAAACATCGCGCGGGATGGTCTGTGTGGCCTCTTTGCACAACGCCCCCATTTGAAGAGTACTATGCTTCATCCACTACGATGGTGTCCGGGATCTTAATAATGCTACACTTAAGCACCACCGTGGAGTTAAGCCGCTGTGCCTTGCGGAAGTTCCAGCATGGTTTCTGAGCACTCAAAATGACGTGTAGTTATAGTCCAATGTGAGTTATCGATGGAAGGCGTTCGCTCCGATGAAGGTTGTTCAGGAAGGTTCAGGACGCTGATATTTGATGATTGTGGACTTCACTGACCCGCCACAGGTCCGGCGATTATTCCCAATTCCAGCCTGCCAAACAGAGGGCCTCAGGCTGATTGCCACTGCGCACGAGATGAAAATTACACCGTGATATCCACTCCGCATGCAACTCGCCATTCTCATCACGCTCCGCATAGCCCCCACTCGACGCGAGGGCTGTGTTACGGTCACCAACGTATATTGCTTTCGTGTTGAAATGTGAGAAAATTAACTTTTTGACCCCGCCACTCATTTGGTGGTTTACACACACGCTGGCAACATTATGTTCTCCGACGTGTACAGCATTACACAACTCGGGGGAAGGCGACGGCACGGTGTCAATCAGCTCTCATTTCACATACAGTGGAGAGAATGACAAACAAAGCATCGAGGTCGTCTCTAAGAATCTGAAAGCGACCTGCCAGGTCAATAACGACGTGCGTTTCCTGCAGCCATCTGGTGCCCATGTTCAGAAATCATAATATTTATCCTGGAGGAATCCGATGAGCTACAGAACGCCTCACAGATGTCAATTAGGGGCGGGTAAGAACGTCACAACAACAAACAGCACCAAAACACGGTAGTAGTGCAAAGCACAAATAACCGAAACACAAGCAAAATTAAAATAAGCTATCCCCATACTACCAGGCAAAGCCCACTGAGGTACTAACTTAATTTCTCAGAAGCGACCTGGTAAGTGGCCCATCATTTGGACATTTATGTTGTGTGGATAACATCACGTGACATCCCGCACAGCCACTGCAAGTTCTTCAACCTTGAGTTAGACAGCACGGAGCACAGAGATCCCCATGGCTCAGTAGCTCGAGGTCTGAGCGTGTAAGGGGTATAATGTTTTCGCACATTTTAGCATTAGGGCCATTCACGAAAGCGTTGCATTTTACAGATGCATCCTACAGTAGTGTTAGCTACGATGGTGTTGCCATGTGTAATCCAAATTGAGCAAACTTGGCAATATTTGGTACTTTCAATGTGTGTTGGACTTCTTTAGCACCACACGTAGCCAACCCTGCCAATCGGAGGTACAAACTGGCCTATTCTTTTTGAATGAAGACACGACAGAATGTTTAACGCCCACGGTGAGAGCAGACGGTGCACATTTCATAATTGCTCCACCGTAGCAATAACCAGGGCGGCCTGCCGAGTGTGAACCGTGAACCTCTGCAAGGAGCGGCGCCGCTGGGCCACGTGGTCGATGCTCAATTTGGTCCTGAGCAGTCCGCAACACCGTTCCAAACACTATTTCGGCGTACCACATCCATCTCACCTTATTTTGTCCTCGACGAATTATAGGAATAAAGGGTACACCAATATAGGATTATTATGGATAGGAGTAACTTGTCCCTCGCGTGGTAATGCTTTACACCGATTAATCTCTACTCCAAGCCAACCTAGCAGCGATCTGAAAAAGTATCTGGTGGGAAATTAACCCCTGGCTGTCGGTGTAGTTATGCACTGGAGCTACGTGCTTTTAAATCGAGATTGAAACTTCAGAACTGCTTACTCTTTGATTCTTTCGGTAAAGTCACGTAGGTGAAAAAATAAAAATAACACAATAAAAATAGAAATAATCAAATTATTTTATTTTTTTAATTTTGTTATTTTTATTTTTTACCTACGTGACTTTACCGAAAGAACCAAAGAGTATGGATCCTTGCAGTCACGAAAACTTCACATCTAGAATTCAGAACTGCTTGTTGTGTTCAGTTTGCTGTTCTTGCCATGCACCTTCAATTGGCACCGTTTACTACGTACGCTGCGAAAAAAGTTCAACATACATACACCATACAGATGTAGAGGTGTTAACTACGCACTGTTCGGTAACCTGCATTGCCACCAAGTATCAAGGGGGCAGTACATACCCTGATGTACATAACGGTTGGGGTCAGACGAGGTGAAGTGGATCGTAGCCACAGTTGGGGAGAACCAATCAGACAGTTCCACGTGGGAATGTGTGATTGGTTATACCTGGCCACAAACGAGTATAAGAAGGGTGACCGCGCAGAGCTCGGGGAGTTCTCTCCCTACACGAAGACCGAAGCCCGGGCTGAAGACTAGCTAGGACCCTGGACCACCCTTCCAGACCTTCTGAGGGCTAAGGCTCGGCATATCCAGTAGTCAGGACCCACCAGGCCAGCGGTGGGTCAGATAGCCTCCCCTAGGTCCCAGCCGGAGGACTCTGGGATAGCGGTAGACGTGTAAGTCCCGCCAAGATAGGAGGCTGTACCTCCTTAGGTATCAAGGAGACCTGTGTGTAGGTTACGCTGAGTCCGGAGGCTGTACCTCCTTAGGGTATCGGGTGAGGGGACCGTATACCCCTCTGTGTGTTAAGGACTGTGTGGGAAAGGAATTACAATGAACAGAGTGTGCCACATAAGAAGTGTATTCGTCTTTATAAACACTACACATACAGCAAGCATTATGTACATACACTGACCGACATCATCCAAATACCTGCAGCCTCAATTTCTCCGGGCGAGCACAGATACGATTGAAAAAAAAAACACCACGGAGAATTTGGCTGCATTGTCGCAATATTACAATAGACATCTTACCAATGAAGCTTACATTAAGCTAATTACATATTTTGTTTGTTAATTTCATCTTATTATTAAAATAAGTGTATTTAAAAGATGGTTACTATTAGACAAACAAGGAAGAAATACTGTAATTGTATGCACGTGCTCATTACATGAACCACAACTCACGGCTAACAAATATAGTACAAATGTAACTCATTACACGTTAGTCATATATGCTGCGTATCAACCCCTGCTATGCATTTAAAAACAATTAAAACAACGATGCCGCATTGCACCCCAGTGGGACCATCATCTGACTTCACAGACAACCCAACCCCCACCTACCTTCTAAGACGATTTAAGACCCTCTCTGTGAATCCCAACATCTCCTAAAGAAGACCAGTCGGCTAAAACATCACAATCTTCCTGTCCTTTCAGTGGCTACAGACAAAAAAAAACCCAGTTATTTAATGTGTTTTTGTTTTCTCTCAAGATGAGCATTAATTCAATATTCAATAATGGGAATAAAACAGGTTCGACGTCACAATTTCCTAATCCACCACATTCAGCGATTAGACTGAACAGCGCCAATCAGCACTTGGTTGAGCTATCATTTGTGGCCAGGTTGCTTCTGAAAAAGAAGCTAATAGCTCAGAGGGCTTGGACTCGTAAAATAAAAAGTGTATTTATACAAATTAGTTTATTTAAAATTTTTAGTGATTTGCTTACATTTCCTATACTTTCCACTCCCATCGTCTTTTTATGTCGTTTGCTGTTGTAACATTCTGACCCGGCCCGAACTGGACACCTGTGAAAAAAGAGCTTCACAGCTCATCGGATTCCTCCAGTAAAAATAAAGATTATAATTCTGATGCGAAAAATCCACGATCAAACTGCACTGCCAATGTGTGCTTTACTTGTGAGAAACACATTTTTTTTGCGTGTGGTCTTCCAGGCATGCTGTGCCATTTCCAGCCAAGCCACAGTGAGATCAACATGCTGCTTGATCTCCATCCAGGACATGTTTGCCACTCCGACCAATGGTGACCCCCACCGATGCGCGTGAACCACGTGTCCACAGAGATATAATACAAAACCACCTCGCTAACCCGCCACTTGCTTGTATGGAATTCATTAGCACGATGAATACAATAAAAAAATAAACAAGTCATTGGTTTTCATTAGATAGGGCATATTTGCGCTTAATTTATTTTGTGAAATCTACACCAAATGTCACTAAATTGTGAAAAACAACATTTCGTACAGCACCATTTTTGCTACATCTCAGTTTTAATGGCCTTGTCTGAAAGGAATGAGTGACAAGAATACGTCTCTTATCCAATGCGCATTTGAACCAGGTGCTCGCAGGTAAGAATGGTTACGGCTCAGTGCTTTGCCTGTTGCTGACTACGTTTAAACACCGCACCTTTCAACGGAAGGCGAGTTCATAAGTGATTAAGTGAATGTGCCGGAGTGTCTGGTACAGGGTGCAGATGCTCTCCTGTCATGTGTGACCTGGTATTTACCATCCGTTACAAGTAAACACCCCCCCCCACCACCCCTTTAATTGCCTGGTAACAGCAGAGGAACCCTCATCGGTAAAACATTAACAAGTGACTGCAATGCCACACTAGGGAGACCCATAAAAACATAGCTAAATTCTATGCCACACTAGGGAGACCCATAAAAACAAAGCTAAATTCTATAAATTGTGCGCTTTGCTGTTTGAAAATGAAGACAGATAGAAGAACCGATAAAAGTGTAGATCACCATTAAAGGGGGGGGGGGGGGGGAAACCTAATGCTTTGTACCCCAGTATAAAATGTACGTAAGCATAAGAATGCCTTGGCATTATTCTTAAAGTTCACAGCCCATTTGTTTTACATTTGTGCTTTCAGCGTCATGTATTGAGACGAAATGCTATACCAATTCAGAACCATTGCAGAGCAGTGTGTCACCTCAAGTTAAGACGCAGACGAATGGAAGGGAGATATCCGAGAACTAGTTCTGAGGTTCCCCTTCAAGTGATCTCTTTTATCCTTACTCGAGGGGCCATTGCACATTCGCACACACCCTGCTAAGTCCGTTACATGGCAGGCAAACTGATTTTTTTTTATATTAAATACAGGAATGTTGCCATATTAATAGAAAAACCAAATTTCATGTGATGTTTGTTTGTACAGCCAACGGCGACCGAGGCCATCAACTCGCTGCACATGAGAAAGCTGAGCATTCTTAATAAGAGGCCAACACAAGTCCACGGACGCATGAAGCGTTCCAATGAACACATTTTTTACGCATTGTGAATATCAAGCAACAACACCATTTACACATTAACAACATAATACAACCTATACACACCTCTACATTTTTTCTAATGAATTCTAATTTTCTCATAGTCATCGTCACAAAGGATATGCAGTGATTATCATTGATACGTTTGTTCGTTTGCTGTTGTTTTTTTTTTGTGTTAGGTCCATGTATATGCAAGGCATGTGACAATATCCATACGAAACGTAGATCTTTCTGTCCTTCGTATGGAATTTGAAAAGCAACTGACAAAACTCTACGTTGTGTTTGGTGATCCATCCGAGGGCAATAGGAGTTACTTGATGTACAGCGTCCGTGCTTCCTGTGTAGGCGTATACATGACCAGCGGTCATGTCTGTGTACGTGTGATGAACAGATCGCACTTCGCCACATCCACAACAGGGCGGATCTCTTTCCTCGTATCTTTGAAGGGGGGGGGGGGGGGAAAGGGGGCACATTCCCGCCGTGTGTTGTTCGAACGCACCGAGGGCTCAACTCATCGACCGCTGCATGCATCACATGTTTAGACCGCTGCATGCATGCATCACATGCATGCATGCAGCGGTCTAAACGAGCCAGTATGCGATGGTATGCCATACCAGCCCAACTCCACCACGATGTTTCCATAGCAGTAAACGTGGCCTTCAGGAAGAATAGGTTTCACACCGGCACTCCTACGTTTGCAATTCAACCACTCTGCATACGTAGATGCAAGAATCGTGTAGGATGAGCACCTATGTTGTGTACTTTAACGGCAGATTATTTACCTATAATTTACAGCCCCCATCGGTAAAACAACAGAGGTGGAAAAGAAATGAAAATGTACGTTCAGTATGCATGTATTGCCAATTGTGTCAGCAGGCAATTCTTCGAGGAAATGAATGCATCGCTATTATCGACCCACATTGGATGTGGTCTGATGTTGTGTTTGCCATAAGCGCTGGGAAGAGAAATAACGGGATGAAATTGGTGTCAGGACTGTCTCAAAGCCAGGTGAGAGAAAAAATTAAGTCCTATTGCTTTTTTATAATTTTATCACACGACGAGCAATCATCATCCCACGCTGCCCTAAGGCAACCAGGACGAGCGGGCACACCCGCGCGTCGTCACACTGACCGAGTGACGTGGCACTCAAATGGCACGCAACTCACCCTCGTCAACGAGCGTTCAGCACGAGGCTGACCGCCCCCCCCCCCCCACTTCTCTCCCGCCCACCAATGTAATGAGAAGCTCGTTGAGATTCAACAGCTAACCCCCCCCCTCTCCCCACCTGTGCACAAATCCGCTTCCTCAATCGAACACGTCTATCCATCGTATGGATTTTTTTTAAGTGGTCTCCAATAACGTTGGCAGACTATTGTAAGGGGCCGTCTATAAATGACGTCACGCACCTATGGCGGGGGGGGGGGGTCAGACATTTGTGACGATGTGTGACGAGGAGGGGGGGGTTTGAGAAATGTGACGTCACATCAAAATGCGCAGCTTTAAATAAATATGGAATTGTTATAACAACACTAATTGTTATAACAACACTCCTACAACATCAGAGTGCAGCGCCACATTAAATACGCACTACAATGACAATAGTTTAAAGCGATTTGAAGCATGTTTTATTTTCTAAATCGAAATGTTTTTTTTGGGGGGGGGGGAGCAGAGCTTTGTGACGTCATATTTGAGGGGGGGTCTGACTTTTTGTGATGCCGTGTGACGAGGGGGGGGGGGTCCAAAATCGTCCAAAACCGCGTGACGTCATTTATGGACGGCCCCTAAATGGTAGTGTAGAATAAACGGTGCCGGGCTCAATAAGCCGAATGATTGGGTGAAAGGTCTTAGAGGGGATCACTGGACGAATATACTGTTAAACTAAACTATTAAACTATTTTAGTTTTATTTTACCAGGTAAGGCCCGCTGAGAAACACAGCTCTTTTTTTACACGCTTTCTTTTAACTCACTCTGTCTGTTGTTGTTGTTATTGTTGTCGTTGTTGTCGTTGTTGTTGTATCCTCAAATCTTGTAACTCAATTTAAATCCACTTCCCAATGTGGTATCGACTGCAAACTTGTAATACTCACGTCATACTGATGACAATACTATATTCTATAATCAAAATAAATATTTTTACACGTTATTTTTTATATGTTATGTTTCGGCTTGGGTCTAATTGTCCACGCTCAACTCACGTTGGCTGTACATCACCACGGTCCCCTTACGTTGTTGGCAAACTTCGGGGCCACTTCCTTGAGTCGTGGAGTTCTGCCATTACCAGTACGGTGCAGTTAATAAAAGTGTGTTTCACATTTTTTTAAAAGAATATTACTTATTATTAAGAAGCGACCTGGCCACAAATGATAGCCCAATGAAGTGGCTTATCACGTGTACATTTCGAGCAGCCAAGTCCTCAAAGCATAGAGTATGTGGAAATTACAGGAAAACGTAATTAGTAGTGGTGAATAAGCATACATAACAAAATACCCATCACCTGCGTAAATAACACTCTCTCAACAAACACATGAAATGTTATGAAGAAGGGCTGTTGCCCCAAACGTCACCTCGTGTTTATTAACGTCACCTTTTAAGGCGACTGTGTTCAGCTTTTTGTTGCATACATACAGATCCACCGCTTGTGATATAATCGTCATTACATTAATCCATTGCATTTCATACAGTTTTCACGCTTATTTTAGAAAACAGATGAAACAGCAGCTCAGCTACTGTATTCCTTATATGCAATTAATTGAAGCAATGCATATTGTGCGAAAAAATCTATGTTTAAGTTTTGTAGATTTGCTCACGTGATGCATTGTGACAAGCACCGATATACACCACAAAATAATCACTGACGCCCTTATGAAAAGTATAAACAATGAAATAGATCAGTAAACAATATGTCTCCTTCATGTATCCCTCTTTCCACGTAAAAAAATAAAGGATTTCTTACACAACTCATCGGTCGCACAGTCTATCTGGGAGTGCATAATTTCTGCACCATTCGATTCAGGACAAGTAAACTCTGGATATAGACCACAGGAGTGTACACACTGTGTTACATCTAAAGCGAACTGTTGCTTTACATCTAAGATAAACCAGATGTGTGTGTGCAGTGTTTGTTTTCAAGTGTGTCTTTTGTTCAAGACAATTTAATAGCCCCCCCCCCCAACCTATAAAACGATTATCATTTCAAGTAACGTTATTCAAAATTGCTTTGGTAAAAAAAGAATCCTTTAAAACATGTTTCTGTTATGCCCTTGAGGTAACAAAAAAAGGAGCCAATGACCGATTGGACGTTTGTTTCTGTAAACTATAAATCTGAATCAAATCAAAATAGCGTGGTGCCATCTGATCATTTGCCTCAATCTGAGAACACGTCAGCCTTTGGGCTCAGAGGAAATGGTTTCAAATACCTCAATTCCCCCCCCTTTTAAGTAGCCAAGAAAGCAGCAAGGAAAAAAAACAAATCTCTAGGTTCAGGACCTCTCACATTTGCTTTCATGGGCAAAGTGTGTAATTTTGCTGATTTAAATCAGGTGGTGTTGGGCTCTCCCTTCGCACAACGGATTAGGTCTACAATTCGCACTCATTTCGTGTGTTCCCGGGGCTGTTGTGACCGTCACCATGGAAAACGCCGCTTGTGTTTTTTGGCTGCATGTGTCAGAATCCACATTTTTTTTGCTCACTCTTGATCGCACTTTAACAATTATTGCCCCTCGTAATGTTGCACTCGAGCTCGCAAACAAATATGTATTTTCTACGCTACAGCAGATAAGAGGGGTTTGAATAATTCACCTCTGCTACTATAACACGTACACACGTGCCACAGTTGGATATGAAATTAGATTTAACTTCTGCAAAATCTGACACCCGTAATTATTTCCTATTAGAGCATTTCAATTCATCTTTCAATTATAATTATTTCCCTGTTGAATTTTAAAACGCCCTTCAAACTAATCGGGCGCACACAATTCCTAACAGAGACACGAAATGCAACCAGTGGTGTGCGTTTAGCCGCACATTATCGACATTATTAATGGTTTTTTTTTTAAGACGGTTAAGTTTCAGTTTTTTCATATTTATGAAATACATTTTTTGTAGCCATGGTGGCGGGGAGTATTTTTTATTTATTTTATTTTAAATACAGCAGTGTGTAAAAGTAGACCTTTGTAGAAATGGCTACAAACCCCGTTGCGATGCCCATTTCTGGCACGGCTCGTGCAGACGGCTCGGACGAGCGTGCATCGCAGCCTTAATCCTTCAGCTGCCTCGTCCCCGTGTGTGCGACCCGTAACACGAGCGCTAATTGGATCGGCAACCCTGGCAAAATACCCCCCCCGCCCCGCGCCACCACTGCATGGGCGCACAGTCGCAGTAACACGTCCACATTCCCTACCCCCGCCCCCTTATCAACCAAAACAACGCTTTTGGCAACTTGCAAAGCAACTTGCTCCGCTTGTCGCCTGGCGCTGTTGAATTGAGTCCGTGAAATGTGCTCGCGGATCAAGGCAACATTACGGACGCGCGTGAAGTTCAAAGGGGAATGATCGCTTCTTGTTTCATAGTTTCAAAGTTTTCATGGTTTCATTGATTTGGTATAGCCCTGTGAGCCATTCGGCTCTTGAATCGGGTGCAACCGCAACAAACAAAAAAACAAAAACATGAACAAGAAAACATCTTAAAGTGACTTTTTTTGCATGTGCAAACAGAAAATCCAGGAAAAAACATCAAAAACATCAAAATATCATCGCGTGTGGTGCGTGTGCGCGTGTGGTGCGTGTGTGCGTTGGAAGCCACGAGGGGCCAGAGAACGAAACGCGGTAATTGATTTTTTTGTCCTGCCGTTTCAAGCAGTGAGAACATTATTTAAGTCGAATTCAATGCACAGACAGCATGGGGAAAGTTGTTGCCGTGCGAAAAGGGGGTCTCATTTACCTTTCGAATATTTTACAGATTAAAGCTAGAAGTTGCATAATCAAATGGAAACGGGTGTAAATGGCGCGGTCATAAACAACGCACCCGCAAAAAAACGCTGACAAAAAACATAGAGTTCACGTTTTGCACGGGCACATTTAAATGCAAACCAAAAAAAAACACACGGTCAAGCTGTGTGTCTGTAACACGATTCATCAGTACGGGTGAAGTGTAACGCCTCTTGCAACCGGCACAAAAATAAAGCGTGAACATTTGACCGCGATGCGCGCTAAAAGGAGCAGCTCGTTCGTCTGATAGTTGTGTATCGTTGAAGAGCGCTTTGTGAGCAGGACAGCCAAGAAGGGGTAAGAAGTTATTCTGCCGTCAGCATTTTGGGGGGAGGTTGAGGGGTGGATCGGGGGACCCTTACAGACAGTGCGCATGTATCACCACGTTGTGGCGAGACAGGTGGATGAATGCCAGAGGGAACGGTATGCGCTCGCGAGCCAACAAGGCTAGGTTGGTGAGCGACAGCGCTTCGTATCACACCGCCGCTAATGCCGTTCATTATACTCACGGCGCTTTGCGGCGTACAGTAGTGTACAGCTATTTTGCATGCCGCGGGGCAGACTGCATTTTTCCGAGATGGGAGAAATATTTTTTATTTTGGTGCTGGGGAGGGGGGTGGGCAGCGAAAAACGCATTGCGTTACTACATTGGTGGGAATGCACACAACCGGTGTCTTTTTGTTGATGTTGTTGTTGCAACATTATTACTTAATGTAAGTGCTACGGAGCCACCTTTGATGCAATTATTGCTTACGTTAAGGCGAAATATGCCTTTTGTCCTCCTTAACTGTGATGAAAACCTCAGGGTCGCGTCAATTTTCAAAAGTGGCATTACAGGAACAGCATGTTCCAGTCCGGGAGTTCACAAATTAGCTTTCCCAAAAAGTTTAGCTAGCACCAAAGAGAGCAGTGTCTGAGAGGGCCCAGCATAACAGTTGCACAAACGTTTCAGATACACTTTCGTGTTTGCTTAACCCAACAGCGAAAGAAGGCAACGAATTATTAACAGAACAGTAATCTATCGCAGAAGCACGGTATTGCATTTCTGTACGTGCGCATTTAGTATTTCAGAATAGTGTGAAATTCATGTGTTAATATTCTATACAGGCTGCAAAACAAAATATTTCAGAACGATTAAACAGTCACGAGTGCACGTTTTATAGCGATCCAAGTAACGTTTAATATGAATTCTTTATTTACCAAAAATAAAGTTATTGGCATATATTTTTTCCAGTGGGTCATGCATGAATAAATTAGCGTATAATTTCATATTATGTAAAAAAAAATATCTATCAAACATGTCATCAAGTTATAGCATGAACAACTGCCAATTATCAATATTCATTTAGTGAATAAGATGTCTGTGTGTATCAATATCTTGATAATTCTTTGGCATTATAAAAAAAAAACTGTTTGCAGTGGTGTCCAAGGGGGGGGAAAAAAAACCTAAATAAAAAAACACGCAATCTTAATTAAGTCCATGTGTTGGTAGTGACCAACCCATTTCCATTCCCACCACATGCATTGCCATGGCCAAACAGATAAAAATTGTGTAAGAGTCACTTATCATTCACGCCAGGATGAATGTCGATGGACGTGAATGTGAGATATAACTATCCACCAAACTGGCCAATGATTCGTTTCTGAGAAATGTCCACGGAAAACATTCTGCCCATATTGTGAATTCTAGTTATTTTTTTCCGCATGAAAACAACTTGAATATATGGCGTGATATGATGATGGTTTAATAAAATAAATGACTTCAGGATTAATAATTTACAGCTGCTTTGTAATGCATGCATCGTTGCCAATGTAGCCATAGAAATAAAACATTTTACTTATGGCTAGAATACTATACATATTTGAAGCAAAATGCAATATTTAATTCCCCTGTGAAAAGACACCTGCAAATAAATTGTATTTAGTTCTGAAGTAATTTTCATTTCAGATCATTAAACTATTCTGGTAAAGTCATGCATTCATCATTTTTAAATACTTTGGTGTCATCTATTAAATTTTTATGACTGTTGTAAATATTCTTTGAATCCTGTACAGATGAGTTGCAGGCAAGTGCCATAAAATAAATTATACAAATGCCTAAAAATAAGAAACTTCTATATCCTGAGCTTAGCACTCACTGGGTTTGCAGTTAACTTTATTACTTGAGTATTGTTTACTCGCAGCGAAACTTGTTTGACAAATCAATAGGATTCTTAAAAATTAATTTGACTTTCCCAAAAAAAACGCATCCTATTTATGAACAGCATAAAAAAAGTAGATCTCATTTAATGCCATCAAATAAATACATTACGCAAAGTGAATACATTTCAATTCAAATAATCTACATAGGTCGGATTTTATCCAATCACAATCAGGAACAAGCTGTTAAAACGACGCGTGGTGGCGCTGCCAACCCCCTTCATTCCAAAGACTGAAGAACTGAAGCAATAACACTCAACTCATAAACATGAATGTTGGTGGAAACAAGCTCACATTGCTTCCCAATGGGAACCCAGTGACTGCCTGCATTTTGTTACTGCTCTTCGCTAGGCAATGGTCCAGCTGAGGTCTATTTAAGACTCCCACCATGCTACGCTGGCCGGGTTAGGTTGGGAAGGTTGGCAGCGGAGCATAACACGATGTAACATAATTTTTGTTCCTGGGTAATAAGTGTTCTTTTGTAATTGCTTATGCCTAAAAAGTATACAAAATGGATTTTATTCCTCACAAACTTTGCTTTTGTGACCAGGACAGTGATATATTTTTTTTAATTTACCTATTTTCAATGGGGAAACGGTTGAGGGTTGTCCAAGTTTTTAGTGGTAGCTTGAACCCTGAGACTTCACTGCTTGGGTCTGTTCAATTAAAATCGAGGCTCCAGACCCTGAATTAATGATTGCCACTTTCTCTCTATAAAGCATGCCTACTGTTCTGCATGGTGTCTTCAAATGCAGTTGCGATACAAAACCTAATTGTATTGTAACATGTGTGGGTAACAGAATTTCACCATCAGCATTGACTATCATCTATCTACTGCAGAATGAAGGTATCCCCATATTGTTGCCATCCGTCATAGTCCTGTGATGCCACGATCCACCTCGCTCCTGAGCTGATCCCATCGCTACATCTTCTCAGTGGTCTTGCTCTTGAGCCTGTTCCCTCCTTTTCTTACCATTTCATCAGCGGCCTTCATGCTCTTTAATTATCACAGAAAATGTCAGTGACAGGCTCAATATTCTGTGCACTATTTACTTGATATTTGTCCAGCGCTTTCAGGACTTATTTCATCATCACCAGGGACTTGTAGGTGCGAAAGGCCCTTTGTGCCAGCCAGTGTTCACGTTTCACCGTGTTGCTGAAGGCCTCCTGCAATGTTGGACCGGTGTCACGACAGATCTGGCGAACCCATGAGTCCTTTGGGACGGCCGACCGGACGGTGCCGTGATGAGATCCGCTCTCTTCCTGGATGGACAAAAGTAGGGCACGGTGTTGCGAGAGTGTCATCTTCTATTCTTGCAATGTGGCCAAACGGACGGATACGTCTTGTGCAGCTGATGTTAATCGATGGCAGCAAGGCTAGTCCTCGACAAGACTTCGGTGTTGCAAAAAGTCATTCCATCTGACGCCAACAAGTCTGCTGACACCGCATATGAGAGGCCTGCAGCCTGTTTGAGTTTGGCTGTAGAAGAGTCCAAGTCTCGGTATCATACAGTCGTGACTGGCCAGATGTTGTGTTAAGACTGCATATTGGATGCATCCAGGCCGATCCTGCAGAGGGTCTCAGGCTTGCAGTGACTCTCTAACGACTGCTGGCAACCGAGATGAATAAAGTCTTTGGTACTCTGAACAATGTTGACGCCAACGACAGTTTTGGTCTCAGTAGGAGGTCCATTTCAAAGTTGTGCACCTTTGGCTTCTACCGTGAGATACATAACTTGATCAGTCAACTAAAAATTGTAACCGACTACTTTTGCGGTCTTGATCCTCCTTTGACATTGGCAGACCCCCCCCCCCACATCCTGCCTCCCTAAGGCATCATCACTTCCCGATCACTACCACCCTTCTAGAGGCACGCGTGGCAAGAGAGGTAAAACAGTGTTTAACTGTTTTCGCGGCATCTGATTAGTCGAACAATCGAATCAACAATTTGTAAAAGAATCGATTACTCAATTAGATATTCCTAGCTCTGATGTGTAAGAAGACTGGTTATTTAAAGCACAGACAGAAGAGAGTTGGATTACTGCACAAAAAGTGTGCAAAATAAATGATCCTGTCTGCTGTAACACTGCACCCCAGGTTTTGCTTGACCACGTGCATGTGCTGCTTAAACTGTAATGCAAGCAGTGCCTCCGGGCTACATTTCCTGCCCTTGTTTTCATGAGCAGTAGGTGGCTCCGGCATGAAGATTGAAGAGGGGCACGTCAAAGCCAATAAAGATCTCTGTTTAACATACGGAGCGGCAACATTTTACTTGGGTGCACACTTTCCCTCTCGCTGTCGTCATGGGTTTAGACAATTTGTCGCAATATCCGAAGAGCCAAGAGTGTTTGCCATAGATATCACCTTTAACACTGACAAGCAAGTTCAGCATTTACAAATGGCCTCTTAAGGCCACTGAATTACAACTTTGTACTCACAAAGAAGACCAATTATTGAATATGAAGAAGAAAAAAATACAATAAGTGAGTAGGTCTATTCATGCGTGGTTTTTAAACGATTGGCTCTGATGCATGATTTCCTTTGCATGCATCTCACGACACAGGGGCAGGGTCACGTTAAACAATGCGGTAATTAATAAAATAACGTATTCATTACGGCCAAATTTTCCAACGCACTGTTGGATGAAGGGCTCTCAACAGTGTACCACACAGTTTGACCGTGCATTACTTCTTCATATTGGTCAGTGCGTTTTTGTTAAAGGGGGCGAGGGGGTCCCGTGATCAGTTCTAAGCATTGAACTGAGGTCACCAAAGAAATCCCCAAAGTGCCGGTCACATGGATTGTTTGCTCTCTTTATCGTGCTGTTCAGTGCTGCTTGACGAGCAGGGGAAAGGACCGGTTGAGGTACCACGAACCATTGCTGTTGGCTCTGGCCGGGAATCGAACTCAGGTTGTGAGGTTCATAATGCCACACATTACCGCTCCACTCCACAAAATTGTAACGTGGACACCGAATGTAAGGAGGGGGAATTGCTCGTATTTCTATGTGGATGCTTTTAAGACCTTGTCTTTAAATTAAGTGTCCAAATTATAATATTATGACAGACCAGTATCTCCTCGTACCTTTAATAAGTTGCTTTAGTTTTAGCATTTTTAAGCAACTTGCGGTGACCCACAGTTCTTAAACACACTGGCTGCGAAGGTATTTATATTATTTTCCAGAGCCCATAATTATAAGTAGCATTATTTACACGCTACCAGATCAATTAACAACGATACAACAATACAACAGCAAGTCCTGCAAAAATGTTTTCTCAGTCTATTGCTGCCAGAAGGGTCTCCACTCAAGAAAATAGTAGAGGACCTCTCTCCAGGGTGATTGGCCCACTTCTCCACAATGGCCACACATCTGGAAAGAGGTGGGAGTACCAACACTTTACCCCGCCGCACACGTGACCTGCCGATAGACTAACCATGGTGTACCCATTCATAGTGCTGGGTGGACAGATGCAGTGTGTGTGTGTGTTGGGGGGGGGGGGATTTAAGAAACTAAACTAAAAATTAAGACGAGAAACGTGTCGGTTATATAAACTGCCATGCTTGTAGATCAAAGCGCAACCTCTGGATTGCAAGTTCATTGAGCTAACCCAGGGGTTCGGCAACCAAAATAACAAGAGCCATTATTTTGCTAACTAGGTAAAAAAAAAACCCTCAATATTTAAAGAGCCGCGATGCACTGTGGTGAACACGAGACGGTGGTCTCCTTAATAAACGACGGTCACGAAGCAGTCCCTTAAAGAGCCACCGCACGCGGCTCCAGAGCAGCAGTTTGCCCGACCCCTGTACTAACTAATTATTCCAGTAATCTGCAGTGGATTGCAATGGGTGCGCCGTCGACATGCGACTGTTTGACTACCCATGGTCGACCATGGACCGAATCAGGACCGGGCATGGCCAACGAGGCCACGAATCCCAAACCCTTGGACCACATCGCAAACACTCCACTGCTGCTGCTGCTGCTGTCTTCACTCCTCTAAAGGAGGAATGGGCGAGATGCACTCTGCTTCTGAACAGACCGTTGAGTGGATAACAAATCTAAAATTACACCTTTAATCTGCTGTTATTAATCCACACGAAAGAAGCCGGTTACTCCTTTGTGGACACCGTGTCTGTTATGTGGACATGTAGTTCGAGACAACATTAGGAAAAACTGCACATTTTAAAGTTTAAAACTTTACGTTGTTTCATAGTACCCTCCTAGCTTTAATTAGATGCTAAAATTGTGGGCACATTGTTTGTGGTTGCAGAGGAGATGTTGACTTCTTTTGCATCGTACGTAGCCTACCATGCTAACCGGAGGTGATACGGGAGTACATAGACATATACTGTATTGTAAAACTAGTAGTAACTCCCGATGGGAGAAAAAAAAACCTCACAAGATTAATGATTAATTATCCAACTTGTTGGTGAAACAATTATGTTCAAGGCAAATATGTCAAATAACATCAAGAACAAATGTGGCACATTAGGAATGGACCACTCTTTGAATTATTTCCTCGTGCGGCAATGGAGTAAAGTGTGGTTTTGTGAAGGTCCTCATGTGCTGTGAAGTACATCAATGCACGTGTGTACACCAGCATGGGATAACTGAGTTGGGCCTGTGGGTGGCTGTCAGGGTTATTAAATAACCTGACATGTGCACCAGTCACGTGGTTAATGGCGACTCTGTTGAGAATTGCTGTGTGTGACACCACGTGCTGTTGCATTTTACAGATTACTACAATAAATGTGTTTGCCCTCGATTTGGAGCACCTGTCCACGTCCTTCATTTCGAGTGTGCAACACAAAGTTACATCATTAGAAGAGAAGATAGCCAATGCTTAGGAATAATGATAGTGGCAACCAAGGAATACGTTATCTAGCATAGAAACACTCAGTCATTTTCGAGTAAACTTACATTCTTATGTAATATTAATACAAGATCACGTGAGGGTTTTCCTTGCATCGTGGGAGCTTAATGCATTTTATATTGTGAGAACAAAATGTACTAAAGTGTGTATCAAATACTTGGTAACTGTCAATCGAAGAAACGATAAATTAAAGTATTGCGTTAGCAATGGTTGCACAAGCACAAAAAACCACCACATTTATCATTTCCTAATAACAGGAAAATCAATCGTAATCTGATGCTTCCGGCAAGGGCCCTTCGTCAGAGCAGAGGGAGAGAGAGAGAGTGCGTGTAAAGCAGGGAGAGTGACTGCCTTAGATTTGTGAGATAATACTTTACACTCTGGGGTCCCACATAAAACTGGGACTTTTGAGAAGGTTCACAAATCCACAGCTTAATTTGACAAATAAAGAAATGTAACTAACCCAAAAGGAAAATTAATAACAATAATCAACAGCATCATTGTGGGGCATATAAGTAACAAAAATAAGTTGGTAATATGCCCCATATCTTCGCATATTTATCTCTCTACGTAAAACATAAAGGATGTTTTAAACATCGAGAATCTATGGCTGATGAGATGCATGTTGAACTTCCTTCGCACGTACTGTACGTAGCCAACCGTGCTCACCGGAGGTGCGGGGGAAGGACAACACACTAAACACAAAAAGCATAAGAAATGAGTTCTCAATATAGAGAAACAAATTTGGAAAATTATATGAGATGAATATACACTCACATAGCCATTTCAACGCTTCATATACATTTCATGCAACTGATAAATCTAGCTCCACAAATTACCAGCATACAGCATTTGAAATACACAGCCAAATGCTGAATGGATATACGGGCTGCAGCTATGCTGATCTAGCAACATAAATCTAATGTGGCTAGACTTATTATGTGTCCATACATGTCTTAGGAGATCAAATGATGCAGCCGTTTAAGTGTCACAGATAGCATCAAGAAAAGCAAGTGCCACTGGTATTTCCATTCCATGTTTCCATAGCAATGAAAATAAAGACATCCAAGAGTATTTTAAACAAGTTAATTGAATGTGTTTGATGTAACATTATTTATATATAGTAGTTAAATTATAATAAAAACATATTTCGAATACATTATGTACTAGTTAAACAAAAAATAATCCAATAAAAAACATAGAAGATGATTATAGGTAGAATATTCTATTGGATCTTTTTGGCATATTCCAAGATGATAAAAAATATAAGAAAAGGTTTTTACTGTTTTGTCTTTTGGCGTTCTCTGGTCTAACACTGGTGATACAAGGCCATAAAGAAGTATTTTTCTGGTGTAGGCCAATCAGTTTCAAAGAAAATGCATATATTATCAGAGCATGTTTGTTTGCATGTTTTGACACAAGTATGTGTGATTAATGCAAACTTGATGCCTTGCAAAAGTTTGTTGTTATTTTATTGTTTCCCTTCTACGTGATTTTACCGAAAGAACCAAGAATATATATCTGAACACCAGTTTTATTGCCAGAAAGGGTAAAACCTATTCTTATTTTTTTCAGGTATAAGATTCTCTACACGATATCATCATCATCATCAACTATGTTCGATCACCTGCTGAATCAAGGCCTCCTTAGGCCATCACCATCTCTCCCTCAAATTGAAATTATCAAAAGTACTTACTTTAATGGAACAGCTACACTGAGATTGCACGAAGACAAGTCACATGTCAGAAGAGGAGCCACACAAGGAGATAAAGCTCTCTACAATATTATTCACAGTGAAATAAGATGCAGTTTTTTTAATGCACTGGAGAAATTAAAGCCATGAACAAAAATTAGACGGAATATTAACCATCACAGATTTCCTGATGTCAGTAATTTTAACGAGTGGAAATTATTTGGAGGAAATTATTGAAGAATGTAGACAAGAAGGCTGGGACGTTCGGTTCAAGATAGATTTGAGTTAAACTAAAGTAATGTGCAACAAGTTCGCTAAATATTGGACGATACTTTTTTTTTGTATTTGGAGGGGCGCAACTGGAAAACACATCTATATATGCCTCGGAAAATGTATTGAAGCCAAACCTGGCTTAAAATGAAGAGATAAGGAGGTGATGGCGAGCGAGTTGGAGCGACTTGGGAAAACTGAACTTGATAACGAAAAGCAACATACCGATGTGCCTAACGGAGAGCATTTGCGAGCAGTGTATGTTACCTGTTATGACATGGATCAAATCATGGATGTTGACAAAGAAAATGGATCAAAAGCTCAAAAGTGTCCTAAGAAACATGAAAGGAATGACACAGGGATCATAGGACAAATTCAAGTTCGAGGCATCGTTTTGACTATTGAGGACACGTCTCAATGACGGATGAGGGATGGTGATCAAGACGAATGTTGTTGTGGGAGCCAAAGTAGAGAACCCCATCGCAGAGATAGAGCGATGAGATTGGCTGGTGTGCAGACGCTGGATGGTTTGTCGTTTCGTAAAATCGTCAGGGGTGGCGATGGCTCGGAAAGGCCTTCATCCAGCAGTGGTAAATCATGGGTGACTATCTAAGCCCATGATGCATTGCGTCCAATCGCTGTGTGTGCCGGGCTGATTCATCCTTCCTTCACCAAAGTATTTAAAACAATCGAATCTTGAATCAAATAGTCACCGTGAATAATAGAAAAAATAATCAAAATAATAACAATATCACAACGTTTCGATCGCAACACAAGCCATCGTCTTCAGGTGAAAAAATACTTTTTTTCACCTGAAGACGATTTCACCGAAAGACCCAAATAATATGAATTCCTGCAGTTACGAAAGCTTTAAGTCAAGATTGTTCAAAATAATTAACAGTGCTGCACGTTATTTTACTTATCTATTGAAAAAAATGTTACCTGGATGATCCCTTGAGCTGGAACGTCTCATTTGCACGGATGCCCTGGATGTCAACTGGCACGTACATAATACGACATCAAATACATTTGCACGGCTTCAAGAACAAGAACGAAGCGGCCAGTACAGCGTGGGTGAACACGACACCAGTCAACAGTTGAGCTCTATGTATCCCAGGTCGTTAGTATTTTGTGGGGTTTAAATGTTACTACAAATAACAAGTTACTGAGCGTTGTCTGAGCAAGTGTGGACACCGGGACGAGGGGTCACGGTGAGCATTCGTGATTCATTATGACAGCAACAACAAGGTTATAATTGTCGACGGAATATTACGCCGTGTACCCGGAAACAGAATGATCCCAGAGGTGGTGACTTTGCCTCACCAGGACAGGTCCCTGGAGCTGTGTTTCTATGTTGGAGCCACTATATAAGAACGTCTAAGATCGTTAGACCTCCTTTGCCGTACCAAAATGTAATAATAGGGTTTTCCCCCTTTTTTCTGGCAACAAAACTGAAACCTTTTTACAAGGATTCACGTCTGCCTTAACGACAATACCTGCAGTCAAAATGCAAACAAAAAAACATACTATGATAATATATGCATTAGTTATAGTAATAGGTTTTACCCTTTTGACTGGCACAAAAACTGACACTTTTATTCAAGGCATCATGTTTGCAATAACCACAACACAAGCAGTCAAAATGCAAACAAAAGAGACAACTCTGATAATAATATGCACTGTCCTTGAATTTGATTGGTCCACACCGGCTTTTCTTAGAGCCTAGTCTCCATTGGTGTTGGACCAGAAGACGCCAAAAGGCGTACAACTCAAAAACAGCGCACTATCGCACTATCAAAAAAATATATGCATTGTCCTTGAAACTGATTGGTCCACACCAAAGGACAATGCATATATTATCATAGTATGTTTTTTGTTTGCATTTTGACTTCAGGTATTGTGGTTAATGCAGACATGAATCCTTGTAAAAAGGTTTCAGTTTTGTTGCCAGAAAAAAGGGGAAAAACCCTATTATTACATTTTGGTACTGGCAAAGGAGGTCTAATGATGTAGATGCTCACCCCGAGCCCTCATTACTTTGATAGTGCATTGTCTTTGAGCTGTGTGACGCCTTTTGGCGTCATCTGGTCGAGCACCAATTGGGCCGAGGCTCAAAAGAAAGCCGTCCCTTGGTGTGGACCAATCAGTTTCAAGGACAATGCATATATTATCATAGTATATTTTGTTTGCATTTTTACTGCAGGTATTGTGGTTAATGCAGACATGAATCCTTGTAAAAAGGTTTCAGTTTTGTTGCCAGAAAAAAGGGGAAAAACCCTATTATAACGTCTATGATATTACACGTAGCCTTTTTCAACCAATTATGATCCGTAATTTAAAAATAAAAATGGATCAGGTAGGAAGTAAAATGCCAATGTGTTGTAATTTATTGGCCCAAAAAGTCAATGATGAGTTAAAACGTTTTGCTGGCAAATCGGCCAATGACTTAAACGAATCATTATATATTGGGAGAAAAATATACCAGAGGTCAATTTCGTTATTTTGATTACCTAGAAAAGTTAGTCGAACGGCAGGATTGCGTGTGGTGGGGTAAAGTGTGGCTACTCCCACCTCTTCCAAGGCGTCTGGCGATTGCGGAGGAGAAGGCCAAATTCCACCATAGAGGGGCTCACCAATTCCTTGCTGCATTGACCAACTGCAATCAGTAATGGTTCCCAGCAAAACAACTCCCACATATGAGTTCCAGTTGTATGCAGCATCATTTACCTAGCTTGTAAAATGTGTTTTAAAATGTTTGTGCATTCATAAATTAAATATGGTTGTGGTGGCATGCTTGCAATAAGGCACACTCGGAGGAAAAATCATGCATACGCATGGATTTTTGTCATTTTCTTTCCCACTTGTGGTTGTCTTTGGAAGTATAATATTTAATTATCACTAAACCGCGGTACCTTCCGAGTCGCACAACGGGGTGACGTCACGTGCAATGATGATGTCGGAAGTGGACGCCGTTGTCTGACGATTCCTCGATTGGAGGGTAATTATTGATGTCTGCCTGATATTTACAGACGGGGCCTGAGATGACTCAGGGAGTCCGATCCTTGAACCACAAAATCCGCCCGCAGGTGGCACGGACAGGTTCTTGCGGGTCAGCTGCCTACTGGCCACGAATTAATAACAGAGTACAATACAATACCAACACAGAAGGCAATGACGTAGATTGGAAAAGCACTAATTATAATTGAATTTGTACCGTGCACAATATTTAACGTAATTATAAATTCTTGTAACTGAGGTGAGTTGTAAAGTTCACTGTCACACGAACGAAAGCCAGGCAAAAGAGGTGGGGGCTTTAAGTGTCTCTGAAAAGTGGGAGCAGATTAACCGCTTCAAATTTGTCCAGCGGGTTGATGGCACCGCAGATGATGACAGAGAAACGACGCCCGGTGTAGAGAGCAGGAGCGTTGTGAATCACGACGCTGTGGAGAGTTCTGCCGTAGGCTGCAGTGCTCTGTGACAACACCGAATGAAGATACGGTGAACGACCGAAAGTAGAGGCACAGTGGCGCAGGCAATCGATGTTGTAGCTGACCCTGCAGACGATGGAGCAGAGGAAGGCGAGGGATGTGGCTTGCTTTGAGTAAAACCCTGGCTGAAAAAAAAACACTTTTAATCAGTGTGTTAACGTTCGCACGATGATTTACATTGAGTATCGATATTTATATTCCATCATGGGTGCGAAAACTATCTCTTTGTCGAAGGCACTAAATGCCATCTTGGAGGTCACACTTGGTAATGTACTGGTCAGTAACCTCCAACAAAAGCCAAACATCCAACCGGGGATCATTAAAAAAAAAACTTCCTGCCATGGACACGAAATTGTAAAACATAGAATAATAACATTCACGCATTTTCTGTTAATGGCCCTGTTGATGGAAATATGTTTACAACGTTTGCTTACTTGCTAGGTTTTTGCCATGGACTTGCTGGTATAGAGAGGACGGTTAACTGAACCTGTGCACATTGTACAACAGCGACCCAGCGTTAATCCATCACTGCCGTGAATATACGCGGTAACTATAATATTTTTTCATTGAACTTGTCTGGCAAGACAAATATTTCATTTTAAGAAGAAGAAGAAGAAAAAATAGGAATGACTGAATACAACAGCTTGCAAAAAAAAAGTGTCGGGGAAGCTGATCTAAACAAACAACTCCGTCCGTCTCTCCACACAGAAACAAACTCTTCTTTCGTCCGTCAGCCTAGGGAGTTCCAGACCAATATTAACCAGCACCATTTGTTTAAACAAGCAAACTCTGATCCAGTTTCAATGTATCTATTTCAAGACCCATAATGCTCCAACACCCTTAACTAACCCACACTGAACAGAGTGGCATGGTCCAATAACCCCCGTGGCTGACAGTGTGGATAGGACATCATCCGGCAGTGGATTGACAGAGACAGCTGCCTATATTGTATAGTAATCCACACAAAATATGATGAGTTTATATGAAACCCAAACAAGTGACTGATCAACACGTGTATTGTAAATGTGGAAGTCCAACATTGTAACCCCAAGTTTCAAGAAAAACAAACGCTGTCTGAATCTAAATTGTTGTATATTGAGAAGCAATATAGACCCCGCCAGAATGTTTTTTTGTCTGATAGCACCGAACCTCACGGACGATGTGTGCCGAGGCCAGTCCAGAGTTCCCTTTGTGTTCACACTCTTTGGTTATTTCGGTAAAGTCACGTAGGGATAAAAAGTTGTGTTTAGCCGTTACTGCTGGGGTCGTGCACTCCCCGGAGGTGAGCTATAGAAAATGGGGGGGGGGGGGGGGGGGTTGCGTTGAGGGATGGATGCGTGAAGGAGATGTCTTCATCCACCTGTTTATTTTGTTGCTTTATGTTCTCCACGTGTGATGCCGATGCTTGCTTTCAGTTTACCGCGTGCTTTCAGATGTGCTCCTGCAGACGGCGTGGGTGTGAGCCGTTCATCCAGCAGTGGATTGATGCATTGCTTAGAACGATCGATTTTACGGGGGGCTATTCTGGCACGAGCAGGGGACAGCAGAGCGACTGAAGCGGGGTTGCTATCGAGCGGGTGTCTGGAACGCTCTTCCTTCCGAAATGAGGTAGCCACTGGAGCTATGCACTTTTAAATCATCTCGTTTGAAAACTCATTTCTTTAGAACTGCTTTTTGTGTTTAGTTTATTTCCCTTCACCCGCACCTCCAATTACCACGGCTGGCTACATAAATTCAACAAACCCACATACATAAGAGAACGCTTCAGAGGGGCGGGAGGGGTGTAGGGGGTGATCTACATGTCCCAGTGATATCCCCCGAACTTGGCTCTGAACTTGGGGTGTTGCCTATGCAACACCGTGCTATGCCCATAAAGGAGAGGTCTTGAACCACAGGTTCACGCAAACCCTCTGAGCCCTGCGTGTGGTCAAACTGTGCAACGGAAACCCATATGCTCGTACGCGCATTAATGCCGTGGTCTGTTTTGGTTCATTGCTCTGTGAACCTTGTCCTTCTGGTGATAAGGCCACGGCAGAACTCACATTCGGGTGGTGTGAAGAGTGCAGTACACTGGCATTCATTCACCTCTTCATTCGTTGCATTTGTATTGTCCTTTTGAGTTACTTAAGAGCAGCGACAACAACAAATTGAATCTTAAAAACAAAGCAAAATAAAACTTCCAGCGATTTAACAAAAAGTGGAGGTTTTTTTCTTTCACAAGAATAAAATGCAGAACATGTGCAATTATGCATTGAACCAAGAAGGTATTGTTCATATCTTCCAGCCGGCTTGTATTTCCTTACCGTTCTTACTGTCGACAAACATGCCTCAAGATGTACTGCACGAGCAGCATGGTATAAATAATAAGTTGTGACAATTGCAACAATTACAGCACGTATTTATGTATGTATGTTATTTGTGTCGGCAAACATTACAATGAACAAAAATCAACTTTCGGTGATACATGAAAACATTTGTTTTTGATATTTCAAAGTGGAGCAGTGGTGCAGCGGTTAGCACACTGCAGAACATTCAATCCAGAAACCTGAACTTCTTTTGCACCATACGTGACCATTTCTGGATGAAGGCCTCCACATGCCGGGTTGGTTATGGAGGTGCTCAACCATATGAATAAGCAGAAAATCTGAGAATAAATAAAGTGCATAAAACCTAGAGATGCTTTTGAATATGTGACGTACAAGTCGAAATTGTCCGTGAAATAGTGTTCAAATATTTTTGTTTATTTAATTCGACAACATCAAGGCAAAGTTCTACGCAACGTCGGACTTTTAACTGAACTTTTGCCATGCTCTTTGCATCAATGGACAAATATCTCTCAAGTGAACTGTGCACTATGTCGTGGGACCAAAGAGAATGGCAGCCGTCTCAATAACATGGTGTTGTTTTCATAGTTACAGGCAGTCAGTATAACTCTTGTGTTGTTCTTAAAATACTTTGTTTATTCTTATCCATCACTTTCCAGCTCTAAATTACCTTGTGCGTCACCAGCTCCGACACTTAACATTTTCCACTTTTGCGTGGCTCAATAAACAGGCTTAATTTTGGCGCAATGCAGAAGGAAGGATGTTTCAAAGGTATATGTGACACTTTCTAAAAGTGCACACGGGTCGCTTTGCCAGATTTCTATAATCAGGGCTAGTGCCATATGGTAAATGACTATTCATATCCTGTCTGAAGGCTGCTTGGTGCCACACTATTTCGGTTTAATTTGGAGAGCAGGCAGAATGTTCCAAGTTGAAATCACCTATGGGCTCTCTTCGTGAACCAAAATGTGTCGCAAGGGATGGGTCAGTATTAACCCACAGCCACGTTTATATTTAAGTGTAGAGAGGCAGTGTTATCAAAAATCTACACTCATAATTGAAAAGGTAGGATATTGCATTTCAACTTCATATCAGTACTGTGTAGCGGACACTTGAGGCTCTCGAACCACTGCAAGTTAATTACGTCTAATTCGGTGCAAGCTCCAACAACAAGCCATGGAGATGAAGAAGTAGACCAAATCTCTGATGAAATTGACCACGTGCTAAATGAGAGAGAAATGCATTTGCATCGTATGGATGACCTTAATGCAAAAGGTGAAAGATGCAGAGATGAATAGATGATTTGTATGATTTCCATTGAAATAGGGAATGAGAGAGGTGGGTATCTATTAGAGTCCGCAGTCAGCAAAGGCTTGCAAATAATCAATACTTTTTTTAAAAAAAGAATACAGGACATGGATGTGGAGGAACTAAATAGTGAAATCAGAAATGAGATGAACTTGAATTTAACAGACAAGCCCCAGATTTTCGGCGTAATTTCTGTCCTCAACAAATTCGCTACGGGAAGTGATCCCAGGGTGGCAACGGAGCGAGTTGAAGTACATATCATAGCCAAAGAAAGGACACATTTAATCACGGGACAAAAATTTGAAACAACAGATTGAAATGATGAGAGGAGCTAAATGTATTAAATGTATGCCACCACCTAGAAAATGCAAGAACTAACACTTCCCTTCATAGTATTGAAAGAAGGTAAGCTTAGCAGACATATGTACTATACGTTTACACGGAAAATGAAATATTTTAATCATGAAATGAGAGCTCAATCATTCTTCCATTCAAAATAGAATGATAAAAAAGACACTTCACGAATTACAGACCCATCAGCTTCTGATTGCAAGTCTTTAAATCGTTCACGAAGTTCATCCAGAAAACAATAACTGAAAATGTAGAAGCCAACCACTATTTACACTCTATACAATTTTTTATGTTTTATTAGGTAAGACTTATTGAGCTATATAGCTCTTTTTCAGAAGCGACCTGGCCATAACTTATAGGTCAACCATGTGGCTTATTACGTGGAAAATTCGAGCAGCCAAATACTGTTTCTAAATGTAGAGGGAAAAACCGGATGACCGGGAAAAAATATCCACACGACTGCAAGGAGAACATGCAAACTCCAAATATAAAGGCGTCAGAGTCGAGATCGGACACGCAACCTCCTTTTACCAGGCAAGGGGGATAACATCTCACCACCACAGCGCCCAACCACATGAGCAAGCAAAGTTTAGGAAAGGTTTCTTAACCATCGACCACATGTACACTATACAAATGGATCACAATTTAAATTATGCCTGGCTTTTGCAGAATATGAAAACTTACTTAACTCCGTGGAACTTGAACAGTCATCCAAGCGCTCGCAAACCAAGGCCTACATTAAAAACTAATTTCGAAATAAAAAAAAATACTTTTTTATGGCACAATTAAACTAAGATGTGCATGAAGAAATCAACAAAATACATATTACGAATCAAATAAGAGGGCAAGCTTTCATTTAAAAAAAGTTGACAGTGACATTACATTTTTTTTCCTGAAAATATAATTGGACAAACAAGGGCATAATATTAAATGAAAATATTAAGTATCTTAGAATTTCTGATGATATAGTCATGATAACAACTCATGGAAATGAACACCATAAAATTATAGAATAACTTAATAAAGAAGGCTGCAAAATGCGGCCTAAAATATATATATATCCATAATACAAGTTTTTTGGGTTAGATCGCGTACATATATAAATGTGTCATTAAACCCGCCACCACCCGATAACAGAACATGCCAATTCGTTACTAGGACAGCACACCAGTGTGCTGGAGAGCAAAGCCACCACATTTACAATCTGAGTACGACGTTGTGCCAGTAATTACAACCAGCTTCATCAGGCGAGAGCCAGGTTTGTGGAGAAATCCTCCTGTTTCGTTCCTTAAATAGAGGGGTAGATGTGATGACATCACTTGCGTACTCTTCTTGCGCGAAGTGGGGGGAGGGATTAATGCATATAAATGACTATGGGTATACATTGCCGTTTGGGCTATTTATATGGTAATCAACGAACATTATGTATGGCATTATGCAAGCCCATTGTGCTTGTACCTCCATTCGATTGTGTGTACTAAAATAGCCGAACCAACGGTAACCCCTATTGAAGTATGGTGATCTGTATAGGTATGCATTTAAACAATGTATTATTTGATGATTCGCTTCCAAGCAGCACCAAGTCGGTAGCTATCCAGACAGTGACAATCATTTCTATTTATCTCAGTTTTGATAGATGATCTAATTAGTCTGGACCAGTAGTAACTATTTTTGTACGGAACTTCAACATTATGAACATCAATTGAGTATCCTTGTTGGCACGTGTGTTCTGCCACTGACGACACTTGAATTTGGGAGTATTTAACATTTATTTGGTGTTCTTTTAGTCTCGTGCTGATCATTCGTCCTGATTGCCCAACATAGCATTTGCCACAAGTGCAATTAATCCGGTACACACCTTCTGTTGATAGTCTAGGTAATACATATTTTGTACCCAAATGTTTTGTTTTTCCAAACATCTGCCAAGTTGATCAGTTACTCCCGCAATGTACAGCATCTTTATAGTTTTAATTACCTGGTCAGTATCAAGGCTCGTATTGTTTGATTTGGTTTTGGCATTCAATGCCCTGTTGATTCGTGCATTTTTGTAACCGAACAATTGCAGCGCTTCTTCAACATGTTTAATTTCACTTCTCAGACTGTCACCATCTGACGCTTTCTTAGCCCGATGTATGCGCGTCTTTATGAGAGAGTGTATTTCTGTGGGGGGTGATGGTGTGACTATGCATTCAGACAGGCGTCAGTGTGCATTTTCTTTTGGTAAACGCCGTGTGTTAGTTTACCATTTCGACCGCGCCCGATCAGAATATCCAGAAATGGTAGAGTTCCGTCAGCGTCCACTTCCATGGTGAACTGGATGCATGTTTTTTTGCGAGTTAAGATGATTTAGAAAATCGTTAAGTGTATATTGGCCTTGTGGCCAGACCAACAATGTGTCATCCACATATCTAAACCAAGCAGAGGGTTTAGTGTGCTCGAAGCTATTGCTTTTGTTTCAAAATCTTCCATGTACACATTCGCTATCACAGGAGACAAAGAAGAGCCTATTGCTGCTCCTTTTGTTTATAGAAGTCACCTTTCCACAAGAAACAAGTGTTGTTTAGACGGTGTTCAGCTAGTCGTGGGATATCTTTGGCTAAACCTGTGTTCGTTACCAGAGTGTCGAGTGATTTAATTAACTCGAAACGTTGTACTCAGATTGTAAATGTTGTGGCAATGAATTTAATCATGGCTGACGATTCTATGGCAGTGGTTCTTAACCTGAGGTGCACGCATCCCCTGGTGAGCGAGATGCCCTTTCTGGGGGTGCGAGACATGGACGGATTTCTTTAGAAGGTAAATCATCAAAACACACGTAAGTGCAAATACTTTGCTTCATCAAACCTATTAACATTATATTGAGGCTTAAAAGCCGTGATCTGAACGTGGCTCTCTCACTCCAGCGCTGTCCTACCAGACAGTCTCGCCCCCTTCACCTGATGAAGGCCGCTTGTGTTGTGGCCGAAACGTCGTGAGAATATTATTGTGTTATTTTATTTTATCAATTTATTATTTTATTCTCATTCTACGTGACTTTACCGAAAGAACCAAAGAAGAAGATTATACACTTGTTTCACGATTGAGAATTAATCAAAGGGGCGCAAGCCTCCTGTAAAGGTTAAGAAAAACTGTTCTATAGCATGCAAACTCCTAAGTCGTGAACATTTTATATAAATAAATACAATTGCTATTTTAGAGCTCTCATGTGTAACATGTGTGTGCATATGGAGAAAAAAACGTATTCCCGTAGAAAAAAAAGGAAATCTGTTTGTCTCATTACATTGCCACATTTTCCTCAGAGCTATCAATTTACCCCAGATGAATTCTAATGACCTAATCCCTTCCGCTTAAATCCCTTAAAATATCTGGCACGAAGCCACATAAATCCTCCAGGACTCATCATTGCCATCAGCTGTGATGCTCCACTAGCGTGACCAGTGATTTGTTTTAGGTTTCGTTAGTGTCTGGAATTGATGACACATCTAATTCTGTTTTTCGAACAGGGATTTAAATGGAGATGTTTTGCCCACAGGTCTGCGCTAATGAATAGATGCCGAGTGATACTTTTCTATTTAGTAGTATGTTCCCTTACATTGCATTCAGTTTACTCTGTGATTGTTTTGATGCGTGACCTCTTGGGGTTGAATGCTAGATATGGGACGGGAGCTACTGTGTGAACAAGTAACTACGTGGCCGATTGATGGAAAAGAAAACGTGAGAACGGGACGAAATTCGTTTCATAGAAGTAATTAAGATCTTAACGCTGCTCTGCACACTTGTGTCCAAACTTGCAACGCCACGGTCAGATGTAGCGGGCTGGGTGTGCGTGGACGTGCAACCGATCGCGTGCAACTCACAGGAGTGAGCTTGTCACTGTGCTGCCTACATGACTGTATTTCTCCATTATCGTTTACACTCCCACAGTGCTTATGCATTCCATTCAGAGACAGAGAGCTCAGTTTGGCTAAATGCCATGTCAAAGGCTCATACAGCTTGCATCATACAATCCACGGTATTATTTGAAACAGCTATCACTTTAATTGTGATATATTTTACTTACCCTAAATATTTGAATACCAAAACATGTTTAATATCCAAGGGCCCACTTAAGTTGTTGGCTCCGAATTAATCTGCTTATTGTATGGTCTGCCTACCAAAAGCCTCCACATTACTCGACTTTCAACAATGTAAGAGCCAAATAATTATTCACATTTTAAAATTTCAGGGCATGCAGGAATTCATCAGCTTACCATGCCTTGGGCAAAATGACAAAATAATGTTTGAAAGCTTATAACTGCACGGTTTTCTGTTTTGTGTTTAAGGCAGAGCAGTTCAATTGGCTCAAATATATATATAAACATGAATGTGTCCAAGTCTTGATTCAACTTTTATAAATTGGTTGTTTTCAAGCACAATATTCATTTCAAATTAATATTGCAACAAACTCAACTCCTTCAAGCAAAATAGGGATCTAATAATGACTCAAGTAACCACAATAAAATTGTACTCATGACCACAACCTTATGCTTTAATAATATGTTTTTTTTCTAAACAAAATATAATTTCCATTTTTTTACCGAAGAAACTTTAAAGAAATCTTCCAAATCAGAACGAGGAGCATCAGCATATACACAAATGCGAATTAACTTTTGACTGATGCTGTATTTAAGCATAATATACTTTAATATCCAATTACATTCCTTTTTTCTAGGAATGGGAAATTGCCCCATTTTAGATAACTGTCAGCAGATGTGTGCCTCATTTAAAGGCGTGATGGCCCGGCAGAGTTGCTCACAAAAGAGCGCCAGTAGCCGCTCATCATGAGCCGTGGCGAGTGAGGAGCCCATCTGCTCACCGAGCAGTTTTAATGCTTGCCAAGTAGCAATCTGTCTCCTCGGCATTAATCACGCTCGATCACTACCGCGCAAAGGGGCATCGTTCTGTCAACGACGTCACGCATTCACGAATTAAAAAAAAAACCGACAAGATGATATTTGCTTGGGTACTCACTGCGCTTAATGTGATGCTACCACAATGGTTAGCGGCAGTCCAGTGAACTCGCAATGCAAAGGTCGCCGGTTATATTGGATTCCTGTGGCGGAAGATGAAACATTCGTTCAAGATTTTGTAATCGCATCACCCCCCCTGCCCCACCCTTCACCACCTCTGTCCACCCGGCAGTATACATGGGTAGCGTGGGTACTCCTACCTCATCCAAGACGTATGGCCAGCATGGAAGAGAAGGCCAAAATTCTCCCTTCAGGGGGATCTCTCGATATCCATGAGCAGTGGTGTGAAGCAATTGCAATTGCAGGGCTGCGCCTACATTTCACCATTATCACGACGGACAATGTGATGCATCGTTAAGCAATGTATTAATAATCATATATATCCTTCTCACATGATAATATATTATAAGAAAATGTTGTTACCTGTGTTTTTGGAAGGTGACACCATTTATGCAACAAAAAACACAGTCGAGTGCTTTTATTGTAAATCTTAAATAAACAATTCTTACGAATGGACAGGCCAAATTCAAAGTCATTTAACCCGGGTTGATTGAAAGCCTTTCGAGTTGGATACACGATACTTTCTCAACAAACAAACAAAAAACTCTCTGACCACATATTTCTTTCCACGATGTTCTTTCCTATAACACGAACAAGGCTTGACTGAGCATAGATAGCGTCAGTAAATCAACCATTGGTACATTCTTTGGCCACGATGTTCAAATGGAACAACCGCATTCTGACCAGGAATCACTGCACTCTGCCAGCGATGGATGCCCAGTGGCGATGCAACCAGAAAGAATTACATTTTTGTTCGAATGCACGCTTGAAAGTATTAGCTGAATAATAATAATAATCTTATTTGAAGAGCTAGAGTACAATCTCTTTCATAGTTTCACCCTTCACAGCTTAATTTAAAATGCATCTCCGCGCCGCAACATATACGCTCCCCATCTGGTCTCGCGCAATAATGAATTTTACAAAAAAATGTTTTCGCACGCACATCGACAAAGTGAGAATGCTCAAGTGAGCTGGTGAACGTGAACGACGCAAATGCTTTAATTGACGCGACGAGGATCAATTTGCAACGCGTGTTTAAATAGCACGGGTCGATTGTACGTCATCACTTTTTTTCACTCTGCAAAATAAGCATGGCCTTTTGGTTCGGAGCCACTGTGTGTTGTGCTAGGTGACGTCTGTTTTCCTGGCTGCAAAGCAAACCTCCGAGCTGATTATGCGGCCACAATTCCAGGTGACGGCGAAAAACGTTGGTCTTGGGAGCCTAGCTTCCGACATGCCCCGTTCACAAGCCCGTGTGGACAGAGGCAAAAATAGCTGTGTCCGTCCATTCCCCCCACTACGGGCGACTAAACCCGGCAAAGTTACACACATGCCACTGCTGTGCCGGGGAGTGTTCTAGGTAACGGGAGGTAAATTTAGATCGCTGGCAATTACATTTTTTTTTAAACCTCGCTGCCCACGTTTGACCGACGTACTATAACACCATCATATTTGTAAGCAATTTTGAAAACGGTGCGATTTAATACTCGCGGCTTCGCTACTGAATGTGATGAGATATTGTTGAGATTCATAGGTAGGATTGTTTGTTTGTTTGTTTTGGAATGGTTCAGTTTATTCTGTTCTCGTGAGAATGGGCCGTATTTAACAAGTGTCGTTATGGGCCACATGCGTAAATTTGTTCAAGTTTTAATTTTTTTTTGGTTACGTGAGCTGTTAGAAAGTGATTAAATACTTACAACGCTTTGCTATTTTCCATTCAGTTCTCAGAGTATAGCAATACTACTACTAGACGTCGCTATAAGTTTAAAGTTTCATTTATTAGGTATAGCCCTGTGAGCCATGCTGCTCTTAAGTCGGGTGCAACCGCAACAAACAAAATTTGAACACAGAACATCTTAAAGCGACAACGCGTAACAGAAACATCCTGGAATAAACCAGCAAATATTCCACACACAAAACAAACTTGCGTGCAAAAATCAATGTGGTGCAAGCCAACAACAACAACAACCATAAGACATATTCTTGGTTCTTTCGGTAAAGTCACGTAGAAGGGAAACAAAAAATATAAAACAATAAAATCCTCACGACGTTTCGACTGCAACACAAACAACCATCATCAGGTGTGAAAAACACAGATAATTTTATTGTTTTATATTTTTATTATTTTATTGTTTCCCTTCTACGTGACTTTACCGAAATAACCAAGAATATGAATCCCTGCAGTCACGAAAGCTTTAAATCAAAATTTAACCATAATACAATTTAGATTAACCATATGTTTTCGAATCACCAAAATAAAGCTATAAAAACAACTGCACTGCAATAAGCAACATTGCAGTGCAGAAAGACATTTCCAATGGTTTGTCCAGCAAATATCTACAGCTCGGAAAGAGATAAGTAAAATAAACATAGTAATAGGTTTTACCCTTTTAACTGGCACAAATACTGACACCTTTATTCAAGGCATCATGTTTGTTTTTTGTGCCAGTCAAAAGGGTAAAACCTATTACTATATCTTGTTACTGGCAAAGGAGGTCTCATAAAGTAAATGCTCACCCCGAGCCCTCAAAACTCTGATGGTGCGCTGTTTTTGAGTTGTACGCCTTTTGGCGTCTTCTGGTCCAACACCAGTGGAGACTAGGCTCTAAGAAAAGCAGTTTCGGGTGTGGACCAATCAAATTCAAGGACAGTGCATATTATTATCAGAGTTGTCTCTTTTGTTTGCATTTTGACTGCTTGTGTTGTGGTTATTGCAAACATGATGCCTTGAATAAAGGTGTCAGTTCTTGTGCCAGTTAAAAGGGTAAAACATATTGCTACATCTTGTTACTGGCAAAAGAGGTCTCATAATGTAAATAAACATATTGTGTCATTCTTGATTTGTCTTTAACAGTTTACTGCTATGGAATTTTACTTCAGCTGAACGCAGCACCTATATTGTCCAGCCGTCAATCGAATATATAACAAGCGTTACAGGTTCTTTAAAAAAAAGTTATAACTGCATAATGCATAATTGTATCAGCTTTTGCGATCAATACAAATATTTCACAATCCTAGTTTGTCTCGTACATTTGAGTCTAAAGTGTTCAACCTGCGTGACAATGGTTATTTTATTACAATCTTCGTTTTATTTTTCTCTCGCAAGTGTGCCATGTCATTTTCCCTTTGCTATTGTTGTCACCAATTGTTTTCATACGAACGCAGATTGGAAATAGACAACACAACACAGCAATTATGACGAATCGCCAGTTCGCCGAGCATCATGGAAATAAGCTCTAAATGTGTATTCGCGGTACGGCAATGCACCACGGGCGGTTTGTGGAAACAGACTTAAAAAAGCGTGTTAATATTTTGAGCGTGCCACCACCACCGCCACCACCACGGCCACCACCACCAACCACGATACTCCCCCGACCCCTTTGCTTCTCACCGAACTCCTACCCACTTCACGCCATTTCACTCTCTTTACACCCCCCTCCCTCCCCCCCAACATGACCCACCCTCGAATACTTTCCTGGAGCGTGCTCCTGTGACAAAAGACAATACATCATCACTCGAGCCCCCCTTCCCCCTGGTTCTATGTGCTCCTCGTAGTATGGGGGCTATCCTGGGTAATTCCAGCAGCTGCAAGGATCCAGGCCATGTGTTAGGGGAATGCGACTGAATAACAATGTGCTGACGTGTGTATTGACACCCAGGGCTGGGAAGAATCCAACTTGATATTTACATTTCCCTCTGTTTGAACCCCAGAAATAGCTGTTTCCATTTGCTTTTACATTTACCAGAAGGTGATTGGCATGCCTTTCCAGCGGTGTTTCCAGGACAGCGAGTTGTGCGGTAGCGCATGCGCTGGGAGGGAACCGTTGAAAAATTAACGATATGAAATTTAATTACAAGAAACGCTTGAAAACGATGAAGATTCATGGGGGGGGGGGGGGGGGATTTTTGTTCACTCAGTATTTGCAACGCGGTAACCAATAGCGACGATTTTTTTTTTTTTAAATATTCTGGCAGCCTTGAGCAAGGCATGGTTAAAATCAAAAGAATGATCAAACCTCTAAAAGTACAGCAGTACATCATTGCGGGCCAAAATATGTTGTTATATGTATTAGGGCACAGAGTACATTTGTAAGCCAATTCTGTTTACTTTTTCTTGGGTCTGGCTTTGTATAGCAGAAACCCACAGGTCCATTTCCAGATTTACTCGCCAAAGCAACAGGCCGAGAGGGGGGTGTGGTACACGGGACGGAATCTGAATAGACATCTCCAGTTCCTCGGCTGAATGTAACCGATGTTCACAATGGTCACAACAATACGGTCCGGTCAGGTTTTCCATAGTCTACTTGCTCAGGAGGTAACGCGATATATATAAAGGCTCGTACACAAGTGTTTACAAATGCACACAGGTTATGTAATTCTGCACGGGAGGCCAACTTCAGCTGCATGATGCTGTATATTGTTTCTGGATAAGTATTTGAGCTCGGTGGCAAGTTAAGGTTAGAAAAAAACTGGTGGCTGGCAGTTGAACTCAATTGGGGGGGACGGGGGTGGTGTTTAGGCCCTCTTGCATTTCACGTTATGTATACTCTCTGAATCAAGCAAAGAACATTCTAGCAAACAAAAACCCTGCAGAGGCTTCTGCAGTCAGCTGGAGAGCTTTCACGCTCTCCTAAAAAAACACGGGTGACACCAATAAAATAACATTCGTATTATTATTTATTGTGATTATCGCGACCTAAAACAAGTCGGAATGTAATGCATGAGTTACATTCAAAACAAGAGACAAGTCCGCTCTATGTTTGAAACGGGAAACAATTGGAAGGGCTACAGGGCCACCTGGTGTTTAGAATGACGACCGACAACACACGGTGGGATCGAGAGACTTCTTGCAGGCAATTAGTTTATATTAAGCCACATTCGTCCGGTGTACAAATGAGGGCTTTTAGGCAGAACTCTTATTTGGTGGTGGTGGGGTCAATTTATACATCGTCCAATGATCGTACATCTCCTATACTTCATGGATTGAGGAGGCCCTCTCTATGATGTGGAAAATGCAGTTTGTACATCTTTTACAGTCTATATGCACTCAGAAATACAATGTATGCAGGTACTATACAAATACACGAATAGAATATCTCAAAATATCTAATACTCTAGTAATGTGAAAAGGTCCCCTGTTAATGAACGCGGCGATATGTTGACACCAAGTTAAACGCAAACCTCAAAACAAGCTAGGATTGTTTTTCTCCCAAACAACGTACATGAGCTTCTCTGCCTGGAAAAACAGGAATCTTTTCACAGTTAGGAAAGATTTATTTTATTTATTTTTGCGGTGATGCATTTTTGTCAGAACAATGGGTTTTCTTCGGGATACCCTGCAGCGGCAGGGGGGGGTGCCTTGAGTTTGTTCAAAAAGATTTAGCAAGTTTTCAATCTTTGCCAGAACAAACAAACGACTCATTTCCTTCAAAGGAGAGCCCCAGACATTAACGGGCTTCAACACAATAAAGCAAAGATGGGAACCACGCAAGCTCATAACGGAACATGTCTGTTCAAACATGGAAACACAGCGGCACTTTCTATAAATGACCTGCAGTAGTGTTTATTTCCAGAAATAAAATAATGGTATAACCCCCCCCCCCCCTATTTTAGACTTCGAATGATTTTGCAGATAATTTCCTTAGCTTGTTTTTGTAATTTTACTTTGGACCCAAAAATGTAAGAAAAACAAAGTTTTTTTGTTAGAATTCCGTAAGATTAATTTCCATAGACAACACCGGGACTCGAGGTCAGTAGCACATGCATGCTCTTTCTTACACATTTTTAAGTCAATAAATCACCAGACTGTCTTGGGTAATGTTTGTGTGCAAAGCATTAAAGGGTATTCGTTTACCTTTTATTATAAATCCACTGCCTCAGTGCATGACAACAACAACTACACATTTCAGTAAAAAACTGGCATCAGCATGACCATCGTGTTATGCCTCAGCATGTCACGTAACGTTAGCTCATAATTGATATTGACATCTGCTATCTATACGTTTGGCATGCGTGTGTTTATTATCTAATGTTCCCGCTGGTAATGCCCTGGCAGGGATATAATTGCACATTCCAGCTAGCTGCTTCTATTATTTATTGCCAGATAGGGTTTAGACCGCTAATAGGGGATTATGAATGAAACCCCTTTGGGCAACTCGGAGAATCAAGGGGGAGGGTGGCTCCGATTTCACACCGAGTCACTTTCGCGTGTTCCTCCGTTTTTTGTTTTGTCCCGTGTCTCAGTAACAGCACACAAAAAATGCAGGTATCGGACCGATCTCGAGAATATGTGCTAATGAAGCCTGTCCGCATACAATTGCTCACATTACAACTCAATTGAACTAATTGTGCACAAGTGCTACAGGATCCCCTGGAATCCGAAAGGAATCCCTTTCAGGGTATTAGATCGCGGCCACTATTAAACCGCTTGGGAATTTCTGCATTGCAAATTTGCCAAGACCGACAGGTTCACGTTGCCGCTGAATGTATGTTTTTGTTTGTTTAAATACAAGTCATGTTTGAGTCTCTGATATGCCATTGTACTCGATGCTTTGTGTACACTACAATGCACATATTCTGAGTTATTAACGGAAATGTCTTCGACGCTGATACAACGGCAATAGCAGTTGCAAATTAAATAGTGTGTAACTGCAAGATAGTCCAAACGTTTCGAAAGCAAATATTTGCGTGTACATCTACGTAGAATCATTCAAGGATTGCCATGTAAACTGTGTACCTGTCACATATTATACAAATTACAGTATATTTTAAGGGTCACGATAACAATACACGTGGCAATAATTGCATCAGATACAGAGGTCGCCACAGCCAAAGCCGCTGATGCGACCACACCACACCTCGTCAATGTAGTCTACCCTCCGCCAGATCCCGAAGGGCTCCAACAGAGCTAATATCGAGGTGGAGGCCTTTCTGGTACCAGTGCCATGGGCAAGCAAATGTAGGGTTGCACCTTTAACCCTTGTCTTAAATATGACTCGATAATATCATCAATTGTTACACACACGATTCGATGCGTGCATCGTGAGAGGGGGGAATCGATGCATCGATACGCACCTCGGTTGTACAATGCTTCAGCAGCATACAGACAGGTATGGTGGGGACACTTAGCAGGCCTCGCATATAAAGTTAGGGTGAACTAAATTAAGGAATTTACAAAGCACGTTTCGAATATTTCCCAGTCTGAAAATGCTATAGGACTTTCAGCATCACCTAATAAATTATATAGAGCACGGGTTATATGTTTCGTAGAAAACTGTATTATTTTCTGCTTTCCTTATGTACCCATTATACATTTTAAAGAGATGTCTTTGCAGTTAATTTAAATAGAGTTTCCAGTTTATAGCTACAATAAAAATAAAAGGGGAGCAGGAGCTTTTTTTGTAAAGAAAAGTATGATCTTACGTAGCCAGTGAAAATATTTTCCTTCAGCCACTGTCTCTTAAGCGGCCCACCGATTTGCTTATAAAGCGAATGCCTGGACATTCCATCGATGAGTAGTGCAGCCCAAATAAAACAGCACCATAAAGGGGGCCTTCTCATGCCAGCGCTCATGTTGGTCTTGTGAATTCAACGTGCGCACGTTTGAACCAAACAAAACAGCCGAACGAGCGAAGGCCCATCACGGCTGCCCATTTCACTTAAACTTTTCCAACACGTTGCACGATCGTCAGTGATTTATCTCTCTTTATCACGTGCGCCTCTCCGTGTGCGTAGCAAGGAAAGTGGCATGGTTATGTAAAAGACCTTGCAAAGGTATTCCAGGGAAGTAATGATTCTCTAGTGTATTTCTTGATCCAAACTATGCCACTGGGTATGTAAAAAAAAATACACAATATGCTTTGAAACATTGTACTAGTCTGGCTGGTCTAGAGGGTCTTTTTTCAACGGTTTTTTTATTTTAGCAAATTGATATTTGAAAATAAAATTATGGTGAAAACGTAAATTTTCCTCGATCACGGAAGCCAAAGGGAAATCTGAAATTAATTAACAACCATCTACCAGAATTCCCTAAAGGGTGTTGATTTCCTAAAACAAGACGTTTAAATAACAAAGGGGCTTGTGGTTAAAAACGTCTGATCTCTGATCCTTGTGCGCAAAGGTCAGATACCAGGAGACCCATAACATTCCTCCAAGGATGACTTCACTTGGCTCAAGTGGACACCTGCAGCACGAGTGCTGAAGGCTCAGTGAGGTCAAGTTTAGGTTGATGCCAACATTCCCTCACTCTCAATGAACTGGAATTTATTTTATTTATATTTTCAACAACAAGAACAACAACAACAACCAGTAAGGAAGCACACACAAAAACAGAGTACACAGCTTCCAAGTGACTGGCGTTAGACGACCCCATAATTAAAACGATCCCCAGCTGTGATCGAGGGTGTGATAGAGAGCCCAGCGAGCAGCAGATAAATGACACGAACAGGAAAGAAGGAGGAACAAGGTGAGGAATGAACTGCCATCTTCAGGATGGTGTCACTTTTCTCTTTCGTTTTGTAGAGTTCGATTTCACTCGGACAACTAACTTCTGTCTTTCTTGGAACACCGCTTCATTTACAACTCTCCGCATGTCCTCAATATTCCACAGGATCCACGTCGCCACGGCTCGCTCGCCACCTTTGTCTCTCCACTCCCCACTATCACTGCGCTTACTCCACCGCTAACCACTTTGTCTCTGCTCTCCGCTATCACGGTCACTATGCTCTCTCCACTGCGAGCTACTTCGTCTCTGCTCTCCGCTTTCACCGTCGCTATGCTCTCTCCACTGCTAACTGCTTCTATTCTTCAGCTCCGCTATAGTTACGCTCTCTCCACTGCTAGCTGCTTCTCTTCTTCAGCTCCGCTCCACACTCTGTTTCCAAACTCCGTCTCCAACTCTGTCTCCAAACTCTGTCCCCAACTCTGTCTCCAAACTCTCCTCCAAACTCCACGTCTTGCCTCGTCCAGCTCCCAACTCCAACTCTCCACTCTAATTCCCGACTCCCCAATGTATCCACGCTCTCATCACACCCCAATTAATCATCCCACGTCCCAACAACGGAGCTCCGCGTACCCTCTGCACCTGTTACCTCGCCAGACTTCAAGACGCCACTCCGGCCTTGACAACAACACCAGCCAATCCCAGCCGTCCTTGGCTCCCCCAGCTTAATTGCCCTAACATAACCTGTACTGTATTTGCCTTCGCTACAGGCTGACCCAACATGACCCGTACTGTCTTTGTTACCATGCAATCACACTGTTTGCACTACGCACCTTCCTACTCCACTACAGTTTTATTATTAAGAATATAATAATGTTTTCCTGAACGACACTTTCATTGACAATTTGCACCTATTCCTAGGCAAGTTGTACAATAGAAATGTAAATACACGATAATAGTATACTTCTAAATTCGTTGAAGGGATAAGGTTTGTGTGTTCAGAGACTAATATATTTGGCAGATGCTTTTGCAAACATAATCCGCTAACAGTTTCAAACAGAACACGTTGAGTGGAAGGTAACTAAATGTACTAAGAGCTAATTGGTGGCCTGAATAAAATACAATTAGAATTTATGTCCCTTCTAAATGCAACTGCTTCTCAAGTACGGAACATTGGGTGTATTTATTTTACAATGAGTAAGAGAAGGTGATAGGCAGAGGATAAAAATACATCTTCTTGGTTCTTTCGGTAAAGTCACGTAGAATGGAAATAAAATAATAAAAATAAAACGCAATAAAATGAAATTCTCACGACGTTTCGGCCACAACACAAGTAGCCTTCTTCAGGTGGAGAAACAAGACTGTCCAGAAGACAGCGCTTGAGTGAACACTGCCAAGCATGGACCGTGTCTTTTAAGCTGTGTGGGCGGAGTTAACATATTAATTAGCATGTTACCCAGCCCCACCTCCGGAGCGGAGGAGGGGGGCTGGGTGCACAAGAAAGCAAAACAGCCACGGTGCGCTGCTCTGTCCTGTGTTGCGTTATAACTGTGCCATAAACTGGACTACTATACAATACAATATTATACCTTCCAATCTAAACTACATGGCATAATATCATATCCATAGACAAATTCCACCTTTGAATTGTTCAATGCGTTACTATACACTACCCTATACTTTAGACTATAATATATCAGACTTGTAATATTACACTGTCTTATTCTATCAACCCTACTGTATACCACACTGCTGTATATTCACTATACAATTACGATACTATATATTGCCTTATTAATTATGTTAAACATTACAATGTTATACTATTTATTATTATACCAAATACAGTTTTTGACCCTGGACATTAATATATTATAGATTCTATGACTGTTTGAAACTGAGATTATAATCTAGAATCAGCTGTTTACAATTAATTTAAAGATGTTCACCTAGAAAATGGAATTATACTTTTAGGTGTCATGATGTGAGTTATTTTAAAGCGTAATAAAAAATATGTAAGTTATGCTTACATTTTTCCAGTTTTGGGCTCCAAAGGCAATCGTGAATATCTTTGTTTATTTTTGTCATAGTTTATAGTTTTCTTTTTTACATGTTGTGGTTCTAATCGTTTTCATAATTGACACATATGACTGTAGCGGGATGGTGTGATGGTACAATGATCAGCACATTCTGCTCTGAACATCGTCACATATGTTGAATTCTTGGTCATGGCCAACTAACATCAGTGGCTCGTGATATTAACACGAGTCCTGAGCCCTCACACTGCACCGGCCCACGCTGGTGAAGTACTGTCAAACCCCGTGAGCGGTTTGGTGTGGGAAGGCTGGATGGATGGACCGTTGCATCTCAGGACTGTGAGAGATAACGATGGCATGGGAAGGCCTTCTTCATCCAGCAGTAGATATTATTATTATAATACCAATGACTATTATAACTGGATGAAAACGGTTTTTTACTTAATAGAGTGTACTCTACTTGAATATGTTCTATTGTCTTCTCAATGCAATGTTGCATTTATGTATCAATGTTGATACAGAATATAATTAGGCATTTAACACTCCTGTTTGTCTTGGTGTGTGTCTCGCTCTGTGTGTCTTTGTGTGTGTCTCTCTCTGCATGTGTCTGACTATGCTGTTTCTGTGTCTGTGTTTTAACATTCATTCTTAGCTGATGATGGTTGCTCGTGTTGCAACCGAAACGTCGTATTCTATTATTAATTGATTTTATTTTCTACATGACTTTACCGAAAGAACCAAAGAGTAATTTAACACTCTTATCAATTTACAGATGCATATTTGTTCTCATATTCTTGCAGCAAACTGTTCATGTAAGACTCAATTATTTTCAATTCAGAAAAATGTGGAATGCATACGTTTCTTAAAGCTAATGGTATTTTAATAGTGAATGGACGAGACAGCTTACGAACGAGACAGACAGGATAGAGTAGAATCGTAAAGGATGGGGAGGGGAGAGAAGGGGAGGGAGAATGTTGAAATATCTTTACCAGCTCATCACATGTTTTCTTGTATCATTGGAAAGCAATCAGCAAAAGAAATCCCACAAATGTTAGCTCTGCTACCGGGTAAGTGGAGCAGCAGGGAAAAGGTGAGGCCCACATACCAACACGCATGAAGACTCGCAGCACCAATAGCACAGACAAGCCATTTGTATTCCATTGTAATGAAATCGCCAGCCTGGGAATGGATTCCGGCATCAATAACACTGAAAATTCCAGATGTTTTACATCTCAAGCTGGACCCAAGTGAGGCCTTCCCGCTCTGCCCTGTTTGATGTGATGGATTCTATAGGCACCTTCCCACTCGGCGGTAATGCAGGAACACCAAACTTGCTTTCAATGTGCGCGCTTATGAAAGCAACTTGTACCAATTCCTAACGGTGTTATGTATGTCTTGCATGCTTTACTTTGGCACAGGGGAGCCAGAACATAAAGTTATTTGTCTAAACCCACAAAAGGCCATTTCCAATCGTCCAAAAAGAAATGCAGAGAGTGCTTGTATTTTACTGTTGCACGGGGTCAATGTGTATCGTAACACCGTGGGGTGCCACGGTGGTGAGATGTTAACTACTTTGCCTAGTATACAGGAGGTTGTGGGTTCGATCACCAACCCTAATGCCTGCACATTTGGAGTTTGTGTATTCTTTCCGTGGTCACGTGGATTTTTCTATGGGTCCTCAGGTTTTTCCTTCCACATTTAGAAACATGATTTTAGAGTATTTGGCTGATATACACATAATAAGCCACTTCGTTGAGCCATCATTTGTGGCCAGGTCGCTTCTGAAGAATATATATATAGCTCGGTGAGTCTTACCTGGTAAAATAAAAATAGTTGCATAGTTTAAAGAAAATAAAATATATTTCATATTGTTTGTAAAAAACACAAACGTGTATCAATTAGCATCTCATGAATTACAAATATGTAACAGTGCATGAGGTGCTACGCAAAAAATATTTTAAAAACACATTTCCCACTCACGCAAGCATGGAACAGTACTCACCTCTGTGTACAACCCAGAGCTGGTAGTGGAAAGTCCACATTCTGGGGCAGGATCCAGTCACTGCATAGGAAAATCACTGCTGGCTTCCCACAAAGTGGTTGCCATTGTATTGAACACACAGAGTTGAAGGGCTGAGTGGACCTCAACCTATTTAGGGATCTATTCACCCACACATATAATACAGTATGCGGGCTAAACAAAACAGAAACATGATCATGAAGCTGGCAAGTACTGTGGGCCACTTTTTTGAGAGCTGAAATCACAGCAAATGTTTCACTTGTGTGATTAAAAAAAGGGGCCACGTTTAAATCATCTCACACTTGCACAACTTTGTTGAACGTTGGCCTTGTTTTTTTAAAGTGGTCCAGCAGTGGACGTCCAAGCATATATGCCTGGGACCACGTGTTGTTAGGATCCGAGCTCCTGGCAGCATAGGAGCATCGTTACGACATGAGCAGACCTCACGGCAGATCGCTCCCGGGAGAGGCTTGCACCATTCTACTGGACGAACAGAAAGCACAAGGACAAAGATCACCCCTATAGCCTGAACAGACTCTTGGGGCAAGTTATGTTAGCAAGCACCTATGAACGCCGGCACGGTACACGAGGGGATGGGTGGCCAACACCACACCCAGCTGCCTTTATCTCCCGAGTGGCCATGTTTACACACCGCAGCAGGTACTCATTTTAGGCTGAGTCGACCTAGGAGAGTCCCAGGACCGATTGAGATAATTGTCACTGGTGTTGGCCTGGAATCGAACTGGGGTCGCCAGGGTTCATAGCGCAGCGTGGTAGCCGCTATACTACCGCTCCCCACACACAAAGACAGTGACACACATTTACTTTAAACCAAAAAAAATACATGAAACTCTTCTTTTTATTTTAAAAGGTAAGGCAAACTGAGCTATATAGATATTTTTAAGAAGCCACCTGCCCACAAGTGATAGCCCAACGAAGTGCCTTATCACGTGGAAATGTATTAGAGCCAAATACTTCAGATCCGAATGGAGTTGTTATGACATTAAAAAAGGCAGCAAAATAAATGAGTGGCCATTCACCAATAAAACTCACCTGCTGGAATATCAATTAGCAGATGTTGTTTGGATTTGTTCTATGGCCATGCAGATGCCTCTTCTCACGACAACCACTAAAATATGACAGCTCTTGACTGGAGGGCAAGTTCAACGTTGTAATTGTGTACAATATATTTATGTTGACAAGTGAGCTGTCATCAGAGTAATTGACTTTTAGCAATTATCTAATCACTTTCATTCAGTGGAGATAGTTTAATATCTCCCGTCAATTCGGAGTCTCAATGTATATCGAGGTGAAATGGTGGAACTGTGGTTAACACACTGTGCCATGACTTACTTACTCGCTCCCTGTGGAGCCGCGACAAGCCCCACGCCATGCCGGACGATCATCAGCAGCTTTCTCTGCTTCACCCCAAGACAGACCCATGGTGTGTGCAATGAACCCACCAGATACCTGAATGTAATTTCTAGCCACGGCTAACATCAGTGGTGAATTAAATTTGAATTAGTCCTGGAGACACCGTCCTCTCCCACCCCTGCACTCCATCACTTACCCGCACTGACTAGCACGGTAAGGTATGGTCAAATCACTCTCACGAGGCCTTCATCCAGCAAGGGGACGGACAAAAGGGCTCAAGATGTAACTGAATCCATGCACTTACCGTTTACAAATATTTACATATAAACGCGGTGAACTCTATGTTAAACCGCGTCTGCAAGGAAGTATCCTTATGGGGAGGCAAGAGCATAGTTTTGTGCGCGCGCGTGTGTGTGTGTGTGTGGTAGCACCAAAGGTCCCTCAAGACATCAGTAAAAAAAAAACACCACAAAATAACACCGCATTCTTCTAAAATGGCCAAGGAGTGAGAACAAGATACTAAAAAACATATCTTTCCTGAAAGAATGCTGCACTGTATATTTGACTCCGAATATATATAAATATTTCTTTTAAGGTGAATCACTTTCGTCCAAATGGGATTTAGGTTCATTTTTAGAAGGAATGTTCTGCATTCAGGTCGATGGAAACATATGTCTTACTGGCAATGTCGTTTTAAGACCATAGATTTTATTTTATGCTACCATCTGCTGACTGAGTTTCACGTGTCAACTTTTGGATGTAAATTGTGGAAACATTTCCGTAAACCTGTATAAAAAAATTTTGAGCAAAAAATTTCAAATCCGGCGGTTGGTTATGCAATTGCGAAAAAAACGACTGAGAGCTGGGAAAATATTTACGTGAAAATCACAAGACTAAACTGAACTCCATAATGTTTATTGTTCCTTTATTGACCCAACTGGACTCAGAAAATAACCTCAAATGCAAAACAAATCTGGAAAGGCCTCCTGCTAATCCAGTCTTTGAGAAAATTCAGGAATGTTGAATGATATATGACCCAACTGCATGCCAGTAAATTAAGTAAAATCATATTTTAGTTTTTTTTTCCTCACTGTTGATATCCAATTAAACGGATTAATGTTTTAAATAAACACTCGAGCTAGAAAAGTAGAAACGTTGACCTACATCAAGTTATTATACAAATAACCCCAGAAGCATGGCCATAAGTGATTCATCCGTCATCATTGAGTCGAGAGCACAATTACTGTTATTCATAATGCTTCTGGAATAATATGGGCCAAGAGAGCGGCACCATTTGATGTAACATTTACGCAGGATTGGGTATATCTTAAGTGTAGAATATATTACATATAAGTTTAAAATATCCTCCCAAACACACTCTCGTGACAGCATGACACGAGAAACAGACTCCCGCAGCCGACGGTGGAGCTGAACGAACACTCTAAGTACTGCTGGATGGATACAAAAACCTTGTACAATGCCAAATAATGTACTGATATTATACGTGGGTGATTTCACGGTGTGATGAAAGTTTGTTGATCGCATTTTCGTTCATTGCTATGTTTTCAAGTAAATAAAACATGGAAATACTGCAGACAAAATACAAACACAACTTAGATTATGTCTATTATATGTATTATTTGAGATAAATAACTACTCGGGCTCCCTTTGAAAAATATATGTTTCTTAAATACTTTTTCAGTTGAATCAAAGTAAAATATTTAAGGGTGTAATTTTGTAACATGTAAATACTTGAATATGACTAGGAAAAACTTTCTAATTTCACTCCCTTGGCCTAGAGGCACTTCATGACATATTTTGTTATTAAATTAATGGACCTGCCATTAGATGTGCGACAACACTGCCATTGTCTGATATAACTTCGTATTACTTTCATTCCCTTGAAAAACAAAAAGATTACTTTTTTTTCCATACACTCAAACATAATGACCGGATATGCCTGGCACTTTTTAGAACTAAAACATTCGCAATGAAGCAGCTTGAGGTAATGGCAATTACCAAAGAGGATAACAATGTGCAGCATTTTCTAATAACAGAGCAAAGGTCCGAGTTGATAGCTGTTCCATATGGGGCCATAGTGACAGACCTGCGTTTTCTTTCCTGTAGCCTATCTGTGAGCGAAGACTGAGGTAATGTCTGGGTGAGTTGTTGCGGATGTGAATTCCTTGGCGTTTCGGCAATTGGGACGAGGATTAAGGAAATGAGCAAATCGCCCTCACACCTGCACCCCCTATGTTGTCCTTTTGCTTCACTTTCCCAACAACACCTGGAGTACGGCCAATTCCAGTGGTGATCTCGTGACAACAAGAATCATTCATCTCTGCCTTTCATGTGTTTTGACATTCAACATGTTCAAGTTCTGCATTCAGGTTTTATATGATGGATATTACAACACTGATTTGGCTTAATTTCTATGCTGATAGATATTTACATGGCGTCTATATATTTTTATCTGAATGCATTATTTGCACTTTATTTTAAAACTAATATAATGTTGCCTAGATACCACAGATGGCAAGAGATAAGTGATAGGTTTGACAGATGTTTGTTTGACAACGGTGATATTTATATTTTGTATTTGGGATCGCAGTGCCTCCAGGCATCAGAACAATCGACCTCTGTTAAGTTAGAGATAACTTTGAAATCTTCTTCCCATTCAAAACCTTCCCATGATGACAAACGTCTACATAAAAAATATATTCTCGTGAGTTTTGAAGACACATTTCACACAACCGTATAAGCATATCTGATTTCCATTCCATTGTATTTCTGTATAGAACCAATCACAATATATTTAGATAAATTTATACCCCCTAAATGACAATTATGCAATACCTTGGCACCATATTTATACGTATTTTAATTCTTAAGATTTAACAAGTCAATTGTACTCCACAATTAACTATACATACCCAGTAACATTGGTCATATGTAAATACAAATTACTGTGGAGGATGTTTGAGAAACTAAGCTTTATATGTTTGCAATGAACCAATGTTAGGTCCACGTAGCATTCATGACATCATCAGAATCAGGCATGATCAACCCACTGATGGGTGAAGGCCTCTTCAAGCCACTGCTATCTCTCTCCCATTCCTGCTATGCAACAAATTATCTGGCACCTGCACACGAGACGATTTAATCGCTCCATCCCTTGCATCTGACGTCTTCTCGGGCGCCCTCTCTCTCTCTCCCTGCTGCTGCTGCCACTCAGTCGTTCGTTTCGGCCGATCGTGACGAGTCGTGTCCAGGCCCACCAATAAAATATGATAAATAGCTTGTGCATATTCTCTAATCTGCGTGTTCCCACCCCCTACCCCTTCTACTGTATCTGGTGCTCATGTAATCGTGATACATGATGTGGGGGGACCACCAAAATTCAGCGGATGTTCTCAAAGCGTTTGGGCTGCCTTTTGACGAGGATCTCGATACGGTGGTCATCCCCCTTTTAACAGCGCTAAAACCCAGTGATGGATATTCCACATTACTATGGCGGGGGTGAGTCTATCCAGAGTATAACCACTGTTGACTTCTCCACAAAGTGATGATCGTTTTATCGGCTATGGAGGGATGATGGGTTGAGTCAACCCCAAGTCGGATTTTAAACTCACAACACCTCACTCAACTGCCGAGCCATCTGACCATTTCAGATATGTACTGCATATCTCAGATGAACATGATCCATTGCAATTTATATGGCTACATTAACCCCCCTCTGATCTTCGGTCTTGATAGACTTACAGTGATGACATCACCTCTACTCCTCTATTTAAGACCGAAACGGGGAGACTTCTTCACAACTCTGGCTAATCGCCTGATGAAGCTCGTTGTTGTAATCATCAGCGAAACGTCGTACTCGAATTGTAAAAGTTGTGGGTTCACTCTCCAACACACCGGTGTGCTGAACTTTGTTTGCATGAGAATCCTCGCTAGTTGGCTGTGTTGGGTGGTGGCGGGTTTAACGACAGATTTATACTCAAGCGATCTAACCCCATAAAAAAACAACCTTTATCAGATATTCGACTTCTGACGAATTAATGATGAACTGTTTCCACACGTACGACTGCCGACTCGTACCACTAATGACGTGTCTTAATCCCTACGCTTCTGTCATCCAAAATGAACCTCTCGACACAAAGTACATTATTGGCTGGAGTTAAAGTGTCCTGGCCCCTCTGTCACCATCACGCATTTGCGGAGATTATGATTGAAACCATTCCACCCATGTGTTCGCTCTGCCATGAGCTTTCGTAAAGTTGTCAGCAGAAAGTGCATCTTCATTCTTCTTTAAACCTCTACATGGCGTGTTTCACTCTCACGTGTGTGTTGTGCACTCTTGCTGCTGCTCTTCTGATGTGTCGCTGTACAACGGCGCTGCCACATTTGATCACGTCATGCATCTGGAATCTAGCAGTAAACACGAAGAAAAATATTGCACAAGTGTACCCCATTAAGTATACCTTTTTGTTTAAGGACAAACACACTGGCATGGGCTGCAGCACATTATAAAGAGTACCTATACTCCTCATACAAAAAATCACCAAATAAGCTACACAAGATGGGATTACTTTAATTCTAGATTTGAGGCTTTCGTGACTGCAAGGATTCATAATCTTTGTTTTTTTTTTGGTAAAGTAACGTAGGTGAAAAATAATAATTAAAAAATTAATAAAATAAAATACATTTAGTTGTTTTCATTTATTTTATTTTATTATAACTTTTTACCTACGTGACTTTACCGAAAAAAACAAAGAGTATGGGATGACTTTGTTCAAATTGCGCATCTGTGTGTACTTGCAAACATCCCATTCAAAAATTTTTTAAACTGTTATTTGTATTTTATATTATATTTCGATTAGATTTGGGAACGGGTTGTGGAGCTTAAGAACTGCACCGCTGGATAAAGAAAGTACATGATGAAAATGTTCGCACAGCAATGTGGCAATGTTTTCAAATTTCCCAACACTGTGGGCTGGTCTCACAGTGAACCAAATCGCAAATACATCTGCAGCCAAAGTATGACAGCATATCAATTTCTTGGGTAAATGACAAATGAGCCACGTAAAAGGAATGATCGTAAAGGGAAAAAAATCGAATATTGTTTTTCCAGTCCATAAAAGAATAAAGAAACCCGTAGACAATATATAACAAACCTGCAATGTTGTTCTGGAAATGCATTGCATAATTAATAACACTGACGTCATGGGCACATTAATAAATAAATTTCGTGAAAACGAAAAGAGTGGGCGCATTGTATTTCCATACACATCGTCGCATTACGCCAGTAACTTATGCACTCGTTATTGCACTGCTCTGTAAACCCGACGGCCTGTCTTACTCCTGCATATGGCTCGCATCAACCCACAATGACCAGCGTGGTGAAGATTGACATGGCCTAGAGAAGCCCTCGTGTACCAGTGAATTGACAAAGGGCTGAGAATGAAAACTTGCAGGAATATGAACGCAGTGTCTGTTCTAGCATAATTATCGCACAATGCAAGCAATGGCAAGCATATGCAAAGGCTGCACTTTTCATTTCACAGACCGATGCATTCATGCTTCTCATGAAAATAAAACCACAGTGATTTGCTGCAAAATACTACCCTTAAAATAATATTGTCAACCCAGATTATTTAAACGTATTAATTAAGAAATACCTCCAGAATAAATGAAAACATATATTACAGTGTAGTCTCTATAGGGCCTGGTTATACACATTATATAAACACATTATAGATGAATACGTTATTAAAGGTCAAATAAGAAAATACATAAGTGCCACATTGTTGCTATTACTGAGTGACGTTCCATTGTGTCATGAATGGGGTATTTCTCTCTCTCTTCTCCTTTGGCACATTTTCCTGGCACTCCAGGCTTATTCTTCTTTTGGAGCCTTTAATTACCTTTTCAGCTGCTGCAGAATGGGTAAATACATTAGGTAATGTAATGGAAAAATACTGCCTTTATTCATTCGAAGCATGCTAATAACATTAGCTCCTCGGCCAGTTCAGGATGAATGACACCCACGCTCCACTGAAGGCGGTGGTCGGTGCACCGCTATCTGTGGAAACAGCTCGGGTGCAGTCAGCGTCGCGGCCAAGTTTCTCCGCGGCTGTCGCGCTCGAACCGACAGCAGTAAAGTGGCCCCGAGTGGCGCAGAGGTCTGAAACGCCGAGCCAACGCTGCTGACAGCCTGGGTTCTAATCCTAGATGTTAGCCACCCGTTATTAAAGTGGGGGTCTCGCCCGCAGCAAGTTAATGGTCTCGGCCCAGTTGCTATGGACTCTACGTTTAAATATGTATATCGTAAGAAATTTGGTTATGCAGTTACATTTGACAAAATTCCAACTTTGGGAGGAAAGAGAATACGGTTTGGTGACTGTGATTCGACAAACACAGTCTCATAGCAGAGTGTACGGGAACGTGCAACCGAGGCTTGTCGTGCAAAGGATGGAAATTACAGTTGGAAGGATTATTTGGGAGAAGCCCTACAAAAAAATCTATCCCACAACCATTCTCGAGTACATGGGGCATGCCGTTCTCTGATATTTCAAGTTGGATTCCTCATCTCAGGATGTGATGATGATAGTATAATTTGAATACATTGGCGGGGGGGGGGGGGTGAAAGGCCAAAAAATAATATCTGACAGGAGCCCTTGAAGGACCCTGGGATGTCCTCGCTGTCTGAACAGTAACATTATCATGCGGCGAAATGCACGTTCCGGAATATAGTTGGCAGATGGGCAATCTCTCACACCATCACTGTATCATGTTTTTTTTATTTAGGTCGCTTTGTTAAACGATCAAACTTTAAACGCAATGTGTCAAACAACTTCATAATTTTTGTGAAACATCCGCACATTTTTTTACGTATATTTCATTGAGCACATTGATGTTAAGGAATTAGAGTAACTATATACTGCTATTGGGAAAAGAAGAGCAAACATATACAGTATATACTATCATTGATTCGTATTGTTTCTTAAGCTCACAATACATAGACTAAAACTACGATGCAAGAATCAATATTTTTGAAATATATATTGCATATAATGAGTTCAAGTCACCTCTACAGCCACTACATATGGACCAAATCATGACCAGGCATCTTGCATCATACCGCTAGAGGGGTGGTGAATCATTCCACCACATAATGTATATATGTACATGGTTTGGGGCCCTTTGTCAATCTACTTTGAACGGACGCTTCCCCACACTCGATAAGTCCCCTAGGTGTTGTCTCGCCATCTCTCACCATGCTGTCCAGTCTGGGTTGGTGAAGTCAGAGCCCTGGATCAGCTCAGACATCACTTAACACTCCGTTCTACGGGAACACTCCGTTACATGGGAACGGCGAGACTCTCCCAGCCCTAGAATTTTTTCACGCGACGCTGGAGGGGGGGTGGGGGGGGAGAGATGGAACCTTCTCGAACGCAGCCCCACAACTATGGAACACCACGCACCTCCTGACTGCAACCGGACATCCAAAACGCGCCGGGTGTCTCTCAATTCCCTTGGCCTCTGCAAGGCGCACCTATGAAGAATTGTCTATCTAAAACATTTCGATTTAAAGCTTTCGTGACTGCAAGGATTCATCTTCTTTGGTTCTTTCGGTAAAGTCACGTAGAATTAGAATAAAATAATAAAATTTATTATTTTGTTCTCATTTTACGTATCTAAAACATCCAAACATTTTCAATTAAAGCTGTCTCTTACTTGTCATTAATTTGACTTTTTTAATTTACTACTTTCCTTTCTTATGCGATTCGTTGTGCACGGATGAACTTTATTTACTTTGCTCAGTCAGTTATATTAGCCGCTGAGGTCGTGATGGGTTGCTTTTCTCATTCCTGTTGCTCTATGACCCCTGTACCGTCCCCGTTCCGCTGTAATGTGCACCGATGCCTACTTAATTATCGAGGGCCATATTGGTACGCAAACTGAAGATTGATTGATTGACTTGCTACGAATGTTGGCCACAGCCAGGAATCAAACTCCTGTCACTGGGTTCAAGCGCAGTTCTCTAACCACTGCACCTTTGTGCCACCGCTACACATGATATAAAAGATAATTACAATGGTTTTATCTTTAAAACTACATCAACGTTATACTAGGTGTGTTGATAAGCCCTGTATCTTTCCAGTAGTATAATGTTTACATACATTTAAGAACAATCACGTAACTTGTACTTTTAAATATCTCATTCTGAGAACATTATGAACTTCCCTGGTACACATCAAAGGCCAAAGCACATAAGTTGCCCGAGATGTCTGTTTTGGAAAGAAAAACAATGCTGAAGGCATGTTAATTGCTAAATTGTGAAAGCATAGCAAAACTTACCGAATGCGTAATAGTAGTTAGAGGCGACATGCATGAGCTCCTGTGTGCATGCAGAAATGTCTTAATAGCTGTACTCGGTGATGGACTTGTCTGAAGCAGATGGAAAATTGCTCTTGGAATGTGAACTGATGTCACTAAATGACGTACGATCTCCAAAAAAAATGTATACATCACCTACTTAACAACAACAATAATTATTATTATAATATAATTTACAGCCTTTTGTTAATCCACTGCCAGATGTTGGATGAATACCTCCCTATGCCTTATTGCCCATGGGAGTTGTTTGGCCAACGCCTCAACACGCTGGCCGGCACGGGATGCTGAAGAGGAGACCCAGGACACGTTAAGGTATCACTTACTTTCTGTGCCCTTCCCCAGCACCTCCAATTAGGATGGTCGGCTACGTACGGGTGTGAAAGAAGTTCAACATGCATAGAGTACGTACATTGCCGCTGCGGCTAACGTTAGCCATGGTTGGGAATTGAGCTCGGGCAGTGTCTACCACAACATTGCACGTTCAACACATGGGATGGCGACACGACACGAAGAGCAGGCGAATGCGAATCGAATCTCAAGACTTGCAGCGTGCACACGACCATCGAATTGCTATCTGAGAATTCTGGGAGCAGAGAGGTAAATATTTTAGATGGTCAAAGGCAACAGCATTCCACTTGGACTGCTCCTCGTTGTGACAAAGAGAGCAGGACACACAACGATTACTGTAGCAAGTGAAACCATTGAATAAGGGAAGAGGTTTGAATTATGTATGGTGTGAGATTAACACCAATAAAGGCTGCACGAGAGATAATAAGGGGACATTAGCTATAGCAAGGAATTACTTCACACATATGATATTCATCTGGAAAAACAAGGCATCAACAAACTAATACAAATTCTGAATTATACGTATAATGGTCTTCCCGATTGCATTGTATGAACGTGAATTCTGTTCAATGAAGAAAGCAGATGAGGAAATGATGGAATCTGTCGACATGCCATGCCACAGGCGCATACTCCACATTCCCTGGGTGGCAAGGAGGAGAAATGAGTCAGTGCTGGAAGAATTGCTCAAGGAAAAGAGTCTCCTGAACGGAATAAAGCAATCGAGAGCTGAGCTAATTGTGGCTATGTTATGAGAAGAGGCAGCGGTTGCCTAAAAGAGACAACCATGCCATTAAAATATGTGTAGAGGGCCATAAATGAGACGGAATAATTTAATAAAATAAGGGAATATATTAAGCAGCAGTAGAAAGAAGAAGAACGGAACGAGACCGGAGGAAACGGAGGGTCCTCTTCGGGGGTGCCGCAGAGTTCCACAGGGGATCTGTTAAATGACAGAAGCAGAGGATGGTATTACATATTTACAATGTCTGTACAAAAGAAAAAGTGTTTTCAAATATTTAATACCTGATGGGTTACATCTTAACGAGACTGTTAGATTGCCAATAAGTGTTTGTTTTTTTGTCTCAATTCTTGACGTTACGTTAGCTGCTATAAAAATACAGACGTTAGCTCATTCTGTTTGAAAAAAAAATTACCTTCAGGTTCCAGCCATAGTTATGCGTCTTTTTTTGTTACAATAGCAGTGCTGTTATCCTTTCTTCAATGCTATCTTGTTTCTTTGATCTGCTGAATTGTGATTATGAGAACTGGTGTGTCATTATGACCAGCAGCTGACTTGATTTTTTTTTTACCGTTTGAGTCGTGTGTTCCTTTGACGTCTCATGTATCTGACGGAAAGAGATTGTTAACAATGCGAAAGTACTTCTTATTTGAACAGAGACTGACTGCACCTTTAACGTGTGTGCTTTACAGGAACATTGGCTAACAGATATCTTACCCCAAAAGGTCAGCTCATGGTATTTGGAAATATATGACATGCAAGATTAGAAAAGGTTTTTTTACTAAAGACCTATTTATTATTTCCAGGTTATCAGCTTCACACAGTAACCCCTGGTCTTAGCAGAGTCGATAGGTAAAGGATTAATGCTGTAAAATATATTTAGATCAGTACTATTAATTTTTAAACTAGGATTTATTTTACGGTGGCGAGATGTTAATTACCCCGACTCATATACAGGAGGTCGTGGGTTCCATCCCGACCCTGATGCATGTATACTTGGAGTTTGCGTGATCTCCCCGTGGTCACGTGGATTGCTATACATTTCCAGATGGTAAACCACTTCGTTGAGCTATCATTTGTGGGCAGGTCGCTTCCTGGTAAAATAAAAAATATATATTATAGTATAAATAGGTTCAGCACAGTTGATCAGTAGGTTGCGTGTGGTGGGGTAGAGTGTGGCTACTCCTGTCTCATCCATGACCCTCCAATGGAGGCTCTCCAGAGCTCTGTCTAATGGAGGCCCTCCCACCAGCAGTGGCGTGAGCAAGACATTTCAGGGCTACACCTTCAACACTTTTGCTCATTGTGTAATGCTTAATTATTTATTGGCTCATTATCATTTAAAATATGACGTTTTGGGGAATTGTGGCTCCTCCATCACCTGTGCACAATGCTTCGGTGGCACAGCCAAAGTCAACACAGAATTTGAGCATAGAGCCAATGCTTAGAGCAGTGCTTAGAGCCAGTGCTTAGAGCCAGTGCTTAGAGCCAGTGCTTAGAGCCTGTGCTTAGAGCCAGTGCTTAGAGCCTGTGCTTAGAGCCAGTGCTTAGAGCCTGTGCTTAGAGCCTGTGCTTAGAGCCAGTGCTTAGAGCCAGTGCTTAGAGCCAGCGCTTAGAGCCAGTGCTTAGAGCAATGCTTAGAGCCAGTGCTTAGAGCCAGTGCTTAGAGCCAGTGCTTAGAGCAATGCTTAGAGCAATGCTTAGAGCCTGTGCTTAGAGCCTGTGCTTAGAGCAATGCTTAGAGCCAGTGCTTAGAGCCAGTGCTTAGAGCCCAGTGCTTAGAGCCAATGCTAAGAGCCAGTGCTTAGAGCCAGTGCTTAGAGCAATGCTTAGAGCCAGTGCTTAGAGCCAGTGCTTAGAGCCAGTGCTTAGAGCAATGCTTAGAGCCAGTGCTTAGAGCCAGTGCTTAGAGCCAGTGCTTAGAGCAATGCTTAGAGCCAGTGCTTAGAGCCAGTGCTTAGAGCCAGTGCTTAGAGCCAGTGCTTGGAGCAATGCTTAGAGCAATGCTTAGAGCCAGTGCTTAGAGCAATGCTTAGAGCAATGCTTAGAGCAATGCTTAGAGCCAGTGCATAGAGCCAGTGCTTAGAGCAATGCTTAGAGCCAGTGCTTAGAGCCAGTGCTTAGAGCCCAGTGCTTAGAGCCAGTGCTTAGAGCCAATGCTTAGAGCTCAGTGCTTAGAGCTCAGTGCTTAGAGCCCAGTGCTTAGAGCCAGTGCTTAGAGCCAGTGCTTAGAGCCAGTGCTTAGAGCCAGTGCTTAGAGCAATGCTTAGAGCCAGTGCTTAGAGCCAGTGCTTAGAGCCAGTGCTTAGAGCCAGCGCTTAGAGCAATGCTTAGAGCCAGTGCTTAGAGCCAGTGCTTAGAGCCAGTGCTTAGAGCCAGTGCTTAGAGCCAGTGCTTAGAGCCAGTGCTTAGAGCAATGCTTAGAGCCAGTGCTTAGAGCAATGCTTAGAGCCTGTGTTTAGAGCCCAGTGCTTAGAGCCAGTGCTTAGAGCCCAGTGCTTAGAGCCAGTGCTTAGAGCCAGTGCTACCCTGCCACACTCTCAGCCTCCAGATGCCAAAAGATTTACACCATGGCTCTTTCACGACGAATCAAGACAAATGAACGTGGCGCCTGTCTTTCTTTCGTGGTCTTTTGCAGCAATAGCCAGCACATTGCATCTCTATATGCTTCTTACGTGCCCTTTGGAAAAGTCCATAATCACTCGGTTTAATTACAATGCTTGGACTGTCCAGCTAAGTTTAATGTGTGGTTTTCACTCAGATAAGATAGTAACCCATTACAGTATTTGTAATGGGTTACAAGTAGTCATTAAGATAAAACTAGAGCAGAATAGTGAAATATTTTATATTCGAGTTCTGTTGAACTCAACTGATAAAAAAAACAAAAGAAATTCCGATCCAGGGTTATATCCCATTTAGAAAAAATCCATTCTATATTGTAACTAATAATATACAGAAATAATATTAATATTGGAGGAAACCAGAATACCTGAAAAAAAAACCTCTCCATGCACATGAGGGGGCAATCCTCAAAGCTTTACACTGCCAGATTTCAGTACAGGGTATCGATGGACGACTATCACCTGTTCACCTCGCAACCCAAGTCTACAAAACTGGCTATTCGAAGTCCGAACCAGGCTAAACTTTGTATAACTTCCAAGATCTAACGAGATCGGGCACATTTATAGTGATAATTTTTTTCATAAAAATAATGTTCAAACTCTTTGGTTCTTTCGGTAAAGTCACGTAGATAGAAAAAAAAACAGATCACTACGTTTCGACCGCAACACAAGCAATCGTCATCAGGTGGGACAACCACAGCAGTTTTTCTTGCTGTGGTTGTTTTTCTTGCTGTGGTTGTCCCACCTGATGACGATTGCTGGTGTTGCGATCGAAATGTCGTGATCTATTATTTTTCTACCTACGTGACATTACCGAAAGAACCAAAGAGTATGGATTCCTGCAGTCACGAAAGCTTCAAATTAAGAATGTTCAAACTGTTTTGAGCAAATGCGTGCAATTATAAGGTTCATCTTCCTGAGTAGCTGCAAACAGAAACGCAAGGTTGCTCATTAGAAGCATCATGAGCAATCCTCTCCTATCCTATAACGGCAGACATGTACGTGCAAATGACAAACATCCTCGCTCAATTGCACAACCCTAAACACCTATGAGCATTCCAGAGGAGTCTCAACATTTCGAAGGAATTGCGGTGTTCACACTAGCAATGTAATTTCATGGATCCTTTTCCTGAAAAAAATTAAGACTTCTGTGCGGTGAATTTTCAACCATGCCTTCACAAGTGCGATAATATCTACGCCACCGACGATTCTCAAATTCACTAGAAACTCTTTCAATGTTATAGAAGTGGCACAAAATACTTGAAGGATGGCAATGGCACCTCTTTATTAGAATGAAAACTTGCCAGTCAGTCATGCAGAACAAATATATTCAGCACTCCCGGATTACATCATAAGTCAAGGATTTCACAACTGAGGTCACAGCAGAGTTTTAATATTATTTCACAGTGTGAGACTGCTTAGAGTAAAGGAAAAAAACATTTCCCTTTCCATTCAATATTGAATGAATGTAAAGAATGGCTAAGATGCTGTGGTATGTATCAATTGAGACTCCTTTTGATGTTCCAAATGAAATATTTAGGACAGTCACATGATTAACTTAAAAAAAAACATTTGTTGTATGCTGTTAATTAAAACATGAAGGTAAATTAAAAGTTAAATCAACGGCTGCATGAAAAACTAGTGTGACTAAGTCGTATTGTACAATACACATACACATCGAGTTTTAAATTTGTCTTAACATTATTGGTTTCCAAGTGTCTACAGTCATACTGTGCAATGCACTTACAAACAAAATCATTGTACCTAAGTGGATATATACACGTGTGTCTTGGTGTCACGATAGCGTAATTTGGTGCAATCGAGCGACCTTTAAACATGTCGCTTGACCTTTCTGTCTCGCGCATCGTGAGATACAGAGATGTTTTACCACAGACGTTTGCCAGAGCACATCTGATGCCGCGTATTTCACAGCAACCAGGCATCTTGCCAAGTGTTATGCCCATGTAAACAGCTACTGTACTCAGTGCTAAGAAGCGAGCACCACGTATCCGTAAACACATTCTCAATGATGCAGATGCTAAGGCACGTGAGTTTAATGGGCCCTGTCCTGTTTGAATTAATATACACATTTAGTGAAAACAAATCTCAAAAGCAATAGAATGACCGGAGGGCCATGGTACAACTTGGACAGTGGTTCCAAACCTGTGGCCTTGCAGACCAATGTGGGTCTGCAAGGCCATGGGAAGTGGGCCGTGGAAGTGTCGCAGATACTACGATTTAACATACTTCAGCTTAAAAAAATATTATATTGCTGCATGGCGTTCTGCGACGAAAAAATATTAATCGTTGACAAATGGTCAGCAGGTACACAAAGTTTGGAAACAGCTGTGCACGATAGGATTTTTTGGAAATCAGTCACTGGTATTCTTCACCGGCAACAATTGCCGCACCATTTTAGATTTTTGTTTTGACATAACTCCATCAACCTATGCCACTGACATACCATGTTGCCATAGTTGCTCACAGTAAGTGTGCTGCCCATGAAGATTGCTGACAACGTTTGCCCTCAAATTACCTTTCAGGCCTACCATAGCATAGTTGAATTTTAGCCACTGTTTTAGGATCTTAAAGTAAGCACTGAGATATGCCCAATATTTTCAAAGCATAGAGACACGTTAATGTTTGGCTATCTCAGCAAAATTGAAAATTAGCAAAAATTTTACAACAAGAGTTCAATTCATTTGAATTAGATTGCTAACAAACAACACGCTTGCGATTAAGCTGACAGTTCCCTCCACCTGTGACTGCAGCCACCAATGGAGAAGTTCACTTGGAGATCCCCCAGGGGACACCCTGAACCAAAATGATACAGAGGTCAGTGATATGGGAGACCAGGGCACAGTTAACAAGGCAGCCTGCACTTCATTGCAAACATCTTGTTGACCTTAGTGTAGATGCTAAATAACAGTCTGTATGTATGTTGAACTTCTTTCGCGCAACAAACTAAACACAAAAAAGCAGTTTAGCTTGCTGTCCCTCCCCCGCGCCTCCGATGAGCACGGTTGGCTACGTACGGTGCGAAAGACGTCTGCTTGCTTAACGCTGCTCATCTGTGTAATGCTCTATTTGAGATTTATACACCGCATGTATACATTTCTAGTGCAAGTGAGGCACATGCATATGTGTTGGTGTTCAGTAGTGAAAACATTTTTTTTTAATCACTAAAGCAGAGTTGGCTGTATTTCATTGTAAACACGAAAGTGCGTCATAGTACTAAATGACCCGATATAACCTGACCGTTCTCCACGGTGTGGTTAATCTGGAATTAAAGAAAGGTATAGAGTAAACTGGCATTCTGTGCAAATATATATGTTTTAATTTCACAAAGAGACACCAGTCAATCTTTTTATTTTTCACGAGCTCGCAGAACTTCACACTGGAAAATTCTTAACATTTCACTGCGGGTATTCTACTGCCAAGTCTATTAAATCTGGGGTCATCCAGCCCAGTGTCTCTGATCATTGGGCGAGCCTGGGGTTTCTATTTGGACATCTATATTACTTGCGAAGAAGGGGACATTCCTGGCAACTTATTGCACTCAATTTTTAAGAAATAATTTTTTATGTGTTCTTACTTGGTGCTCTATAATAACCGACACATGGTAAACAATTGGTTAAATATGTATGTCTTTATTTTTTAAAAAACACGTACACTTTAATCTTTATTTGAAGCTTTCGTGACTGCAGAAATCCATAATCTTTGGTTCTTTTGATAAGTCACGTAGGTCGAAAAAATAATAGCCCTTTTATTTCTTCTACCTACGTGACTTTACCGAAAGAACCAAAGAGTATGTACACTTTGCGCTGTTCATGAATTACATCCGTTTTATTGCACCACTCAGTCATAAAAAGTGTACCGTTACCAGTGTAACAGTTGTAAAAGGCTTGCAATCAAATTGTAAAAAAGCAAACTGCATATATCATATAGTGTAGTAGACTGTAAAAGGACATTTCTCCTGTTGAAAATAGATACATTTTCCTTTGATTAAAATGTGTAAGACAGCAGTAAGAATAACAGTTCAATTCATAAAAAAATGCTGTGTATAATGCCTCATTACAATTGCAATCACTCTATTGAATCATATTTAATATGACATTGGGTTTAGGTGATTAGCACACTACACCACTATAGATCCAGAAACCCAAGTTTGATTCCTGGCCACGGCAAACATTCGTGGCCAGCGATACCTAAACCAGTCCTTCACTCGCTCACAATGGACCAATGTGGACCAATGTGCCATTGGGAGTTCCTATCACCCAGTAGTGGTTAGATCAAAGGGATGGAAATGTTCATTCATTTTCATATGACATTGACATACAAGACGTCTGAATAAAAGTTAACAGCAGCAAAGCTGGAGAAACAACAATTTTTTGAAAATATAATTGACGGACGGTCATGTAAAACACTCATCTGCCACCCCCTACTGGAAAATATAAAGACAGACAATGTGAAACTACAGAGAAAGCTGGATTAAGATGAAAATGTAAAGTATGTGAAGATGATGGCGATGTACTTTTCCTCATCACGAGTAGACACTCCACGACAGCTCGTGGAGTAATATCAGGCAGTGTAGTTATCACTTTCATCAGCCATAATCCACTGCTGGATGAAGCCCTCCCCGAGAAATTGTCATCTCTTGTGGTGCCACGATGCAACAAGTCAACCGACACCTACACACGAGCCAATCTCACCACTCCATCTGGTGGTTGTCTTCCTGGGCATTTCCCATACATGTTATTCTTGTCCACCAGCCACCATCCATTTTTATGACGTGCGCTACTCAAGCCCACGTACTTTTCTTAATAGTGAAAATTGTCCTTAACCTGCATATGTACTCGAATCCGTGTTCTCCTTTACATCTCGCAGCATAACCCCGAGCATGCATTATCTTATATGCTTTGTGAGATTTTGAGTTTTTACTCCATCTTCATTCATGAGTATGGTAATAATAACAACATTATTTTGGAGAATGTCACGCATGCAGTTTTTATTCACGCTGCTTAACTTCCCAGATTCGACAGAATGGGCGCATTTTGGATGTTTAGACAAAATGCAAAAAATACATACACAACTTACAAAACATTTTTTTACACCTTAGATTATCTTAATATTAAAGTCGAGGAATACAGTGCCAATCATGTGACTGACTCTATGCTTAATACTGTAATTTAATATCTCAAAGTAAAATATTTGGCCTAACCCAACAGGTACAAAAAATAGATCAAAGTGTGGTACACGTTGTACCAATGTGAAGAGAGACGAGCCAAATGGTTTACAGTTGGGTCAGCATGAGCGAAATTAACACGGGGTGTTCACAGTGGTGTATGTCATTTGTGGCATCACAGGAATGGAGAAATTACATTTACTCTCCTAGACTGTTGCCAGTAACAATGTACATTGGTACAGATGGGTAAAAAAGTCAACACAATGTCACATCATTTTTACTGCACGATTCGACGTTATCCTTGCAGTGTTTGCTGAACTGCATTGGCTTCCAGTCGCCGAACGAACTCATTACACACAAAATGCTTGCCCAAAATCAACCACAATACCTCGCTAAACCATCAAGAAAACTCCGGTCATCCTCGCAGCGACTTTTGGCGAGCCATCGCGCAAAGACGGTGACTGCATCGCGCGCTTTCAGATGCGCTTCTGTGACCGTCTGGAACGCTCTTCCTTTCGAAGCCACTGAAACAATGCACTTTTAAATCTAGATTGAAAACTAATTTATTTAGAACAGTTTTGTGTGTATTTAGTTTGTTGTCCGCACCTTCGATTAGCACGGTTGGCAACTTAAGGTGCAAAATATGTTCTACATACATACTGTAATGAGTTTTACGCGTGTCTTCTGGTTGGCATTATCCCTGCAGAGTGCAACACAAGCCACGTGGTGGCAGAGTGAGATAGACGGAAGCGTGCAGAAGAGGCCAAGGTCTGAGTGTATGTACACAGAGTTCCCAACTGTTCTTTGACTTGAATAAAGGAAACCCAGATGCATCCTCAATTGGAATATCTTGAGTTCGCAGTCCACCAGGAAACTGTAAATTATACAATTTTGGTGACAAGTAATGTCTCGACCAAATCTGAACAATACAGAGGCACAATGAATGGATGACCGCCCTCAGCACGCTGAATGCTCTTTAAATGAGACTCGTATATTTAGCCCACCAAGTGGTGCTCTTTCTATTCAGCATCATTGACCTTTTCAAAAGGTAAAGTGCCAAACGTTTAATAAAAATGATGACATTCTTATGTCTGGGTTTGTAAGCCCCTTTACCAAGAAAGGTGAACAAGACATGCGGGTCAATGATAGATAATGTAGACCTGCCGAGACATCAATAACTGCAATACCTGGAGAGGAATTCATCAAGCAGTGGATAGAACAAGGCTAATAATAATTTTAATTAAGTGATCAAACAAAATTATATTAAATTACCGTATTCCTATGATGATGCCATTGTGCAACGATTAGCACTGGACTAGCAAAACATCAGTCGATGGGCATGTCGAGTGTGGTGGGGGAAAGTGTGGGTACTCCCACCTCTTCAAAGACATCTGACCAGGGTGAAAGAGTAGGCAAAATATCCCCCGAATGAGGTTATCTAGCGGAGGCAATTGCATTAGCAGTGCAATAAGTAAGTAATCACGAGGCTGCACCTTTTTCTTTGTTTTACTATATTCAAGTATTCACGAAGTCAGCCTTGAAAATTTGCTGTATAGGTCAATGAAACGGCTTCACTCGGGTAACAAACTTCGGGTAATGAACCTCGGAAATGTTCCAACAGAATGTTCAGTTTTGAGTTTTAGAGCTGGGCAGTTTAACTACCCAGGCAAGTATTCATATTCTGTATACAGGATTTGCATTACGCAAAAAGAGCGTTACCTACATACGCCCTACTGCTGTGCAGTATACTTGTATAGAGTACATATAATTTTGAGTCAACTTGTTTTGTTTGTCCTGACCAGATGTATTAATATTCTAACAACATTTCTGTTTTCTTCGTCGAACGTGTCGACGACTATTCGCAAAAAATACGGGGAAGATGAAGCCCTGCAAATTGCCTACTTTCAGGCCACTCGCTCCTGTCGGAAGGGCATGACACGATAGGGAGCTGAAGAGAGAGGGTACCTCAAGAGTTTCCAGAGGGCATTTGGCCCACTCTGCCACAATGGCCAGATGTCTTGGATGGGTTGGGCGTTCCAAGAATGTACTCCACCACACGTGAACTGACGGTCGACTGTGCTGTTACCCATTCATGATGCTCGGTTGACGCGGCTATGGGGGCCCAGCGCGGTGGGTTAAGTAACTCTACAATTGTTTAAACTACCATGCCAGGAGACGGAACCGAACTGGTGGCCTCTGGATTTTCAAGTCCGGTCTGCTGACCATTAAACCATAGCAGTATTAATGAATGCGTTAAAAAGCCACCAACACCCCAAATGTACTTTATAACCATAGCGAATTCTTCCTTTAAATTAAATTCACATATAAAGACTGTAATTGTTTTTACTTGTATTGCGTTGCTAACACACATTTTCGCTTGTCACTCCAAGGTGTTACTATTACCTGCTAAGTCAAACTTAAAAAAAAAGAAAATTCCCCGAGGCAACGAAGCTGGTACACGCCCACATACTTCTCAGCCTAGCCACACACACACACACAAAATAAAGACCCCCAAACAATCAAAATATACACCTGCCCGCCATTGTAAAAGGTGGCCGCTTATCAGCATGCCTCCCTCTGCCGAGGCATCCCAAGACGGGTTGCTCATTGTTGTGGCGGTGGTATTCCCGGTGTCGTGCGTGACAGTGGCTGCCATGTGCCTCTACTGCGACCTCAGGAGATGGTTTACATCGTCCGACGACGGGACGAGTCTCGAGCGAACGAGCAATCCGGAGCCAAAGGGCAGCAACAGCATCAGAGTCATCCAGCCGGACCTGAAGCTCAGTCGCAGCAGCAGCGCCGTTTACCTGAACAGACCCAGCAGAGAGGACTTTGAAAGGCGCTTCAGCATGCCTGCTGGAGACTCCTTGGCCCGGGTTAATGTGATGCAAACCAATACATCTCTACTCCAGAGCCAGATGTACTACTCATCTCCTGACGGTAAGATAGCGGAGGGGGGGGGGGGTTTATTTGCATTTTTCATACATGCAAATATTTACAGAATGTTGATGTTGAATGGCCTTCATTTAAAGTGATGTTTCGGGAGTGTTTCGTGTTTCGTTATGCCCCCCCCCCCCGGATGCTGTACTGAGTTACTTTATGAATTGACTATGATAGGTGCACATAGTGGGGGAGGAGGGTGGCCGTGGCGCAGTTCTCCAGCACTGTGCTGACACTTGTAAGCAGAGTTCGATTCCTGGACACGACTAACATCAGTGGCGAGTGATCTGAAATGGTCCTGGGTTATTACCACCTTTACATTCTTCGTGCAATCTGCACCGACCAGCGTGGTGAAGCGTTGGTCAAACAAATCCAGTGGCCATTATGACGAGGGGAGCCCTTCATCCAGCGGTGGAATGACAAAGTGTGTCAATTTGGCTTCCAAAACGTTCATTGTTACAGGTGCACGCACACTTGCGAGAGCGATGCATTTTTTTTAGAGCGAGGGTCTGAAAAGATATTAAACCACCTCGAATTGGTTTTGAACCTCTGTTAAGCGAGCCTACGGATCGTTGCAAAGCCCTGTTTGTATTTGGTAATTACACAAATTAGGAGCTGCCGTGGCGTCAAGGTGATCGCACTGTGGACTTGCAATCCAGAGGGCGCCGGTCCCATTTCATCTCGCGCGCGGCAGTATCAATGGGTACAACACATGTTGTCTGTGGTGGAGCAAAGTGTGGGTATAACATGCCTCTTCCAACACGCCAGGTCAACATGGAAGAGTAGACCAATTGCCATCTATAGAGTTTGCTACAGTGGAAGCCCTTCTGCAAGGGTGTGTCCCTCCTTGTCAGCCCTTCTGCAATGGCTTCCAGGACCTCGCCTTCACTATTTTGACGTACTGAAATATGCATTTCGACTTTGGTGGCGCCAAATCTGAACAGCAATGTACTGTAATATTCCGTTCCCTTCATGCTGCTCATACAGCAGTTGTTTTGTGATTTATGGGTTGAATGGTCAACTGCTAATGGATTTTAGAAACGTTTAGAATACGACTGCAAATGCAGGAAACACTTATTTGAAATGCAAAAAATGACAAGCACAGAGACACAATATGAAGTGTGAAACTGGATGTGTGACATTCCAGAAAAAAAAGGTCAGCTACAGTTTTGGGCAACGCGAGTGCTCAATCCCTGTACAACCCCAAGGGTGTGTCCCTCCTTGTCATACAACATCCCCAAAGCAGATGTGCAACAGCAGCTCTGACAAAAAAAAAACGACTGCGTATAAATACCACCAACGGCACGTCTCTCACGTTCATTACGACCTTCAGGGCACGACAGGACATCTTGTGATGGTATAATTACTATGTGCTGCACCATTTAAAGCACCATGCTGACCAAGGCAGATTCCACCCTTAGTTTAAAAACACGTGCACGATGGTAATGTTCTACTTCCAAAGCAAACTGTTAAGATTCAGCACCCCACTTTGCCCTTGCTATGGTTCAGGGTTGTTGCTATGGTTGGTCACAACCCATCGTAGTGATGGGACTACATACAGGTTTTTTTTTACTCAAATTCTTCGCGTGGAGTGAAATCTGCAATCAAAATATTCACATGGGACACTCCTCAAACCAGCCCTTGTCAACAAGATTTTCTATCTCGAGGGATTTTCTAGGTGAACGTTTTTTTTTTATATAAAAAAGGCACACCATGATTGCCAACGAGCATTGCCACTCGAGCTGCAACTATTACCTGATGAAATAATTTGGTAATGTTGATTTACTGGCTTCTTTATGAAAGTGAATGTGACTCGAAAAATGCTTGCATAATTTCTGCACATGGGGATAAAAACATGCATTTTATGTGTCAAAAGTTTAGGTTTGAAGGGAATTATGACATCATCTTCATCGTTATCACATTGGGCTTGCTCTGCAGTGAGTTTTGAGAGCAGATGACCATTTTAGAATGGCTACTGATTAATCGACATATAAATCAGTTATGATTTTGAACAATCAGTTCAAATTTGATCAATTTATGAAATAATAAGTTTCAGAAATATTTTTTCAGCACATTGCGTGACGTTATACCATTGCAAATGTGTACAAAGTCACATCCTTGCCACGTGCATCCACCCAGGTGCCTCAGCGGTAGAGCGGCTCACACTCTAAAGATTGCAAGTTCAAATCCTGATTGGGAGTGACTCGGCCCATCATCTCTCTGGGGTTGATCAAAATGAGTACCACCTTGCGGAAGTCCATAATGGTTACCTAATGGAGAGACTCACTCCCACCATAGGAATGTGAAATTTCCACCACTGGGCTCAAGGCTGTAAACAGGAAATGAGCACCGTCTCAATGCTCAATCGCATTGAATATTTAATTTTAAGACAATTCGACAAATTACAAAATTTACTTAGAATAAATGCAATACATTTAGTTTCCCATTCCAGTGGAAATAATTTGCCCATTCCCGAAATGCTTTGTTGCGTGCGTTTGCCACTGATCGCGAGCGTCTCAACAGGTTCTCAGTATGGATCTACCAACCTGCTAATCAACTCGCGCCGCCCATCTATAAACAGCCCACTGGACCCAAGCCAATTCAACGTAGACATTTACAAACAGGTTCAAGTACGTGCACATACAATAACAATGTGTTCAGTTTACTTGTTGGGCATGTCTGCTCAATCGTGCATATTGTTTTTTTAACAAATACCTTGATTGCTCTTTTATTTGTGAGTTGTATAACGAGCCACGGTTGACATCAGGGGCAAATGATATCCAGTTATTGTCCCTCCAGCCCTCCGCTTCTCAAACCTGCACTGATCAGTGTGGTGAAGTATAGTCAAATAACCTTTACTACCGACATAGCATGGGGAGGCATCCATCCAGCAGTGGATTGACTAAGGGCTGTGCTGTTTTATTTTTAGTTATTTTATTACAATCTTGATTTTCAAACTAAAATATAAAGACATTTACAGACATCTTTACACATTGCCAGAGTACTCTACTGAATTAAATAACCACTTTCAAATGTAGAACTACAACTCTGTATCGTATATATTACTGCATATTCAAATAATCAGCCACATTGATTATATAGCAATATATGTTCCTGGCTTTATTGGGGTATATTTTTCGATTTAAAGCTTTCGTGACTGCAAGGATTCATCTTCTTTGGTTCTTTCGGTAAAGTCACGTAGAATGCTGTCCTCCAGACAGTCTCGTCCCTTCACCTGATGAAGGCCACTTGTGTTGTGGCCGAAACGTCGTGAGAATTTTATTGTGTTATTTTATTTTATTAATTTATTATTTTATTCTCATTCTACGTGACTTTACCGAAAGAACCAAAGAAGATTTATTGGGGTAATATATTACGTAAAATATAAAGTCTATCCAGTATACAAGGGCTATAAATAAAAAGCTTGCTTGTAACAGCATTTGCTCATTTGCACGTCTTACACTTCTGCCTTCACAATCAGCCCCTGGAAAATGTTGAGGAATCTTGTCCCCTGGGCTCCATCAACTTCTGCCTTTTATATGAGGAGGAGCTGAACATCCTGACCGTTCAGATCATCCAAATGCGGGATCTGCCAGCAAAAGAATTCGGGAAGCCAGCCTCCTTCATCTGCACCGTGTCGCTACTGCCGGACGTTTCGTCGCTGCAGAGCCAAGTCCATCACAACACCCCGAACCCCATCTTCATGGAGAGCTTCCTCTTCTCGGTGCCCCTGCTGGAGCTGCACCGGAGGACCGTGCTCATCAAGCTGTTCGACGTCGACAGATTCTCCAAGAAAAACATCGTTGGCAAAATCGAGCAGCCCTTGCGAGACCTCCTGCTGGACATGAAGGCTCCCCAGCACTTCCTCAAGAAGATGAAGCCGTGCCTGAACGAGGTATGCTCACACGCTGAGAAGTCTGGTGTGATCGATCGCTTGGTTGAGCGCTCACTTTTATTTTCATTTCGTGCACTCAGTTTTCATACTGTGGTACACGTTATTCATACGGTGCACATATTTTTTTTAACCACTTAGACGCATTATGAAGAGGTTGTGGTGTTTTTCCAGGTTAAATAATTAAAGTGACTATCATGGGATCAAACAAGTCTCAGCTGAATGAACCTTGAACCGTGCATGTAGCTGAGCAATGGTAGCAAGGTTGCGACATCCTCTGAGCCCGCGATGTCTTACAGACACTCGATATGGATTTCTGTAGATATCGTGTACAGGGTTTCGTTTATTGCCATTCAACTTGAGCAAAAGGTTACACACCTTTATGGGGACACAATGGAACGCTAATCATCCATTTCCTTTTAGGGAAGGCTCAAGTACATGTTGTTTGGGTGTGGTTGGCCACATCAGATAAATATTTTGGTGGATACGCCCAAAGGCTGACAACACCTTTATTATTTTAACACATTGAAACACGTATTGTTTCTAACACGGTAATGTTCACACAAAAGGAAAACAAAAGTCTCAACCTGACGTGAACACATTTATTTGTCACCTTTTGACTGCCACCGCTGTATAAAGTTCTACATTCCAGTGCAAATTCACGGATTAAATCGACCTTCTGTGTTCTAAATGTTGGTGAACATGTTGAACACGACTCCATGGCCGGCTGGTTTTACCCTGAAATGTTTTTGAAATACAGTCATTCAAATGTACAATAAGCCAGGGCCGTGTCAGCATCTACATTATCATCTATTTGACCAGTCGGCACATTCGACCTACCATTGTAGGCAAAAGGTCATCAGTGCAGTTTATCAGAATGTGTGAACCACACTTCCTAGAGCTGGCCTTTGTGGACAATTCACAAGCTGGTAAGTCTGTCAATGCAAAGCTCCATATACAACACAATATGATAATGAATTTAACATTTGTGTTTTGCATTGTAATGTATCTTTAAGGAACATGGTGAGTTGTCAATATCGCTGGGTTACCTTCCAAACGCTGAAAAGCTTACGATCACTGTGTTACAAGCACGGAACATCAACGCAATTCAAAATGGATCCCAAGGTAGGTTTTCAGTTTTGAGAGTGGCATACACATGGCCATCATCGTTATCAATCAAATGCCAAGTGCTATTTTTCAATTATACAGAGAACAGTTCTTCCCTCTGGCTCAGCCGTCTGAAATACTGTACCGTAATTGATTAGTTGACTAATTGACGAATAATTACAATGGGAATACTTTTTGAAGTTGACTCCATGGGTCCCATTACAAACGATAGCCGCTCTTACATCCTGCCACCCGAAGGCAGCAAACCCTATGTAGCCAAACCTAGCGTGGTTATGCCAATGGTTTTAACAAGCGCCACCCATGAACTCTCATCCATTGTCACACTTACGAACAGAGGTGAGACTATTTCCCAACTAATTAAGTGTTGTCCGATTTGCCAAGCAAACAAATACTCAGTAGAGTTCAGTACTTGATTACATAAATGGGATATCCCAGCTCTATTACACAGTGCTATAGTGTACCGGATGGTTTTGCGTTTGGTAATTCCACAAATCAGTCTATGACTGACATAACTGCCGATCATTGTAGAGAGCTGAGGCCTGGTTTAACCTGCCTAGTTACCATGGGCCATGTGGCAAACACATTAACAACAAGAATGTTCTTAAGTTATAATTTGAAGTCATTGTATCTGTGTTTTTTTTCCTCTCTCAGGACTATTTGTAAAGCTGACCGTTTCTGTGGAAAATGAAAAATATATCAAAACCAAAAAAATAATGCAAAAACAAAGAGATGGTAGTATCGAGTTTAATGAATCTGTGGCTTTCAGCTATTCATCTGAACAGCTGGCAAAGACAAACCTGTTATTCCAGGTTATCCAGACCAGCAGTGGAAAAAAGAAGGTTGAAGTTGGGCGCATCTTGTTTGGCAAGGACAGCTCTGAAAAAATACTGGCTCGGTGGAAGGTCATCATGTCTGGACAACCTGCCCGGGCCGTCTGGTACAAATTAAGCGCACCTGAAGTGGACCCCGGATCTCCATAACTGTCAATTGACAATATTACATCACAAAAATACAGTGACACTTTTCTTTGAGACTCCTGGATAATGTTTAAAATGAACTGTACATTTCGAAAGGTTTACAGGAGTTAAGTACCAATGACTGATGAATGTGGGATGGACTTGTTTGTTCTTTAGTCAGGCTAATATTTACAAGCTACAAAGGCGGTTGGTTGGGTGACTCGTGGGTGGATTATACTGTGCCTGGGTTTGGGAGCTAACGACCCCTTAAGAGCCTGGGTTTTTAGCTCCTGCGTGGACATGTAAAGAGTGAATTTTGTTTGCTCAGCCCACAGAGATTGCCAAAAAATGACAAGATTGATGGCACCAGCTCAATTACATTGCACTGAAGAAACCCCGAATAAAAAGCTGTAGCTCCTGTTCTTGATTTAATTACTGTACAGAATATGGTGTATATATTAGAGGGCACGTAATTGACTAAAATTCGAGGGTGTTCACATTTGGCACAATGTTTGTGAAAAGCGTGTCTGAACTATGGATTGCATTGGGAGTAGATTTTAAAACTGCAAGGGTACATTTCAACAACAAAAACAAATGCCAGTCATCCAGTTGTCGTACAGAAATCACCCAACTGGTCAGAATAAAAGAAGGCAATTAAAAATGCAAAACAGTAATTCAATACTGAAATAATCCAGTGTTTGATATTCAAAATAACGTTAAAGTGCAGTATTTTGTTGTTGTTTTATATACAGTCGTTACTTTAAGTCTTTGCATAGCAAGTTGCTTTCAGTAATCATGAATAAATACTTTACAGCAAACCATTGATGTCGTTGATTCGCATTTTACCACTCTACGTTTCAAATTGAAGTTTCACTTGTTTATTTTTTATTATGTTGCATGGTAAGATGCTGTGGTGAGGTTCTGCAATAACTGGCCCAGCAGCAACTGCAAGATATATAACAAGATGCAGCATGCAAGATGCGGCCTCAAGGCACACCTCATGAATTGTGCACACATCAATGTGTTTTACGTTTCCTTTGTGAACAAGTTTGAACATCATCATCATTATTAATGTAGAACACTGAGCTGTTGCTGTAGGACTGCAGAATCAAATAGAAAAAAATCTGCCAATCCTGATGTTTTTAATGCACTTTGGTCATGTACGGAAATATTGTGATGTGATTTGTAGTTTACTTCAAACTGCATACATCCTCTGTACAGAGGCCAGTTTTGTTGGTTTGGCCATGGAAAATTTGATTTGTATCCATAACCTTTCTTGAGCGTAATGTCCTAGTCATTTATTGTACCTTTTGACAAGCACATTTTTGTGCCGACGTAACTCATGCCGCCATAGCTTTGACAAAAACATTGACCGCATTGAAATGAAAATTATAAGAATTGTGAAACACCAAATTTATGGCTGAAAAATCCAGGTTTGAGTTAAGTGCAGTCGATTTTGGTTACATAGACCACAGCGCGCACGAGTATTGCACAAAACACATAAATATAAATACCTAACCACATAGACAAGAAATATTTACAGATTTTTACATACATATGTACACGTACAGCACTTTGCCAATCCACTACTGGGGGGAGGTTCTCCTGGTGCCACGTGGGTGTTTTGGGTTATTCGACCGTAGTTCACCACGATGGTCATCGGTGAAGGTAGGGGGGCATTGATGTTGGGGCATAGCAGAGTACAGCACAACAAAGTATTTGTGTCGCACTGACCTCTCATGCACACACCGTAGCCCCACAGCAGCCAAAAAGCGACCGAACGTGCATGGTGGTGACCCCATCCAAGCACTATTCAGGCTCAAAGTTGTTAATCTCTGGAGATAATTTTGTAAAAAAAATGTTTCACATGGCAGTTACAGTGATATATATATTTTAGAGATGCTTGTCTACGGGGGGGTCGGCGAATTTACCTTGAGCCAAAATAATTTTATATGGTTCTCATCCAAACCATGGAATTAAAGAACACGCCTTATACATTTAGCAATGTCAAGTGTGAATAATTAATGACAACACAGACACAAATCTACTAGCATGAGAATGACTGTAATTCTTTCCCTGTTTCTGTGGTTTGGGACAGTCATTTTATCTTGAAGGCAAAACTATTTAAGAGATTACCATGCTTAAAACATTTTATTCCTGTAATGGAAGGAAATACAAACACACGGAGCACTTAGATACTAAAAGGTGCAAACATATTTTTGTTTGTTTTCAGAGAGGGGTCGTTGAGGATATGGCATCATTTTAATGAGAGCAGGCAGGTGTTTCCTGCAATAAAATTGGGCCTCTGTGTGTCTCTCACACGCACATACCTTAAATGTGCGCTAATCACACAAACAGCCTTGAACCATATGTTCTGAACTTAAAGTGTCATCAGTGCGGTGTGCCTGCAATCTGAGCAACAAAAAACATTTCCGTCACTAGCTCCTATTTACGTGATGGAAATTAACCGATTTGCTTGAACGGTATAGATACAATCTTAATGTAAAAAAATTCGATTGATTCGACTTACAGTATTTCTCAAAATGTTGAAAGTTATAACCCACTAGAGCAGTGGTTCTTAACCTGGGGTGGTGCCCGCACCCCTTGGGGTTGCGAGGTGCCCTTTCGGGGGGTACGAGACATGGCCAGATTTTTTTAGAAGGTAAATCACCGAAAACACAAATTCTGCACTGGCACGTAAGTACAACCACCCACTTTTTAAATCAAACCCTATATATTAATTAACATTACACATTTGTTTACGATTGAAAACCAAAGGGGTGCAGGCTGCAGTAAAGATTAAGAACCACTGAACTAGAAGGATTTATGGTTACATTTGAGTAATTCCCCCCCCCCCCCATTTTTATCGTAAATGTGCTATTGGCGTTACATCATGAGATGTGTAATTCGGATCACTTACAGATCAGTGTCAACCCTTCGTATCTGAGAACGCCCTGTGGAAGTGGATATTACACAGACACCTCCCAGATCCCTTAACTTGGCCTCTGGTCAACAAACAATATCGGGCAGCATTTTCCCAATTGCGTGACATTCAGATCGATTTTGTAATTTTCAGAGCTATAATTTAGTCATATTAAGTGCAAACCCGCATTTAAAAATGATTGTTTTTTTGTGCAGTCATTGGTGACTGGTCTGAGACCATCCGCTTTATATAGTTGAGAACTCAGTTTAGTCACAGGCAGCTGCTTGGATTTGAAGCCAGGATCTCAGTTGAGTTCAGTAGTTTATGGGTCGAGTTCTGTATATATTGGTTTATTACATCTACCAATAACATATGGTGCTGCCCTTCTGAACTCCTGGTCATTGTATTCTGTATTAAACAGGTTTTTGATGGAACAGTGTCACATTTGATCGCACGTGACTGTCAGTGGCATTTCCGCATTATTATAATTCATTATAATTTACAGCTTCATTGCTATTTTGTTTATTATAATTTTAGTAAAGTGCTGCGCATTGCAAAGAGGCCATCTGCTTCTTCGCATGGCAGATAGAAAAGGAAGTTGCAATGCATAAAAAATATACAAATTTGGTTTTGCATCAGCACAGACTCGCTGCGCTGACTCGATCTGTTGAGTAGTATAGGATTGTTTGCATTATTTACTCTCCACAATAAAAAACAATCATTTGAGATAGACCCATATGGCAGCTATGCTCCAAATGGGTCTTTGAAATATCGTAACCTCACAATCTGCGATAATGAAAACGATGTAATTGCTCCTCTAATCGGTGGCACACCGCGTTGGAGAGATTGTTTTTCGCGGATTACTGGAACCTCCGCAGGGGTCGGCGGATTTACAAAGGCATCAACCCATATCAGCGCGGATTCAAGAATTGGAGTTCTGCTGTACACACATAGTGCTCATTGCCAGATGTCAGGCAGATGAGAAGGGAGATGCCAACGCTAAGAACTAGGGACAGCTTTTGTTCAAGTCTTCTTTTGTCAGTGTCTATATTTTTCTGGTCAGTGTCACAGAGGCGCTAACAAGAGCAGATTTCAAACGTTCCACTGAAGGCTAATTGCTGTTTTCACTTCGTTTATCAAACTCCTCTTTCAAAGGCACTCCCATCCTAGCCGCTCTCGTGTAGACTTTCATTCACCAATTTTAATTCTGCTCCAGGCGTTGACACGTTCTTCTTTGACTTCTAAGTTGTGATCATCCGACAATGACTTTCTCGTTAATTTAGCGAGCTTTTTTTCACACGACTTAAACTTTAGCCCAACTTTACAGGTGCTTTTGATCAATCTCATCAGCCATTCCCCTTGCATACTCATCGCTACATCGGTCGTTATACCTGTCGACCCATACTGTTTATACCCCGTATTCTTGTACAGGGAAATTGAGTTTTCATGTCCATACGGCAACAACAAAAACATTTGTCTATTTATATTCTTGGTCCTTTCGGTAAAGTCACGTAGAAGGGAAACAATAAAATAATAAAAGTATAAAATTATCTTGCTGTGATTTTCACACCTGATGATGATTGCTTGTGTTGCAGTCGAAACGTCGTGAGAATTTTTTTATCGTTTTATATTTTTTATTATTTTATTGTTTCCCTTCTACGTGACTTTACCGAAAGAACCAAGAATATAAATCCCTGCAGTCACGAAAGCTTTAAATAAAAACAATTGTCTATTTGTTTATTTGTCTCCCTTGTGATGGGACTTTATAAGGGCACGGTGTCACCAATAAGGTCTGAATTGTTCTGTAATAAGGTAAGGGAGTTGATAAAGGCGTTGACAGGTATGTAGTGGTGAGTGTATTAGTGGTGAGTGTACTAGTGGTGAGTGTACTAGTGGTGAGTGTCTATTTGTTTGTGTTTCTCCCTTGTGATGGGACTTTGTAGGATGAACGTTGAGATTTATAAGGGCACGGGGTGACCAAAAAGGTCTGAATTGGTCTGTAATAAGGTAGGGCACTGATAAGGGGTTAACAGGTATGTGTCGTCAGCACATCTGAGATGGCTTACACTTTTTCCATCCATATGTCATGGGGGGGGGGAGGGAGGTCATTTTACCATACTTCACCACGCTGGTCAGTTATGGTTAGACTGAAAACTAACCTCCGATTAGCACGGTGCAGATTAAAGTTCAACATACAGGGTGAAAGTGGGGAGCATAGAAGTATTGCACAACAGTGGGTTTTCGTGCAGGGCATTGCTCTCTGTTGCTCACAATCAGTCGTTCCTGTGTGAACCCCCCCCCCCCCCCAAGATTTTGGTAAGTTAATCCTATATGACATTAAATAGGATAATGGCGAAATAACCATTGTTAACACTGTGCTGCGAAGAAGGGCAATTGCCCGAAACGTGGAGTCGTAATATATATCGTTTTAAGGCCAGTGTTTGTTGACAAATGCGTTGAGTTGCAGTAATTAAACCAAGGTGCTATGCTTCTCACCGGGACTAAAGCAGGAAGTTATTTTTCCCCAATTACATTCCTTGAATAATTATCAAATAGAGCAAGTCAAGATCTATAAGTATCTTGGGGTCATCCTGGATTCAAAACTGAATTTTGAAGATCACATTGATTATATTGGTAAAAAGACAAAAATAAAAATTGGTTTTCTGTATCGACACAAGCACTGCTTCCCCCCAATGTTCCGTTTGGAATTGATAAAAACTACCATACTGCCTCTACTTGACTACTGTGACATCGTGTATAAATCAGCCCCAAGTACTGTACTGAAGAAGCTTGATTCCATCTATCACTCGGCCTTAAAATTTGCATTGAACTGCCCATATAGGACTCACCACTGTGATCTCTACATTGGGTCAAACTTAACATCTCTTAATGTTCGACGGCTTGTGCACCAGATCTTATTTATTCACGATGTACTTACAAAAAAATCCGCAGACTACCTACTGGATCTCCTCTCGGTTTCAAAGAACAAATTTGACCTCAGGTCTGCGCTCATTTACCAGCTTCACATTCCTTATTGCCGTACAAAAAACGGAGGAAGGGCCTTTGCTATTGATGCCCCCAGGGTCTGGAATGCTATTGCCAATAAACTGCAACTTGAATCACTACCTATGAGATCTTCACTCAAAACTGCTCTAAAGGAGTTGTACACCCCTAGCTGCCACTGCTATTCAGTGGCCTAAAATATGGCTCAAGGGTTTTGGAGTTATAATTTATTTATGTAGTTTATAGTTAATAATTCGGTCAAAGTCCCTATGATCACTGTTACAATGCATTTATGGCTTTTATTTTGGTGATTTCGAAAACGTTTTTTTTGGTTTGGCCATGTTTTTGTTTATTGTAGTACGGAGTTAGACTGATGGCCTAAATCTTAGTTGTCTTGTGGTTGTTGTTGTTGTTATTTGACTTGCATCCCACTGGGATTTTTGCACACAGCGTTGGTGTACGGTGCTATTTCAGGAATATTTTGATGTTTTTTTTCCCCTAGATTTTCTGTTTGCACAGACACACATAATCACTTTAAGATGTTTTTCTTGTTCATGTTTTTGTTTTTTGTTTGTTGCGGTTGCACCCGATTCAAGAGCCGAATGGCTCACAGGGCTATACCAAAATAAATGGAACTATGAACTATGAACCATTAGTAACACTGAGCCGGAACCATTTCTCGGCTCAAGCCCGGAACCTTGAATTAGAGCCGCGCGGTTCGCGCCGAGCCCAGTGCAGCGCACGCGGCGTCCGGGTCGCGTTCCCGTCACGCAAAATAAAACACAAAATAACCTTCGGCATTGGAGGGACGAGCTAACTCGTGATTCATCTTAAATAATTATCGGAACAACAACAATAATAGTTCGAATACAAAAATACGGTCATTCTCGTGACCATGACGGTACGGGCGGGCACAGCCTCAATCTCGTAGATGTGTTGTTATACATTGAATCTCGTTAGACCGTGGTAGAGTGTGTGTGGTGATTAGTCAAGTTGCACGGCTAAAATTTAGTTTCCCGTGACGGTCCGGAGTGCATCTTTGGTGTTTTAGGTACATTACCTGTGATTTAAGTCGCCACTGTTGATTCGACCATCGTCTCGTGCTATTTAGAGAATTATATGCGTCGTTGACACAGCGGAGCGGAGTTTCACCGCAGGCACGGCTCTTTCGAATGGATATCACGTTGTAATTTAACAGTGGTTGAATGTAGTTGGGTTATCGTGGTTTGATTTTTTTGTATCGACTTCATAAATATACTAGTCCTCAAGACGACTATATGTGTGCAATTTGGATTGTTGAGATTTTTCTGCAGTTAATTTTTTGTTGGCATTACGTAACGCAATACAAAAGGATGTGTTCACTCGACAAAACATTTGGGTATTGTCAATCAGTTACATTGCGTGCAATCTAACTAGATTAACTACAATTACCTGTTTTCGAGCGATTGATCTCATAAATACATGTATAGCCTTCATTGTGTTGTATTTATTAATTACACGGGATTTGCGTTATTCTCGTCGACGAGTCTTAAAGAGGAGAATTGATTTCATGACTTATTAATCTTAGATTATCTATGAAGTACTACATCCAAGTTATTGGTTTCAATTATATTCTATGGTGCATATAATTAATATAACTAAATTACTTGATACATGCCAATTCTGGTGATTATAATGTACAATCTTTTACATTAGCAACGATACATGGTTATGATTCTGTAAAGTTGGAGATAAATAGATAAACGCCGATTAAAGTATGTATTTTTGTTAAGTGGTAGAGTGTTCAGATTTATTAACTAAATATAAATTAACGAAAGTAAGCAGGTTATACTGTATTTAGTAAATTACCATAGAGTACGCCTGTAAAATACATTTGAGGTTATATATATAATAATTGCTTTGTTACGTGATCAATTATGAGGCATGATTAGATCAAATCTGTGATAAACTAATTCAAAAGTACATTTACTCGAGTGAGCTCTCAACCACCTTTGAGCCAAATTGGTCCGAGGTTTGTGTGCATTTAATATTTTTTCCAATTAAAAACAATGTCTTCCCAATGCACATCCGCTTTTATTTATGTTTCTGGGCTCTCATCTGGATTAAGAACATAAAGTCCTGGTCGTAATACACAATTTGCTGTTTTAACCTACACGGTTTAATTCAATTGTAGCACGTGCTGCATAAGCATACACGTTTAAATATATAGTTTTACCGATATAGTTTTGTACTCAATTTATTTTCAGAAATTATTGTTATAGATCACCCAGTTAAACATTGGGTTGCATTTGTTCTTAAGTTTGGTGAATGGGGTCAGTTGTGAGCCGGGCTTATGAGGCCCTGGTGGGATACATCTTGGGTGCTCGGCGAAATGTACTTGCGGTGGAGTGGTCAGATCATGCCTCTTCCGAGGCAGTGAACCCCGTGGATGGCACAGACGCAGAGCACAGACTCCTTGACCCCGCAAAGGTCTCCTCGCGCCTTCGGCTGGGTCGTGAGTTTGTGCCAGTCGAAGGGCTAGATCCATCTCCCACGCACTCTTTCCGCATCATGCAGTGGAACGTCCTCGCCCAAGGTGGGTCACTTGGCATTACTGTCCTGTATGTAGTCACTGTGGTGCCAATTGCCACCCGAGCTTAACTTGAGGCATATAAAAATAATATGAAATGTGCATTGGTAACATTGTCAGTTGATATAAGCTATCAATTTGTTTCTTAACATTACATTTTTAACGAGTCCCATAATGTCTGTAAATAATATACGTGCATACTGTTCATTAGACAGACCCATAAAATAATGTCAACCTTAGTGAATTTGCTAAACAGTAGTACCATGTTGCCATCACTGCAACTTTCAGTTGCATCGTGTGCTTTTCTTGCCTTGGGATGGATTCCAAAATATTCTCATGTTTCTGCTCGTGTATCAGCCCTTGGTGAGGGCAAAGACAACTTTGTGTGCTGTCGGCCTGCTGACCTGACATGGGCCGCCCGGTGGCCACTTATCCTGGATGAAATCGTTTCTTATCAGCCTGACCTTATCTGCTTGCAGGTGGGTGCGACTGCAGGTCACCAGTTGCTTTCATTAAAAGTCAATTTCCATGTAGGGCTTTCTTTTCTTTTATAGCACTTTGTTTGATGTTTCTTTCAACTTAAAGGTTACAGTGCGCTGTATCTCAAGTATACACGTTGAAAAACAGCACGTTTTTTTTCCATATACCAGAAATGTGATTACGATCTGTTTTAATGTCATTTCCAGAAGTGGGCCTTGCTTTACGTGCAAAAAATGTAATAGTAAAATGTCGCAAAAGCGTTAAATTGTTGCACGTCACACGTCCTGCATGTAAAACACAGAGAATGCAGTTTAAAGGTTGTGTTTGAACACGAGTGTGACCCGGCATAGGAGCGTAACGGTATACAGATATGCTCAGCATTCATTGTCCTCGGCCATCTGGCTGCGTCATGCTTCCGTGCGCTGTCTTTGCCTGCAGGAAGTGGACCGGTATCACGATGCTTTCAGCCCTGCGCTGAATCAGCTTGGGTACGGAGGTGCGTTTGTGCCCAAGCGCCATTCTCCATGCCTGGATGTCCAGCCCAACTATGGCCCCGATGGCTGTGCAATTTTTTATCGCAAGGAGCGATTTGAGCTCCTGGGTGGATACGCAATTGGTCTGCGTGCTGAGCCCATCCCCTACCCCACCCACCAGGTAGTGAGAGCTCGGAATCATCACAGCATAACCTTGCCATAAGCCATTTTTTTTATTGACAATACCACAATAAACATTTAGCTGTTTTAATATAATTCCACGCTTAAGAATGTTCTTGACGTTGACTTTCTACGAGCATCGAGCATTTTTGAGAAGGCAAATAAATAATAGTTTGGGTATAGACAATTACACGGCTGTGGTTCGTATGCCAAATTGATGTTGAATATATACAACATTGTACGTGCATTATTTCACACTTTGAAAATTCATCTATATCCTAATTTCCTAAACTTAATTGTATTGGTTGCAAATTTGGGCAGTGCGCCATGCAATCGTCCATTCAGATAAAAACAGCGAATAGTTGACTGATCATACGCGTACACAGTATAGTCCTTGCTGTGTCGCCGGTGAATTTTTTCGTCACATATCCCTGCAGGTTTTGTTGGTGTTGAAGCTCTGTTACGTCGACACGGGGCATAGCCTGACAGTGGCGTGTACCCACCTGAAGGCACGGCAGGGCTGGGAGCGTCTGCGTGCCGCGCAGGCGAAACACTTGCTCACCTGCTTGAACAGCGACCAAGAAGCTCGGGAAGGTCCCCTCGTCGTGTGTGGGGATTTTAATGCCAAGCCTGCAGAGACTGTTCACCAGCTATTTGCTGCTTCAGCCCTGGGCCTCAGCAGTGCTTACAGGTGAAGCAGTCCTGTGCAGTTGTGGCAGCGATTTGCTTTGCATATTTCATCACCCTTTCATGAAAAGCCTTTGTCATTTCTGTTCAAATGTTTACTTACCACGTAATCATATTTCCATTGTATTCTTGGTTCTTTCGATGATGATTGCTTGTGTTGCAGTCGAAACGTCATGATAATTTTATTGTTTTTTATATTTTTATTATTTTATTGTTTCCCTTCTACGTGACTTTACCGAAAGAACCAAGCATATAAATCCCTGCAGTCACGAAAGCTTTAAATCATATTTTCCATTGTTATTCATTTGTTTTGAGCAAAAGGAATAATACAGGTAAATTGACAGTCCATTGCATTCTTTTCATACATTGTAAAAAAAAAAATGTCCGTACAAAACAGTTGTTGACACTACTCTTATACAATGTCTTGTTTTATATAGATCGATCTTATGCTCAAAGTTTAAATCATATCTCCTTCAGAAATACACAGGCCCATTCAGAAGTATATGGGTCATGTATTCTGAAATACATGCGTGCTTGTAGCCTCAATGCTATTTTTGTTTTGTTTGTTTTCAACTGCAGGAAGTTGAGCGAGGACGGACAGACGGAACCACCTTTCACTACATGGACAGTACGTGCCGGTGGGGAGACTCAAGCCACCTTGGATTATATATGGTACTCCCAGAATGCTCTGCGTGTGGAGCAGCTGCTGAATCTTCCATCTGAGCGGGACATTGGCTCTGGGCGGCTGCCTTCGTCCACATACCCGTCCGACCACCTCTCCTTGGTGTGCGACTTCAGCTTCGTCGGAGATACGCATGCTACGTGACTTCCTTCCATCATGGGCCACAGACAGACTGGTTGTACCATGCTCTGACAAGGGAACTATTTCCTGAAGGGGTCTATTGCTTGTGCCTGTTCATTTTTTGGCCATGCTGAGGATTTGCCATTGATGTCAAAAAGGAAGCTGTTGAATGATAAAATCCCAGGAGTTTTTTTTGGTTCGTTGTGTACAAAATAGACCATGAAATCATATGCAATAGGTCACCAATTTCATGAAGGAAATAATGGTACTTATATTGACTTGTTTGCAGAAGATCAGGTGTTTGGGTCTTTGCTTAAGTGCATTGCAACTGCTAATACAATTGGCTGGTAGATTACTTGATGGAATTTATTTACTTTCATATGCCAGGTACTACATACACTTCATAGTGACAATGACGTAATTAATTAATTGAATTGCGTAATAACTTCTCATGAAACTGCTGTAGGGCTATTTCGATAGACCAACAACATTAATCAATAACCTTCAGGGGAGGAGCCAGGATTTTTACTTTGGGGGGGCTGACTTCAATATTCTGAGATATCCAGTGCATGTTTTCCAACGGGCGCCACAAATGTATAAAACACATTTTATTGGATTTGAACACGGAGTTTGTTAATAGGTCGGAGCCGCTGATGTGGCTAATAAGTTCGATAAGTTCGAAAGGCTGCCGCTCAAGCAGCCTGCAGGGCAGCACAAGGTGGCAGCCTGCAGGGCAGCACAAGGTGGCAGCCTGCAGGGCAGCACAAGGTGGCAGCCTGCAGGGCAGCACAAGGTGGCAGCCTGCAGCATTTTGCAGTAGCCGGATATCCGGTTATCCCAATTACCGACTCCCAAAATTTCAGGGGGGGCTGAGCCCCCCGAGCCCCCCCTGTGGCTCCTCCCCTGATAACCTTGCCTTTAAAGGGAAAAAATATGTATTCGGTGACACATCAGGCAATGTGTTATTGATGAATGTGTTGAGTGTTTATTATTTGTGCACCACAGCCGGATGCAGTGTCACAGTTTATATTTTGCGTGACCTTTTACAACCAATCAAACGATTTAAAAGCAAGTCCTGGAGCTACACTTTGCCCTTGTGTGCTTCTATTAACACGAAATATCTTGATTTTATAAGAGTATAGTACTTGAACAATAGAAATGTAATTTTTGTCAAATGCTGCTGCCATTTTATTGAAAATAATGCTTCATCTCAATGCAAAGATATTTTTTTTTTCTGAATGAAATGCTGTTGCACTATACTCTTTGTTTTTTTTTCGGTAATGTCACGTCAATGTGTGGACATTAAATTAAAATTGTTTACCTTGGTTATCCTGCATATTTAATTTAGTGTACACATTTGCAATACTGAGAGCAGAATGAAAAGTTTGATGTACATAGGCCATTTTGTCAGTCCGCTAACTGAATGAGCGCCTCCCCACGCCATGGAGGTTGTGAGCATTGTTTAACCATACTTCACCGCGCTATTCAGTGCCGGTTCGTGAAGGCAGGGAGCACGAGTACAGTACAGCAATAGACTTTGTCGCATTTTCCTTTGCTGCCTATCAATTAGCCCCTCCTCCGCCTTATGACAATTTGTTTGAGCAAAGCCACTTATCCAAGCACTATCCAGGTTCCAATCTGCTTGGCTTTTGAGGTCTGCATAGGCGGGGCACATTCTAAGTTATTTGGCCACAAAACATCGTCTATAGTTCTACAAAAGATTACGTTGACTGATTACATTTTATAGATAAATTAATAAAGGCTTGCACATTTTAATAACCCTGGCTAATCCACGAACATGTCAAACTGATTGACACTCCCACTTAATTGCTCTTTTTTTAGAACGAATGACTAAAAGCCCTTTGGCATTCGGGGAAAAATCAAAACACCCAGCCTCAGCAGTTCAGAGACACAAGAATGCACGTTGGAATGAGTGCTCACCGTGATAGACTTGAAGTGTGCCATTTTTCAGCTCTTTCAGCTGTTTTTAGTGAGAGAAGTAACGTGGAACTCGATACAGATTTAGGCCTTCACAGTAACATGGTTAAGAAGTTGCGTGGATGACAGCTGCCACCTGCAGTCAGAAATGTAGAAGTGATTGGTTAAGGATTATTAGTGTATTACTGGGGAGCAATGGATTCAACGTAACCGTCTCGCCCCTTGTCAGTACCGAAGGGCCCCCCCCCCCCCCAAGGGAAGCTAATGACCCCACCAGCGTTTCCTAATTATGTGAGCTGCCACTCGACGAATCCCGCTCTCACACGCACACTAAATAAAGTGAAAAGCTTGAAACAAGATGCAGGCCCACTCATCCAGGACAAAGACACACTTTAAAAGGCGCCTCCAGGTCTGTTCCATTGACACAGACTCATGGGAAAGATGTAAAGCAAGACGGGGAGTCATGGCAGCACATCTGCCGCAATGACTTGAACGCTTAAATAAACTCCTCAGTGTATCGCAAGGGAAGATACATCAGCGCAAAGGCTGTGCAACCCTCAACTGGTTGACTTTGGTATAGGAATAGGTTTTACCCTTTTAACTGGCACAAAAACTGACACCTTTATTCAAGGCATCATGTTTGCAATAACCACAACACAAGCAGTCAAAATGCAAACAAAAAAGACAACTCTGATAATAAACATGATGCCTTGAATAAAGGTGTCAGTTTTTGTGCCAGTTAAAAGGGTAAAACCTATTCCTATATCTTGTTACTGGCAAAGGAGGTTTCATAATGTAAATGGTTGACTTTGCTTGTGGTATCTGGACATTCCTACACATCCAGGGTTTATTGGACTGTTCTCCGACGCATGTACCCATCGCTGACTGACCCATTCGATTCTTTTGTTGACCTTATACGGCACACTGACACGAGACCCCTCAATACAAGTGTATTATTAATCATCACAGCACGGTTGAGTTGGCCAGGGGTTCCAGAGGCCCCAGGGGTTCCAGGGCTGGAACCCCTGGGGCCTCTGGGTTCGGATCCAGGCAGCTGTTCTATTGAACCGGATCCTCAAGCGTGCGAGTTGGTCTCGCTCCGGTCACCAAATTGTGGTCGAATCAAATATGCTCCTGCACTTACAAATTCCAGCTGAGAGATCAAATATTAGTCTTACCGTCACGACAAACCTCACGTAGTACTGCCCTCCACTGTGTGTGGATCATAGGTCCCTTGAAATGATCTCCGTTTATATCCACTTCTGTGGGTCGTTCACAATACGATAGCTTGCACTGATCTGCACGAGATCTTGAAAGGATTCTTCGTCTCGTAACGTGACACAGGATAGCAAAATAGGAATATAATTTGGGGGTAAATTACAAAAAAATTGAAAAGCATCTGCAAATCTTGACTTAAAGCTTTCGTGACTGCAGGAATTCTAATTATTGAGTATTTTGGTAAAGTCACGTAGATAATAGGTTCAAAGAAAATAACAAATAACTACGACTTTTCGATCGCAACACAAGCAATCGTCATCAAGATAAAAAAATTGCTCTTTTTTGGACTGTTCTCTTTTTTCTCCTGATGACGATTGCTTGTGTTGTGATCGAAACGTCGTAGTTTTTTTTAATTGTTTTTGTTATTTTCTTTGAACCTATCTACGTGACTTTACCGAAAGATCCAAGAGTATAGCATCTGCAAAGTTTAGACGTTTCTTGTCTGAAAGTACAAGCTTTATGTAACTTTTTTGTGGCTGCATGTCAGTGTGACTAAGATCATACATCTCACGGGTGAATGTTGATGCGGTTTTGGTGTGTCGATAAAATCGTTAACATTGCGTGCAGTGCAATGTGGAATGATTCGCCCGTTCCATAGGACTTTGGATTTACACCATTGATTTAAAATTTGAGTTGAACGCCAGCCCATGTGCATTTGAGCATGAAACCATTGTCAGAGGGACCCATGCATGAATTCCCTTTACCACAAAATACTGAGATAATTTTACCAACTTTTTAAGTCCCCAAATACAAATTGCTTGAAACAATTACGGGTTTAAATTAACAAAACAGCATCCCCTGCTGGTTGAAATCACAATTGCTCATTTTCCCATTTGAAACATTTAAAGTAGTGGCCATCCCTTCACGGCTGTAGCTAGATGTAGTTTGCAATAGTAAGCTCAAGTGTTAAATGATTATTTATTTTTATTACCAATTTTTGCGGCCCATAATGGGTAGGATATTTACTGTAATGAATAATAAAAGCTGAGTTGGAAATGTTTGAATTTTAAACCCATGAAAACAGGAAAATTCAGGCAGGCGAAAAACATACTTAACACACACACAGCTGTGCTCAAATCGCAGGTAGGCCCGAGTCCCATCATGCCTTGCATGCAGGTCATGTTGACCGTATTGCATGTAAAATTCCCTCAGCCTTGTCTAGACCACCAACTCAAAGGTGCTGAAAGTGGTGATATCATTTAGAGCCCCAACTCAAAAGAGTTGAGTGTTAGTTCACGCCAATCATTCAACAAAAAGCAAAGTGCAGTCTTTAGCATTTATTACAACTAAATTTCCGAAATAATTCAGTCCATTCTTGTTTAACAAGAAGCATTTAAAAATGCTACTGCAAATGAAACGTACATTACTTAAAAAATATTTACTAACAAATGAAGTAAAATCGCATTACTCTAATACACCATCGGTTTTGTCTTGTGTGTATTATAAGTGTGTAGTTTAAAATAACATTCGCTTATTCCCACTTTGCAGTCGTTTAAAAATAAAAATGCGAAAATCATTTTGGCATGCAGTATCTTAGTAAAAAAACACTCGTAAAAATTGACAAGCTTAACAAATAGTTGATATGTATGGAAAGGTATTCCATTGCTTAAAATTAAGCTTGAACAAAAACCTGTTACACAAAAGCTAACATTAAAACATAACATTAAACGTTACATATATGATGTATATGTAGAGCGAATACAGTACATTATACAATGACATGTTTCTCTTATTGTAAACATAACGTGAAAACGGTAAGTGCTTGGACACCAACCTTACAATACTTTAACACACAACTTCATAGTGCCCATAAATATCATGCTGTAACACTGTTTTAGATATACAAAAAAATACCGTGAAAATGGAAAATATCGTCAATTATATTTCCGTTAAAATATACCACGTTAAAACATTTCAATGTAAATGCATATGGGGGGGGGTCCTTTAAAAAGCACATAGAGTTTGGACAGTCGTACTAAACGGCATGTTGTCATCTTGCATTTGTAACACAGCGCCAGTTATGTAAATCAGTTCATTCGCTGCAGAAACTGCAACTGTGGTCAAGTCTTCAGGCTCATTTTCTATCCATTTCACGAACTTTGAAAGCCATCGAGTCTCGCTTCATTTGAATGCTCGGATCAAGTGATCTTCATTTGCATGGTATAAAAGCCACTCAAATTCATTATCTAGCCAGCGCAGAGGTGAATTCGATGTCAAATGCTTTGCGCCAAGAAAATCAGTTCTCTTTGGATGGAACATATAAACCCACAGGTTAACATGTGCCAACATTTAAACTAAGCATTTTCAAAGCAGAAGTGCCATGTGCCTTGCACATTGTTGAATCTTGTTGCTTGTCCATAACCATTATTCAAAAGTCATCAAGTTGTCTGGTGGCTGAAAAAGAAGAAGCAATATTTGATTTTTAAAAAAAATCTCCAATCATCAAATATATATTTTGTATTAAATTATACATTTTGACTATTTAATTTAAGCCGAAATGAAACTAATGTATATATGTGGAAAGTAACTCACCTGGGCTATGTTGCTTTTACAGGCTTTATCTAAATGTTTGACCCAAAGGCTGGCATTGACATCTGACACAGCTTGAAACTTGTACACATTGCCTGCAATTATAACAACACACATGCTTAAATGTCTCCAAAGACACTGCATTTTTCATTTTCCTGTATCCCTTTCATCGGTGGAAAACATAAAAAAATTATTACCAAACAATTGCCAATGCCAATAAATATAATTGCTGGACAAACTCACTTCAAATGTTTACATATGGTGCATGAAAGAATGAAGCTCATCGATAAATTTGGTACGCTAAAAGGCTCCGAAAATCTGCTCGAAGTAATATTACCAACTTTACTCGAAACATCCTCGAACAATGACTCCACTTTGTAACTCCAAACTTAGCTCTGGCAGATTGGGAACATCGTGGAATGTTGCGCAATGCCGCACCCGTGTTAACACGGCGGGCATCCACATGAGTCGCTAAACAAAAATCCCAGTTTTTTTATTCGTCGTGTTTGATCTAATTGCGCCGATGATGCATACTGGGGATTAAACGCACCTCTTTCGGGGTCTGTGAGTTGAAACACAGTTGAATGATCAGGATCAGCAGCTCTAACCACCATCCAGCCAGCAATGTGGACCTTCTTAGATGGACGCGACTTAAACTATGTGGGGAAACAAAGGAACATAGGCAACACGTTTGCATGCTTTTTTTTCAATTGGAGCAAAACTTCTGGTGAATATTTAAGGGGTGCTTTAAGCTCCAGCTTTTCAAACTGCAGCTTTTCAAGATCAAGCCTGGTTAACTTCCACGATCTGACGGAGAGTACATGATTTAGTCATGGACACGAATGGAGCTCAAGAATCAGAGCTTGGAAAGTGGCGTCGTGTATAATATGCACGTAGCAACCAATATCGTGGCACCTTTTGCCCGTATCAAAGTATGAAAACTAAGTATAGGTGTTACCCTTTCTGGCAATAAAACAGGTGTTAAGATTTTCAAACGTCAAACACATACCTTTTGCAAAGAATCAAGTCTGCATTAACCACACATACTTGTGGTGAGCATGCCAACAAACTCTAACAACCCATCTCTGAACTCACATGCTTTCTGTCCGCAACCTTCATGGACTTTGCCGAATAAAAGTATAGATCTGCTCCGCACAAAGAGATCCAGTATCTTGTCCATGGAGACATCTGTTATGACAAAAAATAGCAAGAGCAATGCAAAAAATACAAACGTTAACGTAACATGTGAACGCTTGTAAAATAATGTTGCACTAACAAATTATTAAATGAAAACCTTCAAAATTACGGTGGTTCATCTGTGAATTGGCCACATGGAATTTGGCAATAATGGATATGATAGACTGCCTTTTATTGTCATGGGAATGACTCACAATTGCACAAAAATGCAATGCAACAATTACCCAACTACATATTTGAGTAACGATCTAGACACACACACACACAGATACAATATGCTCCAAGACAAGACAAGTGTGATTTTCCCAGGCTGAGCGTACGGTCGGTCTCCGTCCTTCCTTCAAGATGGTCCTGCGCTTCAGTGCTCCTTCCAAGTTGACCAGGCTGCTCGGAGGAGGCAGCGGTGAGTCATCCAAATCCAGGGAGCTGCTGACAAAGGAAAACGATTATAAATGCAGGCAATGTTGACAATGTATAAACCAAACTGTGCCAGAAAGTCACAACATGTTAACCAAAAACACATTGACGACTTGACTTGTTTTTTAGACGCACACACAACACCCAATGCAAATATTAGGATTTTATTGAAACATAAAAAAATGGTTCATCCGTAAATTGATGGCATTTCAATACAGGTGGAGCAAGGTCAGAAGAGAAATTCATAGACAAATCCACCAAAATAATTGCGACTGTTATTGGAGGAGGCTGCGGTGGTGCAGTGGATACTCCACTGCCCTGCAAGCCTGGTAACCCGGGTTCGTCTCCTGGCCGTGGATAACTTCAGTGGAGAGTGCTATCGCTTGTTGGCCCTCAATCACCAACCTGTACGGTCAAGTATGGTAAAAAAAAACAATGACCAATAGGGCATAGGTAGGCCTTCTCCAGCAGTGGATTGAGGGCTGTCTATTATAATCTAGATTTGAAGTTTTCGTGACTGCAGGAATCCATACTCTTTGGTTCTTTCGGTAAAGTCGCGTAGGTAGAAAATAAATTAAATCGCGACGTTTCGGGCGCACCACAAGTGGAAACAACCCCAGCAATAAACAAATAGCTGAAATAAGCAGCCTCCTTTTGCCCATTTCAGCAATTTGTTTATTGCTGGGGTTGTTTCCACCTGATGATGGGCACTTGAGTTGCGCCCGAAACGTCGCGATTTAATTTATTTTATACCTACGTGACTTCACCGAAAGAACCAAAGACTATGTCTATTATAACTGTATTTTTATTTATTTTTACCAACAGAAAATTACATGTGAAACTGACAAAATTCACTTCATTGACCGACGTAACGTTGGTTATGTTATCTTAGTGCACAAATAAAGCTGCTGCGCCACTTTCTCTCGGCGCCTACAAAATAAGGGCAAGGTTTTTTTCAACAGAAATGTCTTCTTTGTGCACAACGTCCATGCCATCGACAAAGGAAACGCTTTCGCACATCCATTGGGAAAAAAAATTGGGGGGGGGGAGGGGAAGGGGACGGGTGGTGGGGGAGCATAATGAAAATGCCGATGATGCAGCAACGGATAATGCAGCGGCGGCCGTGCGGTTATGCGGTGTACCTGATGAAATGCACTCTGGCACATCTGCTCCTGTGTCCTGCGCTCCATGTCGCATACTTTGTCATTTGCCCCACGTGGGGTGGCAGGGGCAGTGTACTGCGAGGTAAAGAGCACGATCCCGTGGGGTTACGCTCCGTGCAATCACGCGACTTGTTGTTGTTGCTGTTGTTGTTGGCGGCATCGGCGGATGAGACCCCACAAAGATGTTTCAAGAACCGAGTGCCACCCGCCAAAAACATGAAGCACCCAAAAAATATGCACATTGGCACCTGTACTTTGAATTGCCCTCGAAGCGATCGGGCAAATCGAGATTGACAAACTCGTTTCTTTAGAACTGCTTTTTGTGCTGAGTTTGGTGTCCTCCCCCCCCCGCACCTCCGATTAGCACGGTTGACTATGTACGGTGCAAAAGAAGTTCAACATATATACACACACGTACAGGCGGGGTTGCACACCTAGCAAAGGCCTTTATATTTTTGGGGTGTTCCATTTTAACGCAGGGGGTCGTTGAGTGTTAAAACATCTCCAGATGCCATGTGGGACAGCGTATTTGCAAAATGATATCGAAAAACAACGTGAAGACATGTCAAATGCTACCAGGCATGTGTGCGATCGTACCGTGTACGATAGGTGTGTGTGTGCCTTATACATGCATTGTATATAAAAACCCATCTCACAAAAATGTAAATATAATAATGCTACATCCTTGAGTTAAACTATAATTCAATTGTTTTGTATAATTAACATAACCTAAGAATCAACAAAATTAAATTGCAGTTGATATATCTTGAACTCAGCTACATTTACACATGTTGCTGTATATCCGATTACTGCTGTATATCTGAAGTACAGCACTTTATATGCCACACCCACTAGAACTATACCGTGCGTGAATGTATTCATCATCCCTGCTGAATCTATACACTGTGCAAACACGCCAACTGATTTGATTTATTAGCAAAGTCGGAATGCTGAAAAGCAAGTATAGCAATTGTCAAATATTGGAACAAGCTTCCCCTCCACATTAAGCAAGCACCTTCCCCGTCTAGTTTTGGCTCCTCCCTCAAGAAACCATCTCTTCTCCCTGGCCCATCCTTCCCTCCATCCCGAGGTAACCATGTTATTCCCATACCCCATTTCTATTCACCAAATCACGTTCTGCTACCCTAATTGTACCACTCATCATCCTTGGAAAGCACCTCGGATGAAAGAGCTATATAAATATAAGATAAGATTATCTAACCAAAAGGAAACCAATTACAAATCAAATTCTGAAAGGCTATGCTTAAAATTATATACTATCCATTTTTAACCAGTCACATAAAATAATCTGCAAATATCCAAGATTGAATATGTTCGTACGTTTTTCATTCTGAGAACAGAGCAAAATATTGCGTTAAGCTAACAGCATAAAAGCAAAGCAAACTCAAAAATGGAGAATGTGCAATTGTCTATCGATTAATTTGTAATACGTCTGTGATGGCCTGCAATGCCATGCACGGTCCTGTGACTTGAAGCAGCTTTTACACTTATTGACCGTACCTGTCAAATCCAGCATAGCTGAGCTCCTCACTCAGCTCAGACCCTTCACTACTGCCTAAAAGCACAAGAGTTAAACATTCATTGAATACTCACTCTATTTCACATTGATCATTTGACCAATCCAATATGTATGATGTTTCAAAGTACAGATATTTTGATTCCTGTCACTTGTGCGTGTTTCAAAGCGCGTGCTTTATTGTACAAAGCATGCCATTAACAACATTGAAAATCGCAGATGGCGGGCAATGGTCAAAGAGCGACTGCGTGGGGTTTTGGGGGCTCTGCAGTAGCAAATTTAATTCGGTTCTGCAAAAACCTTCCGGTACGTGGAGTGAAACATCGTACACCGTGCCGAATAACACGTGGTACAGTGAAGGACACATGGGGTAAATTCACATCTTGATAAATTGGCCACAATGCATCATCATGTTGCTGGTGATGGAGACATTTGCGATGTTTTGTTTTTGTAGGTAAAGGTTACGTATTCCTAATTGGGAATTGGGCCCATGGGCCGTGTAAAAACACCACAAGATCGCCAACATTTATCAGTGCAAATTAAATACATTATGCAATTTAAACTACAGGTGTCACTGTTCAACCATAATACCAGGGGGCACACGGTTAATGTAACACCAACAAGTGAAGTGTACAAAGCTATTGACAACACTCCGCGCCTTTCATAATCTTCAAACGGTGAGTGTGCCGCAACCTTTTGCTCCCTGTAGGTTTTGTATTTGAGCCCTCTGGGAAATAAACGGCAGCAGTCAGCTCACCGTACACTGTGACACTGGCTGGTGGTGCTCACGATGACACCGACACAGCAGAGCCAAATGTACAACTCAAATACATTGACACACGGGGGCATCTATCCAGAGCTGTAGAAATTTTATTTTAATGCCAGGGCGGCATCTCAAAATGGTGAGGGCAAAGGTGCGGCACCTGCAAGTTGCTTGTTCGTGCCACTGCTGGCAGAAGAGCCTCCACTCGAGCAAGCTCGACAGAGCTTCTTCTTTGGTTCTTTCGGTAAAGTCACGTAGAATGAGAATAAAATAATAAATTAATAAAATTAAATAACACAATAAAATTCTCACGACGTTTCGGCCACAACACAAGCGGCCGCTTGTGTTGTGGCCGAAACGTCGTGACTTTACCGAAAGAACCAAAGAAGATGAATCCTTGCAGTCACGAAGGCTTTAAATCGAAATTCGACAGAGCTTCTCAAGAGAATATCTTGGCCTCATTTTGCATGCTGGTCAGACATCTTGAGAATAATTTGGAGTACCCACACTCTACCCCAACACACACACGAGCTGCCAATCGACTAACTGTGGAGTACCCATTTATACGGCTCGGTGGACAGAGGTGGGGGTGGGGAGGGAATTTAAGAAACTTGGCCCATTGTTTAAATTGCTGTGCAGGAGAAGAGATCGAACCAGCGACCCCTGGATTGCAAGTCCACAGTGTGCTAACCATTATACCATGGCAGCTCCTAATTTGTGTAATTACCAAATACAAACGGGGCTTTAGAACAATCCATGAGGCTTAAGAACCTGCCAATTGTTTCAACTGCCACGAACCGGTGACCTCTGGATTTGCAAGTCCAGTTCGCCCTCACCATTACACCCGGACGCACCATACATTCAAAATATCAGAAAGGCCGATTTTATTCCTTTTTGAGCAGGGGTGTGTGTGTGTGGGGGGGGGGGGGTGCAATTGTGGGGGGGGGGGGAGTGCAAGGCCGTGTTTACCGATGGAGAGACCACTGGAGAGGAACGAGGCGTCGGTAGCCGTGCGCAGGGGGCTGCTGCTCTCGATGACGCTGTCGTCCAGCAGGTGGCGCGGCCGCACGGCTGGCAGGGTCATGCTCTTGGACTCCGTGCCTGACTGCGGGCCCACGAAACTGGCCGTGGCACGAAAAAAAAACGGGACCGAGCGCCGCCACCCCCCCCACCCCGTCGTCGGGAGTTAGACGTGCGGAAAATTCGCCTCGTTGTTGTGCGCGTTGTACGCCGAGCTTCTCCGCGCCGCATGTAGCCAACCGCACTGATCTGAAGTGACTGATATTCAATCACACGAACCGTTTTAAAAGTTCGACGGAGCCGTTATGGTATTGGCTAATTCGCTCGAGCCGACGAGCTTGATTTTGTGTCTGGGTCTGGGGGTCTGTAACACGAGACGCTGCGTGGAAAAAAGTACGACACAAATAATTTAAGGACTCGCTCGTTTAGCTCGAATGACGCTGTAATTAAAATTTCTCTAATCGCTCATTAGGGGTTAGCAGTGGGAGCAGAAAGATATCCGGTACTTGAATAGCTTCTCCATGAATTAATAGTTGATCTGATTTTAACGAACGAACGCTCATAAGCTACAATTAATTTAAATAAATAAAACATATTAATGGCAACAAATATTCACGCACTATCACCTTTAAACTCAGTTGCAAAAATAAAACGCTCACCAAAAAAATGTGCTACGGATCTTAAAGGCACAGATGCATTTAGGAATAAATTGTATTTCTATGAAGCCACCAAGGCTACCAGATTCACTCTTTCCTCGACACCGCGGCTTATTGCATTTTGTCTCGCTCGAGTCTTATTATGAATCACAGATGTTCCCGTCTATTCCTTGGCACTTGCAACGGCGGACGCAGAGAGATATATGACGCATGCGGTGGACGGGTGTCTTTAATTGCGGTTGGAAGCAGAAGTTGCAGCCACTCCGTGGAGGTTGGGGCGAGTCTCACTCGCAAATGCTTCCCAGTGGTTATTTGTGAGATTACAAATGGGATTCACGAAGTTGGCTCCCCCCCCCCCCCGCTTAATTATGGAGTTCTACCCGACTATAATTATAGTAATTAGTAATTATAGTAAATTTACGCAACCACCGACTACTGACTCAGTACTGCCGGCAACCGTCCATGCGCTGCTCTGCTTTGAAAGGTTCCATCATCGGCATGAATCAGCATTTGCGTCACCATGTTGAAGGGAGAAAAATAGAGGCTTATAAATACCAGGATTTTTTTCCCCGAAATATTGCGGGTGTCTCTCAGCCGCATCTAAACATGCTGGGGGTGTCCGAATACTCACAACGCCCACAAAAAAACCAGGCCAAATCATGGGGACGAAAATAATCTCACAATACTGCAATAGAGAAGAACTACACGTGATTGCATTTGTCTTGAGTGATGAATTATCATCCAAACGACATAAACGGCCACTTATGATGCCCCAGAAAGATTGACTGATTTCACAGGTCAGGCAAGCTTAAGCAGAGGACAATTCCTGGTGAAAACCAGAACAGACAGGCGATGGGCAAAACCGAGTCACCACCCCACCCCCCGCCGCCCCGATTGGCTTCACCGCCTACCGACCTAGGTGAAGAAAACAACAACCTGGGACCTCCCCGAGCCGCATACGAGGACGAGCTCAGCACAGCCCACACGGCCTCGACTGCATCGTTGGGACGCGGGTGTACGGTGATACAATGGGACTGGGGCGCCTTAAACTAACGGTTGAAAGCCGCCAAAGCCCTCCTCGTGCGCTGGCCCAACCTGCTGCCCAGGCTGCGGCTCTTGCGGTGGCAGCACGGCGGGGTGTGGCGCGCGAGGGGTGGCGTGGCTCCCGGACTGTGGAAGGAGAGCGCCTCGGGGGCCGTGGGTCTCCTGCCGACGCGCGGGGATGACGACAAGTCGGAGGGCCCTGGACGGCGGCCAATGGAAAACGGACACGCGCGCAGAAAGAAAAAAACGGAGAAATTCTGCGTTACTGTCGGCTCCATTGAGAGGAAAAAACATTCGCTCTTGCCCAAAGCGAGCACCGCCTCTGTGGCTTCATTCACGTTGGCGGTCCCAAGTCGGCGGTGGAAACTCCACATTCCTTTGGCGGAGCCCGGTCTGTCCGGTGGACAAATAAGGGCTGGGTCCCTTACTGAGCGGTGAAGCCTCATCACGTGCAGCTCAAACTGCCCATTTGACTGACTCTGCAGCGAGGAAGGGGACAAGCTGACCCTGGCCGGATTTGAACTCGTGTACTCTTGCAGACAGTTTATGCACTGACGGAGACTCAAGGACATTTCCACAGCGCGAATGTGGCGAATAACTTTACACAATGGAACATCGAGCTCAACTGCACTTATTCCTTTGAAACATCGCTAATATTCCCTCTGCATCTCCAGAAGCTCCTAAACTGCATTTCAAAACATATCATACTCTAACACATTGCTCTTTCTCCATATGACAACACAAGTTGACAGGGAGCCTGCTGCCCTATCAACTGAGCTACATAGGCATTGACGCAAAAACTTAGCAAGGTCATAGTTATCTAAAAAAATGTTTCAATGCAAGTACAAGTACATGTGAATTAAAGTTTCGTATTTTTATCCTAGAGGGGGAGTGATGTTGCAGTTCTTATCACAGTAAATTATGAACCCGGTTAGCTGAGTCCAATTCACAACTCGGGCTGACATCAGCTGCGAGTGACATTTGAACCAGTCCTGGGCTCCCCCCTTTCACCAACTCACGCTGACCAGCATTGTGAAGTCTGGTCAAACAACTGACACTACGAGGCCAGACCGTCATCCGATCAGCAGAATGACAAAGAGCCTCAAGCTATCATTATTACTATTATTATTTAATTTCCATCTTACATATCTGTGCGTCATTACACTTGACTGCAAAATTACCTTGACCCATTTTGCAGACAGTGCAACACGTGTGTAAATAAATCAAGAGCCCTGTTTTCATTAAGGAACAGAGGCTAGACAAGCTTTGCCACAACACGCATCAGGTATACCTACTACTAGTCACCCAGCAATCTGTCTGTCCTGAACGCTAGAGACGTCACTCCGCATCGAACAGCCCCCCTCATTAATATTCATGAGCAGGTGACGTCATCCAACTTGGCACCACCCTCCCCACCCCTCCTCATTAATAATCATGAGCGGGTCACGTCACTCAATATGGAGTATTCCCCCATCCCCTCACTAATAATTATGCGCAAGTGACGTCACTCCACATCGAACAGCCCCCCTCAATAATAATCATGAAGAGGTGACCGTCCTCCAAATGGACACCCCCACCATTAATAACAATTAGCGGGTGACGTCACTCCACTGGGGGGGGCGAGGCGCCTCCTCCCCCCTCCTCGGCGTCAACTGACAACCCTCACTACAAAGGCAGAACCATCACGTCATCACGTGATCTCCGTGACGCTGTTGTTGAGACATCAAAGTAAAAAGGACGTCGTGATGAACAAGGGATTATAACATTTAAATGAAATAGGTCTGTGTCACCGCGCCCTTACAAATTGCACACAAATTGATGCAATGAATATATTACGTCGCGAGCTGATTTTCTCTTGCAAGTTTCACATTTACTGCAATACACCCGGTCCCTGGACGGGCAAAAGGCTAGTTTCAAACAACTTAACACATTTATCAACGTTTTTTTTTCCGTTTCATTTTAGGCCAGTGTGATTGACGAACGTTATTTGTGCTTGTGCGCCCGCTGCAAATGCAGTATCGCCAAAGCATAGGCACTGCAAACAGGTCAATTGTGAAAATGTGCACACAGCTGCCCAGTTGGAAGCTGCAGAACACGGTAAAGGAAGGTTCACCGTTAGCATTAACTATGATGCTCTATCCATCACAGTTGTTGAGCACAAGTTCAGAGACCCAAAATGCCAAGAGGTCAGTCACAAAGGGCACTATCGCATTTGTAATCGACAACTGTGAAAATGTTTCTTGAATTGAGCACCTCCAATTAGCACGGTTGGCTACGTACGGTGCGAAAGAAGTTCAAAATACGTGCATACGTAACTAGGTAAAAGAGACGAAAGACAAGTGTTGTGACCTGAAATATGGAGGTTAAATACAGGATGGAAATGAGAAAACAGCCAGTCTGGTAGACAGTCATCAACATGGGTTGAGGGAATCAAAGGGTGAAGTTCATGGGAAGATACTCTTTGGTTCTTTTGGGAAAGTCAAGTAGGTATAAAATAAAATAAATCACGACGTTTCGGAAGCAACACAAGGTGGGACAGCCACAGCAAGAAACAAATTGCTGTAATGGGCAAAAGAGCTGCTTGTGACAAGAGGCTGTATAAGGCAAGAGAGGGGGGAGGAGCAAGGGGGGGAGAGCTAGAGAGGGGGGAGGAGCAAGGGGGGGAGAGATAGAGAGGGGGGAGGAGCAAGGGGGGGAGAGATAGAGAGGGGGGAGGAGCAAGGGGGGGAGAGATAGAGAGGGGGGAGGATCCAGGGAGGAGAGATAGAGAGGGGGGAGGAGCAAGGGGGGGAGAGATAGAGAGGGGGGAGGAGCCAGGGGGGAGAGATAGAGAGGGGGGAGGAGCCAGGGAGGAGAGATAGAGAGGGTGGCTGTCCCACCTGATGACGGACGCTTGTGTTGCTTCCGAAACGTCGTGATTGAATTTATTTTATTTTATACCTACTACGTGACTTTGCCGAAAGAACCAAAGAGTACGGATCCCTGCAGTCACGAAACACTTCAGATCTAGATTGATTCATGGGAAGAGTAACCATGATATTACCTGTAAGGTCCTCCTTCGACATGGCTAGCTGCGGCGTGCTACTCGCAGGCTCTATTCTGAGCGATTGCCTGGAAATACAACGCAGCACGGAACATTGGCATGGCAAGCACACTCACAGAAGCCGCAAATTCACACTGGACGTGTGCACATCTTGAGTTCACACGACGAGGCCGCCAAGCGATCGACCTTTTAAATCACACTTTGACCTCTCCACCAGCAATATTAAGTAAAGTGCTTGAGAAAGCAAAAGAGAAAGAAAAAAAACCCCACACGTTTCCCAGTCGCATTGGGAATATCACAATCCATCCCTTTCAATCAAATGGCACCTGAAAGCTACAACTATAAACAAAGGATACACACTCCCCCCCCCACCGCCCTTAGGGACCGATCACGTGTCGAGAGGTGCAGCACTCATCAGCCACACTGAATGTGAACGGTTTCTCTTAGAGCCTACGTGTGTCACTAATCATGGTTGTTTGTTGTAGCACAGAGTTAGCCTGATAATTGAATCTAAATTGTCTTATGGTTGTTATTTTTTGACTTGCATCCCACTGGGATTTTTGCACACAGCGTTGAAATACGGTGGGTTTTTTTTGGAAGACTTTTGCTGGTTTTTCCTGGATTTTTCTGTTGCGGGTAGTCACTTTTAAAATGTTTCTTGTTCATGTTTTTGTTTGTTGCGGTTGCACCCGAGTCAAGAGCCGCATGGCTCACAGGGTTATACCTAATAAATGAAACTGAAACTCTCTGCTCTCTGAACATTCAGACAGGAGGACACGCAGCCCATGCGGAATGACAGGCAAATGGTTTCCCATATGCAGAGAGTTCTGCCGACAGTTCTGCTGCTCAGAGAGTTTAAGAGATTACCCCGCTTTACCTCCGGGGACCAGAGGCACATTGAATTACATCATTGTGCGATCCATCATTTCCAAGCACATTCAGGTCAACCTCTCATGCCTGGTCTGCTTTAACTCTTTATATCTTCAGAAAGCGGTCATTGAGATTGCGATGATGGGTTTTTAAATTAGAGGCCGTGTGTGTTGAGGATTTCCTACTTTCCTCTGGTGACCGAATGAGAACTCATTAGTGTGCGCTTATTAAGAAACGGTGACAGTATTAAGTAGCTCCTTGGAGGAAGCTACATGTGGAGTTACCGCTATTGCTGTTCCTGCTGATATACGCCAGATACTATGCACTCACCACATTCGTCCAAAATGTTTCAATCAATGGCCCTTCTTCAAATGATGTGCTATGAGGATGCGACATTGGCCAAAATGTCACCTATGTTTCCTTTTTAGGCAGCGTTATTGATTAAACAGTTTAGTTTATTTGTTATGTGTGCTTACGCAGGACTGCCAACGCATTATCATTTGATAATTTGCTTACATCAGATACTGCATGCCTGCATAGACGTAAAACTGATGGCCATGACACTGAATTCCCTTGATTGATGTTTCTGGAGGAAGCATGGAAGCCATCTTTTTGGCCGATGTTGTTTTACTCAATGAATCAAAGTTGATTTAAGTAGCATTTGCTCTGGAATCTGTCACCTGGATTTGAAACTGCACAGTACACACTCATGTCCCTTAATCTGAAGGGCAGTATGATGTTTGAAAAATATATGAAAATACTGCAAACAACTCTTGTTTTTTTTCTTCAAATCTAATAACCTCCATCAACAAACTTTTCTTACACCACAAGTATTTACATGTTTTTGCATCTCATTTTATAATACATTTAACTGCCCTTTTTGGCAGCATTAGATTAGTGTATGTAGAGTGTCTCTCTGGATAAGACAAGTCATCTCGGCAATTTTGCATGTATACGTGGTTGTTATGGATATACAGGTGATGCAATACAGGTACAGACAATAGTATATGTTTAAACTGTCAGAAAGCAGCTGCTGTTTCATTTGACTCAACTGGGCACAGAAAGCACAGATGCCATGCAAAAGCAGACTCAAGCTGAAGTTCAATAGTGTAACTTTTCTGAAATATTCTTGCAAACGATGCTTTTTTTTGTATTCAGTTCAAACAATGGGGCAATACAACACTCAACTTTATTCAAAATCATTTTGTTTACATGTCGCACATGTAAAAGCACGATAATTGGACATATAGGGTCACATGGATCATCAAGCAAAACATTCAACATCATGCGCTTATTGATACTTTTAAACCGAGGTTCAAAGCACTGATGTGTTACCGCTGCCCATTAGTCCGTCTATCCATCTGCCTGTAACATTGTGTCACTATAACGCTCAATCAAGGTAATCAATATAAATAACAATTCAGTTTCAAGTTGAGTTTCCATTAGGGGCGTAAACTACAGAAAAAAAAAACTGGTGAAAGGATTACCCAACATTTTCCTAGCTCTTTCGGTAAAGTCACGTTGAAGGGAAACAATAAAATAATAAAATATATATAAAACAATAAAAATTCTCACGACGTTTCGACCATAACACAAACGGTCATCATCAGGTGTGAAAACCAACGGCAAGAAACATTTGAAAGAAGTGGCGGTTTGTATTTTTTTTATTACAAACACCGTTTTAAAAATAAATAAATAAATACGGACCGCCACTTCTTTCAAATGTTTCTTGCCATTGGTTTTCACACCTGATGATGACCGTTTGTGTTATGGTCGAAACGTCGTGAGAATTTTTATAGTTTTATATATTTTATTATTTTATTGTTTCCCTTCAACGTGACTTTACCGAAAGAGCTAAGAATATGAATTACTGCAGTCACGAAAGCTTTAAATCAAGATTACCCAACACTTCGTGATACAAAAAATAACCCAGCGATAACGGCTTAGTCCAATTCAGGCAATGTGATGACGTTGTAAGTCACGAGCAGGTTCACTTCCCCATGATGTCCTTATGCGCAATATTATCTCATGACATGTCACTCACCCTGTGACGTAATTTCACTTTTGCACGAGATGATGGCATAGATAACTTTTAATAAAAACTGGATTAATCTGTCCTCATGGCATTATGCCATGGGTCGTCTTGATTATAAATTGCATATTCTTATTTTCTTCTGATTTATTTGTTTACAAATGTCCTTGTTTTACTTGTGCCTTCATTGGCTGCATTTAATTTCATAGATCCCTGCTGGGTCCGAGTGAGCGCTAGGCAAGAGGGGAGGGTGAGGTTTTGGCCTCAGTCTTTTGTGTATGAATGAATGGAGACAAAATAACAATTTTTGACAATGGCTCGCTCAATAACGAACAACTGTGTTAGAAGGCAGAAGCAAAAAGAGTCACACAATGTGACACGAAATGTCACGCAACAAAAGTTCCACGCAAGAAAGCTGCTTCATTTAACTTGAGCTGATTATTTCCTCAAAGCGGATTGTGAATTCTGAGACCAGCACTTACTTGTAGTTGTCATCTTCTACAAACTTCTGCAGTTCCTCAATGTACTGCACAGACTGAAGGTACTTTTGGACATGGAGTAGCATTGGTAGGAAATCTGCACAGACACGCATAAATATAATATCACCATCACACTTCCACTGTTTGCCTCACAAAAGTATAATCGTGCTTGGTGGTGCATATCTCTGTTGGCAGTCCGGAGATAATCGTGAACATTCTATGGTGATGCGCGGTCTATCCAAAGCAAATGAAATACAAATGTATCTAAGAATCCGTTTCAACAAATGAGCATTGTGTATGAAAGGCGTGACTTTAATTTGAGTAGGCATAAGGTATATGCTAAATAAGTTAGATTTTCCAAAGCATTTTTCCTGTAGGAAGGCGTTTTGTGCCATCGTAAAGAATGCACAATATCATAAGGCTGTAATTCTATAAATGTCGTCTCTCAACCTAATGGAACACTTGGAGAATGGTAATTTTGTATTCGTCTAAACTGAGAAAGAATTGTTTAAAATTTCAGTGGCCATGCTACACACTGACCCTAAAGCATAGTCTGTTTAAACTTCACCATCAGTTAAAGCAAGTAAAAGTGCATCCTTTCAAAGTTATTAATTTGTTTGGACAGCTGCAGAAAGTTTACAAAAACAAACTTCAAAAGGAAAACAGCGGCTTACTACACAGCAATTTTTATAGTTAAATAACACTTTAAATTGTTTAATTGTTGTAAAATTTTAACTGTTTAGGTAGAACACACAAAGTGTACAGTTTGTTAAGAGTGAATCACGGTTTGATGGCCTTGGTCTTGAACTTTTATACGAATTCCAGTCTTACTGCTCTTTGGCATTTCATTCAAAACCATGAGAACTTGATCGAGACAAACTGCATCGTGGGTTCACAGCACTGCAAGTCTACGTGGACCAATCATAACTCAATAATACTGTTGTAAGCAACTAAAATATTCCGCATTTAACAATATACATTTCCAATAGTGCCAACGAGTGGTCTGGATAAAACTTCAAACCGTTGTTCTGGACATGAAGAAAAATAGCCTATTATTTCAGATGAAAACAGGTTCCAAGAAAAGCAACAGGATTGTAATTGTAAATTATGATTTTACATTCAACTATAATCCAATAATAAATGGCACCCACCTAATATGATCAGCGCAACACGACACGCAAGTCTCCCTTAAATAGCATTAACGTCCCCCGTGCTATTTGGCACATTGGATAATGAGTGCAAATATCGGAATGAGTAAGTGTGCGTTACATAAAACCATATAATTAGTATTCCCTCTGTCTGCTTTATTCGTTGCATTAAAAAAAAAATTAAGGCTGGGAGAGTTTGTGGAAATGTATTCGTCCACAGAGCCAGCAGCAAGTGCAGAAGTCTTTGCAAAAGGGGCACGCATTTGCTTTGAGTGGTTTCGATCAGCCGAGCATTCCAATCCACATGGCATCATTCAAATGCTAGTCTTGCTGTCAAGCACACTGCTGGCTGAGTAAAACTAATTCAATACGACAGTCACATGCAACCAAATGTTTTACATTGCCCGATAAAAACCTGTGCACTGTAGAGTGAACAGGATAACACAAGGGCAACACGGGTTTTGTATTTTGGTAGTCTGAACCAAAAAAATAAACCTCGCTTGTCCCACCAACTACTGCACTCCAGAGTTCAGCACTGAGATGGCACAACTGAAACGCTGGGGGTTTGCTATCAGGCAGCCACCCAATTAAACCGGGTTCTCAAGTGTAGTCAGTTGATGGTCACCTGTGACCTAAAATAACCCTGTCACATTACATTTGGTTGTGCACACACTTAGGTCAACATCCACCTCTGACGACTTCAAAATATCAGTTCCAATATTCATATGACGAGCGTCACTCTGCGTTGCATTGGCGGGAGGAAGAGTGGTGCCCCCTACTGTGTGGACCGGAGGTCACTTGAAGGGACAGAGGCAGTCCGCTTGCATGGGCCATCCTCCAGCACAAAGGATGGCGCTGCTCTGCGAGAAATCCATACGGATCCTTCGTCTCATGGCAGAGCTCCCAAGAGTACAATCGAGTGCAAAATACAGGGCGCTTCAAAAAAATGTTAACACTTACATGTGGCTATCGTTTTTAATGGAAAAAGACTGTAACGTGATAGCGAATGTAATGTTTATCTCTTCAAAAAGTCAAAGGGTCTCCCACTTGTTCGCCATCGTTGTCAACACGTGGCCTGGAATCTTCTCCAGGTGGTCCCCAGATCCCCGGAGGCAGCAGCACATTTCTTGTGGTGCTGTTGTAAATTCTCGGGAGTGTTAAAACTTTTTTGAAGCACCATGTATACACGTAAAACCAAACTACTGAACTCAGTGGTGAGTTCTTGACGTCCTTGTAGGACCACGGATGTAATGGAAAGCCCTTGGCAGCTCAGCTGAGCTGAGTTGAGACCTCACCATATTGACAGAACTGTTGGAAGTCGGAGATGACCCTGAGGATGTTGTTCATGTGCAGAGACCTCTTTTCGCTCTCCAGGATGCTGCCAGATGCCGGATGGGCAGAGTCAATGTACACGACGTCAGACAGGTATATGCCTGCAAGGAACAGAGAGAAATAGACATTTGTTTAAATTCGCAGTAAGTTGCCAAGGGGTGGTGTAGCGGTTTCGCAGTCATGAGCGCACACTCCGCTATAAACTCAGTGTCGTGAGGTCGATTCCCTTCCATTGCAGGGATCAGTGGTGAACCCTGAATCAGTCTTAGATCCCCCCCTCCCTTCACTAACTGACACTGACCAGCATGGTAAAGCATGGTCAAACAACACCCATGACAACTTGTGATATGGGGATGTCTTCGTCCAGTTGTTGATTGACAAAAGGGGTACAAACAAAAATGTTGCTATTAACCCCAAAAGTTCTGATACCCACGTACAATAGACAACGTGGCTGTACATGAATATAGCGGTGTCACTCTTTGCCAATGCACCGCCACACTCATTCACCTCCGACTGGATATCGGTTTAAATTTAGTGTCGTAGCTCATAGGATTCCTTCAGTCGAAATATATATTCTGATTCTGATTCTCCATTTGTAAAATGAAGGCAAAGGAGCGGTTAGCCAAAGTTATTCTTCGTGAAACAATGCTCACAAATTTAATGATTTAGTACATTACCATATGTGACTACAAAAGTCTCACATTAAAATTATTAATTGATGGTTTCTATTATTTGATTGTGTAACATTAGGTATCAAAGTGGTCCGGGAAAATTATCTCAATTATGATAATTGTGTGCAATTCATTTAGTACCTAATTAATTTTTTATACGGATTATGCACATTCCTAAGTTCTAAGTGTTGTTTATGAAATATCTGGTCGCAAAAGTGGGTTTTTATTCATAGAGAAAAAAATAAGAATTTGACATGCTGCATAAACTTCATTAAAGCACTATTTTGGCAATGAGCCTTAGTGTTGAGACAAAATGTGCTCCTTGATGGAAAAAAAAAACTTAAACCACATAAAAAATGCTTTCCAGTTCATAATTTGAATCATATTTACTCGAATTACTTCATCAAAATAATAATCACCAGTACGTTGAAAACCAAACATGTGCAAGTTATTAAAAGCAAGACCTAAAATGAAACGGAGTCCAAATGAATCCCACTTGCATCAGTCCAAAGCACTGTACAAATAAAAAAAAAACCTCCCAGAGTCAAATGCACTGAAGTTCAGCATTTGGTTTATGCGGAATATTGATGCTGCAACAAATCTACTTGGATCGTGATCTGTTTTGCCATTTACTTTGCGTAACATGACTGTATCACACAGCCTAACAGCATGCCTGATGGTGCTAGATTGCCAAACTTGTAAACACTTTTTTTTTACTAAAATAATGAAAGATACCACATCAACCAATGCAGGAGAACTGTGTATGATGGAGGGCACATGCCCTAGATAATTCAGTGATATATTCTGGCAGGTTTGGATAAACTATTTGATTTACAAGCAAGCACAAAGAATGTGTTTTCAAGGCTTGAGGCGTTAAAAGGCACAATTGCCAAGTGGCTCCAAATTACTTTGCCTTGAATGATGATGAGTACAAAAGGAAGCTTTATTTATTCACGGTTGTTTATGCAAGTGCACTAGCTTGACAACTATAAATCTAGTAGTACTAGCAACATAACAAAAAGCCTCCCAACAGGCGAGGAGAGATTGAGGCTTTCTACAATTGCCAAGCCCATGGCCACGTGATGAAATAAGTCAGTCGCCACTCGGTGCCAATCGGTGGATGAAAAAAGGCAGGGACCCAGTTTTCCATGGGTTCCATTTGTTTATTCAACACGTAGGCTTTCGCGGCCAATTTTATTAATAACAGAAGGGGTTTTTTTTGGGGTTAGAATGCGTAAATATATCTCTTGTGGCTCCAAATTGCTAGGAAGATTTGCCCACAATTCTGGCACTCGCTTGATGACTCCGGTTGTAATTACCGGCGAAAATGTTGTACTCAAATTGTAAATGTTGTATGTTTACTCTCCAACACACCGCTGTGCTGAACTAGAAACAAATTGGCATGCTTTGTTTACGTGACACACCTTGCCAATTGGCTGTGTCGGGTGGTGGCGAGCTTAACGACGCATTTATATTTTTATGCGAGCTAATAAAAAAAAATCTATCACGGATCCATTTATATATGTGGGTCAGCTCACACTGGTGGCTCGGAAGGGCACATCTCTCCGGAAGTGAGGTCAAGTGTCTCAGAAACAATATGAACTCTCCAGGCCCTACGAGCACTCTCCCGCTAGAGAAGAAGACATCACGTGCAGGACTATCCTTGCCTCAGCGTGCCACCGATCACTGCAATTTCATCAGATGTTTCCCAGTACGTATGCATAAAATATTTCTGCTATTCATTCTAAGTATGATTTTCATTTAGGTCAGTTGTGGCCATAAAAAAAGGCTTTGCAGCTCTGACTCATTGCTTACAAAGTCGTGGTCAAAAGGCCATCACTGCCAACGGCGTTGATACCACTCTAGTTTGCCATCACTTCCTTCCTTACCCTAAGATCCCATAGAGTTGTTGTAAAGTGTACACGTCCAAGTTCCGCTATTAAATTAGTACCGCACCAACTGCCTTTATAGTTCATCCCCATGGTTAGTGACCTCTGGGTGCAACTCCAATGGCTGTCTCAGCAGCGTGCTCTCTTCCATTCTGCACACGTGTTCCACCCATCACAAACTCCTTTTCTAGTAATAGGTTTTACCCTTTTAACTGGCACAAAAACTGACACCTTTATTCAAGGCATCATGTTTGCAATAACCACAACACAAGCAGTCAAAATGCAAACAAAATTGACAACTCTGATAATAATATGCACTGTCCTTGAATTTGATTGGTCCACACCCGAGACGGCTTTTCTTAGAGCCTAGTCTCCACTGGTGTTGGACCAGAAGACGCCAAAAGGCGTACAACTCAAAAACAGCGCACTATCAGAGTATTGAGGGCTCGGGGTGAGCATTTACATTATGAGACCTCCTTTGCCAGTAACAAGATATAGTAATAGGTTTTACCCTTTTTAAAAGACCATCTGCCTCTTTCGTTACCTTTTTCAGACCCAAGTCTCTTAGCCATATCGTAACACGCCTCCTTATCACTCTTATATCGCTACTACAATGGTTGCTCTTCATGTGAACATCACTCATTGTTTCCTCCAACCATGTCGTGGACTGTTTCATCTCATCCGTACCATGTTCAACCACCACACCGCAGGTCACAACCACTTCTCTTTCTGCTTCTTCTCTCGCACTTCTGTTTGCAAAAATCTTACCACTTCTTTTTGAGCAAAAAAGAAGTGGTAAGATTTAACACCGTGCTAAATTTAAGAAACAATAACTATTTTGGTTCGGTGCTCAGCAAATGTTTTCACAAACAAACAAAACTCCACCCAAACATTAATGTTGCTGCAAAACTAAAGTTTATCTTTCTTCTTTCAAAGCAGATCAGCAAGAATGAGCAATTCTGATGCAATATCTCGAGCCCTTATTTCCTATACTGCATTATGCACATTACCGTTACACAAGGGTGATTAAACTTATATATCACAACCAGGTGATTCTATGAAAGCCCCAAGAAATATACCAGATGCTCTGCACAGCGTCTTGAGATACCTTTTGCATTAAATGATACATCAATGCAAGTTATTTATTACATATGCGTATTGTATTAGTGGCAGTAATTTCAAACTGAGCACATTTAATGGCCTCATTATTTTCCCACTGGTAAGAGAAAATTTTCATGGTCATCACGTACTTTGCATTGTTGTCAAATTACAATATATATACACACACACAAGAGTCCTTCTCCATAATATAGGTTGTTGTTGGTTAGATCCCGTAAATATAAATGTGTCGTTAAACCAGGTGGAATTCTCCACAAATCTGGCTGTCGCCTGATGAAGCTAGTTAAAATTACTGGCGAAACATCGTACTCAGATTGTAAATGTTGTGAATTTGCTCTCCAACACACCGGTGTTGCTGTATTAGTAAGGAATTGGCATGTTCTGTTGACGTGACAAACCTTTCTAGTTGGCTGTGTTGGGTGGTGGCGGGTTTGACGACACATTTATATTTACACCATCTAAACCAAAAAAAACCTATATTATGGATGTTATTGGTCGCGAAAGCCTATGTGTTAAAGAGTCTTTCTGTTAAAAGTCTAACGAAGATCTTTCCATTGTCTGGATGTGTCTCAGAGCATATTATGAAAGACGTGATAAATAGTAAAGTAAATTTGAATGGATAAGACACTGATTCTGACCACTCGCTAATTTTAATTAACTGTCGATCCAGGCTGCTCATCTTCATTTCCATTCTGTGTGATACTTTAAAAACTGTCAATTATTTTTTTCGGTTTTCAATTGCCCAAACTCAAAACGATTTTTACCCAACCAATCGAAAAAATATTATTAGTACAGACGAGTTAAGGTTTATGTACTTGTGGTCAGAATTTGTATTCCTTTCCACAAACTTCAAACTGGTCTATTGAGCCTATGTTATTTGCAATGAGCCGTGGATGCAATTTAGCGGCACGCATTTTTGGTGCGGACGTTAGACGAGAAAATATCGAAACATTGTGTTCTCAGAAGAAAACATTGGAGCATATAAGGCCACGTCAGCCACAGGCAGAGCTTAATTTGAAAGGAAAGTGACAGCCATGCGAAGCATTTGAAAGGACACAGTGGTGGCGAGGCACCATTAAATAACGCGGTGTGACCAATTGTGGGTCGGTGGGCGGGCGTCAATCAAAGGTGTAGGGATCTCGCTGTGCTGAGTGCAGGGGGCCGGGGGGGGGAATATATGATGGCTGTGTCAGTCAGACATTGAGAGACTCTGAAATCCTACTGGCCTCTTTCTTTCCTCGAGCCCTGTTCGGAGCGGCACAGGAAATAGCTGATCCGTTACCGAGCCACACTGCCGTCTGGTGTCTGCCACGCAGGAAGTTTTCTTTTTTGGCTTGCAAGCGCCCAAAACGCAGACCAGAGGCAGACCGCACTGGGTGCTACTTTGCAAGGCTGGCCATAAACGTTTGATTCATATTAAAACTCTATATGCAGTGTGGCCAGAGACTCTTTTGGGATGTTTATCGCCGGGCAAATGAAAACAGTTTCCCTCGAAGCATTACGTTAACCCCCCCCCACCCTCCCAACATGTGCTTGACCAGTAAGATTGTTGCTGCTTGTCTAAAGTTGTTATCCGATTTATGCTTATCCAAGCAATTTTTGTTTGCTTCAGTTGCATTGATCACCCACGAATCTCAACGACCGATATAAGGCAGTGATGAACAATGCAGCGATGAAAGAGGCCTCCATTCCCAATGGCAAGAAGTGCAACGCGCAACGTGCCGCAAGGAAACCCCAGTAGCCTCGTCTCTGACCGCGGGGGAGTTTGGTGTGTAACTCCGGACTCTGGCCAAGCAAAATAGTCTGGGCGCAGTGCAGCATTACCAAGCACACTTAGTGCAAATAAGGTTGATGAGTGTGTTTCACAAACAGATTTGGCGCGTAGGAAAATAAATGAAGTCTGAAATTATTGTTTAAAATGCTGTCAATGAGCTTCTGTGTATTTGGAACAGTCACGTGATTTGTTGTGCACAGCACTCGTTCAAGCGCAACATGCACATGTTGGAGTTGGTCTGGCGAGTCACACAGTGTCAATGCCTTTGAAAATTAATTTTTCCCCGGAATTTCGTGACACCAAAAACAATCTATACAATCTAGGAATAAAAGCACTATCTGATTTGTCATGATAACATGCTTAAGACTGCTTAAATGTCTCTCAGTGGCTTATACTGGCTCGGAAAACATATTTAGAGCTAAATATTAATGCACGGATAACTGGTCACAGATGCTACTGAACTGCCGTGCAGGGTTTAACAGCACGCATTAGAGCTGCCTATCTGAAGATAGCAGCCAAGGAAGAAGTCAATGGCTGTTGACTGCTTTGAAGTTTGCATTCAGGCGATGAGCTCAAGCTTCTGAGCATCCATGTGACGCACGGAGAGAGGCTCGAGGTTTAACGGTATGCACTTGGGTAGAGATGAAACAGGCCATGTTCTGACAATAAGCTGAACGGCATGCTGACCCAACTATCTTCATATTCAGCCAGGTCACCGATCGTGAATCCTTGATAGCACCGACCAACCTGCGTGCGTCAGCGTAAGTAGGACATGTACAAGTGGAATGAACCACGTGCCAACGACTGTCCTTTGACAGTTTGACACGAAGTGACGCCGCCCACTCAATGGAGAACAGTTATGAGCTTACATTTTTTAAAGACTTATTATAATAATTAATTACTACATACGAATTGTGATTAAATGTACCAAACTTACTGCATCCCAAAGTTACTACACAAATGACCACATTTGTATAGTTTTTGGAATAGATTGGATATAAAATACTGATAAAAAGCATTTAAATCAGAAATTAAAACTAAATCACGTTAGGATTGTGCACCAGAGCGTTTAGTGGGCATGCATAAGAAGGCGTGCCCATGAGCGTATAGGCACATGTTATCATATGCAGACATTTGTGGTGGAGCGGTGGTGCAATGATTATCCCCAACAAAGTGGGGACCCTTTATGCCTTGGCTTGCCAGCTTGTTCGTTTCACCTGTATTGGTTCTCATGCAATTTGAGATGCAAGTAATGACACAAAGACGTACACACATCACACGGCCACACATACG